>NC_090936.1:733797022-734431620 GCF_040938575.1 Ambystoma mexicanum | reverse complement strand
ATTCTCGCCAAAGCAACCAATGTGAGTATTTATCTTTGTTTCATGGCGTGAGTAATTACTCAATATACTTAACCACCTGAGTCTCCCTACAGCGTGATAGGGATGCATTGGGGGCAAGGATTTACAACATTTCGCATAGGGTTTGATTGGTGTTCTGCTACTTCTTCTTCTTCTGGGGTCATGGATCCACCTTCTGACTTCGGGAACACTTCCTTTGAGTCTCCAGTGAGGTAAATTCGACTTACCTCCCATTAAAGAGATGGCACATTTATTTTCCCCATTCGTATCAATGGAACTGCTCGCTTACACCGGAATTCTCCTAAAATGAACTCTGGGGTACTTACCTGTGCTTGAGAATTTTTCCTGTATCACTTAGCAGTGGAGCAATCTCTGGAGCAAGTTTCATAATGTTGCTCTTACCCATGATTCTTTAACCATTTTTAAAGCCATATCCTGCATTTCTAATATGGTGAATGTACTTTATAGATTATTACAGAATCTGGTAACAATGTGAATATTTTCCCATGAAATGTTTAAGGAAGGTGACTGTTACTAAAATGTTTGATTGATTCTTGGATGCATTTGGCTATGGTTTACAACTGTTTCATTATCTTTGTGGCTTTAATGTATTATTGTATTGTACTTACATTAATACTTATATAATGCCATGGGAGTCTACATGATTATGGATCTATGTTATAGGCCTTAGGGATGTTAACCCATTTTCCCTGTTGGTAAAATTAGGTTTCCATATTTCTCCCATTCCCTACCGTGTGTGCTAGGTGCTGACCACCTATAGGGTCTTCCAGATATTCTAGAGTTGGGCTGTGTCCTTAGGACACTGCCATTATTTCACAGCCCCATAGGGATCTTAATTTGCTTGCTAGGGTGTCTGGTTCTGTGGTTCTCCCCAACCTATATTATTTTATGTTGGCTACTTACTTCTGGTAGAGGGCTCACATAAAGACATTTGGGTTAGGAAATGTGTATAAATATGCTGGGTATATTTTAATACTCTGTATTATTCCCTGAATACTTATTTGAACTGATGGTTTTTTAAATGTTTTAAATAAAGTATATATTTTTCAGTATACCATTGTGGTGTATTTTCTGGAGATATATGGGTGGACTAATTGTATCTTTGTGTTGACCTCTTACCCCTCCTGAGAGTTAAGCCTTGTCACTCTGTCTACGTCACCCACCTTAAGAGCGGTTTGGATTCCATTTCTTTCCAGGTGTGTTAGCCGCCCCCCTAAGGTTATTTGTTATAGCATGCTCAACTGTGGGTAGTGCAAAAACTGCATTAACAGACCCTATCACCTGCTATCACTGATTTATTGTAACAATACAATATATGCCAATACAATGCCAATAAAATGGCAAGGCATTTACTGGTATATGTAAACACACTAGTATCCATGGGCAAACGTGGTTTCATAACTAAATGAGCTCTACCTGACTATGTATGGGATTTGTAGAAGTATAAATATCACCACCTAACATGATCTTCCACTTACCATTCTAATCGTGGACGCCTAAAAGGCATTTGAGCTTGTTAGAAGGTGATGTCTCTGATCGGATTAGCAGGTAATGGGATTTTCATCAGAGATCTTGGGGTGGATAAGCGTATTGCATACAGCCCCTTAAGTGTCACTCTTAGTACATAAACAAAGTACTTCCAATTTTCAGATACAGTGAGGTACACAAGTGCATGCTTAGCCAAATGCTTTCTTCAATGCATACAAAATGGACTCTGTTTATTTGAATAAAATTTGTTTGAATGGATAGCAGCAAATTAATGAACTAGGTTTCTTAAAGTGTATCACAAAGCCAACCTACAACAAAGGTCGAACCCTTGACTGGATTGCCGATCTCAACTGTAACACAGAGATCCTGACTAATATTCCTGGTGCTTGGTCCGGCCACCACGTGATCACTTTCACCATACAAGCCAACTCACCTTAAACCCTGGGCACATTATTGCCCCTCCAGCCCTCACGAGAAATAAACAAAATATCACAGTAGAAAGGATACTGCCTCTACTCAACCCCATGATATGCCCTCACAACTTTGACACCCTAACTCCTACAGCTATGGTTGAGTTATACAATCAGACTCTGTGCCAGGCAGTTGACAAGGTGGCCCCACTAAAAATGTGTAAAGCCAAACAAGCGGCTCACCTAAATAACTGGTACACTACAAATCTAAAAAAGTTACACAAGATTAAGAGAACAGCGGAATCAACATGGAAAAACTATCCTTCATCCGCCAACAAAGACACATTTGTAATAGCCTCCAAGAACTACAACAAAACGCCATCCACCAAACTAAAAGTGACACCTACAATGCAAGAATCAGTAACACTAAATCAAGTACAAAATAATTATTTACAATCTTTAGAAACTCCAGTGACCCTGCAGGAACACTGCATAAAAGACACAATATTCAAAAGGTATTGCTAAAACAAATCTCACTCCTCCAAACCAAAATTGACACCAAAAAAGCTAGCCTCTCATCTGACCCCTCACGCTCCTCTGACCGCAGTGGTACATTTCTCTGCTGAAGCCACATCTTGGATCAAATCCTTCATCTCTAATAGTCAGCTGTCCTTTCTGGAGTTCTCCAAGTATCCTGCGTTTCACCTACTTTGTATAATATCTTTGCAAAGCCACTATATGACTACGTTGGCAGTTTGTGTGCTACCTACGCTAACTATGCAGATGACACCCTAACACTCATACCTTTTCAGGTTGCTATGATACTGACTCTAAGCTTCGGATCGGATCTCAAAATCGCTTAAACAAACTGCCAGAACAGTTCAAATCCTTCCATATTGATAGCATTAATATCAAAGTTGCCAAAGAAGTCAAAACTCTTGGTATCTACCTGGACTTGACACTCTTGCTAACCAAACAAATCAATGCGACAGCCTCCTCAGTGGCGTATACAGCTAAACTTATCACTGCCTGCAGGCCTTTTCTCTCCCCAACTAGCTGCATGACACTTGTCAGAGCCTTGACACTATCAAGACTGGATTACTGCAATGCCCTATACATCGGCACAAGTCGCTCTAACCTTAACAAACTACAAGTATTTCAAAATAACACATTGAGAGCAGCGCTCAACATTCCCACAGTCAACCACATCACCCCTACAGGTCCATTGGCTCTCAGTCAAGAACAGAATAGCCTTCAAAAGACTTTCATTAACCTACAAGTGTCTGGCAAACAAAGCCCACAAATACTTAAACTGTATGTTCAGCATGACCCAATCAAACAGACCCACTAGAGCCACTCAGGTGAACCAAATACTGGTATCAAGATCCAAATTCGAAAAAAAACAGGGGGTAAGATTTTCTCAGTCCTTGCATCTAAACTCTGGAATTCACTACTCCCCAACATCAGAAATGAGACTGCCTACTGGGGCTTCCGAAAAAAACAAAAATCCTGGCTATTCTCAGAGGAATAATAAAGATTCAAGTACCAGACACTGTACCCCTTCCATTATAGTCTACTCCTTTTGCACTTAACCTTATTCTTCCCCCCTTAACCGCTGTATCTACTCTGTCAACCAAATGTACATCAACTGTATCTTGACATGTAAATACTACTACTGTAAATAGTATTACTGTATTTAAACGTGTAAATGTAAATATTACCAATATTACTGTATTCACCATGTCAATACAAAATGAAACTACCTGTACATCAATTCTAACCTGTACAATGTGTGCCCAGACACCTTTCGGTTAGGAGCGCTATATAAATAAAATAAATAAATATGTTTACAATGGCTTGCTATTGTTCACCTACAATCCTGATTCGTACTTCCAATCCCCACCATTCCCGGACTCCAAATGTACATCTTTCGACTTCTGATTCACCGCTGGTTCACAGGGCGTCTGTGCACCAGGTGTGCTCTGAAAGGATTCACACACAAAGGCTACAAAATAACTACTCAGCCCAGACCAGTTATTTTACCATTTCCACGTGAAATAAGTACATATGGGCCAAACTACTCTTAAGTGCAGAATACAACATATCAAAACAAAGTTTAATTTTTAAATGAGGACCTAGTAGATGCAAAGAGAACCAATGATGATAATGATTGCCGATAGTGTGAGAACGTGTGCATGTGTAGCCCATAATGTGAGTTCCAAATGTGTGAGGATCTGGAAATCGGATAACAAGTGGTACATTATTTCAGTACCTGGGCATTTGCTGGCATTCCTGTTAGTGATTCATGTACCTGTTTTTACACTACAGTTCTATAGTGTGACTACCAGGGCAACTGAAGGCAATACCTGGTAATGGTGTGAGTACCTGGAAATTTGATGGCAGTACATAGTGATGTTGTGAATAGCTCAGCCTTTGACTGCAAACCCAGGGAATTCTGTGAGTAGCTAGTACCTGGACAGAGGCCAATTTATCAATGTGAAGAAGGCCCTCACATGTGTCCCCGGCAACATGCTCCCATGCAGTGAGGCAGCCCTAGTGGTGGTTCCATTATGCAATAAGAAACACCAATGTGGGGCCTCCTTTGCAGCTATGGTCACTAACCTTTGGAATACCATGTCCATCGAAATTCAGAGACTGGTGGCCTTCTTGACTTTCCAAAAACTTCTGAAAGCGTTGAGGTTCACTAGGCCACAAGAAAGAAAACAATGATAATACAGACTCCTTGCTTGAGCGCCATGACCAATTTATGGACTGATGATGGCCAAAAGACGGAAACAAAAGTTGTATTTTGATGGCAGCACCTGGTGATGGTGACAGTACCTGGACTTGTATGGCAATCTACAGTGTTTGGTGAAGTGTGGATTTCATGCAAACCAGTCACAAATGATTTGCGTATATGAGGATTGCTGCCAATCTCTGCAATTGATGCATGCTTTATAACACTACTTGGAAATAGTGTGACAATTTGAGCATTTTAGAGCAATCCCAGGCAATGATGTGAATACCTATCCATTTCATTTTAGTATCTTGCAATGTTGTGAATGTATCGGGTCTGATGGACCACCCTGACAATTGTGTGAGTACCTGAGCTTGAGATTTGATGGCAACAATTCACAAATTATTTGGCTTACTGGACATTTGCTCGCAATACCGGACCATGGTGCAAGTATATAGATTTTTAATGACAATAATTGGAAGTTGCCTGAGCTCCTCAACATTAAATGACAGTAATGGTGGTGCCTTTGCATTTGATGGCAATATCTATCCTATGCTGGGAATCTTTGACTACCGGGCTTGTGATTGCAGTATCCATTATATGATTCGAGTGCATCAGCAAAAGACAGTGAGCCTACAATATGTATAGCGTGCAAATGTTGGAAGCATGCCAAGTACCATACAATTCCAATGTAGAAGCCAAAACTCTTTGCGTTGTCAATGCTTGTTTCTTATTCCTACTGTTTTATTTTTAGTCAAATTTACCAGTTTGAAAAACACTACATATATTATGAAATAGCCAATTGGTTGTGGCCATAGGTAAAGTGAATATTCATTGTCCGTAATACATGGAAACGTTATCCTTATTTAACATACTTTGGCAACTATGGGGGTCATTATGGATTTGTGGGGAAACTGTAAAAAAACAGTCATATTTCAACTAATACCCATTTTTGCAAACCACCCTATCATGGGTTTGTATCCCCATGCAAAATGTACTGCATGTGTTATTTATTAAAATAAATGCCTGTTGTAAAGGCTGCATTATCATGGGTGAGGCTCCTCCCAAATAAATTACCTATTTTTACTTCCACTAAAAAGGTAGGGGTACAAATAATGTGTAGAGAGGCAGATATACTCATCATCTATAGAGCCCACCCCCTCACCTCCGTCATACTGGAAGAAAAGCAAGAGAGCACTGTGCATGAAACCTGGTATCATCCCAATACTACATCGAAATGTACCCTTGAACTGTTGCTGTAGAGATGAGCTTGCAGACACCATTGGATATAGAAGAACTATAAGTATAACTGGACTAAAGAGAAGTGATGCCACAAAGATAGAAGATATAACTAGATGCACTGAATCTGATGAATGGATGATCAAAGAATGAAGAGGCAACTGAAGCAATGAAGAAAACCATGTGTACTAAGAAGATAAGTGACAAGAGTTGTAATCAGTCCGTATACGCAGAAACGGTAGCTAGATAAGACAATGTAGAAGCTTGCTAAAGTAGGAAATATAATGCAAGTAAAGCAGACATGTTGTAAAGATGGACGTCAGTGTCGTATAATAGTAACCAGGAAGCCTTGAGGAGAGAGACCAAAGCTGCAGAGCTGACTGGTGCTGGAATACAGCTTTCTGTGAGAGCATCGCATATATGCTTGGCTCAGGATCAAGGATGCCAGAGCAAGAAGCAACTGCAATGAACAAAAAGAGTCAAAAAGGATAAGCCATATACGTAAGACATGTTTCTCTCAGATTAAGTGAATGAGTGAATAAATACGAGTGCCAAGTATTGAACAATCAAAGATGCAGAAAACATATGCAGGACGGAGCAACCAAGTCTCCAGAGGCCAAGAGGAATAATAGCACCCAATATGCATGGTATTCTCACACGTGGTGTCAGTCCAGAAAACAAGGCCTATTAAGAAAGCTCTTGATGAAGAAAGCAATGTACCTTCACCCCCTTTAAAGTTCTGAGCAAGAGAGCAGCCAGCAAGGTCAACTACAAAGAAGAAGCCTTGGCATAGGGCCTAATTGATGAGAGATGGTAGGCTAATTAGCTAAGAAAGGCAGTTGTCTGACATTGTTCCCCTGCACCTGGATTTCGTTGCTTACATACTTCTAGCGAGCCGAATGTCCAAGGATGGAAGAGAGTGCCAACCAATCATGAGGGCCTAAGTGATGGTGTACCATACATTATTACAGAAACCTATCCACTGCTGGTATTGCATTCTTATCTGTATTATCCATAATTAGAGGTTGTTCATGGCGTGCCTGCCAGATACTGGGCAGCCAATGATTATACTAGCACTTACATCAATTATAGGTATACTTGTTCCCTTAACTAATACCTCCACCTACTAGGTTTTACTGTTTTCCACTCAGGATGACATCATAGCTGATATACATTGAGGTACAATGACTTTTGTATTTTGGAAATGCAATGAGAGTGTGTGAGCTACAATTTGTTTGTTTGCCAGGTATCCCTATTTTCTTGAATTGATAATAAAGTAGTATTTTGCCATATTCTTTGAGTCTGTCTGGTTATTTGGGCCTGAGATAATGTATTTGGTAATCCCATTCGGCACCTGGAATGCTCCAGGTGCTACTGCACATTTTGTTAGCGGTGCAGATGGTTCAGATCCAGACTCTTGGACTTTTGACGTCTTCCACCATTAGCCAGAAGATTGCAGACGTTTGTGTGGAGATAGGAGAAAACACCTGTGTGAAATGAGACGGTCGACAGGTGCATCTTTGAAGAAAATCCTGTCTGGTTCCCACGGGCGACCGGCAGACTGTAGGCAAACTGGTCGATTGAGGAAGAGTCGATACTGAAGGGCTCGAACTGAGCAACAGATGTAAGCAGAACATCTAAAGTGGCAAATAAAAGGGGAGGGATTGTATTGTAAGGGTAAATATATATAGTAAAGAAACAGGATCAGGATTTCTTTTAAAAGAGAGGGATTACCTTTATTCCTATTCTCAAGGAGATAGAAGGTAATGCATTACACTCCAAGTGGGATATTCTTTAGGGATTCCTGAAGTAAAGCTGATATGAAGAATATGTAATAGCATGCCAGGGGACAGGAGCATTTGCATCAACAATACCACAAATTAGCATAGTATATATGGCCCATCTGAAACCTTCCCTCCAGCAATAATGGAAGACTCAGCGAAGGGGAAAGTTTACTGTCTTTTATTCTCCAATAGACAGGGAACATACAGGAAACCACACATCTCCAGCAATCTCAGCTTCTGAGCTTGTGTAACCCAGTTGTGTACATTGATGATGTCACAAACATCAACACCATCGCCAAAACAATACGGGGGGCCCCCATTGGTTAGCTCGGGTTTACTACCTATGTGACCCATAAACATTTGGATTCCCACTGGTCTTCCCATGTCAGGTGGTTTTGCCTGCGACTTCCCCGCAAAACTATCTATTACTTTGTTGCAGGTTCGCACGAAGACCATAGGCGCGTCAAACATTCTGCACCACCCCATGATAAGAGTGTCTGGACTGGCTGGAGTGGGTCCCCCCAGGCCTGGGACCCTGTTTCGTTCACTGCGCTTCGGTACCTTTTTAATGTAATGAGAAAGACTATGCGTTACCATTGTTGCCACTGATCTGATCACCTAGCCTCAGAGAGTGCCTGCAGGTTGCAGTTTTTGGTGGACAACTCATGTATCAATCGTGTCTGCTTCGCTGGGAACAGCTCCTCTTCTCACCATGAGTAAATAAGCCATTGTTCGGCTCTGCTGGGTCACGTGTGCGAGGACCGCAAGACGGAGCGTTTCTGTCTACAGTTATGAGGATTTTATTCTGAATTTCGCAGGTGGCCACTGCCTCGGGAATCAGGATCTTTCCACCCACCCTTATCCTTGGCTGTGAACACCGTCTCTGTGCTTCGTGCTGCAGGGACTGCACTTCTCCCTCCATGTAATTGGGGCCTGTGGTTTCACGTGCATTCAATAAGTCACTCTGTGGTTTCTCTATGTGTTTTAATATCTTCTTAGGGATTATTTATTTATTTATTGTTCACTTGTTAGGCCCTTGTACAAGAAGCAAATACTGTTTCAAAGAGCCCACAGAGCAACTGGGAGGCGACAGTGGATGATAGACAATGTGTTTACAACAATGTTAAATAATAAATAGAACAATATAAGAAGAGTCAATAGGGAAATAGGGAGGGGAAGGCAAAACCTACTATGCCTTGTGAGTGTTCAGAACGTGCAAATGCAGATTGGAAAGATGGGATAGGTGCTGTGGTGCTCATTGACCACTGTGAGGGGGCACAAGTTGTGCCACAAGCAGGCTCCCACCAGAACCCTGAGGGCCTTAAAACCACTGCAGAAGGGCTCCTGGAGCCAGTCCTGGCGCCTTTGGCACCAGCCTCATGTGTAGGAAGGAAGGGCTGTTCAAACTAGGTCCCAATTAATTACATGGGCCTTTAAATCCAACATAGAAGCACCCACACAGTCTAGTTCTGAGAACCAAGCCATGCGGTCTAGTGTTTTGGGTGTGGCAGGCCTGGAACTACTTTCCCTGGTAATACTTTACCTGGGCTATATAAACCACACCCTCACTGCAGAACATGCTTTGTGTTATTCTGCAACCTGCAGCGTGACGCTCACCATGTCCAGCTCCTGGTCTTCAGCATCTTCTTGTAATCCGGCAAGAACAAGAACAAGATTATTCTGTCTTACCTGAGAAAACCCCATCCAGCACTCAGCATCTAAACTGGGCTGCAATCTGTGAAAACCGAGAGAAGAAGACACATCACTCACCTGTGATTACTAGCTTAAGGACTTTCGGCGAACCGCTACCACATCTGCTGTTCGAACATTGCGGCCTCCAATAATGAGAAAGGGAAAAACAATATTAGAACGCGCTCTTACAAAACATAGAATTCCATCAGTCTTACCTGAATTCCATCTCGCTACGTCACGATTCCATCCAGAGCACCACAGCAACAAATGCAAAGGAAAAGAGACATATTCAGGTTTGCTTTCAATATTAAACAACCACAGAGCTCTCTGTCCTTACCTTAACGTATTCCGGGGGCCTGTTTTTCATCGCGCTCTCATCCACTCGCAGCAGCACAGCGGCCTGTGAGGAGAAGAAGAAGAAAACCCAGGTTAGCTTTAAAAGACAATAAAGGCGCTGCGCTTCGCGCTTTCTCATACCTGGAAAACGTGCCTCTCCATCCGGCACGCCAGCACCAAGACCTTTGCACCTGAAAAGAAGGAGATAAAGACATTAACGAATTCCCACCATAAACAGAACACAGACTTACAATTAACAAACCTACCTCCCTACCAGCAGATTCGGGGTCACAGCAGGCCTGGGCCCAAGGAAGGCGGACTGCACCAGTGAAGCAACTCGGGTAGCTCGCCAACAAATGTCAAGCTCCCATGTACAAGAAATGCAGAACGGATAGCTCACCCTACAAATAACTAAGGTGAGAAAAGAACCCAGTGGGAAGGGAATCGGTCAGAGGGAGGTGGGAGATTCACCCATTAGAGACAGTTATCACAAATCCTCCCTTCTGTAATTGCAGATTAATTATTCAGCACTGGGCAACTATGCATCCAGGGTTCCAGATCTCAGAGCCTTCCAGAGGCCCCCGGGGATATCAGGTGAGCGTAACAGAACACAAAGACTTTAAACCTTAGCCACCTGGGCATCATGGAGGCCTCTGAAACTGATCAGTTAGCCCAGCTTTTGGGACAATTACGCGCCGAGATACACGCAGCCCGGCAGGAAAACAATGCCTTAAGACGAGAGTTAATAGTCGCAAAAGACCATACTGATGAACTAAGCAAACAGCTACTACAAACAGAGGTGGGGCAGGCTCCATTGCCTGGATTCGCCCCATCCGTCGCTACACCATCATCAGTCAATTCAGTACAGATAACGTTGCCGGGCGCAGTACCCCTGGCACCACCAAAATGGTTTAATGGAGACCCCAGAAGGTACACAACATTCATGAACCAGTGCCGCCTCCATTTTCTTTGTAGGCTTGGGGCTTTCCCAAACGACCAGGCGAGGGTTGCCTTCGTGTTATCATCATATTTGAGTGGAAGTCCCACAAACTGGTCGGTACCTTTAGTGAGCCGGGATGACCCATTACTGCAGAACCTCAGGGGTTTTCAACAGGAGATGGAAAAGTTATTTGCTCAATACTTGCATGGACAAGCTCTTGATAACGAACTCCTGTCCCTCTGCCAAGGGAATCAAGATTTGCTGACTTAAATTGCCACCTTTAATAGACTGGTTGTAGAAGCGGGGTGGCCAGAAGATAAAAGAACCACGTTGTTTCATCGGGGCCTATGAGGAGACCTGAAGGATGTCCTTGCTCAAGTGGTAGACCGACCTAAAGACTATGCAGAGTTTATCAACCTGGTAGTTCAGCTGGACCACAGATTACAGGATCGAAGAACAGACCGAGTAGACTCGAAAATCATGCCATTTACGTACGTTCAAAAGGTAATGTTCAACGTCCATCAGAAAATATCACAGAACCCATGCAGATTGGAGGAGTACGACCCCCTTTAACCAAGGGTGAAAGAGACAAGAGGAGCCAGCTACAGTTATGCCTATATTGCGGTAAATCGGGTCACTACCTCAAAGAATGCCCAGTGAAACCTCCAAGGAAGGTGGTAGGCGCTACAGAGAAAGAAGATGTTGGAAAGGAATTGAAAAACTGCAAGACCCGGCAAGCGCAGAGGTCCGCTTGTTGAGCGAGAAGGATGAGTCACAGACCTCACATTTCGCCCTACCAGTAACTTTGATCAATCACCAACGACCGTCACGGATGCATGTCATAGAGGCATATATAGACAGCGCAGCAGTTGGTAATTACATAGATTGAGATCTGGCAACAGAAATGGGACTTCCCTTATGCACAAAAACAACAACTGAAAAGGTAACTACTGTTGACGGTACAGACATTTCTCCGGGACCAGTAACACAATACACAACAGGATTAACCCTTCTGTGTCAGGATGGACATCAAGAAGCAATCACACTTGACCTCTTCAAAGCTCCTCAGTTCCGGTTGATCTTAGGGATGCCATGGTTAGTATCTCACAATCCCCACATAGACTGGCGTGCAAAGAGACTGACCTTTTCTGACGAATGCGCCCATGCTTGCTACTCGAAATCTATACCACAGCCAAACTTGAAATCTATTCAAGGAATAGCATCGGGGATCGCGGAACCAATGGACACCTTACCAAAAGTATATCAGGATTATCAAGATGTTTTTCAGAAGGAACAGGCTAACACATTACCGCCACATAGGCCCTATGACTGTCAGATCGACCTGATATCTGGCGCACAGGTTCCTTGTGGTCGAAATTATGCACTCACCGAAACTGAAAATTTCCACTTGAAGTCCTATCTGGATCAATTCCTGTCTAATGGGTTTATCCGCCCGTCAAAGTCACCGGTAGCCTCTCACTTATTCTTCGTACCCAAGAAAGAAGGAGATTTGAGGGCTTGCATCGATTACTGCACACTTAATCAAATCACAGTAAAAAAAAAAAGCTACCCTTTGCCCCTTATCCCAGAACTGTTGGACCAAGTCAAGGATGCCTGAATCTACACCAAACTAGACCTCAGAGGAGCATACCACCTTGTACGTGTTAAGAAAGGGGATGAATGGAAAACCGTGTTTCGCACCAAGTAGGGCCTGTACGAATATCAGGTAATGCCTTTCGGGCTGTGCAACACTCCCGCAGCGTTCCAATACTTCATGAATGATGTATTACGGGAATTAATAGATGTCTGTGCCCTGGTCTATATTGACGACATCCCCCTCTGAATGAGATCATGTAAAACATGTTCGCTCAGTCCTTAGAAAACTTTGCCAGCACAAACTGTATGCTAAACTTGAGAAATGTTCCTTCCATGACTCCATACACACCAGCACGGGACAAAGCCCGTTCTACACAATATACGGAAGACATCCACGTACCTCTGATCTAGACTCCCCCACGACCTTGGAAATGCCAGCGGTAAAGACTCTACACACAAGCATTACCCATGCCTTCAAAAGGGCAAATGAACATTTACTGCAAGCCAAAGACAGGCGAAAAAAATTCTCGGACCGGCATCGAAAGAAAACTCTCGATTACCAAGTTGGAAACGAAGTCTGGTTGGCATCAAAACATGTGCCCATAAAAGGTACCCAGACTTTTCGTCCAAGATATCTAGGACCCTATACCATCGAATCGGTGATTAATCCGGTGGCCATCAAGTTGGCCTTACCACCAAGCATGCAAATTCATATGGTGTTCCATGTATCACTTGTAAAACCTGTACAACCAGGAACCCGAGTCTTAACACCACCAAAACCTGTGCTAGTTGATGGAGAGCCAGAATTTGAAGTTAAAAACATCCTGTATTCGAAACGTACCAGATCTAAGCTACACTATTTAATGGACGGGAAAGGGTACGGGCCTCAAGACAGAACTTGGGAACCAAGTGAACATATTCACGCACCACGTCTGATTAAGAGGTTTCACCTGGATAAACCCACCTAACCTGAACCGGACCCTGAGGGCCTCAAAACCACTGCAAAAGGGCTCCTGGAGCCAGTACTGGCGCCTTTGGCACCAGGCTCATATGTAGGAAGTAAGGGCTGTTCAAACTAGGTCCCATTTATGTACATGGGCCTTTAAATCCAACATGGAAGCACCCACAAAGTCTAGTTCTTAGAACCAAGCCATGCGGTCTAGTGTTTTGGGTGTGGCCTGGAACTACCTTCCCTGGTACTACTTTACCTGGGCTATATAAACCACTCCCTGACTACAGAACACGCTTCATGATATTCTGCAACCCACAGTGTGACGCTCACCGTGTCCAGCTCCTGGTCTTCAGCATCTTCCTGTAATCCTGCAAGAACAAGAACAAGAACAAGATTATTCTGTTTTACCTGAGAAAACTCCATCCAGCACTCAGCATCTCAACTGGGCTGCAATATGTGGAAACCGAGAGAAGAAGAAACATCACTCATCTGTGAGTACTAGTTTAAGGACTTCTGGCGAACCGCTACCACAGCTGCTGTTCGAACATTGCAAGTTGCAATAACGGGAAAAACAATATTAGAACGCGCGCTTCCAAAACATCGGATTCCATCAGTCTTACCTGAATTCCATCGCGCTACGCCATGCTTCCATCCAGAACACCACAGCAACGTCTGCAAAGGAAAAGTGACATATTCAGGTTTGCTTTCAATATTAAACAACCGCACAGTGCTGTACTTATCTTAACGGATTCTGGGGGCCTTTTTTTCATCACGCTCTCATTCACTCACAGTACCACAGCGGCATGTGAGGAGAAGAAGAAAACACAGGTTAGCTTTAAAACACAATAAAGGTGCTGCGCTTCGTGCTTTCTCTTACCTAGAAAACGTGCTTCTCCATCCGGCACGCCAGCACCAAGACCTTTGCACCTGAAAGGAAGGAGATAAAGACATTAATGAATTCCCACCATAAACAGAACAAAGACTTACAATTAACAAACCTACCTCCCTACCAGCAGATTCGGGGTCACAGCAGGCCTGGGCCCAAGGAAGGCGTACTGCACCAGTGAAGCAACTCGCCAGCAAACGTCAAGCGCCCCTGTACAAGAAACGCAGAACGAATAGCTCACCCTACAAATAACTTAGATGAGAAAAGCACCCAGTGGGAAGGGACTCGGTCAGAGGGAGGTGGGTGAATCACCCATTAGAGACAGTTATCACAAATCCTCCCTTCTGTAATTGCAGATTCATTATTCAGCACTGGGCAAGTACGTATCTAGGGTTCCAGATCTCAGAGCCTTCCAAACGCCCCCGGGGATATCAGGTGAGCGTAACAATAGGTGAAGTGCAATGAAGAAGGTAAGTGCAACCTTCAATGGCCTAGGGAGAGCTGAGGCAAGCACAGAGGTTAGGCAGCAGCTGTTCTGATAAGATGTGGGAGGTCGGGGCCCGGAGGATGCACAAGGGCCCTACAAACCAATGAAGCTACTGTTTGATTAGCAGGGGGAGAGGGAGGGAAGGATTAGGTAAAGAGGAAGGTATTGAGGCTTTTAAGGGAACTTAAGGAGGTCCTGCTCAAGGCAAAGAGTAAGGGGGAGGCTTTTCCAAAGTAGGGAGCCCGCTGAGGAAAGCAATCAAGCACCTGCCCTCTGTTTGGCAAACCACTTCACACAAAGGGAGTTGATGCCAGAGGAATGCAGGTGTCAAGAAGGGGAATATTTAGTCAGGAAGAGTTGCAGTCCCTGGCCCCAGACAGCCTTGTGGATGATGCAGAGGTATATGAATTTAATCTGTGCTACTATCGGGAGTATGAGGGAGGAAAGAGAGAGAGAGGAGTCGAAGATGACTTCCAAGGTTTCTGGCTTCTGGGAGGGGGCAGGGGTAGAGCCGTTGGAAGAGGGCCAGAGTGAAGGGAAGAAGTTGTGTGACGGGGTACCAATAGGAAGGATCTCGGTTTTATTGGCATTGAGGCAGAGATAATTAGAAGTACACGAGGCCTGGGTGGCTGAGAGGCAGTCAGGGATGATGGAGGTGCAAGAGCGACTACATGAGGTTTGAAGAAGAGTTGTGTGTCATTAGCTTAGCAGTGGAAGTTGGGGGAGAAGGTGGAAATGAGGCATGCCAGCAGAGTAAGGTAGATGTTAAAGAGACACAGTGAATGAATTGAGCCTGGAGGGATGCCACAGGCGGTGAAGGAGGTAGGGGAGGAAAAGGTGCCCAGTATGACTTTCGAAGAGCGGTCAGTAAGGAAGGAGGTCAGCCAGTCCAGTGCCTGCTCCAAGATACCAAGGGTGTCATGGTGCCTTTTAAGAGGATGGAGTGGTTTGTAACAGATTTAAAGACACAGCACACTCCAGACCAGGACACTTTCCTCTGGCGAGGGATGTTGCACACAATAAAAGTGCTTTTCATTTTATTAGTTTCGGATTCTACTTTGAGAAGGCACCCAACCCGTCTCACACACCCTTTGACAAACACTGCGTGTCGCAATGGACCATGAACCAGGACGCTGTGTAATAATTCACTATTTATTTATTTTTAAATTCAAATTCAGAAGCAAACAAATCAAAGGTTGGGCAGAAACCACCAGTGTGGTGATACTATACAGCAAAATGTTATGCTACACTTCATATAACTTTCTGACATTTGACACATACGTTTAATGGATGTGGAAGCAAAGTCACTGTTTGGACATACTTATAGCTGGCACAAATGTTAGGCACTCCACCTGAAACAATCGCCCAAACACCTGTTGGCTAAATGTTGTGTGCGTGGAAAGGAGTGGCAAGAAGTCACAAATAAGAGGGAAAAATCAGATTGGAAATTCGACTTAGCACCCCAGAATTGGAGGCCGAAACGACATGAAAAACCCTTGATAAATTAGCAAAATGCCACTCGGAAATCACTGGATAATTAGAGGTCAGTTTACATGTGCCGTAGAATGGATAGGACAGGATTTGGTGTAGCTGTACTAAAAGGCAAGAAAGCTTACAAACTACTAGGCAGGGAACTACCACAACATGAATACAGGTAAGAAAATCGACTTTGGAAAGGAAAGCAATGCAGCAAAAATCACACGTGGCAGAATTGCAATTTCTTCTTTTTTCACGGATTTAAACAAGCAAACAGCTAAGAAATGAGCTAAACAGTCAAATCAAAAATCTATTCTTCTGATGGCGTATCAAGGCACATAACAGGTAAGTATCTAAAGTCTTTTTATGGGATGACAGTATGGGATTCTTTACAGGAAAGGTAAATCGGGCTTTTATAATGAAAACAATTTCACGGGCAAACTCGGTTTTGTTAACAGAAATGATTTGTTCTACTGAGGCTGTATTTTAGTGCCTAGATCATTAAAGAAAGACACTGCACGCAAGGAGGTTAATTTGCAATGTTAACTAATTCACGCTGTGTTCCTCTTTATATGGGAATTAATTACTTTATCTAAAAATGTTACTAAGGAATTACTCAAATTGCGGAATTATTTGAACTGAATTACCCTAACACATGGAGACTAACACAGATTCTTCTAAGGACATGATAAACAGAGGATGCTGACAATCTGGGAAATTACTATGATTCTTATGGGATTTTTATAGGGTCTGGACAGAATTCAAGGTAACAGAGTGTGTATGCAGCTTTTTGGCACTGGGGAGGGTGATACTTACAAAATGCACTGGAGTTGGGTTATTGGGACAGCATAGCTGGATCTCTGTACAGCGAGGCCAGGGTCTGGTCACTTGGCAGTTGCTGGGCTCTCCTTTATGGGAAAAGCTGGGCAAAAGGAGTCTGGTCTCTGGATTCTCCCAAAGGGAATAAGCGACCTCTCCTCTTTTCTGCCTGGATTAGTTGTTCTGCCTGGACCTAGATGGGTGGTTCTGCCTGGATCTAGATCAGGATAGGTGGTTCTGGATCAGTGGTTCTGTCTGGATCTGGACCAGCATCCTCTGGAGTCTTGGAATCTTGCAGGGTGAATTTTGAATGTCTGGATTTTTTAATGTCTGGATTCTTGAATGTCTTGATTCTTGAATGTCCTGAATCTCCCTATGCTTCCTTTTATATAGGCAGGATGATATCAGAGGATTGTTTCAATGTGGGCGGAAGTAATCTGAACATACCACTTGGAGGGGATAGGTCAGGCTATGTGTGTCACCTCCTCCCTGCGGGCGGATTGGTTCCAAGGAAGTGACATCAGTTTAAGTGTGGGTGTTTTATGACTGGCTTTGTTTCACCACAGTTACTTTTACCAAAATAAATTATGGAACAAAACCCTTATATTTACAAACGTCATGATTATAAAAATCAGATAGGCAAATCCCATATTTCACAAGGAATATGCTGGTTCAAATGCCCAGTCTGTGCGATGCTGTTTTACCCTTTTGGCACTTCTTTTGCAATTTCTCATGGAAAATATTGTATCTAAAATTTACAAATAGCTATACATAAGCCTAACAGTGACGGGCATATTTTCATCAAGTTTCATCTCTGCGCCATTTACGCTTTCCCCAGAAATGCATTTTTACTGCCATTCATGTCCACCACATGTCAGGAAGTCCCACATGGTCTTATTTCACTTGTGCAAAAATTACATTAAAACTGTCATCATTTCACATTACTGCTTCTTTAGATTACTGAAATAAATGTCTTAATGTAAAAAGTATTTTCAATCAAATGGGCTGGATTTCCCCCAAATGTGGGCAATCTTTCCAACCCCCAGCCAAATGTCTTCCCCTGGACAGCTTGCACAAGGGTTGCCATGACTCCCCTTTGAAGTCCTCTAGTTTGAATGGAAGGGAACTCACACTTCTTTGTGAAGTGCTACTTCCCCTTGGTCCTTTGTCCCTTGCTGGGGAAATTCCAGCCAGTCTGACGAGGTCACAAATTTCCACACCTTGGCCCTTTCACATTTGTAAAGGGGCTTCCTTTCCCATGGCGCTGTATTTCTTTGAAGTGCTTGCCTCTGGAGTCTTAAAAAAAATATTTTTGTCTCTTTCTTCCCCAGAACCCAAGTCCTTTTATACATAATATAATATAAATTTAAACCACCCCAGCCTCACACATATAATTATGTTTCTGTGTGAATAATGGGATGATTTCACATTTAGCTTTCAAAAGAGCAGTTTTCTTGCTTTTCCAAAAGCATATTTCACACGTGTGTTTATTTCAGTTCATTTTGAGATTCCCAATGTGGTTTCTGTAGCACACATTTACTTTGGCATTAATTTCTGAAAGCTTTTTCATAGCTCTGGTCAGTTTCTGTTACATAGGGATATGCTTGGCAAATAGGTTCTTTGAAACTGACACATAGCAAGTGAGAGAGAGAGCTTCGTTTGAAGTACCTTGCGTGAGTTAATTTGTTTCCAAAAGTAAATTCAAGGCGCATTTCAGTAGAAATCTGTATTCTTGGCCTTTCAAGTGGTTTCCGAGCACATCAGCTGCTCTGAGAATGCTCTTGCCTCACCTCTTGCTACTCAGCAGAAATGAAACATGCCAGGAGGGGTTTCTTGAAGGGCACAATATTTGTGGAAAATGATTCTAGAGCAAATTTCAAAGCTGTCTTGGGAGTCATGTGAGCAGTTTCAGTATTCAACATGACATAACAGAAAAAGGTGATGCTGTTCTGTGCAGAGGTAATTTTCCGCTGGATTTAGATGAAAGAAGCAAATGCAGCCATTCTTTGTAGTGGCAGTGTTTAAAGCCTGCCACCCCTGTGCAAGGGCCAGAAAGCACACCTTTTTTTGGGGTGAAATGTGGAAATGTGTTTTTTGTTGTAGGGGGTTTTTGTTGGGGCTGGCAAATGTACCCCACAGGTTGGCTGTGTCAAATGCAGACAAGAGATCAAGGAGGATGAAGACAGCAGGGGAGTTGAAATCAAGGGATTCAAGCAGTTCTTCATGGGTGTTTGTTAGTCATGATTAGTTGCAATAAAGCAGTTGCAAGCTCAGTCCACGTATGTTTGGCTTTCATGCATTTCTGAATTTGGCTAAAGAAAAGGCAAAGCTCTTCACAGTGTGTACATGTATCTGCCCTCCATCTATAGAAGGTTTAAGCATGTTCTTCGTGTATATATGTGTGGGTCTGCGTATCTTCATGTAGGATTGCAAATTTGCTTTGTGACTAATGCTGCTATGTTGTGTTGTCACTAGTGATGTCATCACGGCTGGACATTTTCATCAGTCATTTTGGTCTATTGATGAGACACCGGTATCCTCGAAGCCGTCAACTGGATATGATTTAAAAGGTCATCTGAGAGACTGTCTCTTTGCATATGCGGAATACACTGGTGTGCATGGTGAGTTGCTGAACAATGAGTTACATCTTTTGTTCCTCATTCTTCGGGTTGGCAAACGCATAGGGGACATGAGGGCCATTCCAGGGACTCCTATTCAAATGATTTAAACACTCCATGATGGGGTAAAAAAGAGATGAGATAATTTTACTAGAGAGAGTAAGGGAAGACTCTCATAGAAATTGTTGTGCACATTTGTTGGGGTTATGAATATGTCAATGTAAAAAGTTGAATTGTAGTAATAATCTAGTTGGTCATCAGACCCTAAAAACAAGTGCCAAACAGAGGGGTGTTTGGGAAACTCTCTACCAGCACGAACACAGCCCATTGACTTGTTCTTGGGTGGATGGCCCCTGGGAGAGTCTCAATCAAGTCTTTAGTTCACTGTTCTTTTAACAGAGAAGACATTTCCCCGCATATCAGTCTTTGTCCTACCCAGGGGCAGTCCAGCACCGAAATGCTAGGCAATTCTCCTCTGAACAAGAGTACCACAGCAACCCAATACACGTGTTTCAGCCTATTTGGGCATTATCAGTGAGGTGAATCTGTGCCTCTCTAAGAGCAGCGAGCAAGGGGTCCACGGCTGGATTCCCCTGGTAACTTAGGAGGAGACCCAAAGTTACTTGGTATGCAAAACAGAGGGTTGTCTGGTAAACTCTCTACCAGGACGAACACAGCCCATTGACTTGTTCTGTTCACAGAACTGTAAACAATAGAATAAAAAGAGTATTATTAGATAGGCTTGAAAATTGGTTGAAGATTTGTTTTTAAGTAATTGGTGTGGATTGATGGTGATTGCCCATCTTGATTGCTGTGATATAATTAATAAAAGAAATAGTAGAATAAAAAGTCAGGTAAGTAATGATAGTTAAAAATGACTTGTCATCATGAAGGACACTCCTCTTTTACATTTGTGCAAAACATTACAGAGGTGTAGAGAGGCAGAAGTAAATGTCATCTCCATTGTACTGGAATAACAGCAAGAGAGCACTGTGTGTAACACCTGGTATCATCCCAATACCACATACAAGGTATGAGAGACTTTATGCGCTCAGACAACCATACCGAATGTACCATCGAACTGAGATGGTGGACATGAGTCAGCAGACACCACTGGACATAGAACAACTATGGGTAAAATTGGACAAAAGAGAAGTGAAGTCATAAGGAGAGAAGATACATAGACGCTCTGAATCTGATGAATAGATGTCTAAAACATTACCGAAGTACACACCTAAGATGAGGAAATAGCATGCTGACAAATGTTCATGCCGTGGCCTCAAGAGGGTTCCCAATCAAGAACAGTATTATAACACATAACAACATACTTAGATGATGTGTACACAGGGAAGAAGCTAAAGAAAATGTTAGCTATTTTAGAGCTAAGGAAAATGTAGAGAGAGAGAGAAGACTCACCTGAGAGGGAGGGGATGCTTAATTAGCAAGAAGGGGAGGGCCAAGCGCTCTCGGCTCCTCTTTCTCCTTCTGAAGACAAGAGTATAGATGCAGAGAAACAGACATTCTATCCTTTAAAGGAGTTTAAAGCAGCAGCAGGGAATATTAATCCAATATACACACCCCCTGCTTATTGCAGTGACGATTAAAGAACACAAATATATGTCCATACGTAGTAAAAGTTTGGCGCATAATGAGAGAAGAGACAGATTGATAGAGATAGAAGAGACCAAGTGACAAAAAGAAGAGAAAGTCAAAGCCAGTGAAGCCAGCGAAGTGGAAATTGTGCAGAATGAGTGGATCGCAAGACAGATATTACTCAAATTAGACCTAAAGGGTATCGACGAAATGAAAGAAAGATAAGAAACAGAGGAATGGGAAATACAGGAAAATTAATGAGAAAGGGCATTCGAAGATGAGATGGAAAAAGAGAGGAAGCGAAAGGAAGAATGAAGAAGGTATGAAGAACAGAAAAAAGAAAAAGAGAGAAAAGATGGGGAGAAAAAGAAATGTCAAGAAATAGAAACACAGAGATTGAAAGAACGACGGTTACAAAGAAGGTGAAAGAAAGAAGAGAAGAGAGAGATGAGAAGACGGGAAGAGGAAGAACAAAAGGAAATGAGCAGAAATAGAGGACAAAGGGAGGACGAAATAGATCACATCATTAACAGATGTGTAATACAAGATGGAGAACGAGAATGATGGGAAGAAGAGAGAGGGTCACAACAGCCGTGTAGGGAACTGCACAACATAAGTAGAGAACCGACATGGGCTAATGAGGCAGAAGCCATAGGGAAAAGGATTGGGGAATTTTGTAGACAGATGAGGAAAAAATATGGCTACGAGACAAGAGGGAGTGTCAAAGGATCCCCACCGAGAGAACCAAGAGATAGATCGGATGGTGTAATGATGGACAGGAATAGAACGCTGTCCCTAAGCAGATAATATCCTGATGGGGAGGAAAGAGATACAGCCATATTGGTTGGGGTATAATGATGTCAGATGAAAAAAGGGAATAAAATTAGAGAGCGAGAGGAGAGGACGCAGGTGGCTCTTCGAAGGACCCAGATGTTGAAAAAGGGGTTAAGTGGTCAGATTTAGATGAACCAGAAATAAGACCACCAGAGCCTATATCATATCCCGCACAACCACAAGGACGGTTGCATAGAGCAGGGGAAATGTCCCAGCCTTTTGTAAGTAGATTGAGGTAATTGCCAGGATAAATTTGAGTGGGCAAAACCTGCCCCACCTGGAAGACAAGGAGCGTAGGTGGATATGATTAAAGAGCAGGGTTCACACAATTCCCATTATTAGAGAAAGGAGGAGGACTACCACAATATATACTGTGGCCACAGATGGATAATGTTCATTTAAAATGTAAATCAGCTAGTTTGATCAAAGGAGCAGGTAATGAGCTAGAAAGAATGGCAGTAGGAATGACATTAGCAGTGGGTGATATAAAGGCCTACTAGCAGCTATACTAGGGGAGAGAGCTGAGAACATTTGGAGATGAGAGGAATATGCGAGTGTGATAGCACAAAACACGGCACATGATTGAGCGCCATTTAATAATTGCAGATTAGACATATGAAGTGCATCTAGGGTACAGTATCCTGATATGTCAGATATGGGCGAAATTATGACTAGGAAAATGGAAGAGAACAAAGACCCTGTTGCTTATATTCAGGAGATTCAAGAGCATGTTATGCTCACCTGGCTCCCACAGAGGAGTCGATCTGAACTGGACAGCTGCAGTCTCCACCAATGTGACGCGTAGGGCCGGGATGACGGACTGAACTGGCCCACCTAGCTTCGTTTGCTTGGCCCGTAGGAATATTCTTCTGCAAATGGAGAAAGAGAATTAACCACATGTGGAGTTGAGCATAAATCCCCCCACCCCCGCTGTTCTCCCCACAGATCACCTTTGATGTCCCCTCCTATAGTCTCACCTTATGGTTTGAAAAGATGAGCTCTCCATCCTGCATTGAGCGCAGGGGCGCGTTGATAACCAGTTGCTTCACTGGCTCGAAGGAATTGGTGAGTTCCAGAACAATATTGACTCCAAAAAGTATGTAGTTCGTTAGAGTTCACATGTCTGACTTTCACTCTTGTCCGATTCCTTGCAGTTTGCAGCTTGACCCCAGCGAAGAGTTCCTCGTGGTAGCTGATGAAGTTCAGGTAAGGATTTGGCTTATCCTACACAGTTCAATAAAATAAGGCCAGAATGTAACCTGTGGCTTGCTCCCTTATTCAGGTGTGGAGAGAAAATATGAATTTCGGGGAATAATGCCTCCGGCGGTAAAATTAGGTAAGTCTATTGGTGAGAAGAGTTCCCCTTGTTTGTCCGTTCATTTCACCTTGTTGTCCTTCTGTTCCCCTTAGGGGCTGGGGTACGGCGAGGCTGCAATGGAGACTGCGCCGACCCGTGAAGAGGAATAGTACCCCCGGCGGTAATCAGGTAAGTCTATGGGGGTAGTTACTATTGCCTCTGTTTATTCCCTTGGCTCACCTTTGCTGTTCTTGTGTTCCCCTTATGTGCCAGAGTGCGGCAGGAACGTGCAGAAGGATGCGGTGGATCATGAGGATGCTGCGAAGGCCGGTGAGTTCAGTGCAGTGCTGCAGCAGGCGAGGCAGCGCGCGTAAAATGCTTCTTTCTTCCAGCTCGAAGGTGCGGTGGATCCGGAATTTAGGTAAGGATCAAAGGTTTTGCTCTTATTCTAACCTCTTCTCCTTCTGTTCCTCCCTTTTTCTAGGAGCTGCAGACTCGAGGTGGGCGTGGCAGAAGACTGGATGCAGGCTTGCAGACACAGTGAGCGTTACGCTGCTGGATGCAGAATAACGCGAAGCGTGTGTTGCTCTTCGGTCGTGGTTTAAATAGCCTCCAAAGTAGTCCCAGGTAAGTATTCCTCCTCAGCCCCGCCTGAGTAAAAAATAGTCCCTAGGTAAAATAGTCCCTTCCAAGCCTCATTTGTCTTGGAGCTCTGCAGCATGGTCTGCATCAGGTGAACTTGCAACATGGTCTGCATCAGGTAAGTTCTACTCTATGAGCCTGGTGCCTATGGTGCCAGGACTGACTCTCCATATGAGCCTGGCGCCATAGGCGCCAGGACCGCACCCAAAAAGCCCCTAGCAGGGGTTTTTGGGCTTGCTCATAATAACTTGATGCCTGCTTCCGGGGTTGCTGGACCTGGTCTGGTTCCGCTGGGGTAGGCATCATGACAGCACTCCCCCCCAAGGCCCCTCCTAAAGTCGTTCTTCCCCGTGGTTTTGGTTTGTCCGGGAAATTTCAGTGGAATCTTTTTACCAATCGAGGTGCATGCACGTGGTCACTAGGTTCCCAAGACCTTTCCTGTGGTCCGTAACCTTTCCAGTCTATTAAATAAAAAAGTTTTGACTTCACCATCTTGGAGTCCAGGATGTTCTTAACTTCAAATTCGGGTTCCCCGTCTATAAGGATGGGGTCTGGTGGCTTGGTTAGTCTTGTCCCTGGTTGCACTGGCTTCAAAAGTGACACATGAAAGACGGGGTGAATTTGCATATTAGCAGGTAAGTCCAACTTGACAGCCACCGGGTTGATAATGATCTTAATAGAGTAAGGTCCCAAATATCTAGGGTTAAAGGTCAGCGTTCCCTTGAGAGGTATGTGTTTTGTGGCCAACCATACTTGGTCCCCTATCTTGTACTGTGGAGTATCACTTCTATGCCGATCACCATCTTTCTTATATTTCTCCTTCGCCTGTTTTAAATGTGCAGTTGCCTCCTTAAAGGCTTGTGTAATCGTAGCGTGTAGATGGTCTACTGCTGGCATTTCTAAGTGTTGGGGTGAGTCAAGGTCTGAGGTTCGAGGGTGGTACCCATATAGGGTATAAAAGGGGCTTTGTCCAGTTCCAGAATGTACTGAATTATTGTATGCATATTCGGCGATCCAAAAAATGTCTTTCCAATTACTCTCAGTCTGATGTAACATACAACGCAGGTATTGTTCAAGAGTCTGGTTGGTCCTCTCCGTTTGACCATCGGTCTGGGGGTGGTGACTGGTCGATAATCTCACGTCGATCTGCGCCAATTGACAACATTTCTTCCAAAAATGTGAAATGAATTGACTGCCCCGGTCAGAGACCAACACGGACGGAAATCCATGCATGCGAACAATGTTTTCGAGGAATTCTTTGGCTAGGATTGAGGCTGAAGGTAGTCCTTTTAAAGGAATAAAGTGGGTCATCTTGGAAAAAAGATCCACAATAACTAGAATGGTGTTAAACCCATTACAAGGAGGTAGATCGGTAATAAAGTCTAACGATAAGGTGTGCCATGGTGTAGGCGGAATGTCTAAAGGTTGTAAGAGTCCAGCTGTTTTTTTCTTTTGACTTTTGTTTTGGGCGCAAATGCCACAAGACATCACAAATACTTTAATATTCCTTTCGCCAGGTGGGCCACCAGAATTGTCTTTTAATTTTAGCTTTATTTTTTGCAATACCTGGGTGCCCCTCCATTAGGGTATCATGATAACGGGAAATGACTAGCTATTGTAGTTCCTTGTGTGGCAGAAATAGCCGTCCTTGGTAATAAGGCAGATCATTGGTGACAGAGTAGTCTGGGCCTTTCTTTACCCAGTCCTGCAGGGCTGGAGGATCAAAGAGTTGCTGGATCTTTACCTGAATGTCCTCTAGTGTCTGCAGAGTAGTCATGCCAAGAATCCTTTGTTCGGAAATTATAGGTACTGGTTCTGGGTTCACTTCTGCCTCTCCTATCCCTATTCGGGATAAGGCGTCTGCTTTAGCATTCTTACAACCTGGTCGATAGGTTATCACGAAATCGAACTCGGCAAAGAACAATGCCCATCGGAGTTGACGTGACGATTGGACCTTGGCTGTTTTTAAATACTGTAAGTTCCGGTGATCGGTGATCACAGAAATGGTATGCCTGGCACCGAGAAGATAGTGCCGCCAAGCCTTGAAGGCCGATTTAAGGGCTAATGACTCCTTATCGGTAACCGCATAGTTTAACTCGGGTGCCGAGAACTTTCTGGACCAAAATGCTACTGGGTGAAGCTGGCCAGTTTCAGGGTCCTTTTGAGACAGCACAGCTCCCATGGCTAGACTGGATGCATCCGTTTCCACTATGTATGGAAGTTCAGGGCGCGGGTGCTTTAACACAGGTGCAGACATGAATTTCGCTTTTAGCTCTTGGAAGGCATTTTCAGCTTCTTCAGTGCACATAGAGCGTCCATTTTTTCGCAATAGTGCTGTGATGGGATATACGACATGTGAAAAATCTGGGATGAATCTGCGGTAGAAATTGGCAAAGCCGAGCATGCTTTGTACTCCTTTAACTGAACTTGGTGATGGCCACTTAAGCATTGCGTCCACCTTTCGTGAGTCCATTCGGACTCCCTTTGGGGTCAGGATAAACCCAAGGAATTCAACTTCTGTGGCATGAAAAACACATTTTTCTAGTTTTGCATATAGTTTGTGCTGGCGCAATTTCTCAAGGACTGCTCGGACGTGCTTCACATGGTCAGATTCTGAAGAGGAGTATACTAGAATATCATCGATATACACGACAACACAAACGTCAATGAGTTCACGAAGGACATCGTTCATGAAGTATTGGAAGGCTGCTGGTGCATTGCACAACCCGAAAGGCATCACCTGGTATTCGAATAACCCATAATTAGTGCGGAAAGCAGTCTTCCATTCATCGCCCTCTTTTACAGGTACCAGATGGTATGCCCCCCAGAGATCTAATTTAGTGTATATGCAAGCGTCCTTCACTTGGTCTAGCAGTTCAGGGATCAGAGGCAATGGGTATCGGTTCTTAACAGTTATCTGGTTCAATGCGCGGCAGTCTATGCACGTTCTGAGGTCACCTTCCTTTTTGGGCACGAAGAACAAAGCTGAAGATGCAGGGGACTTGGATGGGCGAATAAAGTCATTGGCAAGGTACTGGTCTAACTATTGTCGTAGGTGAAGGTTCTGAGGTTCCGTAAGGGCATAGATCCTGCTACAAGGGGGTTGTGCACCGGGTATGAGATCGATTTGACAATCGTACGATCTGTGAGGAGGTAAGGTGTTTGCCTGTCCTTTTGGAAGACATCCTGGAATTCTTGGTATTCTGGAGGTAGTTGCATGCCTGCTGTGGTTACTGTGGCCAGGCCTGCGTTCTGATTTTTCTTTGTGTAACAGGTTTGTGCACAATCCGGGAAGGTTATTCTCTTCTCTCACCAATCAATACAAGGATTATGTGTTTCCAACCAAGGTATCCCCAGTATTATTTGGAACTGTGGGGCTTTGATTAGATCAAACACAATAGTCTCTCGATGCCCATCCTGACCCAATAGTGTCATCTCTGAGGTGGAATGAGTTACAGGCCCAAAGGCAGTTTCAGTTCCATTGACTGTGGTGATGACATCTGAGGTGGTTTTTCGGCAGAGAGGTAGATTCATCCTGGAAGCCAATTCATAGTCCACATAGTTTCCTATGGCCCCGCTATCAATGTATGCCCTTACTGCGTGTATACGCGATGGCTGCCCTGGATCTACGAGGACCATTGGTATGATGAAATGTGAGGTCTGAGTATCCTTCTTCAAGCTCGGCAAGTGGACCTCTACGCTTGTTGGGCGTGGTCGTTTCCCGAGTCTGACTCCATATGGCTTTTATCAGCAGCTCCTACCACCTTCTTGGGTGGTTTTACAGGGCAATCCCGTAGAAAATGCCCAGAAGTTCCACAATATAGACACAATTGCATTTGCCGTCTCCTTTCACTTTCCTTCTGGATTAAGGGTCCTTTAACCCCTCCGATTTGCATGGGTTCTGAAGCATCTGCTCCTTTGGGGTTAGCGTGGGTTTTGACCAACACCCGATTCTCAAACTTGGCTTGATCAGCCTTTCTGTTCTGAAGTCTGTGATCTAACTGGACCACTAAGTCTATATATTCAGCGCAGTCTTGAGGTGGGTTCACGACTTGAGCCAAGACGTCCTTGAGTTCTCCTCAAAGCCCTCGATGAAATAACATGATTCGTTTTACCTCAGGCCATCCAGTTTCCACTATTAACCTATTAAAGGTCGCAATGTAGGATAGAAGGTCCTGGTTACCCTGTCGTAGGGACAAAAGTTCGTTATCCAGGGCCTGTCCTTGGGAGTGCCGGGCAAATAGTCTTTCCATGCTAGTTTGAAATCCCTGAAAATCCCAAAAAATTGGGTCATCCTGAGTAACTAGTGGAATTGACCAATCAGCTGCACTGCCGCTGAGATATGACAATACAAAGGCTACCTTGGCTTGATTGTTTGGGAAGGCTCCAGGTCTGCATAAGAAGTGCAAGTGGCATTGGTTCATAAACACGGCAAACCTTTTGGGATGTCCGGCAAAGCGTTCGGGTGGAGCTAATGGAATATTTCCTGGTAGGTTTATTTGCACAGGGTTACTCGATAACACAGGAGCTGGATTTCCCCCGGAACCAGGTAGGGGTGCTTGTCCAGCCTGGTTTTGCAATAGTTGCCTAGCAAGGTCATCAGTTCGCTCCTTTGACAAAATCAGTTCTCTCCTAAGAGCATTGGTTTCTTGACGGGCGGAATGCACTTCAGCCCTCAGTTCCCCTAGTAATTGGGCCAATTGGTCAGTCTCTGAGGTATCCATAACGCCCGGGTGGGAATTTGTGGGTAGGCTTCGCATTCTGTTATGCTCGCCTGGCTCCCACAGAGGCGTCGATCTGAACTGGACAGCTGCGGTCTCCACCAATGTGACGCGTAGGGCCGAGATGACGGACTGAACTGGCCCACCTAGCTTCGTTTGCTTGGCCCGTAGGAATATTCTTCTGCAAATGGAGAAAGGGAATTAACCACCCGTGGAGTTGAGCGTAAATCCCCCCACCCCCGCTGTTCTCCCCACAGATCACCTTTGATGTCCCCTCCTATAGTCTCACCTTATGGTTTGAAAAGATGAGCTCTCCATCCTGCATTGAGCGCAGGGGCGCGTTGATAACCAGTTGCTTCACTGGCTCGAAGGAATTGGTGAGTTCCAGAACAATATTGACTCCAAAAAGTATGTAGTTCGTTAGAGTTCACATGTCTGACTTTCACTCTTGTCCGAATTCTTGCAGTTTGCAGCTTGACCCCAGCGAAGAGTTCCTTGTGGTAGCTGACGAAGTTCAGGTAAGGATTTGGCTTATCCTACACAGTTCAATAAAATAAGGCCAGAATGTAACCTGTGGCTTGCTCCCTTATTCAGGTGTGGAGAGAAGATATGAAGCTCGGGGAATAATGCCTCCGGTGGTAAAATTAGGTAAGTCTATTGTGGTGAGAAGAGTTCCCCTTGTTTGTCCCTTCATTTCACCTTGTTATCCTTCTGTTCCCCTTTGAGACTGCGCCGACCCATGAAGAGGAATAGTACCCATGGCGGTAATCAGGTAAGTCTATGGGGCTAGTTACTATTGCCTCTGTTTATTCCCTTGGCTCACCTTTGCTGTTCTTGTGTTCCCCTTAGGTGCCAGAGTGCGGCAGGAACGTGCGGAAGGATGCGGTGGATCGTGAGGATGCTGCGAAGGCCGGTGAGTTCAGCGCAGAGCTGCCGCAGGCGAGGCGGCGCGCGTAAAATGCTTCTTTCTTCCAGCTCGAAGGCACGGTGGATCCGGAATTCAGGTAAGGGTCAAATGTTTTGCTCTTATTCTAACCTCTTCTCCTTCTGTTCCTCCCTTTTTCTAGGAGCTGCAGACTCGAGGCGGGCGTGGCAGAAGACTGGATGCATGCTTGCAGACACGGTGAGCGTTACGCTGCTGGATGCAGAATAACGCGAAGCGTGTGTTGCTCTTCGGGCGTAGTTTAAATAGCCTCCAAAGTAGGCCCAGGTAAGTATTCCTCCCCAGCCCCGCCCGAGTAAAAAATAGTCCCTAGGTAAAATAGTCCCTTCCAAGCCTCATTTGGCTTGGAGCTCTGCAGCATGGTCTGCATCAGGTAAGCTTGCAGCATGGTCTGCATCAGGTAAGTTCTACTCTATGAGCTCGGCGCCTATGGCGCCAGGACTGACTCTCCATATGAGCCTGGCGCCATAGGCGCCAGGACTGCACCCAAACAGCCCCTAGCAGGGGTTTTGGGCTTGCTCAAAATAACTTGATGCCTGCTTCCGGGGTTGCTGGACCTGGTCTGGTTCCCCAGGGGTAGGCATCATGACAATCATTGGCATCTCAAGACAAGTGAAATGTGGAATAAGACTGTGGCATTATTATATCATATAAGCCAGTGCAAAGGCAGATATTGAAACAACAGGAAGGTAGTTATCCTCACACAATGACTTCTGCGCTACACAACTGTACTTGGATAAGGTTTTAATTGAAAAAAATCCACATTAATCAAAATGTTGGTCCAAAATAAGATTGCCCTTTCCGATAACACAAATCAGGGCCAATATAACACTTTAAAACATTTTAACAAAAAGAAAGGAAATAGCAAACATGATTTTTTGTTGTTTTACAGGAGGAAAAGTATCACCCATGTATGATGCATAATAAATTGATCAGTCATGGACCGATTTCCAATTTACATTTAGAATTATCAAACACAAACATAAGAAAATGTTATAAATGAAAATAAAAATTAAAATAAATTCCAGTTAAAAACAGGAGGGGGCACAGGCGGGTGAAGCAAAGGAGGCTATGGAAAAGCAAAGACAGTGGGCCTCATTAGGACCCAGGCATTAAGGGGTTAACGGCGCCGTAAAAGGCTGCAGCGCCGTTAACCCCTTAACGCCTTACTACGAGGTCCCTTCGCGGCTCCCGACCTGAATGGCTGGTCTGGACCAGCCGTTAAAGTAGGGACCCGCAAAGGGAACTTGATGGCAATTACGGTACCGCAATTTGCGGTACCGTAATTGCCGCCTTCCCCATTCCCATTGAGCCCTATGGGGCAAAAATGGGAATGGGGAAGGGCCATGGAGAAAGGGGGAATTACCGCCCTGCCAACCTTGGAATGGGGTGGTAATGCCCCCTTTCTCCATGGCGGACTCCGGCATGGACCATGGTGCTTATAGCACCATGGTTTAGCGCCGGAGTCCTAATGAGGGCCAGTATAAGAAAACAAAGGGGGTCATTACGAGTTTGGAGGCAGCCATGGTGCTAATAGCACCATGGCTGCCTCCAAACCTGTGTCTGGGTCCGTGGTGTCGGAATGGAGACTTACCAGGAAATTCCCACCTTTGCGGACCCGGTAAGTCCCCATTCCGAAAACGATTCCCCATTCCCATTCAAGCCCCCATAGGGCTCAATGGGAATGGGGAAAGAGCTAATAACGGGCCTGCAAATAGCAGGCCCGTTATTAGCTCCCAGGACCCTTCACGGGTCCTGCTAAGGGCGGCTGGTGAAACCAGCCGGCCCTAGTGCCGTTAACCCCTTAGCGCCGCACTCGGAATGAGGCCCAAAGTCAGTTTAAACATAACATTTGCTGATTAGCATTCAAATTACTCTGGAGTGTCATGTATCCCAAAGATATTGAAACAAGTCCGGATGGAAGCGAAGACTTGGCCAGAAATACAGTTGACTATCGTAGATCATTGTCGATTATTACAAGAGAAGGTTAAGAAAAAAGCATAGAATAGAAAGCTTGAAGGGTACGCAGTAGATCAGGATGGGTAACATTTTTGGCCATGTGGTAGAGGGAATGGACCTAAAGGTCGAGGTGGCGGATTTCAAAACCCTCAAGGGGGAGGAGGATTTAATGAAGGACAACCGCAGCAATGCTGAAATTGTGGAAGAATGGGACATATGGCCCACACATGTAGAAGTAGAGGGGGCATGCAGCAGAATGGGCAGGATGCAAGAGGAGGACATGATATTTTCCACAATATAGTGCAGAACCAACAGAATATTTTGCCTAAGATCACACGCTTTATCAGATGCGTGCACCACAAATACAGCAGACACAGCAGATTCCGCTGCAGTCACATTTGCCACAAGGGCAACCACAGCAAGTGCCTATGCAAACACAGCAAGTACAGACCGAACAGTACATTGCGACACAAGAGATGATGATGCCACAATGGAATACAAATACGGGAGCCACACAAACACTTAGACCCAGGATAGGGAGTGTGACAGTGGTGGGAGGAAATCCTTTCACGAGTACAGGGATGAATTTATATCCAAAATAGGAGAGCCCATAGAGTGACCTGATGTGTTCAGTACTATCAGTGACACAAGACCCCCAATAGGATCCGAGGGTCAGGGTAACGATAGCAAGCAAGACATTTTTGTTTCTTGTAGACATCAGAGCAACTCGTTCCTGTTTTAGAAAGGGAAAGTACCCAATGTCTGGCATTGCCACGAATGTGCAGGGATTCTTTGGGGCTATAAGTTTAGTTCCTTTTGCAGATGAATTACCAATTTCAATTGGAGAACATGATATGTCTATGCCACTATTGTTTTCTCGGCAGACACCAGTTAACATATTAGGACGTGACTTGATGACAAAACCTAACATGACGATATAATTTACTGACAAAGGGATAATATGTTACACTCCAGGGATACACTATATGACATGGCTTCCTGGATTGATAGGTAAATTGTTGAGGATACCTGACGAATATTTGTTTAGACCTCAATTACCTATGGATGACGAGGAAGGACAGGTTATTCCCCTAGAACTGGAAGAAGGGTTAGTGAGAGAGGAAAGGGTGATTGTCCATGGGACAGATGGTGAAGGAAGAGGATGGAGAACAGTAATAGATCCTGACGAAGGGTATAGACTAACAGACCTGACAAAGGGTTGTTTAGAGACAAATATTTAGATGATTAACTTGTTTTTTTAATAAGCCTTACCTATTCGGATAAAAGTTGAAAATAGAGAAATACCACAGAAAATGGCATTCGTAAAAAAGAAATCCATCCTTTTTCCAAGAAGATTTAGAAAAGGTGCCAAGCATCTCATGGACCAACAGTCCTTATGATGTGGGTCTATTGAGTGGAGCAGGAGTAGTCAAAATCAAGTTTAAGCCAGGAGCAATTTTACCATGAGCGAAGCAGTACCCCATGACCAGGGAAGCAGATGAAGGTACATTTGAAACCATTTCCCCTTTGGTACAGCAGGTAATACTGGTACCATCAGACTCCACATGTAACATGAGTTTCCTTTGGTTCCAAATCCAGCTACAATAGTATGTAACATCCCAGCTACAGCTAAATATTTTACAGTAGTAGATTTAAAACATGATTTCTTTTCAATTCCCCTTCACGAGGACTCCCAAGATTTGACCTCATTTTCATCTAGAAATCAGCAGTGGAAACATTGAAGATTACCACAGGGGTAGTGTGAGTCATGTGAGAAACCTGAAGGTGTCTGACTGTCTGAACCCTGGGGATCTCTTTCTCAGGTGGCCAGGATCCAGACCCTGGGGGTGGACACATGCAGGAGGATCATCTGGGAGAGAGGTCCTTGGTGAATGGGGATGAGACATCCGATGATGAGATGCAGTATTTCCCCCTTCCTCCCCTTGCAACACTTTGCACCTTTATAGGTTATTCTCAATCCTGTCCCGGTACCCCCCTAATTCTACCAACTAACTCAGAAAGGAGGTATGGGAGAACCAGGAGAAAGAAATTGCAATTACCATCTTGTGTACTACAACCGCAGGACTATCCCCCTGTCTCAGTTATGCCCCTACCTGACATTCCTTGAGTAGAAATAGAATATTGTCAAACCAGTTCCATTATGCGTCCATACCTTTCTGTAAGACCATGCCAACACATTTATTTACGTCACACACTCACCCTGTTTATCTTGACAAAACTCTACAGTTTTTCCCTAATTAATTAGAAAAAAACACAACTCCCACAATACCCCCACACTGGCTTTCTCTACAAATACTGAGACGAAGAAGGGGGGAGCTGAAAGAATGAAGATCTTTCACAACACCACTGAGAGACAGAAGAAAGAATATGCCATACTAAGACTGGATTGTCTCACTAATGAGGCCAAGCAAGGCCTCCTTTTCTAACTACTCACACCTGACTTCACTTGAGACTCCCAGGAAGTATAAAAGGTGGAGCAGGAGAGCAAACTTTGAGCGATCTGGGGATGCTGCAAGGTGTCGAGATGGCAGAGGAAGATCAGTTGAGCTGCAGAGACCCTGGGACACCTGGACGAGAAGAGAATCACCACACTGGACCTTTGAATGCAGGAGATGCTGCAGTGAGGGGAGAGACTTGCACCTCCAGGAGGCAAAACCAGGGGCAGCTGAGATCTACTGGTGGTGTCACACCAGCCCTCCTTGCCTGGGCCCAGCCAGCAAGCCCAAGTCTTTGAGGGGCAGGCGATGAGGCCCTGACTGCATGACACATTCCATTGAGCCTCCTGTAGCTCCCAAACCATGGACTGCCATTTTGGAGAGCTTTGAGGTAGGAGCAAAATACACTGCAATGCATTCTGTGATTGGAAGTCCAAACCTGTTTTTTTGGGAAAACTGAAGAAGGGTCTGCACCCAGCAGAGAGCCACACTTAAAGCAAGGTGAGAAGGTCTGAGCCCGGAAGAGAGGGAGGTGGGGGTCCATGCCCAGCAGAGGCAGATCCTGTGAGCAAGAAGGTCTTAGCCCAGAAGAGGGGAACCTGAACTTTAAGAAAACCCAGTGAAGGACCAGCAGCAGAGTGTTCCAGTGCCACGTGTGCGCTCATTCTGAAGACTCTGGCTGGTCCCCTTTGTTCAAACTACAAATACCAAGAGGCCCTAGTAGAGACCGGCATAAGAGGTCAATGTGGTCATACAAGGGTCGAGCAAAACCCATTGTACAATCGAAAATCTTTGACATGCTGAGGAAACAAAGTGAACTGTGTTACTGGGGGCAAATGTGAACCCTACTGAGGGATGCCTACAGATTAGAGTGACCAGTACCATCCCTGAGAACATTGTGTTAATAGAACTGCATGAAGCCTGGCTGGGGGCTTTAAGTCAAGTATGGCTGGGCACTTAGGTAAAAAGTGAACCTATGGGGTTTGGAGTGATTTTATTATGAACTGTGGCAAGTGTGAACCCGATGGAGGGATGCCGAAAGAAAGCTAGGGAAAGGGAACCCCACTTTCTGATGAGATGATACAACTGTGAACTGTGTTAGAATGGCTATGTGAATCCGACAGTGGGATACCAGGACTAAGGCTAAGGGAAGTAAGTCCCGCATTGTGATAAAGCAAAGTGAACTGTGTATCTGGCTGTAGTGAACCCGACTGAGGGAGGCTAACATTAAAAAAGGATCGGAGCACGGTTGAGGGGGATCCAGTAGTGAAAAATCAACACCCAATGTAAAGATTACAGAAAGGAACTTTTGTTTTGTTATTTTTGACACATCAGACTCTCGGAGGCAAGAGACTTTGTATGAAAGAGACTTGGCCACAAAAGGTCCTGATATCGCTCAAAACAACTGTGACCTTGTGTTAGGGAAGACCAGGTGTTTGTTGTGCTCAGGAGTCCCACCTTGTCCTGTGCTAAAAACATGGGGAAGGGAGACCCCAGCTATACCATCCTGACTTATCATTTTGGTGAACAATTCTTTCTTTTCTGGTGCACATTTTGTAATTTAGCAGTAAGGATTGGTAATAGGTTTTTCTTTAGTATAGGCCCTTTTTACTCGACAGGACTCCACTCGGACTGCCTTTTTTATTATTATTTGATGGATGTACCTTGCTGCCATCTTAGATTTCAGTTTAGATTAGGCTTTTTTCTCACCCATTTGTACAGTTTAATAAACACCCTTGAACTGTGATCACTTGTTGTCTGTCTTTACTGTTGCCACCATGAGTTCCATACAATCCCCATCAATCTTTAGTAGGGTTCTTCAGATGGACCTAGGTACGATACAACTTGAAAGCACAATAATCCAGTACGTAGATGACATATTTGTGCAAAAATGCATAGAATAATCAGTCTAGCTAATGACAGTGTTGTCAGAGAAAGGATAAAAAGGGGATAAAGAAAAACTACAGTAATGCCAGGAAGAGTTTCCGTACATAGGACAGCTAATATCTCAAGAGGGGAGAAAAGTGACATCTGAGAGAGCAGAAGCAATCATGCAAACTCTAAGACCTAAGACAGTGAGGAAATGAAGCAATTTTAGGTCTATGTAATTATTGTAGTGTCATTTTATTTATTACAACACATATATTAGACCACTTTTGAAAGGACTTAAAGAAGCACAGATAGGTAAAAACGACATAACCTGTACAGATTAAATGACAGAAGGATTGAAGAATTCAAAGGGTTGATTTGTACAGCTCCTGTGTTACGGATTCCAGACGATAACAAAGAACGTTACTTATTTTCCCATTCCAATGGAGCGGTAATGACAGCAGTTCTCACACACAAAATAACATTAGGATATGGACATACACCATTGGCTTATTACAGTGGGATTCTAGACCGAGTAATGAGAGTGCATTACCCTTGCAAACAATCAATAGATACTGCTGCTTTTGCAATTCAAAAAGCTGCAAGTATTACAATGGGGTGCTCAATGACGTTATTCATCGATCATTTCCTATTTGCCATTTTGCAGAAACCCGAATGTATGCTGATTATGCAAAGAGCAGCAGGTTATGAGGTGATCATTTCAAATCCAACAATCAAAATTGTGTTAGATGTAGAATAGTGAATCCAGCAACATTCACAGCAACATTCACAGCAGAACCAGTAGAGAAGGAGGATTATGTACATGATTGTGCAATGAATACTGAGTTTTATGACAATATACCCTGCATTAAACGAAAGGGTCTAGGAGGGGGTGGAATTCTATTCATTGATGGCTCTTCAAAAATTGACCAGACGACAGGAGAAAGGCACATGGGATGGCATTAATGAAGTTAAAAATGAATGGTGAATTTGAAATAGCGACAAGTGCAAGATTGCCTTCACATTGCTCAGCACAGGCTGCCGAATTAATGGTGCTTATTGCCGCACTTCCGAGATATGAGGATGAGGAAGTGACAGAGTACTCTGACATGCCTAGGTGATGTCAACTGTACACACTGGATTGTCATGCTGGAAAAGGAAGGACTTCCTCCTCGCAGACGGCACCCCAATGCCATATGCACCGCTATTGGGCAATCTTATTGAGGTACTAAAGCTCCCATTGGCTATCGTCATGGTGAAGTGCACAGCCCAAACTAAGAGGGCAGACATAAGTTTTCACAGTAATGAACCTGCAGATGATGAAGCAAACAGAGCAGCATATTTTCCAAATATTTTAAATTTTGATGTAGAAAGTGTTAAACAAATGTCAGAACGGTCCATGATGATTAAATAATGCTTTAATATGTTATCCATTGTACAGTTAATGGAGCTGCAGTTTCGTGCTCTACAGGAAGAACAGGACTGGTTTTTGCCAAATTTATTAGAACACGTTGCACAGTTTATTGTGAATTGCATGGTCTGCCAGAAATTCACAGCATGGCATACCTTGTGAACAGTGAGAGGAGCAATAACCTGCCCTAATGTACCTTATCAGCAATTACATATAGATCATGTGGATAGGTTGCAAACATGCAATGGCTACAGATATATGCTAGTAGTAGAGGAATCAGGGATCTGGGAGCCCTTCTTCACTTAGTAGGCAGCGCCAGCACAAAAATGGTCAACACAAGGTATTTTTGAAAAGTAGAGTATATTTAGTGTGCCTTTTATTTGAGACACATGTTTTGGCGATACCGTTCGCCTTTTTCAATCAGGGCTACATATATTGAAACAAAATATGAAATGTGCCATAGCCACAGGGTGGTTTTATAGAGTAACATGACATTAGTAGTGATATTAAATAAACAATCAATCACAAAATAAAAAATAGTAATTGCACACAATGTAGCACTGAAAAAGAGGAGACTAATACTCCTTTTTTAATAGTTACACACTATGCTACTGAACCAATATGTGCTTTACACAAGAAACTTCCCTTGTGATTTCACACCTTTCAGTTCCATTGAGGACAAGAATTTGTTCGCAGCGTTGAACTGTAGCTTTACACACTCCACTGATCCTGTTGGAATTGTCCACCAGGACCCCAATGGACCAGTGACTCTCGGAGTGTCCTCTGCAGTTTGTTGTCTTTTGCTCCATGATCATGTTATGATTATTATTAAGCCCAATCCAGGGACAATGTGGTAACAACAACCTTAACATGAGCGCGTGCATCACATTTTTTTAACAATTTCGCTAACCAACATATTTTATGTGGACATGGGACCTACAGTTTCACCCACATTCATTCACGATTGCCAGCTATGGCATCTTTAATTTGGAATGCACTGCTACCAATTCAGATGCTGCCAGCTAAACAAACTATCTTTTCCACAGGTGGGATTTAACCCATGAACAGGGCAACCAGCAAATTATAAAAACAGATATACAGTCATTGTCATACTTATTAGGTACGACCACTATCTGTACCCAATGAGAATAATGAACAAAAAATGGATTTTGCTCTAATCCTGTTTTCTTAGCTCATATATGCTATGTTCTCGAAATCAAAATTAATGTTTTCTCTCTCTCTCTTTCTTTCTCATTGGTTTTCCTTTCTCTTCTTTTTTTCCCAAATCAAACCTCCCCTTACCCCTCCTCTTTTTTGGTGCTACATTGTGTGCAATTACTATTTTTTATTTTGTGATTGATTGTTTATTTAATATCACTACTAATGTCATGTTACTCTACAAAACCACCCTGTGGCTATGGCACATTTCATATTTCTTTTCAATATATGTAGTCCTGATTGAAAAAGGTGAAGGTATCACCGAAACACGTGTCTCAAATTAAGGGCACACTAAATATACTCTAATTATCAAAACTACCTTGTGATGACCATTGTTGTGCTGGGGCTGCCTACTAAGTGAAGAAGGGCTCCCAGATCCCTGATTACTCTTCTAACTTAAACAGAGCAGGGGCTAAGCTCTGTTACTTCACTTGGCAGTCGACTCCCACCTTGAGCGCAGGACACCAACAGGTTGATATATCAAGACCCCCCCCTTTTCTGCGAATATGCTAGGAGTAGTGTGTCCTTTTTCCAGATAGATTTAGGTAGGTCCATGCAGGCACCCCAATTCAACATGTTCTCTAGATGGGCTGTATGCGAAGTCGTGCAGTCTGATAATGGGCTGTATTTTGTAAATGGGATGTTCGAACAGATTATTCTTTTATTAGGCATGAAGCATACATTTTCATCTGCTTATCATCCACAAGCGAATGGTATTTGGGAGCATTTAAATGGACTCCTTAAAGAAAGGATAGCTAAAATAAAGATTACTTTGAAGAAGGGATGGCTATATTGCCTACCTGTTGCCCTATATGCATTAGGAAATAGAAACAGAGGCCCATAGTGTAGCTAAAAAATTAGGAGATGATGTGCATGATTATTTGACAAATATGACCGCTAGTGTTTCCTTTATTTCCCAGCAGATCAAAAATTGGAGGGAAGAGTCAAAGACAATTGAAGAAGACAGCCAAATGATCAATCTTATAGAACTGTTAAAACAACCTTATGTGTATCTACAGGACCAACTGCTTGTGAAGAGTTTTGTCCACACTTGGAATAAGGCCTGCTTTGAATGACCGTACCTAGCAGAGGTGGTCACCCCAACTGCCGTGAAGATCCAAGGAAGATAAGCTTTGCTGCATCTGAATGGCGTAAAACCTTACAAAGGAGAGACCCTTACACCTCTGACACCTGTTCACAGTGAAGTAAGAGAAGAAGTACTGCAAATGCAGGCCCGATCGGCTACCAAGAGCCAACAAGAATCATCGAAATAAAGACAATTCAAGATTATTCCCAAGTTTTAAGGCAAACAAACAGAATTTGCAGTATTTACAGAACTATTTCTGATAGGCTAAAGAAACAATAGGGCTAATTATGACTATGCCGGTCCAGAAACAATGGTGCTGGTAAGTTTACCGGCACCATTGTTTCCAAACTGGCATGTTACAGGTCTGCCTGCTGGAGCCGCTGTGCCCGACAGGTCGGACCCTGCTGAGCACAGTGGCCACAGTAGGTGGACCATCACAGAAGCACCGGCACCGTTAAAAATGGTGCCGGTGCTTCTGTGTTCCCCATTCCCATAAAGTCCTTTTGGACTCTATGGGAATGGGGATTTACAATTTACCCGTGCCAGTAAATCATTACGGGTATGGTGGCAATCTGCCGGTAGTACCGGCACAGTTACCGCAGGACTCGTAATGAACCCTAATGTTTTAAAGAACAGAAATAGAAGAGCACACAACACTTTATTTTGCCTATAATGCTGCACATATTGTTGATTGCTGTTTTAATTTATATACTTCAAACCTATCCAGCCCTAGTGAGATACAACATTGGTATTGTCACCTTTTTGGAAATCCTAAAACAGCCTCTATTATTCAAAGGATCAACATTGAAAATTATTACAATTTCTGTTATAAAAACATGCATTATAAAGAATACCAGGAACCAAATGTTGATAAAAGAGTATGGGAACTGTCCAGTTTAAGAAGACCTATTGATACACAAAATGCAGTGAGACTTATGAATTCTTTTACAATCTTTCTTGTGGCTGCATTTCTGTACAATTTTCAGTTTAAATTTTATTATTATTATAACATTTTGTCAAATGATGTTTTGTAATATAGAGTGTTTAACAATGAGACAGTTATTTTTATCCCTGACAAAAGCAGAAGTGATATTATCCCTGGTATGTCTAAGCAAATTATTTGACTTAAGAGGGATGCTGGAGAAGATCATGAAGATATAAATACATATCTTGATAACTCAGCCCATTTAAAGAATAACGTGGCATCTGCACATGAAGGAAGTGGGGAAAAGGACATCAGATGACAGCTGCTTTGTATGTTCTATCATCCTTGTTCATATTCTTGTTGTTCCTGGCCTGTAAGAATGTCCTTTTATTTTCCCTTGTTCCCTCCCTTGCCGTGAAGTGCTTTGTGTACAGGTGCTATATAAGAAACGATTATATCTTATCATATCATATCATATCATGTCATATCATATCCCTTATGCCATGAACACAACCAGAAACAATAGCATGTTGGGGGACCATCCCCAAGTCTAGCGGCAGTCCCAGGGATGCCCGGGAGGGTTCCCATTCTTTCTCAAAAGGAAAAACTGTAATGCAGCCCAGGCAGAGTCCAGGACAGCTGGGGCTGCTGCTCCTGGCCTTGAGCATTGTCTCCCGTGTTGCCCAACCATCCCCAAATCCAGCGGCAGTCGTAGGGAGCCCCGTCAGGGTCCCTGTTCTTTCCCAAAAGAAAAAGCTATAATGCAGCCCAGCTAGAGCTCCGGGACGGCTGACGGTGCTGCCTCTGGCCTTTGGCACCTGTCTCCCATGTTGGGCGATCATGCTCAAGTGAAGTTCTGGTCCCAGAGAACACAGGCAGGGTCACCATCCCGTCCTGGTGGGAAAAGCTCTAATGCAGCCTAGCAAAGATGCTCCAGGACGGACAGGACTGCTTCACCTGGCCTTGGGCACCTGTATTCCTTGTTGGTGCACTGTCCCCAAGTTCAGCGGCGGTCCCAGGGAGCCCTGGCAGTGTGTCAATGCCTCCCCAAAGATAAAAGCTGTAATGCAGCCCATCCAGAGCTCCGGGACAGCTTGCAGTGCTGCTTCCAGCCTTTGGCACCTATCTCCCATGTTGGGCAACCATTCTCAAGTTCAGTGCCGGTCCCAGGGAACCACAGCAGGGTCCCCATCTCCTCCTGGAGGGAAAAGCTGTAATGAAGCCTAGCCAGAGTTCCAGGACAGACAGGGCTGCTACCCTTGGCCTTGGGCACCTGTATCCCTTGTTGGTCCACCGTCCCCAAGTTCAGCGACAGTCCCAGGGAGCTCTGGCAGTGTGTCAATGCCTCCCCAGAGAGAAAAGCTGTAACACAGCCCAGCCAGAGCTCCAGGACGGTCAGTGTTGCTGCCCCTGGCCTTGGGCACCTGTCTCCCATGTTGGGCGACCATCCCCAAGTCCAGCAGCAGTCGCAGGGAGTCCCGGAAGGGTCCCCATCCTTTACCAAAAGGAAAAGCTGTAATGCAGCCCAGACCGAGCTCCAGGATGGACGGGGCTGCTGCTCCTGGCCTTGGGCACCTGTCTACCATGTTGCGTGACTGTCCCTAAGTCCAGCAGCAGTCCCAGGGAGCCCCGGAAGGGTCCCCATCCTTTACCAAAAGGAAAAGCTGTAATGCAGCCCAGCCAGAGCTGCAGGACAGCTGGTGGTGCTGCCTCCCACCTTGGCCCAGGGTGGTATTGGACTGTTGGCCATTCGGCCCGTGGCTGGGCCGATCCTTGGCCCTGGGGGTCGGTCTATAATGTGGACCGGTGTGCTCAGGGCTGGCTGGCTTGTTTGCGGGCTGCAGGCTGCAGCCCGCTCAGCAACCAGCTTGCGCCTTACGATGCACAGCAGACGCATTCATTAAAGAAAGGTAGCAAAGTGTTACCTTTCTTTGATGAATACATCACGTAGACGTGCTGGCCTGGCAGTGCCCTGGGCCCATCCGTGACGGCATGGAGCCACTTGTTGCAAATGCAATGAATCACAACAAAAAGAGCAGCTCCTGAGAGGAGCCACTCCTTTTGTTGCGATTCATTGTGGACCCTGCACCATGTTCTGGGCTCCTCTGCGCGTGCTCAGCGCCCTCTGCATGGATTTGGGGGCACACATTTATTTCATCTGCTCTGCCTTTGGTGGCAAGAGTGTGCACTGGTATGTGGTACCAGCAGAAGCCTGGCAGCTCCCCTCGGTTGGTTATATACGATGACAGCAGGCTCTTGATGGTCCGACCGTCCCAGCCCCATTCTCTGGCTCCAACCCCGGCTTTGGAGACACGCCACATTAAGCATCGCCAGCGCCCGGGCCGAGGATGAGGCTGGGTACTACTGTCAGACCTGGGATGGTGATGCGGCACATTGGCACAGAGCAATGGGTAGGTGAGACAAAAACCTGCCCTGCTGCACCTACAGAGGGCACTGCCAGGCTGCCTCTCTTCTGCAGATGGTTGGGGGAGGATAGGATTTCATTCGTGAAGAGTGTCAGTATTTCCCTCGCCTGCACGCAATGTAGGGATATAACATAACATTACCTTTTTATCCTATATAGTTCGAATTGCAAACTGAATGTTAGCATATGACTGCAACATATGCAAAGGCTAAAACTCTATAGAAACACTAAGGATCAGATTGCCCATTCAGGAATTCGGCCACTTCACTTTGCAGTTTCCTGGGGCGAATTTGCAACCTAATTAGCACGGGCCGATATTGCCATGGTTTGTTTGTTTTCCTCCTGCACGCAAACATTTTATTTTTATTTATTTCTTGCTGAGCTGCAGCTGCACTTGTGTGTGTCATCACAGCAAGAAACACAATTTTGTCATATTTGGTTGACAAGACGTTAAGGACTACATTACTACTGCACCTTGCCCCTGCTTCTGGCTGAGACCCAGCACTGGAGCCTCAGAGATAAGAAAGGCTGAAAATGGGAAACTAAGTTAAGCAACGCTTACAATATACGTTTGTCTGCGTTTTTTTAAAACTTTGTTTTTATTGACATCAAACATATATTGCACAGGCAATCCCTGCCAGCAATACATTGAACAAACATAAATGACAGTTTTTTTTTAATCTTTAACTCTTATCCCACCAACCTCCCCACACTCCCCTCCCAACTTTTTAAACATACCAGGTCTAGAGGTTAAGCAGGTTATAGAAGCTGCAGAGAGACCATTCGAATATCTATATGTTATTAGTCATACAATTTGACATAGTGGGGTCAGATCGGTTCACAGCAAGTAGGGGGCCCAAACTAGGTCCCTGGGATTAGTGGTGAGAAGTGTGAAATGGAGGCGTTAAGGGTCGTACTTTACAGACGCATAGAGATGCAATCGTCGTTAAGGAGCACTGCGGTCCATTCCTGTACAAATTCCGACATGGTATCATTTGTTATCGCAGTGAGTTTTTCATAAGTGAAGATCGACCTAAGTTTACAAAGCCATTCCTCCTTGGATGGAGCTAAGACACTTTTCCATTTTTGGGCTAGCGCTAGCCTCCCCGCCCTCAACATGGCCCCAAAGACCCTTGGGAATGCAGGCTGTTCTGTCTCCGGCATAGGAGTACCCAGGAGGATTTCCAGTGGAAGTAAAGTCGGGGAGTACCCCTCTATGTCCTTAATCCAGCTGAGCAGTTCCGACCAGTACACCTGAATGACCGGGCATCCCCACCACATGTGAAACCAAGTGCCCCGTTGTTGACATATCCTGGGGCAAAAAGGGGACACCTCTTTAAACATTTTGGACAGGGTGGCTGGAGGGCGATGCCATGAATGGAGTATCTTAAAGCTATGTTCCATGGCAGCCGTGTACAGTGAACCCGTGAATATAGATTTAAAGATTGCCGTCCATGTGTGGTCGTCCAGCGTCATGCTCAGCCTATCTTCCCACATTCGTTTGAAGGCCTGTCTACCCTCCAGATTAGCCGTTATCAAGGTGCCATAGAACTTAGACAGAGAGCCTTTCTGGGAGGCGCTTTTAGCTAGGACAGTTTCGAAAGGTGTGAGGGGGCGTTTGAAGTTATCGGCCCACCGAGGGTGGGCCAGGATTCCTTTCAAGCGCAAATATTCAAAGACTGTGGGCGGGTTGTCACCCAATGCCTCAGTCAGCTGGTCATATTCTATGAAACCCTCCTCGCGAGAGAGTTGAGCAACCCTCTCCAGGCCCAAGTCCGACCATGTTTGTGTGTCTCGAAAGCCCCTGGTGCCTAGATCGATGGGGGGACCCCACAGTGATGTTAAAGGGGACGGCCAGGATGACAGCAGCTTGCTGTCCTTATTCGGCTTCCAGACTGCCCAGAGGGCCGTTAAGGTTGGGTGCGTTCTGAAGTGGGGGGGAAGGCCTTAGGGGGGGCCCATAGCAGGTCCCTGACTTTTTTCGGGTGGGTGTGGACATCCTCAATGAAAGTCCAATATGTCCCCAGGTCATCCCTCATGTGCTCTAACATCACCCGGAGTTGGGCTGCTTTGTAGTAAAGACTAAAGTCCGGGAGGCCAAATCCACCATGAGACTTAGGAAGAGTCAAGGTAGAAAATGTGACTCTTGTTCTTTTACCGGCCCAGATGAACTGAAGGACTCAGGACTGTAGCGTCTCAAAGAAGGCCTCCGGGATCACCACGGAGAGGGCCGCAAAGAGGTAGAGTAAGCGGGGCAGGATATTCATTTTGACCGTGACCATACGCCCAAACCAAGAGAGTGTGAGGGGTGCCCATCGTTTGAGATCACTACTAATCTTGGCCAAGATCCCCAGGGTCTTCCGTATGTTATCTGATCCCTGTCGTCCCGGAATAAAGCCCAATAACGCAGACCAGTCAGAGCTCCGGGAGGGCCGTGGGTGCTGCCTCCTGGCTTGGGCACCTGTCTCCCTTGTAGGTCGACTGTCCGCAAGTTTGGTGGCAGTCACAGGGAGCCCCAGCAAGGTCCCCATTCCTTCACTGAGGGAAAATCTGTAACGCAATGTCCTCAAGCCCAGCTGTGGTTCCAGGGAGGCCCAGCACATTCCCCTTCCTTTCCCGGAGGGAGAACCTGTAACGCAGGCCAGCCAGAGTTCCAGGATGGTTGGGGTCATGTCCCTGTCCTTAGTCACCTGTCTCCCATGTGGGTTCACCATCCCCAAGTGCAGCGGCAGTCCCTGGGAGCCCCGGCAAGGTCCCCCTCCCCTTCTGGAGGTAAATTCTGTAACGCAGCCCAACCAGAGTTCCAGGATGGTTGGGGGTGATGTCCCGGCCTTGGGCACCCATCTCCCATGTGGGTCGACCATCCCCAAGCACAGTGGCAGTAACTACATTGATAGAGTTGTGACAGATCCCTGGGAATGGTGGTGCCCAAATACCTGGTGGAAACCCACTCTATTCTCACTCCCAGTATTTCGGAGTTACCCCCGATGTCATGATCCCTGGGACCCATGGACATAATGCTAGACTTGGACGTGTTCACCTTGAGCCCTGAAAAGGTGCCATAGTAGTCTATAAGTCTGACTAAATGGGGTAGAGAGTCCTGAAGGTTAGTCAGGTAGCCCAGGATATCGTCTGAGAACAGGGAGAGTTTAAAGTCGCAATTGTCACATCTAATCCCTGTGATTCCCTGGTCAGCTCTGATCGCTATAGCCAGGGGCTCCATTGCCAAGGCATACAGAAGGGGTGACAAGGGACAGCCCTGACCGGTGCCTCTAGATAGGGCCAGAGGGTCTGAGGTGCCACCATTAACAAAGACTCTCACCGAGGGACCGTTGTAAAGTGCTGAAACCCAGCCACAGAAGTTGTCCCCCAGACCCATTTTTCGGAGGACTTTACCCATATAAGGCCACTCGACACGGTCGAAGGCCTGTTCCGAATCTAATGAAAGGACATAGCCTTCCACCCCCTGTCTTGAAGCCTCATGCATAAGATCCAGGGTCTTCCGTATGTTATCTGATCCCTGTCGTCCCGGAATAAAGCCCAATAACGCAGACCAGTCAGAGCTCCGGGAGGGCCGTGGGTGCTGCCTCCTGGCTTGGGCACCTGTCTCCCTTGTAGGTCGACTGTCCGCAAGTTTGGTGGCAGTCACAGGGAGCCCCAGCAAGGTCCCCATTCCTTCACTGAGGGAAAATCTGTAACGCAATGTCCTCAAGCCCAGCTGTGGTTCCAGGGAGGCCCAGCACATTCCCCTTCCTTTCCCGGAGGGAGAACCTGTAACGCAGGCCAGCCAGAGTTCCAGGATGGTTGGGGTCATGTCCCTGTCCTTAGTCACCTGTCTCCCATGTGGGTTCACCATCCCCAAGTGCAGCGGCAGTCCCTGGGAGCCCCGGCAAGGTCCCCCTCCCCTTCTGGAGGTAAATTCTGTAACGCAGCCCAACCAGAGTTCCAGGATGGTTGGGGGTGATGTCCCGGCCTTGGGCACCCATCTCCCATGTGGGTCGACCATCCCCAAGCACAGTGGCAGTTCCAGGGAGCACCGGCAGGGTCCCCATCCCCTCCCAAAGGGAAATTCTGTAACTCTGGCAAGGTCCCCATTCCTTCACAGAGGGAAAATCTGTAACACAGCCTAGCCAGAGCTCCAGGACGGTTAGGACTGCGGTCCCAGGGAGCCCTGGCAGTGTGCCAATACCTCCAAGGAGAGAGAAGCTGTAGCGCAGGCCAGGCAGAGATCCAGGACGGTCAGGGATGTTGCCCCTGGCCTTGGGCACCTGTCTCCCATGTTGGGCGACCGTCCCCAAGTCCATCAGCCATCCCAGTGCTCATTCATTACCAGAGGGAAATGCTGTAACGCAGGCCAGCAAAAGCTCCGGGATGGCTGGCGGTGCTGCCTCTGGGCTAGGGCGCCTCTCTCCCTTGTTGTTCGACTGTCCCTGGAATGGTCAACCCACATGACAGACAGGCACCCAAAGCCGGTGACATCACCCCCGACCATCCTGGAGCTCTGGCTGGGCTGCGTTACAGAATTTCCCTCCGGGAAGGGATGGGGACCATGCCGGTGCTCTGTCGGAATGATGCTGCACTTGGAGATGGTCAACCCACAAGGGAGAAAGCTGCACAAGGCCATGGACATCAGCCCCGACCATCCTGGCGCCCTGGGTGGGCTGCATTACAGAATTTCCATCCAGGAAGGGATGTGGTCCCTTAAGGGGCTCCCTGGAACCAGCACTGGACTTCCAGATGATCATTCCACATGGCAGACAAGTTCCCATGGCAGGGTCATCACCCACAATCGTCATGGACCTCTAGCTGCGCTGCGTTAGAGCTTGTCGCTCCGGGTCGGGATGGGGACCCCGCCGGTGCTCCCTGTGACTGCCGTTGGACTTGTGGATGGTCAACACTTTTTCTTTTCTGCCCAGGTAGGTGCACCCATACATTTGAGGTACTGTTTTCATCGGAACACCTCTGGGAATGTGGGTAGATAGGACATGTGCTGTTGCCGGTGTGTTTCCTGTGGTTTCGTGGTGGCAAATGTAAGAAAATTGTGTTTCTTTCCCTCAATTTTGGACTTTGCCAGGCCTTTTGGGTAATACATTCTAGGACAATTCACACAAGTCAGACCTCTGTGTATTCCCATTGGTGTCTTCCTTTCAGAAATGCATGGGGTTCCCTGTTTTCTGTTTTCCATAGTAGCTGCAACACCCCAGGCCCATATCTGTAGGTTGTCTGTCCAAACCCTTTGGGGATATCAGTGGTTTAGCCTTTTCTCTTTGTGCCCAGGTAGGTGCACCAACACATGTGAAGTACTGTTTTCATCAGGACACCTGTGAGAATGTGGGAAGGTAGGACATATGTTGTTGGCTGCGTGTTTCGGTGGGTTCCTTGGGGCAAATGTCTGAAAATTGTGGTATTTTCCTACATTTTGGACTTTGCCAGGCCTTGTGGGTAATACATTCTAGGGCAATTCGTGTAAGTCAGACCTCTTTGTATTCCCACAGATGTCTTCTTTTCAGAAATGCATGGGATTCCCTGTTTTCCTCAGTGGCTGTGACACCCCAGGCCCAAATATGTAGGTTGTCCACAAGACCAAAATCCTAAAAATGTCCTCTCCTGAAACCCTTTAGAGATAGCAGTGGTTTAGCCTTTTCCCCTTGCGCTCAGGTAGTGTCATGATCTCTGCTTCCAAAAGATCAGGACTTGCCCGACTCCCTTGGAAGCAGACCCATAACCCCGGTTCCGAGTGCCTGGCGCCAGTGGCACCAGGCTCATAAGGATGCCCAGTCCCAGCGCTGGAAGCGCCGGGCTCATAATGCTTGGGTGCACTTACCTGCAGCAGACCATGCTGCTTACTTACCTGCCAGTTGAACCCCTGATCCTCTTCTGTTTGGGACTACTTTTCCTGTTGGGTGGGGCAGGAGCCACTCCCTAGGTTCAGAACACTGGAACTCTTCTGGAAAGCAGGAACTCTTTTCTTACCTAGGCGTGGCTGTGGAAGGAGAGACCTAAGCACTACAGGAGGCTATTTAAACCACACCCGATGGATGAATCTTGCTTTGCGTTATTCTGCATTCTCTGCAGCAGAACGCTCATCGTGTCTTCTGCTTCTGATCCTGGGCCTAAGGGAACAAAGGCTTACCATCCTGGAATCCAGTCTTCAGCAGCACCTGTAAAGACAAAGAAAGAACAGGTTAGCACTACGGTCTTCAGTGGCAGCGCATCTCTTACCTGGTCCATCGGCTGTCACCAACGCCTCGCGCTGCATTCCGGCATCTGAAAGACAAAGGCTTACCTACTCTTCGCAGGCTCCGGAGGTCTTTGCACTGCATTCCGGCATCTGAAAGACAAAAGCTTACCAGCTCTTCGCACGCTCCGGAGGCCTTCGGCGCTGCATCCCGCATCTGAAAGACAAAAGAAGGTGCGTTTAAAGCCATTGGGCAACTTTATTACTCACGTGCCATTACTCCTTCCCACGCCGAATCCAGTGGGTATTCCAGCACCCTTCAGCTTCTCTAAAGCTCCGAACTTGTACCTGCAAGATAAAAGGGACAGTTAGTGCGCATCGTGAAGCAGGCTACAAGCGCTTACTTACGTGCTTCCAGGCGCTTCTATTCCTCACGCGGGTTCGATCCTCAACTCTCATCAGCCCGCCATCCGCCATCGCCGGAACCCTGCAAAACAAGAGATATCATTACAAAAGACTTTTAAGACATTTGAAGTGCCCAGAACTTACCGTTCGTGCAGTTAACGACGGACAGCAGTCCTCTGAGGTCAAGAGGCCTGCACCCTTATCCAGTGAAGAAACTGGTTACGGCACCCTGCCCCGAGGCAGATGGAGAGCTCGGCGTTCACTTACCTAAGGTGAGGGCGTTAACCTTTGGGGTTCTACAGGAGAAGAGAAAGGGAAGAGGAGAGAGGCACCCAATAACCCCAGTTCATTAATCCCATATTTTCTATCTGCAGACATCTTACTCTTCGAGTCAGACATACAGTGCACAGAGGTCCAGCCCAAAGAGCCAACCGTGTGTTACACATCACCTTTGAAGATACGGCATTCACCCAGTCAAGACCGGCGCCTCTACGGGAATCAGGTGAGCGTTACAGGTAGGTGCACCCACACATGTGAGGTACCGTTTTTGTTGGTACACCTGTGGGAATGTGGAAAGGTAGGACATGTGTTTTTGGCTGTGTGTTTAAGTGATTTCCTGATGGCAAATGTCTGAAAATGTGTTTTTCCCCTAAATCTTGGAATTTGCAGAGCCATGTGCGTAATATATTCTAGGGGGATTCGCACAAGTCAGACCTCTGTGGATTCCCACAGGTGCTTTCTTTTCAGCAATGCATGGAGTCCCCTGTTTTCCTAGGTGGCTGCGACACCCCAGGCCCAAATCTGTAGGTTTTCCACAAGACCAAAATCCTAAAAATGTCCTCTCCCAAAACCCTTTGGGAATAGCAGTGGTTTAGCCTTTTCTCTTTGCGCCCAGGTAGGTTCACCCACAAATGTGAGGTATCATTTTCATTGGGGCACCTGTGGGAATGTGGGAAGGTAGGACATGTGTTGTTGGCAGCGTGTTTCGGTGGTTTCCGGGTGGCAAATGTCTGAATATGGTGTTTTCCCCCCTACATTTTAGAAATTGCAGGGCTTTGTGGGTAACACATTCAAGGGCGATTCACGCAAGTCAGACTGCTGTGGATTCTCACATGTGTCTTCTTTTAGGAAATGCATGGTGTTTCCTGTTTTTCTTGGTGGCTACGGCACCCCCGGCCCAAATCTGTAGGCTGTCCACAAGACCAATATCCTAAAAATGTCCTCTCCCGAAATCCTTTGGGATACCAGTGGTCTAGCCTTTTCCCTTTGCGCCTCGGTAGGTGCACCTACACATGTGAGGTACCGTTTTCATTGTAACACCTTTGGGAACGTGGGAAGGTAGGACATGTGTTGTTGGTGGCGTGTTTCAGTGGTTTCCTGAAGGCAAATGTATGAAAATTGTGTTTTTTCCCTACATTTTGGACTTTGCTGGGCCTTGTGGGTAATAAATTCAATGGCGATTTGCGCAAGTCAGACCTCTGTGGAATCCCACAGGTGTCTTCTTTTATTGGGAATGCATGGGGCTCCCTGTTTTTCTTGGTGGCTGTGAAACCCCAGGCCCAAATCTGTAGGTTGTCCACAAGTGCAAAATCCTCAAAATGTCCTCTCCTGAAACCCTTTGGGTATAGCAGTGGTTTAGCCTTTTCCCTTTGCGCCCAGGTAGGTGAACCCACACATGTGAGGTACTGTTTTTGTCGTGAAACCTGTGGGAATGTGGGAAGGTAGGACATGTGTTGCTGGTGGCGTGTTTCGGTGGTTTCCTCGTGCCAAAGTTCTGAAAATTGTGTTTCTTTCCCTACATTTTGGACTTTGCCATGCCTTGTGGGTAATACATTCTAGGGCGATTCGCACAAGTCAGACCTCTGTGGATTCCCAAAGGTGTTTTCTTTTCAGAAATGCATGGGTTTCCTGTTTTCCGTGGTAGCTGCGACAACCCAGGCATAAATCTGTAGATTATCCTCAAGACCAAAATCCTAAAAATGTCCTCTCTGAGAACCCTTTGGGATACGAGTGGTCTAGCCTTTTCCCTTTGTGCCCAGGTAGGTGCACCCACACATGTGAGGTACCGTTTTCATTGGAACACCTGTGGAAATGTGGGAAGGTAGGACAGGTGTTGTTGGTGGTGTGTTTCGGTGGTTTCCTGAAGGCAAATGTCTGAAAATTGTGTTTTTCCCTACATTTTGGACTTTGCCAGGCTTTGTGGGTAATAAATTCTATGGCGATCAGCACAAGTCAGACCGCTGTGGATTCCCACGGGTATCTTCTTTTTTTGGGAATTCATGGGGATCCCTGTTTTTATTGGTGGCTGTGACACCCCAGGACCAAATCTGTCGGTTGTCCACAATTCCAAAATCTTCAAAATGTCCTCTCCCTGAACCCTTTGGGGATAGCAGTGGTTTACCCTTTTCCCTTTGTGCCCAGGTCAGTGAACCCGCACATGTTAGGTATTGATTTTGTCGGGACACGTGTGGGAATGTTGGAAGGTAGGACATGTGTTGTTGGCGGCGTGTTTCGGTGGTTTCCTGGTGGCAAAGGTCTGAAAATTGTATTTCTCTCCCTATTTTGGACTTTGACAGGCCTTGTGGGTAATACATTCTAGGGCGATTCACACAAGTCAGACCTCTGTGGATTCTCACAGGTGGTTCCTTTTCAGAAATGCATGGGGTTCCCTGTTTTCCTTGGTGGCTGTAACACCCAGGCCCAAATCCGTAGGTTATCCTAAAGATCAAAATCCTAAAAATGTCCTCTCCCGAAATCCCTTGGAATATCACTGGTCTAGCCTTTTCCATTTGCGCCCAGGTAGGTGCACCCACACATATAAGGTACCATTTTCATCGGAACACCTGTGGGAATGTGGGAAGGTAGGACAGGTGTTGTTGGTGGCATGTTTTGGTCGTTTCCTGATGGCAAATGTCTGAAAATTGTGTTTTTTCCCCTACATTTTGGACTTTGGCGGGCCTTGTGGGTAATAAATAAATTCTATGGCGATTTGCGCAAGTTACACCTCTGTGGATTCCCACGGGTGTCTTCTTTTTTTGGGTATGCATGAAGCTCCCTGTTTTCCTTGGTGGCTGCGACACCCCAGGCCTAAATCTGTAGGTTGTCCACAAGTCCAAAATCCTAATCATTTCTTCTCCCGAAACCCTTTGCGGATAGCAGTGGTTTAGGCTTTTCGCTTTGCGCCCAGGTAGGTGCATCCACACATGTAAATACGGTTTTCATCGGGACACCCGTGGGAACGTGGGAAGGTAGGACATGTGTTGTTGGCAGTGTGTTTCGGTAGTTTGCTGGTGACACATGTCTGAAAATGGTGTTATTTTCCCTACATTTTTTGACCTTTTCTGACTTTTTGTGGACCAAATTCTAGTGTGATAGGTGCAAATCAGACCTCTGTGGATTTCCTGATATGTCTTATTTTGTGCATGGGGTTGCCTGTTTTCCTTGGTGGCTGCGACACGCAAGCCCCAAATGTGTAGGTTGTCCACAAGACCATGGTTTCTCCTTTTCCCTTTGCGCCGAGGTAGGTGCACCCACACAAGTGAGGTACCATTTTCTTCGGACCTCTATGGATTCCAACAAGCGTCTTCTTTCACGTAAAGAATGTGGTTCCCCATTTTCCTTGGTGGCAGCGACACACCAAGCACAATCTGTAGGTTGTCTCCAAAGACAAATCCAGTCTTCCACAGGGCATTTGACTTACCAGTGGATTAGCCTTCGCCCTTTGTGCCCGGGTATGTGTACCCACACAAGTGAGGTACCGTTTGTGTCGAGACACCTTTGGGAATGTGGGAAGGTGGGACATTTGTTGTTTTCTTTTGGTATTAATAACATTTTCATACATTTGCTACTGCACTTTGTTGCACAACCATTTCATTTCTCAAATGTAACCTACATTTAGTTGCTGCTTTAGGCCCTGTACACTTTTGTAACGTGCACAAGTCACCTATCCTTCAAAAGGTCTGCCTGTGCTCTTTCAGAAAACATATGCTTGCCACTCCTCAACACATTTTATTTCCTTGTTTCCACATGCTAAATACCTCTGTTTAGGTCGTCAGCAGAACAGTCCTTTGTACCATGGCTCCGTTTTTGGCTTGTGGTGCAGCTTGTTTTGTGAAACATTGGGAAAACTGTGTGATTTCCTAACTAGAAGGGTCGGGGGAATGTAGCGGTGCATTGCTTTTCCCAATATTCACAGAAGCCATTACCTTACAGGCCCAAACATGTCCAGCACATACCTTTTTTCTATAATTTTTCAATTTTTTTCCTAAACGATGGAAATGTTACCTATATAGTGTTGCATGACCCGCGCAAATGACCCCTTCCTAAACTTGGAATGTTGTCTACTTTTCCGAAATGTATGACTTTCTGTCTTCCCATTCAGCTTTCCTTACCTCTGCTTCCATTCCGTCCACGCATGACCTATTGGAAAGAAAGGGAAACATTGCCTACCGCTCACATAATAGATGGCAACCTTATAAAAATGTTTTTTTCGTTTCCACTCAACAAGTTCTTGAGAGCCTGGAAAATGGCAAATTCAGACCAGCAAACATTTAGTTCCTAGCTCGTACAAGGAAGAAAACACAGGCTTCTTTGTACATCATTTTTGGAAAAACGCACAATCTGCTCTCTTTTTTGTTATTTTCTCACACCCCCTACAGGAAACTAGGATTCCTAGATGGCATTATGACCACCTACATGTGGGAAGACAAAGGGCCAAATCTGGCCGAGATATCTCTTGTAACAAATAAGTTTCAAAGGATTCAATGCGACATACCGAAATCTCCAAAAAAGGGCTCAGCACTGGGAGGGAAAACCCTCAGCCGTTAAGGGGTTAACAGAACAGAAATAAACACGCAGACTAGGATTACTGCAACGCCCATGCAAATGTGTACAGTAGCTTTATAGCAAATGACCAAAGAATCATTTGGGACCAGCCTAAAGCACCTGATACCAAAAACGAATTCTACCAATTATTTTTTTTTTTAAATGGCAAAGATAATGGTAAACAAAAGTATGGAGAGTTGTCCAAGTTGTGATTTTACAGATGGCCCAAGACTTATTTTGCACACCTTATCACACTGTTTCATACAATATTAATATTATTATTATAGCATTTCTTGTAGAGCCCAACACGCCAGGTGGCCTCAGTGCAAACCACGGACAAATAACAAAAACTAACCGACAAGGCAGACTGAACTACAAAGTAGTAGGCAGGAAAGGGGACTACTATTAGTCCTTAGAATTGAAGAGTTGTATTTTAACTGGCTTTGTGAAATTGGATGAGGCTGGTATCTCACTAACACTTTGGGGAATCAAGTTCCAGAGCGAGGGCTCACACATATTAAAGCTTGTGCCTCCAAAGCCTTTCAACTTATGTCTGGGGAGGACAAGCTTATTAGTGCCATTAAAACATAGCTTTCAAAATTTAGGAGCCTTTGTATGCGCTTTTTAAGGTATTCAGAAGCTTTTCCTGAGATGTTCTTATGGGTGAGAGTAAGGATCTTGTGTGTAATGCAATGACAATCCCGGAAGACAGTGCAAGGACCTTCTTGCTTCAGTTATGTGATCTTTACTATTTTTTCAAATGGCAGCTCTAACGGCCCCATTCTGAGCCACCTGTAGTATTTTGATGTTGCTTTTGGTGCTACCAATCAGTGAACTGTTGCAATAGTCAATGCAAGTGTTTACCCGGGCAGAGTGAACAGATGCAAGGTTAGTTTGATATGGCGCAGGAGTTTATTTATGTAGGTGCAAGGAGGCCTCACATGTAGGCCATTATGCCCGGAATACAATAATTGAAATTGACTTGGGAACTAAATGGAATGGAACAATTGGCAATCCTGAGGTGGCTGTATCTTATGGGCATCTTTTTCTAAACCATTCGCCGAGCCAATGCGCATCAGCTCGGTTTTCTCATTATTTAGAGCAAGAAGGTTTATCACCATACATTTTTGGATGAGGGCGTGGACTCTGTTCACATTGGCAGTGTCAAGATCGTAGTTGCCAGAGAGCTCAAACACAAGCTGAGTATCATCAGCATAATTTGTATATTTTAGATCTATGCCGTCAAGCATGTCAAAAAGAGGCCATGTATAAACATTAAAAAGAGTAGGCGAAAGGCATGCAATATTGGGAGGTATTGGACATATCCAGTCACTATAGAATCTGTACCTTTACTTGAGTTTTTTGTCGCAATTTTGGACATGTTTCTTGAGTGGAGTTTATTGTCAAATCTATTGCAGATGTCCTCTGTTCTAGAGTGTGGGTCTCTAACTGCAGTGCCTGACATGCCTAAGGTGTCCCGCCTTACCACATGTTTTTGCTGTTCTCTGGAGATGATTTATTCATTTCTTCATATTGGTCACTGGAACCTTCCGTGTTCACCTGACTTGCAATGCACATCTGGGACATCGCTCTGCGTGTTTGCACCGTATACCTCTACTTATCATATCAATTGTTCTGTGAACATTTTTCGTTCCTACTGAGAGATTGTCTTTCCACTAGCTTTATGGTGTGAACTAGCTTTGTCATGGGTCGGGATGGTTTCTGCTCTCCTACTCATTCCCAGTGGTTTGTTTTCAGTTTCAGCTGGGTATAGAGTGGTCTATACTTTGGCCTTGCCCCTGTGCCAATTCATGGCTGCAATTCTGTTACTGTGTGTTGGGTCCATACATTTGTGTAGATCACGTCAGACAGGTTTAGTTACTTTCTAAATGTTTTCACAATGTGTAATAGATCCTTTCAGGCCCAGGTTTTTCCACCGGTGATATTTCTTTTGCTGACAGAGTTTGCTATTGAGGGAAGAATTCATGGACAATGAATGAACTACTGTGAGTGGGACAGGTGTACGTTTCAACAAAACGAATTATTGTACCAACAATGTGCCTGGGTTCCACAACCTGCCCTGGTTTTTTGCCGGTGGTATGATCAGACTACTTTTTACACTTACCACACTTTTCTAATGGATGCGCAGCCCTATATTCGCCAGCACGGTTGTGTAATAACCGCGTTGCCAACACTACCAGCCTGTCAAAGCGGTTGAAGCTTTTTTCTTTATTTATATAGTGCTAAAAACAGGCCTGTAGGCTTGGGAGCACTAGAAACAGAAAAGACAAACACATCCAGTCATACTACAAAAGCGACGAAGAAGGCTCTAAATACTTGGGTGTTGTGGAACGTAGGAGAAAGGTGATTCTTGAGGCCACCAGAAGCCAATGCAAGGCTTTCCTGCCCTCCTCAGAGATGTGATCTCTCCAGTGAAGGCCCTCAATAGCCCGCAGCCCGCATTGCTTTAATCTACACTGTCTGCAGTCGGGCAATTACCCCTTTACCACTGCCATACAGGAGTCTTGAACAATAATCTAATTTAGCTCCCACTAGTAGCCGATTATCATAGCCTTTTCTTTAACCAATCAATTAAAATCCACCCACCACAATAAATTACTTGACTTGCTTCGACTGCACTCAATACATTCAAAGTCTACCGTCTCCATGGTCTATATCCCCAGGGGCCGGTATATTGAATGCAGGACTGTATTCTCCTTTGTCCGGATAATATTCCCCACTATGACCTTACTTCTGATTTTGATATTACTGAAATTATAAACATTTATGAATTCATAAACTACAGGAGTCTTGCTTTTGCATTTTTACTAAGGTCATCTATTGCAGGGGATTTAACCTTTGGGCTTCAGGAGTGGAGTAACTTTGCTGAAAATGGGGGACATGACTCTGAAGAAAAGGTACCCGGCCCAAATGAATGGGGACAGAATGGTGTGCCATAAAAGTTGGGGGGGGGACGAACACCCCCGTCCACCCCTAAAATTAAGCCCATGGGTGAGAGAGCGTTTTCCATCTGATGTAATATCGAGCAATTATTCTTTGTAATGTACTGCCATGCTGTTCTCCGTATTCCAGTGTGCACTGCAGGTTGCTCTGCTTTTCACAACCTCTTATTTTAGCTTTTCTCCCTGGAGGTTAGAAGAGCTTGTGTTTTTGTGATGCATCTCTCCAGGGCATTTTAAGCAGAGGAGTCAAATGCAAACATGCAGCAGATGAAGGCGAGGCAAAGCACTTCCCGCATGTACTGAAATTTCGCACAGTTTTCTGGATAAAATATATATCACTGCAACTAGTCAGTAAGCAATGAGAACAATTTAGAATAGTTTTATTTTTGTATTTCATTTAATGTGTATCTCAGTTCAAATTAACTATTTCACATATACATATAAAGATAAAAACAACTAAAATAAAAAAGAATATACATACAAATATTAATGACCCAATTAATCAAGATATACATTTAGATAAAAATAGGAATACATCACAGATCAATTGAAGGCCATAAAAATGACATACCACTCAGCCCTTTGGACCCTTCCCAAGTTTGCCTTCGACAATCTTCCAAATATTATATATTGCAATCATCAAAGCAGTGTTGCACTAGTTTATACAGTACATCCAAAAGCATCTTTGCCTAGGCTGACCAATGACGCAACAAAGCAACACAGAAATGTCTTGTAAGTCCCAATCAATTGATGGCAGCCAGTGAATACTTGACGTAGAGTTTCTTGTGCCCTCAAACTTAAACAAATGCGACAGTTACGCTTCTCTTTTGGCAACACCCAGTTGAGACCAGTGACTGACAAAACTGCAAGTTGATCAAGCCTTAACAAGAAATTGAAGCGTGTTATACTAACGTCAGGGCATTTAATCAGATATTGCTGAGGGGACATTAATTCATAAATCAGCTGATAATGTTTTTGATACCTTTTTAGGCTTTCAAGATATTTAACATTTCAATCCAGTCCTATGCTTTCATTTTTTATTGGGTGAAATCTTCCTTCATTTTCCAATAATCCAATGTCGAATCTGGTAGCCAATCATTACGCTCAAAGAAAGCCAAGGAAAATGTACCCACGCAAAAACACTGTTATTACCTGTTTCTTTTTTTATTGTCTGACCCAGCAGTGCAAGCAATGGACATTGCAGAGTTTTTCATGTCTTAACTAGAAGCAAACCTCTTCTCCTAAAAACTTCATATCTTAGTGCAAACAGACCTAATTCCAATTGAATACGCTCCATAAGTACCGAAACAAGAAGGCCCAGAAGAGTTCACCAAAATCTCCCTTCAAGCCTGTTGACCCACTGCAAATCTTCCATACTCACTTGCTCACTCACTCTGTAAAAATGCGTGCAATATTCATGATTATATTATGGAGGAAGATGTGGATGTGATGTGCGTAACAGAGACCTGGCTAAATGAGTCTTGTGGACCAAAGATACACCTATCAACCCCCTTGGGGTACAAAGCTCTCTCCAAATCCTAATAACTGCGTAAACATTGTCTTGATTTACCGCCCCCTAAATTGGCACGCCAGAATTCAAATAGGAATTAGTCCACCTTCTAGCTCCTTTCAATAAATCCAATGGTGCTATCATCTTGTTTGGTGATTTTAACCGTTGGTTAAAAGAAGACGACCTTGACAGTGAAGCTTCTGATTTAGAAAGACACCTTAAAAACATGACCTTTATAATATAGAACACTGAAGCCACCCATTCAGGAGGGAAAATCCTGGATTGGGGTGCACCTAGAAATATCTCTGTGGAAATCACTGACACCAAGGCATGTATCTGGTCAGACCACTGCTTGTGAAGTGTTCCTTCCAGCGTTCTCGAAAAGTACAGAGGACACAACATCCACTCAAAAGAACAATCAGTTGAAACTTAAACAGGTTTAAGCCAGAGCCTCGAAATGATTATTGCTTATACCCTCGACTCCGATCCCCCAGAGATTCTGTGGAAGGAATATCAGACACAGTTAGTCTTCTTCTTAGACAGAGTCGCTCCTTTGAAATCCAAGGTCATCCGGATAGCATGAGACACCCAAACTGGTTTAATCTGGATCTCACGACTACCAAAAGGGAGAAACTATAAGCAGAGCATATTTGGGAAAGGAACAAATCGAAGAAAACAGGTTAGCCTGGAAGCAGACACAAAACCCTAGAAAAGCAAAATCTATGAAGTTAAAAGAATTTTTTTTAACAATGAAATTGGAAATGCATAATACAACTCTAGAAATCCTTTTGAGATTTACAGGAAGCTTGAGAAGCCTACACCTCAATCTTAGACCCTTGCCCTATCTGACGATGATTGCAGAAAGACACAACTAGCCTTTATGGATATAAGTATAAATTAGGTTGAGTCTGAAAGATACTTAGAATTGTGCGCTATTCAACAGCCTTTAAGATCGTTGAATGATTCCGGCTGCAGGAGTCTTACTAAAAGTGAACCCTCCACTCAATGGTTCACAATACATGTACGTAACTTGAAAACTATTAGAAGACTGTCACTGCACACAGAAAAACTTGTATATATATGTTCAACCAGATATTAAAATGTACAGGAAATAGCAATCATGATCCGATGCTGTAAGTGATCGAAACCACACATCCTAATTTGAAAAATCTCTTCATTGAATCGTAAGGTAATAGCCGACACGTGTTTCGACCCCGACGGTCGTTTTCAAGACTATTTGTTACCCATAGTACAGTACATTATTGAAATACATAAAGAATATACATCAAAATCCACCCATGATGGAACATAATACAAAAACGTAAATTGAAATGAAGTTGTAGCATACCACACCAGTTGGTAGAAGGTTGGGATGAACAAACGTAAATGAAAGAAAATAGGAGAGAAAAACCAATGAATTCCTATTTGCTATCATGAATATTTTGCTTAAAGAAATATAAAATTTGTTATATGTATACATAATCCAAAGAGATATATCTGTATTAGTGTATCCACATATAAAGAGCACGCAGTAGGACACATGACCCGCACCCATGATCACCCGTCTGGAGTCCATGCAAGTCTAGCCCATGTAAAAGACCTTATATGAAGTGAAGTCCAAAATTACAGAGTAGAATACACCTTTGCCACCGTGACATCAATTATGTAATAAGAAACTACTGTGCAATGATGGGAGACAATTCCTTACCCTCTGGATGCACAATTTTTTTTTTCGAACATGTAATTGGTATTGTGTAATTGTAAAGCTCGTATTGCCAATTATAAAAGACATATAAGTGATACGTTATGAACTCATATGTAATGTTGCCTACCTTAGATAGGATGTTTTCAAATGACCTTAAGTTAAGATATCGCCTGGTCAATTAGGACAAGGTCAATGGGTTAAATCCCTGCGTCACTGCAAGCAATATATACGCATAGTTAGCATGCCTGATTATAAGTATGGGGTATATAGCTCCTATGGTGAGTTCTATAGAGCCCGTAGAAACTGCAGTCGCGACTGTGATTACCAACAAGAATGTTAGTTGCTCAATAACAGATTTCTTGAAAGAGGATATAGTCCCAAAATTATTAATGCAGCATCTAAGAAATACAAGAACACCACACAGAAAGAATTAGTTAATAAATGCAGGAAAGAAAAAACAGATACACAACCGGCTGCGATTATAACTCAATATTCTAGAGACAGTGCTGAATTATATTGTATGGCAGCCAAGCATTGGAACATTCTCCTATTGGATAAAGATCTGATACCATTCCTTACGGACAAGCCTAAACTTACCTTTACTAAAGCACCCACATTAAGAAACAAACTCTGTCCTTCCTTTTTAAATATACCAACTACAGAACTGCGAAGTTGGTTTACAAAGGGGGATGGTTTTCATAAATGTGGTCATTGTAAGCAATGTAAATATGCTATGGACAAAATATATATCTTTAGAGATTCATTCAACAATGAAATTACCATAAAAGATCATATCAACTACAAAACAAGCTATATTGTATATGTTATTGTATGTGTATGTGGTAAATATTATTTTGGCAATACCACCAGGCAGCTACGCATACGTATACGTGAGCACTTACTGAGTTTGAGGAATGTTGAACCTAAAACACCGCTGGCTATTCATTGGCAAACAATACACCAAATGGATAGTACGGAAGAGATACGGTTTTTGGGTCTGATGAAAGTTAAAAAAGGAAAGAGGGGAGGTGATACACAATTGAAATTACGTAAAATGGAGGCAAGAACAATTTGCCTTTTGAGAACAACGGAGACTGGTTTGAATTCAGATCACGAGATGCATGTTTTCTTATGAATGACTATGTTTATGTGATTTATGACAAAACTGAATCATCTTTCATATGCGTGGGGTGGGGGCCTGTGCCCCGCGTCTATGATTCAACCCCTTTGGAGACCATAGGACATGCAATCCATTTCACTGATTTATGAACGTTTTGATGCTCACAAAAGTTTGAGTCGACACTTATTTTAGGAGTTTATATCTGGTACATTCAATTGGTATAACTTAACGTCCAAACAATAATGTCTTTTAACTTTATAATTTTGACAACCACACACTTAGAGGATTACGATGTCACCAAAACACATCTTTTTACTATTACGTGTCATGTTTACTTTGTGACGTCACGCACATCTGTGCACGTGATGTCGTTACGTGACACGTCATTCCCGAGTGCAGTGGTCCGCTGTATCTATTTGTACAGCGGCGTCCTGGCTATGGGGAGTAAGTTTATTGATTGCGGGGATTCTCTCACCCATGAAAGGTACATTTCAATTCTATAGGAGCTACATACCCCATACTTATAATCAGGCATGCTAACTATGCGTATATATTGCTTGCAGTGACGCGGGGATTTAACCCATTGACCTTGTCCTAATTGACCAGGCGACTTAAGGTCATTTGAAAACATCCTATCTAAGGTAGGCAACATTACATATGAGTTCATAACATATCTCTTATATGTCTTTTATGATTGGCAATACGAACTTTAGAATTACACAATACCAATTACAGGTTGAATAAAAATGTGTGCATCCAGAGGGTAAGGAATTGTCTCCCATCATTGCACAGTAGTTTCTTATTACATAATTGATGTCACGGTGGCAAAGGTGTATTCTACTCTGTAATTTTGGACTTCACTTTATATAAGGTCCTTTACATGGGCTAGAGGTGCATGGACTCCAGACGGGTGATCGTGGGCACGGGTCACATGTCCTACTGCGTGCTCTTTATATATGGGTACACTAATACAGATATATCTCTTTGGATTATGTATGCATATAACAAATTTTATTTTTTTAAGCAAAATATTCACGATAGCGAATATGAATTAATTGGTTTTTCTCTCCTATTTTATTTCATTTACGTTTGTTCATCACGAACCTTCTACCAACTGGTGTGGTATGCTACAACTTCATTTCAATTTACGTTTTTGTATTATGTTCCATCATGGGTGGATTTTGATGTATATTGTTTATGTATTTCAATGATGTATTGTACTATGGGTAACAAATAGCCTTGAAAACGACCGTCGGGGTCGAAACACGCGTCGGCTATTACCTTACAATTCAATTAAGACATTTTTAAAATTATGATGTGTGGTTTCAACCAATTACAGCATCGGATCATGATTGCTATTTCCTGAACATTTTAATATCTGGTTGAACATATATATATACAAGTTCTTCTGTGCGCAGTGACAGCCTTTATGGATATAATTGACACTGCTGTGCCAAAATAATTAATAATGCTAGTACTGAGACTCTCCTAGAACCCCAGGTGTCAGAAAATATGGAAGCCCCCCGTTTTAACTTCAATCCCACAATGAAGAATGAAATGGAAACGGCATTGAAATCTATGCATCCTACGACCTGTCCAGTTGATGTTTTCCTCTCAAAACTCATACTGGCCAATCACAACATCCTAGTTCCATTTCCATTTCTGATGCATTTTGTAAATGCATCTTTTAAAAGGAAATCAGTACCGGATGCTATTAAGCATGTTGTGGTTACCCCACTGGTTAAGAAACCAGGCCTAAGTCCCAGTGACTCTAATAACGTACATCCTATTACAAACACTTATTTTCTCTTGAAGATTGTGGATAAGATACTACATCACAACTTCAAAATCATCTAGAATGCTCATGCATCTTTCACCCTAATCAATCAGGGTTTAGGAGTAATCACAGATCCAAAAATGCCCTCCTAGATCTGCAGACAAATATGCTTGATATCCTAGAGAGAAGCGGCTCAGGGCTGCTGATTTTATTAGACCTGTCAGCCCTGTTTGATTTACTTGACAATAAATGTCTTCTGAAAACCCTATCTACCATTGAAAATTGCTCAGTGGAAGTTTTTGACTGGATCAGCTCTTTCTTGCGGAATTGGCTGTCCAAGGTGTGTTGGGTGAGGCTAGCTCAGATATGGAACTCATATACTGTGGGGTACCTCACACAGCTTGCTTGTCCCCCCACACTTTTCATCTTAGACATCAAACCTCTCTGTGATCAGCTGTCTAAGATGGGAATCTACTTTATAAATGATGCTGATGACACTCAACTCCCGATGGAGTTAAGTGGGGATTATAGCAAAGACTATGCTAGGCTGCAGCATATCTATGGCCTAATAAAAAATGTGGATGTCCAATCATTAAAGGATGTGCTTGAATGGAAACACAAGTGAGCTGATGATCTTTGGCTATTTGCAGGCTAGAGCCAAACTCACTCCAGGACCTGCCCGTATGGTGATCGAGGGGAATGATATCAACATCGCAAAGAATGTGAAGATAGATGCTAGGAATCTATCTGGAAGCCTCACTTGGAACCGATGCGCATGAAGATGGTATTGTGTGCAACTCCCAATACCATCTCAGAGTGCTGCGGCACATTAAACCATTTCCTTCATCTAAAAACTGTAAGACCCTAGTTACAGCTGTTATTATGCCCCGCATGGACTATTGCAATGTGCGTTTGATCGGGGCAAATGAAAACTGTATCTGTATAAATAGGCTCCAAATTCTCCAAAACGAAGCCATGTGCATAGCCTGTGATATTTCAAGGAAGGACCATGTCTCTGATGCCAGTAAGAACCACCACTGGTTGGTTGTAAAAGCGAGAATACGCTTCAAGGCCCGCTCCTTGGGTCACAAATGTATCTATGGTGACACACCAGTGTGCCTAAATAAATGTCTGAAACTGTACGACCCTCTCAGATCCCTTCGTTCAAGTAACTGTGGGTACTGGGCAACCCAAGGAGTAAACAAACAAGAGATAATGGGTGCTCGTTTCCTGTGTTAACGGCCCATGCTTGGAACTCACTACCTCCCGAGCTCCATTTGGAAAGACACTTGGTGACCTTTCGGAAGCATTTGAAAACACAGCTCTTTGAGTAATTAGTTCAGTCTTCTTTCCCCTGGTAAATTCGTTTTCCCCCTGCAAGATCCCTTTCCTGTTAATATAGCAATCTTTTGTAGGCTTCTTATTGTCCTGTCTCACTTTGTCTTTGTGTTTGTGTGCGGCCTTATGCCTGCGGGCTCTGGAACAGTTAAAATAAATAAAATAAATACATATTGACTCAAGACTGTATAATACTGCTGGAAAGAAGCTTTGTTTGTAAAGCTTTAATATTCCACCGTAACTATACCCAGCTGAGTTGTTGTGTCCCAGCCATGCCTCATAAACTTATTTTTTATCAAAGTTCATGATCAGACAATTCTCTTTCAAATCAGACACTAAAACAATGGCTGCCCTACGTAGGCCGACAAAAGTATGATCAAATATTATAATTTTGTCTGTGTAGGACAGCCAATTAACACAGGTATTCCGGATCCTAGGAGGATGTCGCTGAACCCCAGACAAAATCCCAGGCAAATCCGCTAAGTAAAGATTGAACAGCAGCGGGGTCAGCACGCACCCTTGTTCAACCCCACATCCAGTGGGTATAGGAAGCTTGCTGGTCCCACTGCCGTCCAACTATATTGACGCCAGGGTTTGTTCATGCAACTGTCTTATAGAGGATAAAATCCATCCCGGGATACCAAGTGAGCGTAGCTTTTCCCATAACCTTACTCTATCCACTGCTGCCTACAGAGTTACAAATAGTACATTTACCAGGAGCATATACTGGGAGGACGCTCTTTTCACCAGTATATCATACAGTAATAGGTTGTGAGTAGTGGAACAACCAGGCCTAAAGCCTGATTGAAAAGGGCCCAAAATGTTCTGTGTCATCAACGAGTCCTGCAATGATTTTAATAGTAATGTTGCAGAAATCTTTACGGTGACATCCAAAATAGACATATAATAACAGATTTGTGCAGCCACTCTTTTTATAGACTAGAATTAGTATATAGTGACACCAAGATTTTGGAATCTGGCCCAATAGGCAGACCTTGCCAAACAATATTTTGAGCACGGCTGCACACTTTGCAGAATTTTCATTTAAAGCAACATTGGCAAGAACATTGGGACTCAGGCCCGTAAACATTTAAGTCTGGTTATATGGTTCATCAGGTCACCGTCAACCAAAAAAGTGTACAGTACACTGGCTGAGTTATATCCTGTGCAGTCTTACAATGGAAGGTCTTTTCAATCTATATGGTCTAATCATTAACAGAGATGGGATTAATTGCATCTTTTTAAACATTTCCTTTGTATGCACCTAGAGCCCCCCACATCGTCCTTATGTTGTTCCCACCAGCTAGGGTATTAAGAGTGGTTTGCCATTGTGCGTTTTTCAAGGAAAATTGGTGTCTTCTGAGACAGTTTGTGTATTTTCTTTCTTGTCTAATTGAAATGCGTTGCGACTTCTCATCTTTCGCCACACTGCAAATAACCCTGATTTTCAATATCAATGCACACTTAGCTTTCTTATTACTAATATTCAAATATTTAGCATATTGGGCTTTTCTAATTTAGAATACCGCAGGTGAGTTTACACTAGCGAACCTAGATGTTAATTGCGCAATCCATATTTTTATCTCATCAGGATTTTGACATCTCAGCTCACTTAATTGTAGAGAACAAATTTTCCTCATATATTCGCACATATGGCGTATGTTTTTTCCAGAGCAACTGATTCTATTATTAATATTTTTCACCTGTACCCCACCCTGTAATTCCGTGTACTCATTTGCCTTGACAAAGTCAAGGGACAGATTAATTACACAGTGATCAGTATTATCATTAGTACATAGGGTCAAACCCCTTAATACCTGGGTTAGTTCCTGTAAAGAATATACATAATCGACGGTTGCTCTCTTAGATCCAGAATCCCATGTGTAACCACCTGGAACACCCCCCAGAGTGCACTCATTTAACATTACATGGTCAGACTCTGAGAGAAACCTAGACCATCGATGACCAGACTGATTAGTGTGGTCTGGCAAAAGTCTAGATTCACATGACACCCATTTGTTAACATAAATATTACTGACATCCATACAATGTCAATTTAAATTGCCTGCTCAGATTATATAATTGGCACTGGAAGGCCACCACCTTAAAATCCATTCTGTTATATTTGCGATTATTCCGTCGGTGCATTTACCCCGGGGAGGGGGAGTTAAAGATAATTATAAGAAGAATTTTGTGTTCACTGTTTAGGATATTCAGATGCATTTAAAATGCTAAGACTTTGTTGTTACTCATAGGGCATCTTGTCTGCACTCCTTGGCTGCCCCCCTCTCCTTCTCTCCTTCCTCTCCCCTGTCACACCTGCTGATGTTTCCAGAAAAGTCCGGTCTATGAAAGTCTCATCCAAACAAGTGACCCCTTGCCCCTCCAGAACCAATAAGGACAACATTGGTTCTCTCGCTCCAGCCTTGGCCGATTTCTTCAATCACTCCTTCGCCACTGGGATTTTCCCCTCTCATCCCAAGCACTCCCTTGTGCACCCCCTTCTAAAAAAGCCTTCTGCTGACCCCTCCATTTCGGAAAACTATTGCACATTCTCTATCACTCCTTTCCTGGGCAAACCCCTGGAGAAGTTGTCTATCTTCCTGCTAACCCTCCACACCGAAGCCTTTGGTTGTCTCCATGACCATCAGTCTGACTTCAGGGCAGCCAGAGGCATGGGAACTGCTCTCCTGAACACCCATGGAGATCTGCTCTCTAACCTTGACTCTAGCTCTCCCTCTGTCCTCATTCTCCTCGACCTATCCTCTGCCTTTGACACAGTGAACCACAACATCCTGGTCCCTTGTCTCCAGGATACCTTGGGCATCACGGATCAGGCTCTGTCCTTTTTCCTCTTGGACTGACCTTCCCATGTTCAACTTGGGTTTTTCCTCTCCACCACCTCTCTCTTCAAATATGGTGTTCCCCAGGATCTGTCCTCTCCCCCTGTCTTTTCAATGTCTACCTGATCCCTTTGGCCATCCTGATCTCTACCTTTTCCTCTAACTTTCAGCGTTATGTGAATGACACACAACTCTCTTTCAGGCTATCCTCGGCCTCCTCCTTGCTCATCCTTGACTGTCTATCTGCTATTCAGGCATAGTGCGCCTCTAATTCTCTCTGCCTTAATGTCAGTAAGACTGAGATCCTTCTCATTGGGACCCCTGCTCCTGCTTTTCCCCTCTCACTTTGGCCAGCCTCCCTGGGCCCTGTGCATTCACCCTCGTGTGAGGCAAAAAACCTTGGGGTCATCTTCGACTCCACTCTCTTCTTCTCTCCACATATCATAGAACTTGCCAGAAAGGCCCAATTCCAGCTGGACCTCTTTAGATGTATTCTCCCTTTCCTCGCCTACCCCCAGAAGTTCACTGTCTTCAGAGTCCTGGTTCTCTCTAGGCTGGACTACTGAAACAGCCTCTTTTTAAATCTGCTTAAATCTACTCTTCGCCCTCTACAACTCATCCAGAACAGGACTGTGAGACTTATCCTTGGCCTCAAGTGCAGGGACAGCATCTCCCCGGCCCTGAAATCCCTCCACTGGCTCCCGGTGGCTGCAAGGATCAAGTTCAAGACACTCTGCATCATCCACAAGGCTTTCTGGGGCCCAGGACCTTGCTATCTCCAACTCTCTCTTCCGAAGTACCTTCCTACTAGAGCCCTCTGCTTGTCTACTTCTAATTCTCTGCAGGTGAAGTGCTTCTCCAAGCAGAGATTGGGGGATTGATCTCCTTCCTCTGCAGGTGCCTCCCTCTGGAACGGCCTCCCTGCTTTTCTATGCCTTGAGCCAGTTCTCCTTAAATTCTGAAAGCTCGTCAAGACCTTCATTTTCTCCTGTTCATTCTCTCTTCCTCTCCCCTGATAACCTTCCCTTCCTCCCGCACTGTTCTGCTGACTGGCTGCTTGTTGATCCCCTGAGACTTACAGGACACTAGCCCCCCTTTCCCCCGGCCAGTCCCTCTACACTTGACTGCTGGCCTTCCTGCACTGGCACCTGGCCTCCTGTGCACTATTACGGTGTGATTCCCCTTGGAGTTGCAACCTCCCTTGCACTTAACTCAGGGCCCTGCTTCTCTGGGTGCACTTCTCCCCATACCTTCGCCCCTGTACTTCTTGTCTGCACACTTGCACAATGTAAACGCTACTAGGCCTAGTAAGATAATTTGTCTTGTATTCCCTTGTTCCCCCTCCCTTGCCTCATTGCGACTTGAAACACTGTGTATAGGTGCATTATAAATAATATATCAGTCAGTATAGTGACAACTCACTCGCACAAATAGTATTTCTGATGCCAATTACTAGGCCCCCAAATGACCTCCCTAAAGGGCTTTTCAGTGCCTTCTTTTGGAAAGTAGAACATCCTTTGACCAATAAGACTCCCTTCATCCAGAATTCTTGTAGTAGGAAGGTTGAAGAAGATTGCAACAATGGAAGGAACCCTTTTTAAAAAAATGTTTCATTAAAGTGTTTTGGTTACAAAATAAACCTTTATCACTACAAATTACAGAGAACAATTGTTAAAATTAAGCCATTTCATCAAAGTTATAGATAAACCATTCTGTTCAAAAGCATGTAAAATAATTTAAAAAAAAACTCTTAAATGTTCCTTTACAAAAAGCCCTATGCCAAACGAGGAGTAGGATATCATCTGCATTATCACATTTTTACTGTTGAGAGCAATTTAGTAGTTTTTCTATTTCAGTACATATGTAATACATTGTATATTTCATCACTGCGCTACTACCTGAAAAGGCCAATGCTTTTTCAGTATCTATTGACTCCAAAGGGAACTGAATGTAAGTGTAGCATCTATCCAGTAGATGCTTAGTAGCAGCACATTGAGTATGCAAATGTCTGGAGGTTTTTTACATCTAGTTTACACAATCTACACCATAGTTCCGCATAAGGAATTTTCTTCCAAGCTCGCAATCTTGACCAGGTGGGTAACAGTTCTAATCGAAGTAATAAGATAAAATGACAGACTTTACCATTTCAAATGCATTTTAAATAACCAAAACAGTCCCTAAAAGCAAAAGCTTGACACACATATCTTTTATAAAGACTTTTGGTAGATAACCAATTAGAATGATTGTTCCTATCCCAAGTATAAGCTTTATGCTTGATTTCTTTGCGACAGTGATATTACAAATGGGGTTTATCTTAAAACCAATATTATCTAAAAACCCTTTCTTTTAGGATCAGTTTAAAATTGCTATACATAGACTCCACATTAGTTCCCTCTGCTTGCATTTTCAGATAAAAGATGGCACTATTAATCCTTTTTTGTGTGCTAAGCTCTACAAGGCTGAGTTCACTGCGGATTGCTTCAACTGGGGTGCATTTCGGAAATCCCAGCACACGCCTCTACATTTATGCCTCAAGGGAGACAAGTCACTTTGTTTCCTTATCAGTATATATTTCAAGGCCATACAGTAATCTTGTTGTGTTGCCAGAATTATAGATTTTTAATAGTCCTTCAGCTGAGTAACCACCCTTGTACTTTATATAATTTCATCTAGCATTATAGTTTTAAAGATCTTATTTACTATTACATTTTTCAACTTCTCCCCATGATCTGTGCAATAGAAAGGGACCCCCAAGTATATATAACTATCCACCACGTCAATAAGGTGATTATCGATCCTCCAATTAAATGTATTTTTCCGCTATGTTCTGCTTTGAAAGACCATTACTCTGGCCTTGCCATGGTTAATAACCAGTCCATTTTCAGAGGAATATTTTCCCAGAGCTGTCGGAGAGAGCTGTAAATCCAAAGGGTTTTGATCCAGTAATATAGTATCATCTGCATAGGTGAGCCAAGATATAGTTTGGCCACCTATGCGGCGGGGAAGTTCCGACATTCTGATATTGGTTCATTTATTGGTGTCTATCGTCTCAGTGAGCTCACCCTGCTGATTTTTACGTAATCTAACCGAAGTGTCACAACATATCTCTTTTAAAAAGTGTATAATTCGTAAATCAAGACCTCAATCTGCCAGTTTTTTGCCCAAAAGGAGTCTATTTATAGTATCCAATGTGGCTCTATAATCTATTAAGCAAGCAAATAGTGGGTTACTACCATTCATTTTGGACCTTCTTTCTAGATACTTCAGTGTGCATAGGTTAGAGAGAGTGCCAAATCACCTTTAAATCCTGCCCGTCGGTTCTTCAGGATATGCTGCGGTTTTATCCACTGATTTATGTATTACATAAAAATGTCGGCAAACAGCTTAGAGCAAACATCTACCATTGCCAACAAGCAGTAGAGAACCAATGGAAGATAAATAATGTGAGCCAACAAATGAGTGAATCCACGTGAGTTCCAGGATTATATTTTCATTCACTCTTGATTCATAAGAACTTTTGGGAGCTATTTGTTAAACCACTTTCAACCATGAATATCATTAAATCTCAGACTGTCAACGGGAATCAACCTTTTTATTTTGGTTCAGCCGACTACCAGAACACGGCTTATTAAGCTGTGTGCTTGTCAAAGGCTCCTGTTCCACTTCTTTCATAAGAATACCCAATTTTAAAAAATAAACTTTGTAATCTGTAGGCATAGCCGCCACCTCTTTCGATATACAATGCACATGTGATGTTATGGCCTTTTTCATAATCTCAACAAATTCAAAGTCTGCTGTAGGAAGGACTCTAAGCAAAGGAATTTGCTGTAATATATTAAAAAGCACTGACCTATTGATCACATTCTGCCTTTTAGTCAAATATACACTGGTCAGCTATATGGTCATGGGGTTAACTGAAGACAGATGGATGTTATCACTTTCTTGCGCCGCTTTGTCTTAAAAAACCCTATTCTCCTAGGATTTCTCGTTTTCCTGGCTCTGCGACTCCTGCCAAGTGGGGTAATTGTTTTGTTCATTCCATTGTTGGCATTAGTTTGATTTTCGATTCTAACTTTCTTTTCAACCTGACATTGCTGAACTTTCAGTGAGTGCTGCTGTTTTCGAGATAGAAACTCGTCTGAATTGTTACCTTCCATAACGTTAGTTTCAAGTTCAGTTTGTATCTCGGCCAAGTTAGTAGTTTTGGGAGCCACCCGGTCAACTACCCCCAGGTGATATTTTACTTCAGGGGTTGTACTGGGGCTGACAGCTGTTTTTCACTAAAATGCAGCAATTTAGATAACATTTTTACAATAGCGGCCCCAATCAGAGCCATTTCCTCATTGAAACGGCCACCCAAAATCTTGAGTGCAAAATGCATCATCAAAAATGCCGACAACATTTCCAGAGATGACTCGTGAGTCATTTTTACACTCATGTTTCGCTCTTCTACAGACTCAGGATAGAGAACTGGAGATGCACTTCGTTTGGGCACAGTAGTTTCGACCAAGAGAGATATTAAAAGTCTTCATTGTGTTTAACATTCTGAATCGATGTTATGACATCTTTCATAGGGGGTTCTAAAACCTGTGCAGCTATATCAGTCTGCAGCGAGTAGCACAAATTAAGCAGTGAATATTGAGATCCAAATAATGTGCTGTAGCTTGTGCATTCGTCACAGCTGTCTTACTTGATATTCCCACTACTTGCTTAGAATTTGTCTCTTTCACAGCCGAATAATATCATGTGATTTTCCTGTCGCTTTCCGGCTAGCTCTGCATGCACTGTGTGTGCTCTACTAGATTTTTGGTGCCAGTGGTGCCCGTCTCTTTTTGTTGCATGCATATTTAGAGAGATTAGTGACCACCAGCCTAAATCTATTAATGGCTGTCCTGTAAATGTTGCCTTGCAATACATACCAACACACTTGCCAATGTTAACATGTGCCACACCTAGAGAGAACTGTGAAGATTAGCCTGTGTCACATCTAGATAGGATTATGAATATTAGCATCTGCCACACTTAGATGGAGTTGTGAAGATTAGCAAGTGCCACACTTAGAATTGTGAACATAGTCTGCGCCGTATGTAGACAGGATTGTGAATGTTAGCATCTGCCACACTTAGATGGAATTCTGAAGATTAACAAGTGCCACACTTAGAATTGTGAACATAGTCTGCGCCGTATGTAGACAGGATTGTGAATGTTAGCATCTGCCACACTTAGATGGAATTCTGAAGATTAACAAGTGCCACACTTAGAATTGTGAACATAGCCTGCGCCGTATGTAGAAAGGATTGTGAATGTTAGCATCTGGCACACCTAGATGGAATTGTGAAGATTAGCAAGTGCCACAATTAGAATTGTGAACATTAGCCTGTGCCGCATCTAGACAGGATTGTGAATGTTAGCATCTGCCACACTTAAATGGAATTGTGAAGATTAGCAAGTGCCACACTTAGAATTATGAACATTAGCCTGCACCGCATCTAGACAGGATTGTGAATGTTAGCATCTGCCACACTTAGATGGAATTGTGAAGATTAGCAAGTGCCACACTTAGAATTGTGAATGTTAGCATGTTAAATATCATATAACCCACTAACCAAAATTACTTAATACCTCTGCATACTTATCTCACACAAAAAACTCGCACAACCATCTCTCGCACAACAACTCGCACGCACTTCACAACACTGCAACAACACATAAGCCGCACCAACAGCACACAAGGACTGACATCGATCTGATACACGCACCAAAGCTCAGCACCCGGTGTATACTGAGTTGAAGCTGCCTGCAGAACACCATTGCTCTCACTATCCTAATCTCGCTTCACCTTACTAACCCATCCCACCTTTTCCGTTTGCAGATCCGCCAGAGCGCCTGGGGACCAACTCCATTGGTGACGGTGCGCGGTACAAATACCTTTAACATTTAACATTTAAGCGACCACTTCCCCATTTGGGCATGCGTTTTTTGCTTTTCTTGTCTTGGATCTAGTCACCATTAAAGCACAATCCATTAATCAAGTTAGAGCACACTTGTGTCAAAGTTAATACAATTCAACTTTAAGCCGCTGCTTAGACAATGCCACACAAAGCTAAATTAGTATCCACATGCTCACCACCTCACCGAACCACCAAACCACCATGCACTTCCACAGCACTTCTCATGAGCATGCTCTCACAAGCGGCAAGCCAGTACTTATACTGTTCAGCTGGTATCCACACGAGCAGCCTAGGAGCAAGTAAGACATGAAATGTTAACAATAGCAGCCAGTTCCACCAAACCACTGTGCATTTCCACAGCACTTCTCACAAGCGCGCTCTCAAGAGCGGGAAGCCAGTAATCATACAGTTCAGCTGGTATCCACAGGAGGAGCCTAGGAGCAGGTAAGACGTGTAATGTGAACAAAGGCAGCCGCTCCCACTAAACCACCATGCACTTCCACAGCACTTCTCACGAGCACACTCTCATGAGCGGGAAGCAGGCAATTATACAGTTCAGCTGGTATTCACAGGAGGAGCCTAGGAGCAGGTAAGACGTGAAACGTGAACAAAAGCAGCAACTCCCACCAAACCACTGTGCACTTCCACAGCACTTCTTATGAGCACGCTCTCCTGAGCCAGAAACGGTAATTATACAGTTCAGCTGGTATCCACAGGAGGAGCCTAGGAGCAGGTAAGATGTGAAATGTGAACAAAAGCAGCCGTTCCCACCAAATCTCTACACACTTCCACAGCACTTCTCACAAACACGCTCTCACAAGTGGGAATCCGGTAATTATACAGTTCAGTTGGTATCTACAGGAGGAGCCTAGCAGCAGGTAAGATGTGACATGTGAACAAAAGCAGCCGCTCCCACCAAACCACTGTGCACTTCTGTAGCATGTCTCACAAGTGCAACTTAGAAATAACCATACCATCTCAGTCTTATTATTTGGTCTGTCGCAAGCCTTCAAATATTTAACCTTTCGGGGAACATTCATCGCACTGTCGCGCGCAGACAGGTCACAAAGGCAGCAGCACAAATGTGAGGCCTTTATTCCAGAAAAAGGCCCACAACCCTATATTTATGAGCTAAAATTATCCATTCTCTAGATGACTTCTTGCAAGCAAAATATGTGTGTGTTTGTGTGTGTGAGCCTATGTGTGGTTTGCATTGGTGTGGTAGCCTTGAAAGTTTTCGAATTTGAAAAGCCTCTCCCAGGACAACACAATGGTCCTAATTCTGAGTGCTCCATGCCTGCGAGCTCCAGGCAGCCAGCCCTAGGAGGCGATCCATGCGGCTGTCTGGCACATCACACAAGCAAACACATGACACCAAGCGAAGGCGCAAGTAGGGCGGATCCCTAGACATGGCCAGGCTCACACATGGGCATACAACACTTGCTTCATGTGTGACTAGTTAGGGAGTTGGAGGGTCTGCATGAGTATTATGTGTTTAATAGAAGTGCTAAAAAATATGTGACACCAGTTATGCACAATGTGCTTGTGAGTAGTGTTCAAAAGAAGTTGTGTATCAGTGCATCCCATGCATGTTGCCCATCCATGGCCTCCTGCCAGCGTCGCAATGGCATACCGTCATCGTCGTCATCCCCATCCTCCACAGCAGGGTCTATGTCCGGGGGCAGTGCAACGTTGCGTCTAATACACATATTGTGCAACATTGCACAGGCCAGGACAATCTTGCCAACCTTGATGGGGCTATACATGAAGGCACCGCCAGATCTGCCAAGGCAGCGGAACCTTACCTTTTAGTAGTCCAAATGTCCATTCAGTAGTGCTCAGTGTACGGATATGTGCACAGTTGTAGGCCTCTTCATGCATTTTCCGTGGCCATCTAACGGGTGTTATCAGCCATGGCGTGATGGTGTATCTGGCATCACCTGCATGGGAGTGACAGAATGGGGATTGAATCATTGTGGTGTCAATCTCATGTCAGTGAGTTGTGCATGTACACATTGCCCACATTTAATTAGCGCAAGAGGTAGTCATGCCACAGATGACCCTAGTGATTGCTGCAATGTCATATGTAATGCCATGACAACATTCAAGTGTTTGGTCACTCATTTGATCTGAGACTGTTTGGCGTGCTCAATGTCTGCAGTCATACATTGATATGGTCTTCAATGCTTTTACATGTTTTTTTACTGGTATGGACACATGGGTGAGTGGCTGCTTCTATGAGCCTTGTATCTTGTACAGTGCTAATAATCAGCCTACCGCACCCGAAGCGCTCAAGAGGCCTGACACTGCCATGCGCTGCTGGCCTGGTAAGCCGCGTGCTCAAGGGGGCACCAGCTACTTTTTCAACACTGGCAATCCTCCCATGTACATATCCCCATTGCGTACTCTGGCACCCCATGGTAAGGGGACTTGCAATTTACTGGTACCTGGCTTCCTGTGCCACAGAAACCTGCAATGGCCCTGTGGCGCCAGTAAGCCAGGTGCAAGTAAGGTTTATTGTGTCTGGCACAACCCCAGCAGGGGCAAGCTGGAGCTTCCTGCAGGCCTGCGGATGTGGCCCATATGCGTGTTGGCTTTGATGTCTCCCACATATTGATTCCCAATCCCACTGCAATATTCTTTCATGTTGTGTGTTTTATTTGCTTCACCATGCTATTCGACTTCTTCTGAGTGCTGTTATGTCAGTTTGCCTGTCTGCAATCACAGGTAAAATTTACATCATGATGGCACACAGATGTGCATCAATTTGGGATACAAGAACATGTGTGCTGTGATACGTTTATCGTTCATGACACATGATGCAACATGGGTGTTGTTGTCATTCATTGTCAGAATTGTATAATGTTTGAGGTGGGTGTATGCCCTGTAATGTGCACTTGGTGATTGCTGAGCATTTGTGTATGCATGTGTACTGGATACATGCTGTGGAGTTCACTGGGGATGGTGTGTAGGATTGCATCCATTTGACGTGTCTGTGATGCAGGCAGTGGGGTGGTGTGCACAGTCTTTTAGCAGGCACTTATGTAGGTTGTCTGATTCCGGTACATGTTGTACTTTTGTGTTGCCTCATTTGACTTATAATTGATAGGTATTAGATGTGACCCATATGCCCGTTTGGTAAATGCATTACATGCCTTTGGAATAAGGGATGCAATGTATGTTTGTTAGGTTGCATTTGCCACATGCTTTGCTGACTGTGCATCTATCCCACTGCCCCCACAGAGGTCATGCATTGGTAATTCTACTCACCCAACAGCCAGGTGCATTCTGGTGAGTGCCTATTTACCCCCCACCCTCCACACTACACAGAGGTCATGCTTTGGTCATTCTATTCACCCAACAGCCAGGTGAACTCTCTCCGATATGCTGTGCCATGTACCCTGGCAACGTGGAGTTCCACAAGACCATTGAGTCGTGGGTGAAACCCAGAAACCATGCACAATAATGGGTGATCAGGTGTTCTGCATCACAGACCATCTGCAGATTGAGGGAGTGGAATTGTTTGTGGTTTCTATAAGCTGCCTCAATGGCATGGCTGACCATTAACTCCACCTGGTTGCAATCTAACACACTTATGTGTTTAGGCATGCCTGCCAGGGCATGGAATGCCACTTTGGTGGCATTAACCTGGGCAGGGGTTTGGGGTGGGGTGATGTGGTATGCCACATGGTGCATCAGTGCATCCAGTACTTGCAAAAAGACTCTTGAAAAATAGGGCTGTGACAGCCGTACAGTTCAACCACAATGTGTTGGTATGTGCTGGTTGCAAGGAAGTGCAGTACCAAAACTACCTTCAGCAAGGGGGGATTTCAGTCTGCATATTTATGAGGCTGCTGATGTCATGAATGAGGGTGAGAATTTATGTTTTGGTCCCCCTGTCAAGCCAGTTCAAGTTGTGGATCTGGCTTGCGGTCAGGTTCCAGGGCAAGGCCCTGATGCGAGGTATTGGAGGCTGCCTGCAGGGTGCTACTTGCTGCCCATTGTTGTTATGCATGGCCAACTGGTTCCTCCTTCTCCTCCTGCACCTATGCCACCTCCTCTGCTTCTCTGCTGCTTCTTCCTTAATCCTTCCTTGCAGGTTCTTCAGCCAAATTGCTGCTACAGCGACTGCCAGCATTGTTATGTTGGGAGGTGGGTTGGGTGTGGGTGTGGTCCTTTTGTACATTCCCAGTGCTCAATGGTGTGCAGCTGGGCTAATTCCGGACACCTATGGCCTGTTTGACAGCATGGTTGTGTTTGGAGGGGGTTTGGTGTGGGTGTGGACCTTTTGTTCATTCACATTAGTCAATGGTGTTCAGCTGGGCTGATTTTGGACACCTGGTGCCTGTTGCTGCTCACCTGGCACTGTTTAACGCCAGGTCCACATAGCCGGTATTACAGGCACAGTGTTCACGGTGCCACTAACATTTTTATGGCGGTGTTTCCATGTAGGCAGTACTCTGAATGTGCCACTAGTACCGCCGTGCTGGTAATTCAGGCATGTTCGGTCATGGTGGTAGCGGGTGCGGTAGCACTGTGGTGTCACTTTGCGGTAAATGTGTTTTCACACTTGCGACTCTGAAAGTGCTGGTCCGGAAAACAATGCCGGTATGTTGCTACCGGCACAACTCTTTCCGGACCGGCATACTTGTAATGAGGCCCAATGGGTCTCATTACGAGTTTGGTGGTAGCCATGGAGCTATTAGCTCCATGGTTGCTGCCATACCGGGCTCCTTTACCGGGTTCCCAGAATGGGGAATTACCGGGCCATTCCGAGTTCGGAGGGCTCGGTAATTTCTCCCTCTGGGAACCCGGGCCCGGACCTTCCCCATTCCCATCTGAGCCCCCATAGGGCTCAATGGGAGAGGGAGCTAACAACGGGCTGATTACGACCGGCCCGTTGTTAGCTCCCTCTTCCCCTCGCGGGACCCGGTAAGGACGCCTGGTTCTACCAGGCGTCCTTACCGGGTCCCGAAGGGGACCTCGTAATTTCGCGGAACGGTTTTAACGGGTCTGCCTCCATTAGCGGAGCCCGTTAACCCGTTCCGCAAAGGTCGTAATGAGGCCCAATGTGTTTTTCATAGTGGTGCTGTGGTAACATGTTCCCCTTGGTTCCAGTGGTCATTCTAGTTCCTTCTTACTACCAGGAAACATATATAGAGTTTTGACACATCTGTGTTAAGGAAAAATTCTAGAAGCTGTGACAAGCTGCATTGTCATTTTCTGGCGGCAATGTAAAACATACAAAATAATTTTCGAGCACAATGTGAAACTAGCAAGCCATTTATTCAGGGGTAAAGTGAAACTTCATAATACATTTCTGAGTAGAATTAAGCTTTCATAATCCCAGGGGCTGTCATGTGGCATGGCAGTGTGCTTACCTGCTTCAATGTGCAAGTGGTATAGCTCTGCTACAACAGACATGCCGATTTTTGGAAGCAATTTGAAACTAAGAGGGTGGCATTTTCGTCGCTTCCCTCTGGTTCTATATTCACACTTGCACTCTTTTCATCCTCAGGCCCCCTGCTTAACACGGTTTAAAGAAATCAAGGGTAGATCATAGTGCAAGATCTTTCTAGATTAAGTATGTAAGTGAATCAGGCTAGAATACGTTGGTATAGTCACGCAGAAGCTTCCTAGACGGTTAGGGATGACGTCAGGGCAAGAGCCAGAGCAGCTAGGTCAGCCATATAACAGATCGTAGTGGAAGGAAAACTTGGCTGGCAATAACAGGGTGTGTACAGTTTCAAGTCTTGTACTCTCTCAATCAAATGTGTGTGTAGCTGCAGTGGTGGAAATGGAAAAAAATGGTGGGGGCTCCGACAAGGGCCGGGGTGGGGGCAGAGTTTGAGGGGTGGTGCCCGAGGAGGCTGGGTAAGAGTGGCGGGGCTCGCAGTTGACCTTCGATCAAAGGAAATGTCCATAATAATAGTTTAAAACGGCACTATTTCTTTCATGCTGCTTCTTTTCCAAACTATATATCGATTCCACTTTAAAGCACTTCCATGGCACTGGTGATGAGTTACTTCACTATGCGGGAAATTGTTTTGACCAGTGTTGCTGAGTAAATATTCTTTAAAATGCACAATTTGCATTCCATTTTATTAAAAAAACTCCCCCTTGGGTACTATTCAAACACAGTGATTTCTGTTGCCCATAAGTAACGTTTTCCTTTACTTGAACCACACCCAGCACAGCTCCTGCAGCTCCCCTCTGAAAGCAATTGGGTGGCTACATTGTGTGTGATGTTATGTTAATAGGGGTATTTATCAATGCAATGTTTGTTGGATACTTGCGCAAGGTTTGTCGGATACAAGTATCCAACAAAAATTGCATAAATAAATAATCTGGGTCCATGTATCAGACAAACATTGCACAATATCACACACTAATAAACCACAAATGCAAATCTGGTAGGTAAATGAACAAGTTTAGCTCCCCTGATGTGTGAGCAAAATGGCACTTCAAATACTTAATAAAGGGGTAAAAAGACAAGGTTATACGAATAGACAGCCCAAATACATTCCTAGACAGGGCATATGGTTTCAGTTAAATACAGCCAGCAATTCTTCTCAATATGCCTGGGCCAAAGTAAATGGTTCAGAGTCTTTGTATAGGATAGCACAGTTCTGGTCGATAACGGTTAAGTCTTTGCCACAGAGATCAGAAGAATTCGGCTCGGCGAAAAGTTTGACGAATGTTAAGGGATGGACAAGCCTTCGTAGTTGAGGAAAGTTTCACACACTTTCTCCATGGCCGAAAAGATTTCCGGACCGCGTTTGTACAGTACCTTGTTAACGAAAAAGAGCTGTAGCTGAGGCAGTTGTTCCTGGCAGTTCGAGCCGATCTCGCTGTTCCTGAGCTTCAGTCGTGGGGACAAGAAGGAGGATGTGGGGAGGTTCCTGCACTGCCCACGAATGAAGCCAAAAGCTTTAGCAAGACGTCGGTTTAAGGTGTCAGTGCCTTAAAGTCCACAAGCTGGTTTCCTTCCCTCTGGCTATCCGGTTTTCAACAGCACTCTGATGAAAATTCGACCAGATGGGGACAGTGTCCAGGTGGCTTTCGAGTTGGTTGTTCCACCAAACTCAAGGGAAGAAGTTAACCTTGAAGGGCTTCTCTGTCGATGGAGTTTCAGGCAATTCGGACCTGCAGCAGGGCTTCACCGGTTGTCCAGGAGTTGCAGCAGCCCTCTTCCTTTAGCTCGCCTTCGGTTCTTTTGTTCCAGTGGTCGACTCTACTTTCCAAGTCCCAGAGACCTGCTTTTAAACAGTTTTCCTCCATTCATTCCAGCTTGGCTGTCACTCAAACAGCAGGGTGGCTGTCCTTGCGAACAGCTAGCCAGCCAATCATGCCAGAATGCATTCAGGTCTCCTAGGAGACTAAGCACAGGAAGTTTCAGGCACCTCCCTCACATACTGTCCATCGCAGACACTCAGGCACCAGAGGAGGGCTTCAGCACTGAAGCCCGTCAAAGGCAAATGAACAAAGGGACCAAACCTGGTTTGGTGCGCAGAGTTAAACACAAGAAGGACTTTTCCTTAAAGAAATGGTGAAAAAAGATGACCGGAGTCTGTGTTTACAGATAGGTCTGTGGCGCCATATTGAAAAACATGGCTGACCCGATTTTTAGCTACCGTTGTTAGCGGTCAGGAAAAATCACGGTAGTTGATCTAAACCGCTGCCACCAGCCATTTAAAGTAGGAAAAGGTAACATTTGACTGTTAAATGAGTGTTTTGACTCAGGGGAAGCTAGGCAACCCCTCCAGCTCTCTATAGGAAGATAGTGTGTGCTGGGTTAGTACATTTAAAAAGACTAGTAAAGTCAATTTAACTTTACATTTTCTTGGAGTCAGTAGTCAGTCCCAAAGAAGGTATTTAAACCTTGGGAAGTCTGAATTCCCCACCAGGATGGATCTCCTGTTGCAAGTCGGTGAAATGGCCTGCTGAGTACACCACCAACCTTTTGTAACCCTTGCTATGACACTTTGTATCAGAGGTTTTCATTTGTAAGCTATATGACCTACACACTTGTGGTGCTGCATCTCTCTTCTTTAAGGTATAGGGGATATGAGCTAACAGTCCCTCAGAAGTTGTAACAACCTCTGAACCTACAATAGGCTTTTTTAAGGGGTCTTTAGAAAGGAATCCCTTAGATCTAAAGGGGCCTCCATGGCTCATCACCACCTCTCTCTCAAGAGCAGGATGGGTCTCAGGTATCTTGTTTGGAGGGGCCGTGGTCAAGCAAGGTACATGCTTCCACTTCCTCTGAAATCTGGTTCTACCTGGCTTAGATGTTTCCGTCCTAACACTAGGAGTTATACTGGAGTCTTCAGTAGAAGATCCAACAGTCTTAAGTGGTTTAGCCTTAGACATATTGTTCCTGGTTTTCCACCAGCTTTGAGAATTACCAGTTCTCACAGGCCTAGAAAGGGGTCCAATTTGTCTATCCACCTCTTCCTCAGAAGAAGGGTTTGTCAATGACTTTACAATTGGATGGGCAATGATGGAGCTTGGTTGGGGTTTCCATTTCCCTACTATACTACCCTCAGATTTGCCTGGGCTAGAGGTCAACTTACTAACACCAGGGCTTGCAGTTGGGTTCTATGTAGCGGTTCCCACAGGCTCAGAGTGGTCTCTTAAGGTTGCCTCTCTAGCCGATTAGGTTTGGTTCTGTTTTCTCTCACTAGGAGTCCTGGGGGTACTGGATACTATTCCTAGAGTTTTTAAATCATTCCCCAACAGGACTCTCCCAGGCACCTCATCTGGACACTGACAGGAATCCTCACTGTCATATTATTACACTGAATGAGAACTGGTAGAATTGGAACCAACTGGACAGGGCCTCCACAGAATTTAGTGGGACCTTTGGGTGCCTTAGCAACATCCTCAGGCTTGCAAAAGCTTTCATCCACTACTGTTCTGCTGTTCCCAGTGTCTCTCTTGGTAGGAGTATCCTGGCCATTGACAAGAACACTGTCCATATAATACCCTCTAGAGTTCTCTGAAATGGAGTTGTACACATCCATATTCTGGTTCCTACCCAGACCCATAGACTCTAAGGATACAGTGGCCTGAAGACCCAAGGGTGCTTCAGCAAATAGTTGAAAGTGGGCAATAGCCATTTGTACTTCTTCCTCTGGGGAGAAGGCTAAGAGGGCATTGCAGGTTTACCCTTGCATCTGGGATCTCTCTTCACATGGTCAGTTGACCCACAGACATAACATTTACCAAATGCTCTCTGGAATGGGGGTTTCTGCTGACCTCCCTCTGGTTGGGTACCACAGGATTCACTAGCCCTATTTGTTTTCCCATGTGGCTTACCCTGGTTATGTTTAGGTGCCTCTTCTGGTTGGATGGATTTAGATTTATCTGTGTTCTCACATTTGTGCTGCTTCCCCTCATCCTTTTTGGGGGTTGCCTCACAATCCTTATGAGTGGCCATGTTGGCTACCCATGAGTCAGCTGCTCTAGCTAACTTTTTTGGATCTAATTCCTTAAAGTCAGCCAAGTGCTGTCTCAGCTCAGGAGAGCAGGCATCAAAAATAGTTTCCAACATAAACACATTTCTCATACCTTCATAAGTGTTCACTCTGTAGCCCTTAACCCATCTATCTAAGTTTTTCAAATATGCAGTCACCCAGGTAGCCAAAGGGGTACCATCATGCTTTTTGTGGGTTCTAAACCGCTTAAGATACTGAGAAGGAGTCTTCCCAAATCTAGCTATCAAAGCTAGCTTCACAGTTCCAATTCCTTCTGTCTATATCCCCCAACTCCATTACCACATTAGTTGCAACAGGGGGTAGCCTAGAAAAATGCCAAGGAATCAGCTGATTCCCTGTAATGTCTTGAATCCCATGGTTATATTTGAAAGCAGCCAACCAATCCAAAATATCAAGCTAAACCTCATACATACTTACTGCATCTTTGGGCATGCAAGGCCTATTAGTACTGGAAGATCTAGAAGACTCTGGGAGAGAACCAGTTTCAAGAGACAACTTTTTCATTTCAAGTGCATGGTTCAACACCATCTCCCTGAGTTCAAGTTCTTGATGTTTGGTTTCATTTTGAGCTTGGTTTCTTTTAAACTCTAAATCAAGTCTAATTGGTTCTAAAGAGACACATTCAGGACTTAATGTTGGACCTGGTGGGGTCCCTGTGGTCAAAGATTGAGGCCTATGAGCAGGTAGAGGTAAGATAGGGCCTACATTCTGAGACTCTTCTGTCTCATCTAACTCATCACCAATATTAGAGCTGGGCTCTGACATATTATCATCCTCATCAACATTTTCCACATTTGCTGCGTGTGGGGGTTTCAGACCCACTCCTCAGACTTTGATATTCGAACAACTTTTCTATCAGTTCAACCTTTTTGCCTTTTACAGTGAGATTCCTAGCTTTACACATATCTCTCAATTGATCAACAGTTAAAGTCACTAGGGTCTCCTGTCTGTAGCTTTCCATATCAGACTTGATAAAACAATTGCTTTACCAGTGTCGTTTAGCCTTGGGAGGATTATTTGAACAAAGGTAAAAGTAGCACTCTAAATGTAACATGTATACTTTATCCTCAGCACTGTATACCAGTGTTAGGCAGAATCACATGCAGTACCTTTTGGGAACACTACATGCAATTAAGACTACAAGTGTTGGTACAATTTCACCTTTGCTACAAGCCTGTACTACACAGTTATGTGGTAGCAGTGGCTGAGCAGCCAGACTTATCTCAAGAGTTTAAGTGAGCAGTACACAAAGGACCAACACATACAGTGATTCAAATATACACTTATTCAAGGTTTCTTGGTAAAAGAATATACATTTATTTACTCAGTCAGTTCAAAAACATTACACTAACAAGAGCAGCTCAATCTCACACACTAATAAAACACAAATACACAACCGGTAAGTAAATTAACAAGTTTAGCTCCCCTGAAGTGTGAGCAAAATGGCACTTCAAATACTTAATAAAGGGGTAAAAAGACAAGGTTATAAGAATAGACAGCCCAAATACATTCCTAGGCAGGGCAAAGGGTTTCAGTTAAATACAACCAACAATTCTTCTCAGTAGGCCTGGGCCAAAGTCAATGGTTCAGAGTCTTTATATAGGATAGCACAGTTCTGGTAGATAACGGTTAAGTCTTTGCCACAGAGATTAGAAAAATTTGGCTCGGCGAAAAATTTGACTAATGTTAAGGGATGGACAAGCCTTCATAGTTGAGGAAAGTTTCACGCACTTTCTCGATGGCCGAAAAGATTTCCGGACCGCGTTTGCACAGTACCTTGTTAACGAAGAAGAGCTATAGCTGAGGAAGTTGTTCCTGGCAGTTCGAGCATATCTTGCTGTTCCTGAGCTTCAGTCTTGGGGACAAGAAGTAGGATGTCGGGAGGTTCCTGCACTGCCCAGGAATGAGGCCAAAAGCTTTAGCAAGACTCCGGTTTAAGGTGTGAATGCCTTAAATTGCACAAGGTGGTTTCCTTCCCTCTGGCTATCCGGTTCTGAACAGAACTCTGATGAAAATTCGACCAGATGGGGACAGTGTCCAGGTGGCTTGCGAGTTGTTTGTTCCCACCAAACTCAAGGGAAGAAGTTAACCTTGAAGGGCTTCTCTGTCGATGGAGTTTCAGGCAATTTGGACCTGCAGCAGGCCTTCAACGGTCGTCCAGGAGTTGCAGCAGTCCTCTTCCTTCAACTTGTCTTCAGTTCTTTCGTTCCAGTGGTCGACTCTGCTGTCCAAGTCCCAGGGACTTGCTTTTAAACAGTTTTCCCCCATTCATTTCAGCCTGACTGTCACTCACACAGCAGGGTGGCTGTCCTTGCCAGACAGCCAACCCGCCAATCATGCCAGAGTGCATTCAGGTCTCCTAGGAGACTAAGCACAAGGAGTTTCGGGCACCTCCCTCACATCCTGTCCATCCCAGACACTCAGGCGCCAGAGGAGGGCTTCAGCACTGAAGCCTGCCAAAGGCCAATGAACAGAGGGACCAAACCTGGTTTTGCGCGCAGAGTTAAACACAAGAAGCACTTTTCATAAAAGAAATGGTGAAAAAAGATGACCGGAGTCTGTTTTTATAGATAGGTCTGGGGCGCCATATTGAAAAACATGGCTGACCCAATTTCTATCTACCATTGTTAGCAGTTGGGAAAAATCACGGTAGTTGATCTAAACTACTGCCACCAGCCATTTAAAGTAGGAAAAGGTAACATTTGACTGTTACATGAGTGTATTTACTCAAGGGAAGCTAGGAAACCCCTCCAGCACTCTATAGGAATATAGTGTGTGCTGGGTCAGTAAGTTTAAAAAGACTAGTAAAGTCAATTTAACTTTACATGCTTTGGGAGACAGTAGTCAGTCCCAGAAAAGGTATTTAAACCTTGGGAAGTCTCAAAGACATCCCTGTGTCACTGCACTGAAGGTGCTTCGTGACACACAGAAAAAGGTGATGCCACTGGAGTTGTTTTAAAACTTAATAACCAAAGAAAAAAAACTAAAACACACTGAAAATGAAAAGTTCAAAGCCCCAAAATATAGCAAAAGAGCTGGAGGGCTCTAAGGTAAAGGGAATTTAGCACTTGGGTGAGAAATCTCCCTAACATGTCTGAGGACTGTAACTTCTTGCTTGGGTTTTCACCAGAGGAAGTTCCAGTTTGCTCACGTGCACTTTTTTTTCCTTCTCCCCAGCCCAGAGCAGGGGTTTGGGGCAGTTGACTCTGTCTGGATCCTGAGATCGCTGGTCCCTGGCTCACTTTCACAGGTGCATTTCACAGGAACCAGCGACCAGCACCAGATAGTTCTGCTACATACAGAGTGACTCGCTCGCCCTTAGAAGGAGACAGCAGAACAGCAGGCACATGGCAGGCAATAAGGAGATGGAGGAAGCGGGTTCACCTTCATACATGAGAGGCTAAGAGCAGCAAAGCTCTTCAAGTAACTCACAGGCCCAGGCGGCCTAACAAAGGAGAGGAAAGAAACTCCAATAAAGGGGTACGAGAATTCCTGACAACCAAAGGGGATATTAAAAAGCAGGAGATAGAGGAATCCCTAAAAAGAGGGGAATGAAAAGCATATACCCTAGAGTGGAGTAGAACCAAGAAGAGGAAATGTCCGGAGAGGGGATTATATGCAGGACATAGTCTTCTTGTCATGGACACCAGGTCGAGAGACAGAGGCCCAGACCAGACAAAAAACCAAAGACACAGACAGACGTTAGAAACATGTCAGCAGTCACCTGAACCTAATGGTCCATGTGGACCACCAAAAGGTATTTCACTCAGAGTGTGGAACAGGCCCGAAGGGTTGAGCCAAGCCTAATATTTGAACAATAAAAATATGTCACCAATCAAATCCTACATACTGGAAAGAAACTTGTACAAATTTCACAGACTTGGATGCAGGGGCACCAAAGTTTGGCCTTTCTGCTATCAGGAAATCTAGGGAAATCTTATTTAAACTGTAACAAAAAGGCCAGTCTGAGAAAGACAAGAGTACCCTTTCAGTTTGGTTTATATGAGAACTGTTGTAACTCATTGAAACTATGAAAACAACAAAGGACCTGGAAAAACAAGAGGGGCACTACCTAGAGACATTTGGTTAGAAGAGGGTCATGCACCAACCAACAATAAGCAGACCAATTGTTTTGAATTTGTTTTCCTTTTATATTTCTAGAGTCAGGTAGATAGCATAGGTTTTGTACAGAGCATAGAACCAGTTTATGTAAGATGTCCTTATGAGTACCTTTTATTTTGAGTATTGGACATGGAATTACACTCATAGCAATAGGGTTAGGTGAAATATTTTCTTTTTTCTTTAAAAAAACCAAACATTTTTGCACACATGTCCAGTTGTCCATGTCCTATCTCTGACCCGCCACACTACTCAATGAAATCTAAAAAAACTATTAAACAAAACACTCTTTCTGTAAGATAATAGTGTGGGATACAACCGCCTCTTAGGTTCTTCTTGATGGCTCAGGTAGCTTCAGGTACTCTCCAACCAGTGTAGAGACAAATCTCTCCTTGAGGTTAAGATAGAGTGAGCTGGATTTGCCTTTTCCAGTTTTCACATTTGAAGCTAAGAGGGTCCTATCACCTCCCTCTCTTAGGGTCCTAATTTCTAGTTTCACTAAATCTTGTCCACCTCTCTTCTGCTATTAATCTTCCTTAACATGCTCTTTCCCCCTCCAACCATGAGTTTAACACTTTTATTTTGGAAACTCACACCTACCCTCATGCCGTGGGACAGTGGGCCCTCTAGTTCTTCCCTGTTCTTTCTAGCTTCCACCTTGCTAGCCTCTGCCACTGTCACCTAACCCCTCATTCCTATATTCTCTGATCTTCTGGTCCAACATCCTTTAGCTGTTCTACTACGACCATCACCTGATGACCTCCCATATTCTCCTGATATTCTACCCCATCCTTCTCCTGATGCAATCCATACGCCTCCTGAAATTCTGCACCAACCTTCTCCTGAGGACCTCTCACCTCCTCCTTATATTCTACATCAACCTCCCCCTGATGACTTCTAACCTTCTCCTGATTGTCTACACCATCCTCCTCTTGATGTTCACCCTTCTGATATTCTACACCAACCACCTGCCTCTGATGACTCTTCTTCCTGTCCGTTCTGCAACTTCCTTCTCTCCCTTTCCTGTTTCGTTCCCAATGCTCCTTCTACAATTGGCAACTTGCTCCAAGCTCCTGCTCCAGATCCATCATTAACTAGCTCCATAGGTACCTGGCCACCCTGTTCACCTTAACAAATGCCCCCAGAGAAACCCAGGGGGCTTTATCACATAGTTCTGCCTCTTCCAATGTCCACATTGCTAGATTGAGGGGATGGTGACTTTTTCTGGGAGGTGCAGGATCTTTCCCAAAAAGACAATGAAATGGCCACTCTGCAATCTGTTAATGTTGTCTCAGCCAGCCAACAGGGACCTTGCTCCAATTTGCAGTTTCTTCCACTTGGGCCTTGTTAACCCAGGATGTAAAGTTAGGTCATTCTTTTGCTAGGAATTCGTCTTCTGGCCAACCTGGAAGGACATCTGTTTTTCATTGTCTATCTTCTTGATAGGAAATTGCAGCTTGGCCTTAACATCGACTTTTATATCGCTGTCAAAACAAGTGGCAGGGACCAGACTATGTGCAAAGACCTGTTCAGGAAACGCCATTTCTGAATAGGTTGCAGCATAGCAACGGCTGGCATGTCTTCAGTGTGGTCTAATGGTAGTCGCTTCTTCCTGTCTTCCCTGGGGCATATGTATATATTGTTCTAGTTATGCTTAAGTTGCTAAACTCATAGGAAGAACACTTTTTCAGCGGCTTATAACTTCGCTCCCCATGGTCGATTCCTCACCAAACTTTGCAAAAAATGTATGTGGCCGGCTCTGATTTTTTATGCCAAGTTGGGTGAGGGCTCGTGCAGGGGGGTGGGGGGGAGTTATATGGGGTCTCACATTTTTTTTTCTCCAGAGACTGAATGGGGAAAAACTTTGCACACGGCTACAGCCCGAACGGCTGGATGGATTTTCACCATTTTGCAGCAGGAGCAGTACTTTTGTTGCAAAATACTGAAATGTACTTCCAGAAAAATTAGTGATATCTCTGCGGACCTATTTCCCTGTTCGCTGTGCGGACTGAAGTCTCATTGGCCTGCAGTACACCGTGCTGTTGGCGAACAGTGGACGCGGCCGGTGGTTGGCTCAAGGGAAGCGTGCTGTGCGTGAAAGGTTTTGGGAAACCCTGCCATGGTGTATCGGAGGACAGTGCTGCAGTGTGTGTGGCAAGGATCCATGCTGCTGTGTGCATGACTGGGCCTTTTGTACGTAGCAGTGTGCATACTAAAATTAGTCATATCTGGCTCTGCACCACCATCCTATTTCCCTGTTCGCTGCATGGTCAAAACTTTCATTGCACTGCAGTGTGCGGTGACGGGATGTGTGAAAAGTGTTCCATGCCGGCGGTATGTTGTATCGGAGGACAATGCGGCGGCAAAATGATCTGAAAAACATAGTGTACGGCATCTGGTGGTGGGTGACAAAGGGATGGAAAGGGTGCAGGAGTGAGAAGAGCTTCACGTGATATATATCATTGTAAAAGAAGATGGTGGTGTGATAGTGCTATCTGTGTATGCTCCGCCAATGCGCGGACACCTGAACAGGCAACTGTCTTGTGTGGTCATTATAGGAAGCCTTAGTTATGGCATGAGAGCTGCAACGATGATGTCTTTCTTTCATGAGTGGTGGCAAGCACATTTGCAGAAGGGGAGTGCATTGCACGACACATGAGGATGTCAACATAGTGTGCACTATGGTGTGTTGTGTGAGGTAAGTCTGTAGCCCCTTGCATGAATGGCTGCAGCCCTAGCACAGAAAATTATGTCCACTCGTTGAAAAGGTATGTCCACTGGTTGAAAGTAGCTGCTGCATTGTTGCTTATTGTGTGCGAATTGGCTGCAGTGCACACAATGTTGGTTGCATGTGTGTGCTGATTGGTACAACAACCAACAGTTGTCGGTGCATGGGTGGAGATGATGCAGTGACCAGCTGTGCAGTGTGTCCACTGGGTGTATTAATGGAATAGTGTACATATGGAAGAGGTCCTGGTGCAACTGTTTCTTGTATGTGCTTGCGTAGTGTCCATTGCACAGATTAGTAAGTGTTGCTGTGCAGTATGCAACATTGGTTCTATGCACGTACTAGAGTGGTAGGAGCAGGCTGAATGTTGCAAAGATTGTTTTGTTTGGTTGGCATGCTTATAATGCTTTCTGATTGCAAGTGGGTTGCGGTCCCAAACACAGTGGTATGTTTCTGCATTACTGTAAGTAGAACACGTGTCCTTGCGTCCCTGCTTTATGGTGTGGCGTTTGGGTGGAAGTGCTGGTGCGTAGGTTGCCTTTGTGATTTCTGGCACATGCGTACCTGGTCGCCTGCATGGCTCTGTTATGTTGTGGTGAGTGTGATGTAGTCCTGGATGCACCCAACAGCCTAGGCCTTTATCACAGCCTCCACAACATAATGCAGCAATGCAGTTGTTACTGTGCATGCATTTGCAGTTGGTGAGTAGCACACAATGGTTGCGGAGGACAGTGTGCACTTGGTGGAACAGTAGAAGTGAGCTGCTATGCATACATTACCATATGGTGTACATCATTGCCCCGTTTGCACTATAGGGAGCTACATGTCACCATCTGTGTTTGCTATGGCTAGGCCCTTATAAGACCCTTGCTTGAGGAAGTGTTTTACCACATTGCGCCATGTAAGGAAGTCATCAGCATTAGAAAGGTGCAATATGCACAATGTACACAGCCACTCACATACAGGTATGCACAGGCAACGCAATGTAATTGTGTGATGTATGTACAGATGTGGCCTGGGTGAAAGTTGGCAGGCACATTTGCAGATGGGGCCTGCATTACACATGACATGAGAAGTAAAACATAGGTTGCACAAGTGTGTGCAGTGTGTGGTGAGGTGCAGCGGTCAGTGATTGTAGAGAAATAGCAGAAGCGGAGAACAATGGAGAACACATGAAACTTGCAACGTACACTGCAGTACGGCATGTTGCGTGTGCTTAGCCTGTAGCCCCTTCCATGAATGGGTGCCCACCTTGCACTGGCAAAAAGGTGTTGTGGGGTGCAATAGGTTTTAAAATGTTGCCTTCGATGTGCGGTTTGAGATTATTACATGAAATGTTGCTTGCATGGTTGTGGGGATTGGTTGCAATTCTTACACTGTGTAGTATATGCCTGGACCTGATGGAGGTACGACTCCTCCAGTGTGTCCTGTGGGAGAAGAGGTGAAGTAGTGGATGCTTAGAAGTGGCTAGGGGTGACCTGCATGTACCTGGCCACTTCTTCACTTGCATAAGTTTGTGATGTTGAGCTGGGTCTGGCAAAGCGATACACTGTTGGATGTATGGAAAAAAGCCTGTCGGCCGTAGGCCAGTCCGCGAAGAGGCTAGGCCTGCTCAATAGAACACCACCATAACGCAGAAATTCACTTTTAAGTATGCAGGTCTCCGATGGTGGTGACGTTGAAAAAATGGTTCTGCAGGACCTTGTAGACATGGTTGAACAGCACACGTGAGCTGATATGCGTCCGGTACCATATGGTACCCATTATGCCACCACCTTGGACATTAGGGAGCCACATGGTGCTACTTGTGGTTGACTTGAGATGCCCTTTGCACCACCCATCATATGTTACATTTCTGGATTGCGGTATGTGGGAAATGTTCTTTTTCATGAGCCGATTATTCTGTGCTGGATGTAGGTAAGGCCTACAGTATTGGACACATGCCCAAAGGCCGTAGGCCGTTAGTTATGCACCCAAGAGCCTATCCCTTGATGACAGCCAGCAAACCATACTGCTGCCATGTAGATTTGACTCTGTTTCTGTGTGAGGATGGTGACCTTTGAATAATGGGTGCATAGAGCATTTTAAACTTGGTGAAACAACTAAAGTAAGGCGCTATACGTTCGCCAGCAGATAGCGTAGGTAATTGTATGTGTTGCACATTAGGCAGTCATTTGCCCACAGCTAGAGGTCGGAAGGTGTTTTATAAACAGGAGCATGTGTGCTTTTATGTGCAGTGCTGGGATGTTTAACACCCACTATTAGGGAGCCAAATGGTGCTACTTGTGGTTGACTTGAGTTGCCCTTTGCACCACCCATCATATGTTACGTTTCTGGGTTGTGGTATGTGGGAAATGTTCTCTTTCATGAGTCCATTATGATCTGCTGGGTGTAGGTAAGGCCTACAGTTTTGGGTACATGGCCAAGCGCCATAGACCGTTGGTTATGCACAGAAGAGCCTATCCCTTGATGACATCCACATAACATACTGCAGCTATGTAGATTTTCCTCTGTTTCTGTTGAACAATGCTGACCTTTGAATAATGGGAGCAGAGAGCATTTAACACTTGGTGGAACAACCAAAGTGAGGTGCTATTCGTTCGCAAGCACATGGCGTAGGTAATTGTACGTGTTGTACACTAGGCTGTAATTTGCCCACAGCTAAAGGTCTGCAGGTGTTTTATAAACAGAAGCATGTGTGCTTTTATGTGCAGTGCTGGGATGTCCAGCACCGACTATTAGGGAGCCAAATGGCACTACTTGTGGTTGACTTGAGTTGCCCTTTGAACCACCCATCATATGTTACGTTTTTGGATTGTGGTATGTGGGAAATGTTCTCTTTCATGAGTCCATTATGATCTGCTGGGTGTAGGTAAGGCCTACAGTATTGGGTACATGGCCAAGGGCCGTAGGCCGTTGGTTATGCAACGAAGAGCCTATCCCTTGACGACAGCCAGCATACCATACTGCAGCTATGTAGATTTTCCTCTGTTTCTGTTCGACAATGCTGACGTTTGAATAATGGGAACAGAGAGCATTTAACACTTGGTGGGACAACCAAAGTGAGGCGCTATGTGTTCGCAAGCACATGGCGTAGGTAATTGTACGTGTTGCACACTAGGCTGTAATTTGCCCACAGCTAAAGGTCTGCAGGTGTTTTATAAACAGAAGCATGTGTGCTTTTATGTGCAGTGCTGGGATGTTCACTACCGACTATTAGGGAGCCAAATGGCACTACTTGTGGTTGACTTGAGTTGCCCTTTGCACCACCCATCATATGTTACGTTTCTGGATTGTGGTATGTGGCAAATGTTCTCTTTCATGAGGCCATTATGATCTGCTGGGTGTAGGTAAGGCCTACAGTATTGGGTACATGGGCAAGGGCCATAGGCCGTTGGTTATGCAACGAAGAGCCTATCCCTTGATGACAGCCAGCATACCATACTGCAGCCATTTAGATTTGCCTCTGTTTCTGTCCGACAATGCTGACCTTTAAATAATGGGAACGGAGAGCATTTTACACTTGGTAGAATAACCAAAGTGAGGTGCTATGTGTTCGCAAGCACATGGCGTAGGTATTTGTACGTGTTGCACATTAGGCTGTAATTTGCCCACAGCTAAAGGTCTGCAGGTGTTTTATAAACAGAGTCATATGTGCTTTTATGTGCAGTGCTGGGATGTTCAGCACTGACTATGACAGCATTAAGGAGCAAGATTTGCAGTGCGTCCAAGGAAATTGAATTTTTTTGCCCTCCATTGGCAATACTGTTTTGTTTGCCACACTACACGCAGCATTGCATACAATTCTGTAGAACTGTAAGAGAAGTGTTGACCTTCAGTGCGTACAAGAGTGAGGAGGAAAAGGGAACAGAAACGCATCCAAAGACATAAAAAAGAAAGAAACGTCTAAGCAAGCATGTACATAAGAAAAACAGGGCAATAAAACCTCCCAAAAAAAAGTTTCTTTTCTGAGACAGAACTACAGCCCCAACTCCTCATCCTGTTTTACATTTACACCCCCACACCACCCCCACTCTCTCCCTACCATGACAAGTCAGCGGTTTACACTGTACTTTATGCTTCCACGTGCCTCATCCAGCCATTTTCTGGATGGGAACCATGGAAAGGAAACTGGAGCGAAAGACATTGTTTATAAGGTTGGTGGGTCAGGTGTGTACTCAAACAGTGTACCATAAGGTTTGTTTGCACAAAGAAGTGCAGAAGGCTATGGTGGAAGAGAGCAACGTAAGGAGTAGGCAGCTTGGGTGTATAAATCAACTGTATGTATTTCTTTGGAGTTAGTAACATACAAGGTGTGCGGCATGTGCCCAAACATTTTGTGAAAAGTATGCAGTAATTGGGGTAGTGTGGAAAACAAAAAACAACTTTGCAGTGTATACAGTAAGTGGCAGGCATCCTACTGTTGTGCATGCATTGTGTGTATGATATCATATGATGTGCGATTGTATGCTACGGCACTCATAATGTGCATACACACACGTCCAGCAAAGCACAACGAGGCAACGGAAGGCAAATAGAGGGGAGACAGAGACAATGAACATACTAGGCCAGGTGTGACTTAGATCGCCCAAGTGCCTGGGTGGAGGGAGGGGAAGGTACAGTACATAGGAAGAAGAATAAATGACAAAATAAGTAAAAATATGGCCCAATTGTGCCAAGTGTACCGATAAGTGCACACACAAGATGGTGGATGCACTGTTAGGCATACAGGAAACAGTCCTCAACTGCGGGGTTTGCTAGAAAGCCAGTGTAGGGGTTTGCCTGGCAGGGGGAGGAGACATGGGTCCAACATCACAGAGTCGTCAGGTAAGTAGTGCAGATTAAGTGTACGACATGCAGTTAGCCTGGGAGATGAGCAGAAACAGTAGACGCAAAGAGAAAGACTTTGAGGTGCTTCCGGAACCAGGAATGGTTTCCCTCAAGTGTCAAAGAGGCAGGGACCATGTTGCGGAGGGAGGCCCCAGGTGAAAAAGCACATCTACCAACAACTGCTTTTTTGCAAAAGCGCATGACCCTGAGGGAGTCGGAGACGGATGAGGGAAGAGCTTGCGCACGCAGATATATAGGGAGTTACATTTGAGGGTATTGAGGTCCCAGGGCCCAGAAGGCCTTCTGCATAATGCAGAGTCTTCTCACTTCATTCCTCACAGCCACTGGGAGCTATTGGTGACATTTCAGTGCAGGAGAGATACCATCCCAACTCGTGCACTCCTCTTCTGCATGCGTTGCAGAGGGCGGAGAGTAGAAGGGGGCAGATTTAAATAGAGCGTGCTGTGATAGTGCAGTCTACCTAGAAGTACAGCTGTGCAGACAATGATCTTTGGGAAACTTGCTTTCCCTGGGTACGATACATTGAATGCTGCTATTGATGCCATTTTTGTACAATTTATGCAGGAGATGGGTTAGTGGGGAAAACATTTCGGAGCATTGTCAGAAGCAAAGCACAGAGTTCCTGTGGCGATGTTACACTGTATGATATGGGTCAATGAGAACATTGCAAGCACATATCATTAACGTGCCACTTCATGGTAGTGGATGAGAAAAAAACCACTATGCTTTTAAAGACCATAATGGCCACTCAGTGGCAGATACTGTGTGCAGAGGCACTTATAGCACAGTAATACGCATACTACAGAAACATCTCTCGTACCTTAAACTTGTGTTAGTGGGTGCGCAAGTGGATGAATGTGGATGCACACATTTTGCAATCTATTACCGAAATTTGTAGTGGACGTGCTGGCAAGTGACAGTAAAGTAGCAGGCTGATTTTCTAACGGTACCTATGAAGTGTTGTGCAGCACAAACAGTGTTAGATGGTAACCTCTTGGAAGGCATTGGTGAAGTCATGTGTGCCCATTTACCCTTACCCAATGAGGTGGTGCTGGACAAAAGGTAGTGGAAATGGAAGAATGACTGCTACTGCTTTGCTGGGGTGTGGCCCTCGCCGGTGTTTGGGAACCGTATGTGCCACAATCTGTGCTTTTTACGTGGTTGTTCAATGAACATGGGACTTTCGGATTATCCAATCAGGTACTGTGGGTGTGGTTCAGATGAAGGGGCGTTGAAAGTACTGTATATTATTCTCTGCATAGTGAGGCTGCCTGACATGGCGAAACCCATTGTGTTGCCTATAGTTGATGCCTTTTTACTAGATCTGCACAAGTATGCCCTGGAAAGAAACTTTGATGGCAATTTCAGATTGGAAGGAATGGTAGCATTGTGGAACAGTGTCTACGATGCAGTTTCGCCGACATGGATGCACTTTCCAAAGACCTGGCCAGTTTTGGAAAAGGCAAGGTTATCGCCATCCACTACGGCGGCTTGCACATGGGTTACATCTCTTGTTTAGGCTTGTTCCATCAACTAAAGAGGTTGCTAAAGCTAGTGAAGAGATTGCTTCCCACTGCCAAGGTGCTGTTCTCATCGATACCACAAAGAGTGTGGCCCACTGCTCATGGATGGTGTTCCGAGCCAGATGCAGGAAGGTGTCTCATCAACAGAAGTATTTACACTTTTTTTGTCCGCTGCTGAGATGTTCTTTTGCAACAATGAACTAATTAGTTGTGGAAATGCAGACATTTTTCAACCAGATGGCATTTCCTTGTCACCCATTGGTATTGCTGTTTTGTTTGCCCGTCTACAAGATGCAGTGAAGAGTTTACTGTAACAATGTTCGCACAAGAAAACAGAAATAAAAAAGAAAAATGAAAAGGTGTTCCTCTAGAAGAATCGAAAATATAAAAAATAACAAAGCTCTTTTAAGAGGCGCCCGTTATAACAATCTTCCCTTACCCTGGTTGCACGTTATGCCCCCATGCTTGCACGCAGCAGGAAAGCCACAACCAGGGATTTTCAGGATGGCGGCGATGGAAATGGACTATGGAGCCACATGGATTGCGCAATAACATTTCTGGGTGGGTTGTCTAGGCAGAGGACTGACGTACAGAACTGATACTGTTACATGGAGAGCTGTTCAATGTCATTGGTGGAAGCGTGTGGAACTTTTCAACAGTACGAAATGATGGCATGCTGCACAGAACAAACAGGAAATGGAAGAAGAAATGTCTGTGCTTCATTTGGACAAGACCGTTGCCATCCTTGGATACACGCACCTGCATATACTTCCTTTTTCTGGAAGTTACCAATGACATTGCGACAATGGGGACTATCGCTGCTATGGGTGAGGGTGCAACCAAGACCTGTTCATAGTTTTTGTGACTAGTGTGCGTACTTAGGCACAGTGACATGGCTGGTACTAGTTGCAGATGCACTGTAGGTGAGCAGATGTGGTGCACCATTACTTGCAGGACAAACCTATGTGCCATACTCCGCTGCTCAGGAAAGGCGCAAACACATTACACAGCACTTTTACTGTGTGCCTTTTGGGCGGATTGTTGTGGGCATTTTTCACCCGGAAAGCAGCCGTACATTGTTCCCAAACATGTATGCATGTGTAATGGGACATAGTGATGTATTTGTAAGCCTGCCCTTTCCAAACAATACTGTGTAGATTGCTCAACCCTACGCTTTGCTGCTGTTGAGGAGTCTGCCTCTTGTCCCCGAAATGTGGGCACACGTTCACCGTCAGTGTGGTCGGATGGTCAAGTTGGTCAAGTTGGCACTGCTGTTGCCACGCAGCTCGAAAGGCACATCCAGGGACTTTGAGGATGGCGGCTATGGAAATGGGACTGTACAGCCACAGGGATTGCGCAACTACATTTGTGGCCGCATTGTGTATGCAAAGTGCTGTTGTAAACAACAAATTATGTGACATGGAGAGCTCTTCAATGTTGGAAGCATGTGCAACTTTTTTGCAATGTCGCTGTGCTGCAAAGAAGACACTGCACAGGGAAGAAGTAATGTTTCTGCTTCATCCAGACAAGGTTGCTGCCGTACTTGGGTAAACACACATGCGTACACTCCCTTTTTCTGCAAGTTGCTTATGCCATTGGGACAATGGGGACTGTAGCTGCTGCAGGTGTGGGTGAAAGGAAGGGACGTTCATAATTCTCTCCACTACTGTGCGTATTCAGTCAGAGTGAAATGGTTGCTGGTAATTGTAGACACACTGTAGGACACTACTTTTAGCCATTCCACCATTGCGAAAAGTTAAATAAACCCAATTTCTTCTAGAAATGTTTTCAAGAGACACTCTTTTACGCCAGCCTACCCAGGCCTGTCACATGCATTTGTGACATACTTCTCAAGAACATTCAGAGGCCCCCCCACAGTGTGTGAGTACCGTGTGAGGTCTGAGTTACTGTGTAGGAACGTCAGTGATGTGTTCTTTGAGTCTATATGCATGTTTCACAAACCCTCAATACTGTATCTGTTCCTTGTGATATCACGTTGCCTGTGTAGGAAACTGAGTGATATATTATGTTTTATTTACTTTTTTATTTCTTCATTTGGATTTGTAAAGCACACTAGCAGCCCAAGGGCATCGAGGCACTCTTGCATGACATTGTCTTAGTTACATGAACTTATCTTACTTATATAGGGATAGTTGGGTCTTGGTTACAGTGATATAATCTTATAAAGACCTTATACACAAACCAATGCTTTAACAAATCCAAACACACAAGAATACAAGCAATGTACAAAAGAAAAGCACATTTAAAGCATAACCTGTCCTAACAAAGAAACTCCTGCTCTCGGCCACCAAGGAAAGAAGTATCTTCTTCTTCCTCTTCATCAAAGAAACATTGGATTATGAAACCCATTCCATTCAACCAATACAAAAAGCATTGACAAATTGTTTGGTGAAATTATAAAACAAACTGGCAATTTATAAATAGGATAAATCAACATAAGAGTGCTTTTCGCGTCCTGCAATGCCCTTGCCTCTCACTTCATTTAAAAAACCCAGGACATCCTGTCCACCCTCTCCACCCACACCCCTCCTCTCTCCCCTCTCCATCTGTGCTTGTTGACCATTCTTTAGCCACCCTCCCATCATCCTTCTCGTCCTTTCCTCTTTTCACCCCTGACAAGGTCGCCAGACAAGTCCGATCTATGAAAGCCTCGGCAAAACAGGTTCATCCCTGTTCCTCTAAAACCATCAAGGACCACATTGACACCCTTGCTCCAGCCCTTGCTGATTTTTGCAACCACTCCTTTGCCTCGGGATCCTTCCTCTCCCCTCTGAAGCACTCCTTTGTGCATCCTCTTCTCAAGAAACCCACAGCTGATCCTTCTTGTCCAGCTAACTATCGCCCAAGTTCCATTACTCCCTTTCTTGGCAAACTCCTGGAAAAGTTGGCCATCTCTCAGCTTAACCTTCATTCCAATTCTGTTGGCTGTCTCCATGACCACCAGTCTGGCTTCAGAGCTGCCAGAAGCACGGAAACTGCTCTCCTGAACATCTGTGAAGATCTGCTCTCCAACCTTGACTCTAACATTCCCTCTGTCCTCATCCTCCTCAATCTCTCTTCTGCCTTCGACACGGTCAACCATACCATCCTGCTCAACCGTCTCCGTGAAAACCTGGGTATCACTGATCAGGCTCTGGCCTGGCTGACCTCTTTCCTCTCAGATCGACTCTCCCAGGTCCAACTTGGGTCCTTCCTTTCATCTATCTTCCTCTCTACCTGTGATGTTCCCCAGGGGCCTAACCTCTCCCCTGGCTTTTCAACCAATACCTAGCAACTCTCGCCCACTGCATTGCCACTTTCTGCTCAAATTTCCAGTGCTACGCAGACGACACTCAACTCATTTTCAGGCTGCCCTCTGTCACCTCCTCTCCCTCTCTCATCTCTGATTGCCTAACTGCCATTCAAGATTGGTGTTCCGCCAATGATCTTTGTTTGAATGCCAGCAAGACGGAGATCCTCCTCATCGGCACACCTTCACCATCCTTTCCCCTCACTCTCTGGCCGGCCTCCCTTGGCCCTGCTCCTACCCCACCTGCGAGGCTAAGAAACCTGGGGTCATCTTTGACTCCACCCTTTCCTTCTCCGCCCACATCTCTGAGGTCTCTAAAAAGTAAAATTTCCGAATGCACCTCCTCAGAGGTACTCTGCCTTTCCTCTCCTTCCCCCAGAAGCTCATGTTATCCCAAGTTATGGTTCTCTCTAGCTTGGACTATTGTAACAGCCTCTTTTTAAATCTACCTGCCTCTACTCTCCGCCCTCTGCAACTAATCCAGAACAGGACTGCGAGACTTGTCTTTGGGCTCAAGCCGTGGGATCGTATCTCTCAGCTCTGAAATCTCTCCACTGGCTCCCAGTGGATGCAAGGATTACATTCAAAGCCCTCTGCATTGTCCACAAGGCTTTCTGGGGCCTGGGTCCAAAATATCTTCAGCTATCCCTCTGCAAATACCTCCCCTATCGACCTCTTCACTCCTCTACCTCTAACTCCCTCAGGGTCAGTCATTTTTCAAATAAACGAGCTGGGGGTAGATCTATGTCTTCGGCTGGGGCCTCCCTCTGGAACAGCCTTCCTGCCACTCTAAAAATTGAGGAGAACCATCTCCGGTTCCGGAAGCACCTCAAGACCTTCCTCTTTTCTTCTGCCTTCGCTCCCCCTCTCCCCTGCTGATCTGTTCTCTCTTGGCACTGTGCACCTGGCTACCCTCTGTCCTTCGGGCCCAGGTACCTGCTCACCCTGCCACCCCCCTGCACTGCCTCCGGGCCACCCCTTGTACTGGGGTCTGTATCTGTACCCATACAGCCCCCCCTTTTTCTTCCTCCACTTATCAGACCTACCCTGTCTGCTGCCTTAAACCTAGCACTTGCAAATTGCTGGCTGCATTACCACTCTCTGTTGTCTTTATTATTTATTTATTGTTATTTATCTGTTTCTCCTCTGCTTCGCACTTTCCACTTCTCCCTCCTTCCATGCACTTTTCCCCTCCCCCTCTCCCATGCACTTGCGCGTTCTCAATGGCACTGGGCATAGTAAGATCGCTGTTTTGTTCTCACCTGTTCCCCTCCCTTGCCTTGTCATTCTCTGAAACACTTGTGTACGAGCGCGATAGAAATAAAATATCAATCAATCAATCCTGAAGATCCACACTTTGTGGTGAAACACATGTAGAGGACTTTTTCTTGAATAACTTAGGATTCTTTTCTGGAATGATTTTGATGTAGATGTGTCATAATGCTTAATTACAGATTGTCCCAAATTGACATAGTTGTGCTTGTTTGGCAGTACTTGGTGTGGGAGTCACATGTATCTCCTGCTAACTGTTGAGTGTTAAGCTAGGCAGGCCCTTCTCTGCTACAAGTAGCATCTACATTGCTCCTAGCTGCCCTGATTTTGGAACCCTGTATTGTATGTTTGCTCATATTTTGGCCCCAGTTTTCTGATGCTTTCTTATTTTAATGTAAAATTACGGTTCGTAACACCAAGTACACTTTTTTTTGTTAAAAAGTGTAGGCTTTATTAGGCCTCTACAAAACAAAATCTGTTTGCTGTCAATGTACTCTTTGCTATTTAAAAATGTACTGCATTTACCTACTGAGTACACTGTTATCACTTTCTTTACTTGCTTGTCTTTACTCACTGACATGTCGGATATTTTACCAACACCTATTATAATGGTTCATTTGTACAGAAGTAATACATGTGTCATGATCTCATACATTGTTCACTAGGTTTCATCCAGTTCTAAAAATCCAAAGTGAATGTTGTATTACATTGTTGTTATTGATATGTTTCAAGAGGAAATTGTCTTGTGCTGAGGAAGAAACTGGTGACACTATGTACACGTCACTAATTTGGTACTTCTTTTTATCATGATGGGTGAGATGATATGGGATGGAGCACACCAGGCCCTCCGCTCCTGTGATCTCTTGATGGGCATATGCCAACTGAGGTAATTTCCTGTGATGTCTTAAGGTCAAAGTTAATGTGAAATATTTTTGTGTGATGTTATGTCTTGTCATTGTCATTTCATTGGGTGAAGTTGATGTGGCACCATTTCCCGTTATGTCATCTGTATGGTAGATAGGATTTTTAAAACGTTAACATGCCTACACATTTTTGGGCACAGAATGTTCGCATCTATGCTTTTAGAAAACTGTCCGCTGGACACGTTTTGGTCGCACTGTGTTGTGCGCATGTGTGTGGGTGTACTATGCACACTGTTGCCAATTTTCTATGGAGTAATAGTGCGCATCTCGTGCTGTGACTATTTTGGGAGGTTGCTGGTTACTTATAGGGTGCACCTGGTGGGATGCTTATTTGCATACCTATCTGTAGGACGTGGGTTCACGCTGCAACCACATTAACGTTCCTTTGCATATGCTGCAGAGTGCTTAAGTTACCAGGAGACAGAGGCACATATACATATGCATGTACTTGCAATACGCACAAACGTCCGTTCCCACTTGCATTGCTAGGTGGTGGACAACATACAGCCATGCAAGCCTGCTGCTGTCGTACGGATGCGTACATTGTGATTGTGGATATTCCATAGGACACTCCTCTTTTGCTTAGTTGCAAGCATTGCAAGGAGAACTGTGTGGTGCTGAGTCTGAATGCCATTTCAGGAAAAAAAGCATACCACCCATACACTTAGCCACACTATCATTATTAATGTTCACTTTTGCACATTCCTACAACCCATTAGGGAAGGGAAGTGGTAGCACATTTCCATACTTACTGTGGGGAAATGCGAATTTGCAGAACTTGGTTATTAGGGAAGGAAGAGATTGCTGTGTCACCATCACGTCTCCCATGAGACGATTTTTGAGGGGATGGTGGCCTGCGACATGGAGAAGGAGTATATGTGCAGGTGTGCCACAGCCATTTCATTTTGTCCAAAACATTTCTTTGTATGCAACTTGTAAGGGGGCACAATTGTTCCCCATGTTTTCACTTTGCCTTCCAGCCTTTCCTTTTTGCTATTTGCACTGTTTCTTTCCTTTGCTATGTGCAAATGGTGTTGTGCAAGGACTGCGGCTTCTATTGACTTGCTTTCCTTTCCAATACGTTTTCTTACGGAAAACAGAATGTGTTCGCTGTACATGCAGGAATATAGAGTACATAATGTACACTTCACGCTACAGTGCATACCAATGGGGTTACTGTAGAAAGTCATTCTGTTATGAGGGACATTTCTTTCCTGCAACTCGAAGGTGCTTGCCATTGATGTGTTACAAAAAGAGATGTTACACATATGTACTATTGCATACTGCAACACCAGTGTAATCATTAAAGACTGTTCTGCTTCCTTACTACATTGTACTAACGTTTTGCTCTAAGCTCTTGCCAGTTGTTACTCTACCCGTTACTTCTTTGTTCCCATGTACAGTAGCAGTGCGGTACGATTGGTGAAGGCAGACGTTAATTCTGTTGTTGATACATTCCCTTATGGTGTCCTCCCAATGACTTTCTCCTGTTTGCTTTGTACGTACACAATTTGTACACCTCCTCCATTTCCTATTGCATTCTTTGCCATGCTGCTGTTTTCATATATTTTTGTGAAAATGCAATATTATATAAGGAAAAAACTATATCCCAGGCAAAAAAAATGTGTCGCTTTTGGCATGAAGAGACTGAAACTTTAAGACATTTGATGATAGATTGCGAGAAATCGTTAACACAGAGATGTATTCACTTTAAATGTCACTTTGTGGAATATGTGAATGTAACTCATTATCAGGTGTGGCATGCTTTATTTCACACAAATCGAAAATGCGTTAGATATGCAATCATTAATTATTTTCGGACATTACATTTAAAGGAAGACACACATTAGTAGCCATTATCACATTTATGTGGGCAAAACTGTAACTTAGTTGTATCTTTTTTCCTTCTCCTTTTCTTATTTTTTATATTAATGAATGAATTGTATATAATGTAAATCAATGGATAATGTAGGTGCAAGGTTATGTGAATTAGTATTATTTAGTTCTGTTTTATGCCTTAGTTTTCACTTTTTATTTTTATAAATAATAGTTTTACATTCCTGTTAAAGGAACTAACAGAAGATGTATACATTTTTTAGGTATTAGTATGCTTATTTTTTCATTTATTGTTGCTAGGTTGGAATTTATTTCAACCAAAACAACATATACATTTAAAAAAAATATATATATTTTTTGCTTTTGGTGATTGCCACCACTATGTAAGAGAGCAGGTGCTGTACTGAGCAGGTTGGATTTCACCCAATGCGCACAATCAGACAAATAGTCCGCGACTGCTGTCTGCAGTACCATGCTGCCAGTAGTTTCACTATGTTGGACAGTTCTTCTTTACAAGCTAAGGATATCCTGCTAAAACGCAATGAAATTCACTGGCAAAAAACGTTGTTAAAGGAACGTTATGGTTAAGTTGCGCTAGCAAAAAACTATGCAATTCAATGGACAAACGTTATTACGCCGACGTTATGGTTATAGGTAAAACTGAAAAACCCTGTGCATTGCAAGGACTAACACCGGTGACATCAAAGATGCCATCACAAATCTCATTCATGACATCACTGATGACATCACATGTGCATTTAATTTTCATGGGAAGCCTCCACAAGGGATTGTTGTTGTTATGGTGGCAAAAAACTATCAAACATCATTGGAAGAACTACCAAGAGGGAAGTAGTTCATTGAGCAATTCATAGCTATACACACCATCGTATTACACACTTCTTTGCAGTACATGAAGCAACTCATGTGGAAATAAAGCCATTCTTTACATCATTCTCTTGTAAGGAGCCTATTTTGTTGGGTGCCTACCCCAGTGGACCTCAGCGCCCTCCTTAATGATTGTTGACTTAAAAATCATGGTTGCATGACTGAGTAACAACAGAGATTCCTGTCTCCCTTACTCCGTTTGAATTTAAGATGCAAAAAACTGTGTTACTTTAGCTAGTATCATGCGCCCTTATCATGTAGGAGAAAAAGAAAGACAACCACTGCCTCTTATTCTCCAAGTTGTAAGCTTTGAGCTTTTAATTGTGCATTGATTCGAAAGATTGCCCTTTAAGATTACACGTGTTTCGACGTCTGCGTCCCCTCTTTGAAACGGCACACGCTGACAAACAGGGATTTAACCCATGACTATCCAATCTAAGTATTCAACTTATGAATTGTAAACCGAACTGACTAGCCCTGATTTGAAAAAGACACAGACGTCGAAACACGTGTAATCTTAAAGGGCAATCTTTCGAATCAATGCACAATTAAAAGCTCAAAGCTTACAACTTGGAGAATAAGAGGCAGTGGTTGTCTTTCTTTTTCTCCTACATGATAAGGGCGCATGATACTAGCTAAAGTAACACAGTTTTTTGCATTCTTTACATCATGCCCCATTGAAGAGTAATATTGAAAATGGTCCCATGTCACATAGTGACATCACAAATGCTTTCGTTTTACAGTTTTGGGTACTGTGAAGCATGTAAGAAGTAGCTACCATTCTCTTAATAACTACATAATTGCACTACTGTACAAAAACATAAAGACACCACAATGCATACCAATGTGAGCTTATACAGGGAAATGAAAAGTAAGCAAAAAAGGAGCACTTTTACCAGAAACTGTCCATAACATAACTGCTTATCTTCATGCACAGTAATGCTTGCTGTGTTTTACTCTTTCTTCTTCCCCTATATCTATATGTATGACACCATATGAGTGTACCCTAAGGAAAGTAGTGTAACAAGATATCAGAAGGGTGCCATACACAAAGACAGAACCTCTTCAACTCTTACTCAATGACTGTTAGTGAAGAAAAGCACCTGGCCTACTTATGTTGGTGAACAAAAAAGAGCGAGCCACACATGTGATGTCATCATTGATGTCATGAATGATATTTGTGATGGCATCTTTGAGGTCATGGGTGTTAGTCCTTGCAGTGCACACTGGTGGCGCGAGTTATGGTTGCTTAGCTTACCATAACTTGTGAATTTTGTTTTTTTTTTCTCGGTTTTACCTGTAACCATAACGTCCCTGTAACAACGTTTGTTCATTGAATTGCATAGGTTTTTGCTAGTGCAACCTAACCATACCGCCAGTGAGATATATATATATATATACGCATATTGACTACACCTACGTTTGATGAGCAAGATCCTGCAATGTTACATGAATGGGGAGAAGCAAGTGGTCTGTGTTCCGTCACTTTTCTGAGGATCCTCATCAAGTATGCAGAAATGGACAGAAAGAAAATACTGTCAAAAATACAGGAAGTGGAGGACCAGCTTAAAACCATCGACCCGAGTGAAGAGGGGAAAACTATGAGAAATAGCATGGAAAAAGGACACAAAGCATTTGAGGACGATATTAAGTTGCGCAAACAACGTAAATTTATACGCGACAAAGAATACTACGAAAAAAGGAAGGGTATTCACCTCCGCCTTCGCCAAACGCTTTGATACCCTCAGACTCAAATTACCTACTGATCCTCACTCAACAGCAAAGGAACTCCCGGCTGCATGCTCATCTTCGGAAGTGGATACCACGGAAAGTGAAAGTGAGCAACCCATACGAAACCTGAATTTTTTATAAGAAATGCAGTTGCTGGGGATGGATACACGAATCAGCAACAAAAAACCAAGAGGCAGAGGCCGAGGCAAATCGGTGGGACAGAGAGGAGGAAGAAAACAAGGAGGAGCAACAGGCTCAGACACCGGGGACAAGGACCAGGCAGCACGCAAGACCCGCTCTGGCACCAAGAACTTGTAACAACGAATATGGAAGAACAAGACAAGTCCATTATCAACCTCTCCTCCCACCCCCTCTCAGACAACCAACTTAAAATTTTGAAACTTGGCCTCAACTTTTGCCCGACGAGCCATTACAACTATGCAGAAACACGCATAGATTTCGACAAATATATGCGTAAGGTCAGGCTCAAAAAGTTTTTTGCCATCAACCCGTCTAAAAAAACAAGTCCAGAGATGCCAGAAGGTCACACATCAGTTTCTATTGAAGATATGACCACATTTGGTAACCTCATAAGCCTGGGATCAGGAAGTGCACCATCTGATGACAACATAGATTAGGATGGAACTCCATGAATATACATACGGACTGGCCAGGCACTAGTCAACTCAGGTGCAAATCAAGATTTAATCTCATGTTTAATCCGGGAGGACACATTGAAGCATTTCAGGATCTAGTTATCAATGATTTGAGGAAAATCAGAAAGATTAAATGCAACTATAGGGATAACCTCACATGTCATGAACTTGGTGTTCTGAAGGATCTCAGTACATTATCAGACTGTATTATCAAACCATCTGACAAAGGCACGAATATTGTGGTGATGAACCGTGTTGACTACATCAAGGAGGCGGCAAGACAACTCAATGATCAATCCTGCTATGCGAAATTGGGTAAGGATCCCACTGCAGGTATGAACATGAAACTTTTTGACTTGCTGAATACATATAAAGATAAGGGCCTACTAGAGGATGATATGTGCAAGTACTTACATCCAAAATTTCCAGTGATGCCAACTATCTACTTTTTACCTAAAGTACATAAGAACATGAGGAAGCCCCCAGGACGCCCCATTGTAACACTCTGTGGGGCACTATATGAGAACACCTCAAAATTCGTGGACAAGACTTTGGTGTCCTTTGTAATGACACTTCCTTCTTATTTGAGAGACACCAAAGATTTTCTGAATAAAATTGATGGCATCACCTGGGAATCCACATACCTGCTCACCACCCTAGATGTAGTTTCCCTATATACCTCCATTAGACATGAAGGTGGGTTACGGGCCTGTGAATAGTTTCTCCATATCAGGTCAATGAATTTTTTATCACACAGTCGCATGATATTGGACATGATTCACCTTTGTCTAACTAATAACTGTTTTATATTTGATAAAGAGTTTTATATACAGCTCCAGGGTACCGCCATGGGGACAACTTTTGCTCCTTCGTACGCCAATTTATTCATGGGTTGGTGGGAGAAGTTTGTTGTTTGGAGCACAGAGTACAATGGTTATACATCTAAAATTGTACTCTGGCTGAGGTATATAGATGATTTGTTAATTATCTGGGATGGAACTAGCTCTGAGTGGTTAGATTTTGTGAAGAAACTTAACACCAATGAATTAAATCTGCAGTTTACAGAGAGCCACAACAAGACTGCTATTGTGTTTCTCGATACTCTTGTTAAAGTGGCCCTTGAGGAACTTGTAACGGAACTTTATAGGAAACCGACAAGTTCAAATATACCACTACATGCAAAGAGCAATCATCGCACCTCCCTGAAATGGTCTATACCATATGGTGAATTTATTCGCATAAGAAGGAATTGTTCTAGACTGGAGACTTTTGATGCAGAATGTGTATATATGGCACATAAATTTAAACAGCGAGGTTACCCTAAGAAGATATTGGAACAAGCATATCACAAAGCAAGGGACCAAGATCGCTCTTTATTATTAACAACTACAGTGTTGCCATTATCACAGGAATGTCAGAGTGAGACACGTCTCATTCTTACTTATGGCACGAATTCCCAGAACATACGACAGATTATGAGAAAACACTGGCATGTTTTACAATTGGATGAACATTTGGGAGGGATACTGGGAGACAGGATGAACATTACATTCAGACGTTCTGCCTCACTTAAAGACAATCTTGTCTCTAGTTCCATGAGTGTTTCCCCGCTCTTAAGTGGCTCTACCTGGCTACGCACATCAAACACAGGCTTTCAAAAATGTAGGAAATGTAAGGCCTGTCAGTTTGCTAAGGATGTCTCCAGCTATGATCACCCAATTTTGGCTAAAAGTATTCCCATCACATCGCGAATCACCTGTGACACCGAGTACGTGGTTTATGTGCTCGCGTGTCCGTGTGGCAAGTGGTATGTTGGGAGTACCATAGGAAGTCTTAAGCTGCGGATGTTGCAGCATATTCGAGCCATTAAAAATGTTGATGCAACATACCCCATGGCTTTGCACTTTAAAGAAGTACATGATGGAAAGCTAGATGGCTTCACATACTTTGGCATTTACACCATAGCCAAACACCCTAGGGGTGGAAATAGAGAATTGGCACTGAGACAGTTGGAAACCAAATGCATTCTCGATCTTGACACGAAGAAACCAAGAGGTCATAATTTAGATGAAGAACTTTATACTTTCTTAGGGACTTAATGACAACAATCTTTTCCCTTAAATGATGTTATCAAGAGTTATATTGTTGTTCTTCCTTTTCTGGAATGCACAAGAGATAAAGTTTCCATTCTGTTTTACCTTTACCTTGTAAACTTTTACTTCCTTTCTCCTTTTCCACCCTTTCTCTCTCTTTTTCATATCAGCTGCTATGAGAGTGCCTTCCAGATTTACGTTCTTTATTAATCACATATTTTATATGTGAGATTGCATAGATATTCCTTGAGACTTATTAGCATATAAACAGTCTGAGATCCATAAATTGATTGAGGGCTTACAACCAGATGTACCAAGTTTGACGTGCGTAATTCATATATGGTTTTTTTTATGAGATATTTTTTATAAGGTATTTTTTATAAGGTATCCCTATATGGCATTTCTATATGATCCTTGCTGGTTTTTGACTGCATCTCTCTTATTGACTCTTTATAGTTAGTTTTATTCTTGTAGTGTATTCCCTACTTGCCTTTCCTTTTGCTTTGCTCTTTGCTTCTTTAATTCTATATTTCTGTTTTTCTCTTTCAATTATAGGCATGCAATGCAGATGCCAGTGGTCACTGTGTTTCCCCGTAGGGTCTGAGGTTATGTTTGAATCCGCACTGCTTTAGTTTAGGGGTAACCCTTTTTGGGTTCAGTATATAGATTATTCTATAGGGCTCATTTGAGTATGAATTTTTTCACCCTACCCCTAGCATAGCAGAGGATATATTTCTGTTTTTAGAATTGTGATGCATTGTTTTTCATTACACTTTTTTCTAATTTTGTTTCATGAAAGTGCGCCAAGGCTACACACATAATTGGGTATTTGTTATCCTGTCTCTGTTTTGCTATCCCCTTTCTTTTCCTGCCTTTTTATATATTTCTTCCGAACCTAACATATGATTTTTCGAATTTTAGACCCATAATTATTTCATGTTGCGCAAGAATGTTGCTTTTTACAATGCTGTCTTTGTGAACTATTTTTAAAGATCGAATTTCTGGTGTAACGTGTATATTGTAACTATCCCTTTGCCATTTTGCACAAGTCGAATGTTTACAGGCACCATGCACTTCATATTAGGCACTTTGCACTTTATGTAAGACATGCACTTGGCACTTTATAGCAAAAAGGCAATCAGCACTTTAGAGACTAGGACCAGTTCACTTGGAACCATGTATTTGGGCTGGTGTAGTCTTGTAATTCTGCACAGGGTAGTACACCTAATTGTTATGTTCCATTAAATCTCACAGCATATGTTTAATTGAGGAATGTAAGCAACATCCTTTGTTTATTTCTTTGCTCATAATCAAATATAATAATGGGTTCTGCGTGAATATCACAATTCCGCATAAGATTGAAAAAGGCGGATGTATGATCTAGCAATACACTTAGTCATGGCAGGAAAAGGACATACACACACGGTGTTTTGAATGTGCAAATAACTTTGAGGCTGCTACTAATAGTCATGGAAGCGAAACGAGAACCATTATATGCATTTAGGGTTTTAACATGCTCTGAATATGTTTACTTTCCCATTTGGAACGAAATGCACTAAGCGCTAATGATCCATGTGGTTATGTTATTTATAATATGTGAGTTGTTTAACTATTGTCTATTTCGGTTTAACGATTGAGCAAGTGCTAATAATGCATGTAAATATCGCTGAGAAAAGAGATTTATACACTAAGAAGCATCTTCAATGTGCACAAATGTCGTGGTAATTACAAAGCTTTTTATACATTTAAAGATGTCTGCCCTCGAAATGCAGTCAAAGCACAGTGTGTGAAATGGATACATTCTATCCGATACAGAGATCAAAGAGACTAAGTACCCTTTTTAAAGTCACCTTGTTTATGTTTGCACTTTTAAACGTGATCAAGCGGTCTGTGCACCGTGAAACGCGTCGTTTTCTGGTCTTTTTTCCTTGCCATGCTGACACAAAAAATAAAGCATTGTCAGTCTGGATAAACATTGGTGTGTTTTCACCTCTTTGTAGAGAGTTATTTTGGCTTTCTCTACTGTTCTTGGGAGTGCATTCCGCTGACTTTTTTCCCGGTTCCATCTAGGATCTGGGAATTGGTTTTCTTTTTTCGAATATATATATATATATACCATATCTGCTATTTCGAAGTCTTGGTACTTGGTATTCTTGCTCCAACCACCATTCCTGTTAGGATTGCTTCATTCCGAATACTATAGTTCATGGCCATGGTTTCTTGATGGTTGATGGTAGGACATTAAAGTGCTATGAGGCCAAGCTTCCCACAGGAATTACACTTGATCATCTAATTTTCCATAATGATGAATGTCAGTTTCTTTGTTTGCCCCAGATTGTTCTCACAATGGACCTGGGTAAAGTCCATGTTTAGGAACAAACTCAAGTGGGGTCCGTGGTCAGGTGGCATTTACAAATTCATTCTTATTGTTCATCTATCCTGGTCTCTTTATTTGCTCAGCTGGCATTTGCAGCTGTGAAGGTAAGAGGTTGAACATTGCTCCAAAATCTGTTGCTCATCCACTTTTCTCATATTCAGTTTTCCCAGAAATGTTTTCAAAGAGAAAAGAAATTATGTAGGACATCTGCAGTGGTGTTCCCTGAGCGAGTAAACAACCCTCTCTCAGCTCCATAAACAATTAAAATGTGATAGGCAGATTGAAGGTCCCTTGCAATTTAATGGAGAAATCTATTTTTTTCATGCTTTTCCTCTTCAGCTATCCTCTGAAGGTTTTGAATGGAAGCCTCCAGGGGATCCCCTGGGGAATGCAAGTGCGCCACGGACATGGGTAGGACCAGTGTCTGAGAACTATCATTAGATTTTTTAGTATGCACGTATGGAGGCCAGGGTTCCTGGTTTCCCATTGGTCTGGCCTCTTCCAGCTTCCTCCATTTAGGTCTGACTGGGGTCCGACATAGTGGATTCTGGGAAGTGGGAGCTGGTGGTATCTTGCTCCTTGGGTGGAACTTGTCTCCTGGAAAATTCCCTGAATGTTTTATCAGCTTTATTTCATTGTAAATCTTGCTGGCACTCATTACTTTTTATTGGACAGTTCCATTAGGTGGAAGCTTCAATATGTTCTCCAATCAAGGGGTTGACAGCTACTGGTAATGATTTAGTTTCACACCCACCCCATGCCAATGTTTTCCTATGAGCTTGGTATCAGTACTTTCTTTGTGTGTAGTAAATCTTCTGTCTTGCTCATCATTGTTAGTTTGGCTAACATGAGACAAACCTCTATCAGACCCTAAAGAAGCCCTAGAAAATCCCTCTTGAATACTAATGAGTTTGATTAATGTTCAGGATGGTCTGAATCCAAATGATCCCTTATTCTGTTAGTACAGTTGATGGGCTGGCTTACTCTACCCAAGCATGCTTATCCCTCTCTGACACCATATGTCACATCATGGACATGGTTCAATAGTCAAGACCAAGCCTTGTGTAAACTTTAATATACTTCACTTACATTATTAATGTTTTTTTCCTGATGGCAGTGGAAAAAAAAGACAATGATTGAAACAGATTCCTCCACCCTTTTGCAAGTCTGTCAAAACCAATCTACGCACATTTTTTATAGACTCTGCCATCTCCGTGGATTCTGCGGTTGCTGAATTTTTCTCAACAATGTGCTCGTCAAACTCTTGACAGACCCAAATAAAATGAATTTCTGCCTTGCACTGGTTAAGATAATTTCCACTTTCACTAATACAATGGACTCCAACAAACCAGTTATACCAGTTGACTCCCTGTCAAAATTCCACCACTTGAACACTGGGAAGAGCTCTCTCTATGGACTGGCTGGGACTTGCAATCCACTGCCACAATCCATCCTGACCTACTTTCATTCATATTTCTGCCTTTACATTCCCCTTTGAAGTTATTGAAACTTTGATATTGGATTACTCAAACTACATGTCCAGTAATACCCTTTTGGTAGTTTAGAAAACCCAGCTATACCTATTTAACAGTTTGAGAAGTACAAACTCCAGAAGTCAAATAGGGCTACTTTGATTTCACTTTCCTAGGTTCACAGAAGGAGTAAGCTGATTATTTTAAAATGTGGTTCTCACAGTGCATCTAATGAGCCTTATTCACCACAGGATGTTTCACTGCTTAAGCATCTGCCTGAAGGTTCACCTTGTTCTTGCAGTAAATGTGTTTCCTCACCCTCCAGCTTTGAACTGCATATTCTGGCCGAGCTCTTGTTTCTGTGTCTCACATCCTCCTTTTTCAATGCCCTGTGCTCTTAGCCATGCAGCTGTTTATTCTAAGCCTTTCATTCCTTTGCTCTCTGTCTGCAGTTCCCACAGCTCCTCTGCCTGCTGGCTCGAAACTCCTCTCTCTGCAGACTCCCTGTTCCTGTGCATACAGCCCTTTGATATCTGCCTGAAGCTCGTGCTCTCTGCACACCGTGTCCTTGTTCCTTCCCTTTAGTCTCTTGCCCTTTGCTTTTAGTTTCCTTGATTTTAGTCTAAAGTGTGAGTCCATAGCACTCTGTAGTTTGCTTGTTCCTAGTCTGCACTTCAGTCTGCTGTTGCATATTTTCGAGTCCGCAATTCCAGTTGTTAGTTCCCTTGTTCTCAACATTTAGTGCTCTTGCTTTTACTTTCACCTCTTTCTCATGTTCTACTCCCATCTCAACCTCATAATCTCCAAACTGCTCCTAATATTCTGCATCACACTCCTGATGCCTCCTAGCCTCCTCTTGATATTTCACCAAAATGTACTCCTGATGACTTCCCAGCTCCTCATTTCTTAAACCAACCAAAGCCTTCAACCTCCTCCTGGTTGACAAACCCATTGCCTCCTGATGTCTTACAATCTCCTCTGGATGGTCTACCCCAATTTTCTCCTCAAGATTTGTAACTTTCTCCAGATATTCTACATCTACCTACTCATGATGACTCGCAACCACCACTGATGCTCTACAGTCACCTCCTTCCTCTGAGGACTTGTCTCTCTCTCTCTCATCACCAGGCTTCTCCTCTCGCTTCCATGTCTCTCCAAAGCCCTTCCACAGCCACATTCCACACATGCTAACTCACCCCATGCACCTGCTGTCACCTCCTCATCCAAGCACCCACACTGCTGTGCTTTGAGCTGGGTTTATTATACTTTGTGGGCACTATTTCCTGTATTGCCCACCAGTGTTAGCATTTGCACCCGTGTGTGATAATGATTGGGCTCATGGGATTAATCCACATATTGATGGGATTAGGTGTATTGGAGTTTGCATTTCGTATGCTACAGAGTGGATGGACCGTAGATTCATGAAGCTGCTCTGTGATCTTGGATTCACCATTTGCATCTGGTTGCGAATGTGCCATGGTGATGCCGGCGGCAGCAATGCTGCCACTGCAATGGAACCTCCAGTGATTGTTGCAAGCGCCTTGAATCAATCACAATGGGTTCAAGGGGAGGTAGACACCTTTTCTTCCAACCTGATTTGGGGAGGGTATACCCTTCATAGTGTGGAGTCATATGTCCATGTGCAGTGCCCTTAAAGAGCCAGTGGTATATTTCTGCAGCATATGAAATGTCCTTGCCAAATGTTGGGTGCTAATGGACGGTGGCCAGGGGATACCCATACCTTCCCCAGGTGCATCATCTGCTAGCTTGGGAAGGTCTATGACCGTATTGGTTACCCCACTAGACGTGCCTAGAGTGAGGCCGAGTGCTGTGTTACAGTAATTCAGCACGTGTAAAGTGAAACTTCCACAGTACTGTTAAAACTGCTATGGTCTGTTTGAACTCACACTTTTCTCAAGGAATATGACCTATTGCCCAGCAGCATCCCGCCAGGGCGGAGAGGGCAGGAGCCCCATGCAACCCACTACGGAGGATCAAACTGCAGGAACAGCCATCAGCCCGATCCATGAGCCCACGTGCTGATGCATCTACAGTGACGGTGAGCCCTGAGATGGTCAGAGCCTTTTCCCCGACCCTCTGAGGCCAACCACTGCCCATTTCATTGAAGATAGTGCCACACACGCAGCCTGATCCGTGCCTGCATTCGCGCTAACATTAGCATTAAACAAAATGTCGGGTGCAATGCGGTGCCAAAGTGAGACTTGGCATGGTAGGAGTTGCTAAGCAACCCTGCCTTTATTTACTTCCGTATCCACCGGCAGGCAGAGGAGCCGGCATAGCTAAAGGCCAGTTTAAGCCCTGTTTGCCCCATTGCCCAGCAGCATCCCACCATGGTGGAGAGGGTAGGAGCCCCATGCAACCCCACTACGGAGGATCGAACTGCAGGAGCAGCCATCAGCCCGATCCATGAGCCCACCTGCTGATGCGCACTGCATCCACAGCCTGCAGCTGCATCTACAGTGACGGTGAGCCCTGAGATGGTCAGAGACTTTTCCCCGACCCTGTGAGGCCAACCGCTGCCCATTTAATTGACGATAGTGCCACACACGCAGCCTGATCCGCGCCTGAATTCGCGCCAACATTAGCATTAAACAAAATGTTGGGCGTGATGCGGTGCCAAAGCAAGGCTTGGCATGGTAGGAGTTGCAAGGCAACCCTGCCTTTATTTACTTCCGTATAGACCTGCAGGCGGAGGAGCCGGCCTAGTTAAAGGCCAGTTTAGGCACTGTTTGCCCCTGTTCGCCGATGGACAGCGCGCTTCGAGGAATCCATTTGGACTTCGACATAAGGGCACCCACCATACTGCTGCAAGGAGCTCTCCAGTACTTATCTGATGTAAGTACTACCCATAGCAATATCCAAACTTAGCGCTCCATTTAAACAACTCATAGCAAGCACAACTGCATACTGTATTGCTGTGTTTTCTAAATGAACATTCCTCCATATACCATGGTCTATCCCACACTACTGGTGGGACATTTCACTGACATCTCCACCTTGTCTCTATATATCTCTTCTACGTGTGAGTAGTAAATGCAAACTTATCCTTGCATGGAGCAACCCACAGTGTGCTGCACGAATTAAAATATTACAATACACAGCCCAATGTAACGTTGTGTCACTTGCTCTGCACCAGCCTCTGCCATCTGATCCAGATACTGCGTTTCCCGCACTAGCCTATGTAATTTAAACAAACATGTTACTGCCACATCATGTCATCTGAAATTAGCCTACTCTGTGACAATTGAAATTAGACTATCCTGTGCTATTTGCAATTAACCTACTCGAAAATATTTGCAACTAGCCTATTCTGTGATAATTGGAACTAGCCTACTCTGTGATACTTGCAATTAGCCTATCTGTGAATATTTGCAATCAGCCTATTCCGTGACAATTGAAATTAGCCTATTCTGTGATATTTGCAATTAGCCTACTCTGTGATATTTGCAACTAGCCTATTTGGTGATAACTGGCACTAGCCTACTCTGTGATACTTGCAATCAGCCTATTCCGTGACAATTTAAATCCGCCTATTCTGTGATACTTGCAATTAGACTATCCTGTTATATTTGCAATTCACCTACTCTGTGATATTTGCAATTAGAGTACTCTGCGATAATTGGAACTAGCCTACTCTGTGATAATTGCAATTAGCCTATCTGTGAACATTTGCAATCAGCCTATTCAGTGACAATTGAAATTATCCTATTCTGTAATATTTGCAATTAGCCTACTCTGTGATATTTGCAACTAATCTATTCAGTGATAATTGGAACTAGCCTACTCTGTGATACTTGCAGTCAGCCTATTCCGTGACAATTGAAATTACCCTACTCCGTGATACTTGTAATTAGACGATCCTGTGATATTTGTAATTATCCTATTCTGTGATATTTGCAATTAGACTACTCTGCGATAATTGAAATCAGACTGTTCTGTGACAACTTGAGCAGGACACTTAGTGATAATCTCTGACCCAGACTATTCCACAAATATGAGCAAAACTCGGAGGGACCAGCCACTCTTACTCTTATTAGGCCTCTACGCCACTATGGCCACCATCACTATCTCATCATGCCCACCCCATGACAGAAACATGAGACTTAGGGCAAGACTGCCCTGTCTCTATGAGGCTAAAACAAACTTCAAACCCACCCAAAACAGCATTCCTAAACGAACTGGCACCCAAGCCATTGAATCTTCAACCAGGGCAGGAGGGCAGGCATAACAACCTTAACTCTGCACATGCCACCACTCTAAAAAAATCTTAAGAAAACCAACACCCCTATAATTAAACTCCCACCCACCCTTAAACCTAATACCACTACAACCTTATCTGGATTGCTTATCAACTCTAGATCACTTGTGGCACATGCCACTGAAATCACAGACATCCTAACCAATCGGGACCTGTACCTGTTTGCAATAACCGAGTCCTGGCTTCATGAGGCAGCAGGACCCACACTTTTGCTAGGCATACCTGATGGCTACCATATACTCAGAGTTGACAGACCCAATGCCAGAGGCGGTGGCCTAGCTATCATTTCCAAAACTAACCTATCCACTAGATTGGCCACTCCACCATCATGCCAATCATGCAAGATACTCACAGCCAAACTCCCCCTATCCAGTAACCACACTCTAACCATCCATTTGGTATACAGACCTCCGGGTCCACTGGGTACCTTCGAGGAGGACTAAACAAGCCTCTAGCCAACAACACAAAAGATTCCTCTCAGACTTTACTGATGGGGGACTTTAATCTGGACTTCATTGACCTTGATAATAAATATGCCCAATCAGTAGCAGCCATACTGACGGATCATGGGCTCACACAAAAAGTTCTTACCCCTACCCATATCAAAGGAAGGACTCTGGATTGGGGGGCCGATCTGAATTGTAACATTGCTATCACTAACATTGCCCCGCAATCTTGGACGGACCACCATCTAATCTCCTTCTCCGCCACACTAGATCTCCTTAGCCCTAAATCTATCATCATGGCACCACCACTCCCAACTAGAAGTAAAAAGGATATTACAGTGGAAAAATGACTCCCTCATCTCCTTCCCTCCATTAACAACTGCGCCAGCAATGCAGACCCTAACTTATTGGTGGAGGTCTTTAACAACTCCCTGATCAAGGCATTGGACATTATTGTACCTATCAAACTTCGCAAAGGAAGACAAAAATCACACCTTAATGCCTGGTTTACGCCCCAACTCAAAGAATTAAGGCTCCAAAAAATAAAGCTTCAATCCACTTGTCATCACTCTCCGACCGATGAGAACAAAGCCAAGCTGACTGACCACTCCAAGCTCTACAAAAAAGAAATAATGAGCACAAAAAAATACTTTCAACGATAGAATCTCAAAGGCTAAGTCTAACACCAAAGAATTATTCACTATCCTCCAGGAAATGGAAGCACCGATCCCTCCCGTTGACAACATCCCAAAAGACAAGTAATGGTGCACTGACATACAAAATGCCTTGTTGAATAAAATTGCTTCCCTCGAATCAAAAATAGCGAATAAAAAGGCCTCATTGCTCCTATCTGAGCAGCAACTCACCCACCAATACACACCGAATACAACCACCACAACCTTCAGCTTGATTAAAATCTCTATCCTTGAGACGGAGAAAATCATACTCTCCCTAAAATTGTCGAATTGCAAGGGAGATAGCTGCCTGGCCCAAAATATAAAGGACGCAGCTAGAGACCTAACCCCTTTTATTTTGAAGCTTATTAATGCCTCCTTCAAGTCAAACACAGTGCCCAATAACCTTAAAGAATCTTGATTTCTCCCTCTGTTAAAAAAACAAACTCTGGACCCTTTTATCCCAACCAACTACAAACCCATTAATACAGTCCCCTTCTTACTAAAAATAATCGACAGAGTAGCCTGTCTTCAAATTCAGGACTACTTGAAGCCAACCACTTATTAGGATCACGTCAATCTGGCTTCCGCCCTCTACATGGAATGGAAACAGCCTAATAGACCTTAAGACACAAATCGACGAGTTGAAGGATAATGGGAAGACAGCTATGTTAATCCTCCTTGACCTATCTGCAGCCTTCGATCTGGTGGATCATGCAGTCTTATGCAATCACCTCAGGTCGGTTGCCCATTTCTCAAGTGATGCCATAATCTGGGTCCAGTCCTTTCTAGCAAACCGCACAATGAAAGTCTTCTCCCATTCAGTCTTTGCTGACCCCATACAAATGGCATGCGGCATACCACAGGGATCCTGCATCTCACCTACTATGTATAACATCTTTACTAAGCCCCTATTCGACAAGTTGGACAGACCAGGTGTCACCTACACAAATTATGCAAATGACACTCAAATCCTCATTCCCCTTATGGGCAGCTTTCTCGAGGACATGGCCTTGGTAAACAAGATATACCTCCTCATTCAGGCATGGATGGCATCCCATTGCCTTTGCCTGAATGACAACAAAACTGAGATACTGATCCTAGGTTCAGAGATGAACCTAAAAAACTCAGCCCCAGTTATGCCTCCTTCAGTATTGACAGCAACTCTATCAAGGTGATGCTGGTAGTTAAAACGTTTGGTTTCTACCTTGATTCCACATTAACATTGAAGAAACAAGTCAACTCACTAGCATCTTCAACTGCCCACACCTGCAAGCTCATCCAGGCCAGCAGACCTTTTCTTTCCGAAACCAGCTGCATCACCTTGGCTAAAGCACTTATAATGTCCAAACTGGACTATTGTAACGCCTGTACGCAGTCGATAACACATACATCACTGACTAAATCCAAAGGCTGCAAAACAATGCCCTAAGAGCAGGGAGCTCTAAATATCCCCAATAGAGAGCACATTTCCAAATTCAGAAGAGATGTCCATTGGTTAAATATAAAGGATAGGATCATTCTCAAAACAGCTTCACTTACATCCAAGTGCCTGAACAACATAGCACCACCATATCTGTCAGAAAGAATAAACAGGAGAACCTCAACACGACCAACGAGATCTACCAATGCCCACCTTCTATAGGTTCCTAGATTTAAACAAACCACAGCTGGTGGTTCTAGCTTCCCGGTCAAAGCAGCCCTATCATGGAATGCACTGCCGCTAAACATTAGAACTGAACAACCTTACCCTAAATTCAGATGCAACATGCTGAATTGGTTACATAAAACAAATGTTAACACTCACCCCACTTTAACTAGTACTGCACCAGATACCTGCCAGCCTATCTCTGCTCCACTGCCATCTGGTTGCCTTGTATCAGTCTTGGCAGTCTACCTCACTTACTGTACCTGTTACCTACTGTACTACCTGACTGTTTTATGTAAAATGTGACCTATTGCACCACGCCCTCACTGTAACCTGCAAGTGGTAGCAAGCTATATCCCTGTATGCATGTACCCACTGCATTTGCTGTAACTAAGCTTAACTATACCTGCCCTGTTTGCGCCCAGCTCCGTAAGGGTTAGGTGCGGATCACCAAATAAATAAATAAACAAACAAACAAACAGACACTCTACTGAAAACCTATCTTAAAGCTATGTGAACATGGAATAGTAACCTTTGGTAACAATATGGAACCGGCTTGATACTTTTCTGGATGCAATGTGACAATTACTCAGTCATTTTCTGAGGGCAAAATGAGACTGGCATGACGTTTTCTGAAAACAATTGGATACTCTTTTTTTTCAAAGCTTTCTAGTTTCCCATACTGATTTCCAGGGAGAAATTAAGTGGGTTGCAATATCTGAATCCATGGCATACAGTCAAAAGGAACCTCACATATGCCAAATTATGGTCAATTAAATATTATTAATTTATTATGCAAATCCTAGAATGGAAAAATAGAGTCAGCCCTCTGCATTACCCACTTTCATCGCTCAATCGAAGCTTTCGCAAGTGTGGCAATGTGTCAATCTGTTAAAATGCAGCAATACAAAATAGGCATGGCTAGGTTAAAAGTGGTCCTACAACTTGGAACTTAAATGGCTGGCACATCTGTCTGAATTCTACCATATTTGAGAGTAAAAGGGTATATAGTAGAAGCGTCCATTACAGGTTAGCACCTTAAACATCATAATATTAGCAACATCTTTGAATATTCGACTAACAGCATCTTATTTTTGACAGTCATTAGTATATTTGAGCAAAACTAGACTCAGATTGAAATAACTCACCATGTGGTGGCAGCACATACAAAGAACATATCAATTATGCAACATCCAATACTGTTGGTGTTTTATTCTTTTATATATTTAAATTACATTTTAAGTAGAAATGGAACAGAGACACACCATATTCCCTGATGCAGTATTTATGAACAGTATTCATGTCCCCTGGCACAATCATTAATTAATTAATGAATTTATTAATGTGATATAGGTTAAATTTAAACTTTACACATATAAGTTAAATTGTACATATAAAACAGCATAGGAATACACAATTTTAAACTTACAAACATACAAATGTACTAAGTAGAATATATTGTTTAACAACAAAATAAAATAAATTGAAATAAGCCTACATATACTTAAAATATCTTAACATAACCATAATCGGTATAAACTTCTAGGTTTATATTGAAAAAAGAATCTCAATAAAATAAATAAAATAAAATACTCTATTCAGACTAAACCAACCTTAGAATAAGTGGTCATTCTCAGAATACTAAGGATCCATAATGTCAAACTGTTGGAGAGTATTACGTAGTTAAGCTCTATTAATTGACCTAGGGGCTATACATTTCCCATTTCTTGCTTTTCATGGCCTTATAGGCAACGTTGTTAAGTATTTCAATCCGGTGATACACCCTGGTCTCAGCCTAGTGTGCAGCGAACAACTGAAATGGTTATCTTGTTATATATGTAGGTTCAATATTTGAGAGATACACTACTCATATCACACCCCTTTTTTAAATTCCCCGGGTCACGGTGGACGAGGAACCAGGCTGGTTGGTAAAGGTAATATTTATTTATTTATTTAAAATTTAAAATTCATGAAAATCATACACTTTTTAATATATGGTGCAGCAATCACCAATGTGGTGACAATAACAATAGGAATGTAGGCAATGTGCTTAAATGAACCCTTTAGCAACACAGATAGAAAACACCAGAGAATAAAGAACCTTTTGAATTTTCTAGAAAGATAGCACTCAAGATAGGATTTCCCCCAGCAATATTCCTCAACCCACAAATAATCAATTCCAAATATCAGCCGGTCATCAGGAATGAGGAATAAGAAACAAAATTCAAATCCAACCTTCCCTCCCCAAACAAGAGAGAAAAACGGATTTCAAACCCTTGCAATGTTAAAATGACACTTGGAAATGGCTGAATAAAACAATGAATGTGTGCAAAAATCCTTAAATAAGTACAATTCTCTACGCGAGCAACATTGGAAACATTACAAGTTACAAGCAATCATAAGCAATAGATTGATCAAAACCATACAATTTGAATATGAATGGCAGATTTAAAACAGTTTGCAAGACACGTTGGAAATTTAGCAAACTTTGCAATTCCCACCTGAAATTAACAAAACGGTTTTTGATAAAAATGGGTGAAACTGATTTGCAGTGCGGTTTTTTGGTTGGGGTGGATCTTAGGTTAAATCTGGAAGTGAAATGAGGTCTCTAGCTATAAAACTGAGGGAAATATGTAATGTAGAATAAGAGGAGTTTTAAGAAAAATCGGGTACTGAAAACAGAAAAGAACTCAGTTTGGACAAGAACAGTTTTACTCTATACTAGAGCATTCAGGCTAGAATACCAAAGAGGGACACAGTAAACTCCAGGGTTGATTCATGAGTTCAACCCTAGTTCCCCAGCACCCGGCCTGGCGGAGCCAGTCAGATCACTCGAAATAGGATTGATAGCTTAGGATTTACATGACACAAATAACTAAATAGATGGTGCTTGCAATATAAATCAATGACAGGGTTGCAATAAGCATTCTGGCAATGTTACAAGTTATTACGGTAAGGATAGGATGGTTTAGAGATTGGGATAGGACAAGACAAGGTATACTATGATTTCCTATGGTTCTTATTGAATCCAATTTTAGTTTTTGAATATTCAAGGGTTCTGGTCACCGCACGGATCTGGTCTAACAAAGGACAGCTGGACCAACTGAGCTGGACAGATCAGCTGGGCAATACTGGTCACCAGACTGCACTAGTCTGGCACTTCTGGTTACAGGATACTACAAACAGCGGGATGGCAGGTTTGCATCAGGCATGCATGTAGCTAATATGGTTTAGAAAGCTTCCCACAATTTGGGTAATGGGATTTTAGAATTGAGGTTTCAGATTGAGGCCTTTCTGGGAATGGGGTCGGCAATGCATGGGCCTTGGCTTTGCAAAGAAAATCTGGAATCAGGATCAAAACAGGATGAAGGTGTAACGCTCACCTGGCTCCCACGGAGGCGCTGGTCTTGTCTGGGTTGCTGTGGCCTCTTCAAGCGTGATGCGCAAAATTCGGACCACCGATTGAACAGGACCCCCAAATCTTGCTTGTCTGGCCCGTAGGAATATACTTCTGCAGATGAGAAAGGGGATTAACTGTCTGCTGAATAATGTGCTTGCTCCCCCTTTTCCCCCTTCGTTCTCCTCTGACTTCCTCCAAAACCCCCGGTTTAAGCTCACCTTATGGTTTGGAAGGATGAACTCTCCATCCTGCTTCTGGTGCAGGGGCGCGCGTTCGTCCAGTTACTTCACTGGTTTTCAGAATGGTGCTGGCAAATCCACTTGACTTTACTGAGCGATACACCGTAAGTATGAAGATGCAAAAGTTCAAGTGTGAGCCTCCTTTTATGTTGTCTTTTTCTGTCCTTTATTTCAGGTGCAGAACAAAGGCGATGCGTTGAAGGGTTAAATTGCTGGGGTAAAATCAGGTGAGTCAGTGATGAGGGCGACCCCTTTAAATGTCTTTATAATTCCCCAGTAATGTCTTTTGTCCTTTCCCCATAGGGGCCGGGGTGCGGTACCTGCCAGAGATGTGGCGCCGACCCGAGATGTGGAATGGCTCACCAAGAATATCCGGTAAGTAATATGGCTGAAAATCCGGCTTTCCTCTTGTGTTCCCTTGCTCACCTTTTGTCTCTTCTTCTCTCCTTAGGTGCGGTGCAGAGATGTGGCGACCGGCCCTGAGAGCTGCGATGGAGCCGGGCGGGTCTCGGGAACAGGTGAGTGACGTGCGGCGCTGCAGAGAGCAACGCGGTGCTTTTAAATGGAAGTCTTCCTTCAGGAATGCTGGCGTGAAGATTCCGGATGCAGGTAAGAAGGTTGAAATAGTTCTTGGTTTTCACCTTTCTCTTCTCTTATTCCCTTACAGGTGTTCCAGGTTCGAGGCGGGCATGGCTGGAGTCCAGGTGCAGGAGAAGACACAGTGAGCGTTCAGCTGCTGGGATGCAGAACAACGCGAAGCATGTGTGGCTGTCCGGGTGTGGCTTAAATAGCCTTGGAAGAAGTTCCAGGTGAGTATGTAACAAAATAGTTCCTACAGAAAAATAGTCCCTCCTAAGCCTCTTTTGGCTTGGTTCTTCATGCAGCATGGTCTGCATCAGGTGAGTGTGCAGCATGGTCTGCTTCAGGTAAGTGCACCAAACACTTCCCTTTATGAGCCTGGCGCCTATGGCGCCAGGACTGATGTCCAACATGAGCCTGGCGCCAACGGCGCCAGGACAGCGGTCAAAGAGCCCCTATAAAGGGCCGCTGGGCTTTTACCCGGGGGCGTGATGCCTGCTCCCGGGGGTGCTGGGCCTGGCCTGGTGCTCCGGGGTTAGGCATCATGACAGAAGGAAACAGGAACAAGAGACCATTCAGAAATTCAGGAAGAGAGTCAGGAATCAGTGTCTTGAGTGCTAGTTAGGGGTCCTTATTTATAATGCCAGATGACATCATTACAGTATATGACAGGGGCAGGATTCACTACCCACGCCCCTAACAATAGGATTGGGCAAGGTCATAGTGTCCGGCTTGCTCACAATTGGTTGGATATCAGAAAAGTGATGTCATGGTTATGAGGTGGTTTTTACAGTATCTAGACACTCCCACATTTACTTTACTGAAAATCTAATTTTGCCACAGACAGTTATTTATGCAGTTGCAACCTCTTAGTAAATCAGATACACAGGTTACATATTTTGTGTTGCACAGATGAGTCCAATCCTCAAGTCTGTGGGACCTCGCTTCGCCTTTCTGATACATTTTGGTGATTTTAAACATGAAAGATTGGGCCTAAAATTCCCCAACTTTATAGACAGATGCAAATTATCCCTAGGGATGTATGTACAAAATGTTATGTTTGCAACATGGGTGCTTTTCTTGTAAAACAACATATATCACCATTTATGTCCCGAGTGTGTCAAGACATTCTACCAAGTTTTAAAATACAGGCCAGAATTCCACTTTTACGCTGTGAAAATTCCATATTTTTACCAATTCTGGCAGCTGAGATGCAAGTCTTTTAAAGTTCTTTATAAAATAGTCTTAAAAACAAATGGGAATCATTGTCTGTCATTTTTCCTTCCCAGCTGACACCAACTGGCATTTCCTTTCAAGCAGTATAGGGGGTTGCTTCAGCCTGAGTGAAGTGTTATGGTCTTTCACACCTCCGGCTTCCTTCCCTGAGAATTGCATTGTCCTGGGTTGCAACGGAGACAGAGGTCTGCCCCGCCCTATAATTATCAGTGGGTTGTCAGAATCTGCTGGGAGAGATAGCTCTTTTGGCAGAAATCCTGTTTTTCAACTTGGTAACTCAAGCCAACCTGGGTTTAACATCGTTCACTTTTGACCATACATCCAGAATTAAATAAGGCTGTTACATCAAATAACACATGTAATATATTCTCACCAGTAACAAATCCCTTTACATTTCTAAAGACAAGTAAAACTTGTATTTACCAGTGTACTGTTTTAAAACACAGGCATTCGTTTTTCCTTATTTTGTAAGCAGCCTATTTTCACACGTGGTGCAAACTGACATTTCTTTCTTTAATTTGGTTTTGGGCAGCTCACTCAGATTTCCAAAATGTCCTTGCAGCTAAAGTCATTTTTCTATGAATGCATGCGTTTTATCTGAACACTGGTATTTGAAAATGACCAGGCTGAGATAGTTAAAGTTGTTTTGAAGACAGCTGGTGTTTGATACATTGTGTAGAAATACATGCACTTTCCCATGCAAGTGAAAGCAGAGTCTTTGGTTAATTTTTCAAAGTTATTTTTGACAGGGGCTGTCATTCCGGAATTAGGCCCGGTTCTACTGCAACATAATGGATGATCCTGGGCACTTCAGGGCCCTTTTTTTATCACAGTGGTTTTATAAGGACTGGATGTGTTTAGCTTCAAGCAGCACTTTTAAAGGTTGAAAAAGGTGTCATTTTAAAGGGAATTTTGGGGGTTTTCTGCAAGGCAATGCTGCCTATTTCACTTAATTCCATGTTAAACATTGCAGAGAACACTGGCACACTCCTGCGGTGTGTACTCTGTTCCACCCTGCCTGAAATGTGTGTGGCAGGGTGGTGAAGCCATTATTTTGGTGGTTGTAAAAATGCAATTTTGAGACCCTGGCGCGCACAGCAGCCATATTGCTGTTTCTTGCGCAAATGCAGCATAGTGATGTGGTACAGCACAGCTGAGTGTTTCAATATATCCCACAACTTCCATCCTCAGTCACTTCATCATATAAGCTCTCTTAAGATTATTCTTATATACGTTCAAAAGTGTATATCTTAATGCCCAGCAGACTTTCAATCTTGATCCATACTTTGTATGAGGAGAGATACACCTTGATATTAGTGGTATTGATACTGTTATACCAAAATAGCTTCTCCCCAATACTTTCCAGATTGTGTACAAATCTTCCATAATGTAATCGATATGTACTTTGCATAGCAGAACATATAGTTAAGATGTGTTTAGCTGTTTCCAAGTAATCCTTTTTTTTTACATATTCTGCAGTGGCTGTCATGTACAGCTATATTATCAATTATACCCATCATAATCATTAAAACTGTTACATTTTCTACTGGTATGAAATTCACAATTAATATTTTGTCCAGGAAACTATTTTTGGACATGCACAAGTCATTTTACATAAAAATTAGGCTACTGGGTATCCATTTGCTACCACATGAAACTGTTTCTTATTGGTAGATGCCTAATTTGCTTCTGCACAGATCTGGGCTCTAAGAAATATCTCATGTGGTCCGCGTTAAACTCCCTTTAAATCTTATGTTGTTTTGTCAAGGTTCTGAAGCAGATTTACTTGCTGGTTCCATTCAGTTTTCTGTGGCTATATATGCTCCACTTGTTTGGAAGGTCACCAGCCAACACTGGTTTTAAATCCTTGTAAACTGAATGATTTTTAAATCCTACTACTCTTGGAGCATTGGCACCCACCAAAACTGAAATTCTATTGCTCTGAGACCTCAGAGTCTGAAAAGGTTTGACTAGGACACCCTCCTGTTCTGAGTCGTGCTTTCTCTGAAAATGCATAGGCTTAGGGGATCTGATTTGGTACCCTTCTAGTTTCATTGTCTCTGATACTAAGTAGCTCCTAGTGTGATGGTGCTCCAACAATAAATGTTGATATCCAAACAAAAACAAGTCTGTGTACAGGTGAGTTGCACTCTATATGTATTCAATGAATGTACCCAAATATAAATTTCTTTGTACAGCTGCAGGGACATTTGAATAAAATACTTGACTTGTTCCTGTTTCTAACCAATCTATACACTAAATTTCGCTAACTCAATTTTAACCCCGCGCTTGGTGGATTCATAACATGCAATTTGTATTTGTTGTCAAGCTTGAGATTCATTTGTTTCTCAATAATGTATTTAACATTCAAAGTTTTGCAACTTTATATCTTAAATAAAATCATTGCCAGGGAAGGAGTCTTTCTTGGTTACATTACTAATCACAAAACCATTTTACATATAAATCTGTTCATGCGTCTTTCACACAGCGATGTGACTATGTGACATATTACACTGTTATGTGCTTCTTCAGGATTTTGTGAATTATCATTATTTAAATCTAATAATTTATAATGTATACATTTGAACAGTACACAATTTGACAAGATGAATTGGACATTCATTAATACAGTAAGTAGGAATAGAAATGTGAAAATCATGATGAGAATTATGTGACATCAATTCATAAACAATATTTAACTTTTGTCAAATTAATACATTTCAAATTAATTTCTTCACTTAATTATTGCCCTAATTTACAATCTGAAGATCAATGATTACTGCAGTGACTCAATTTTACTATCATGCCGTAATAATGGTATCTGACAAAACGTTGCCTTTGATTGCACTCTTCCTATTTAATATCTGGTTTATAAATGCCCTCTATCAATCTTAGTTTTTTTGAAATAGGTATGATTATATGTAAATTTGAACAGATACCCCAGTAGTTGTCATTCGTATCAGATTTGATTACTTTGGTTCACTAGTCAAACCATTGTCCATTTGATTATTTGTAAGTTATATATATTTTAAATTTAATATTGGGCCCTCCACCCTCTCTCTCTTTTACACATCACATCTCAGACCTTGCCAAAAAGGGCCACTTTCAGCTTCATCTCCTTTCCTCACCTTTCCCCAGAAGCTCATTGTCTCCAGAGCTCTGGCCCTCTCCCAGCTGGACTACTGCAACAGCCTCTTCCTCAAACTGCCTCTTTCCTCCGTCCGCCCCATTCAACTAATCCAGAATAGGGCTGCAAAACTTATCCTTCGCCTTAATCCCAGGGACTGCATCTCTCCAGTCTTAAAATCTATCCACTGGCTCCCGGTGGCTGCCAGGATCAAATTCAAGAACCTCTGTATAGTCCACAAGGATTTCTTGGGCCTGGAACCCCAATATCTCCAACTCCTTCTCCCCATATACCTCCCTTCTCGAGCCCTCCGCTCTTCTATCTCAAGCTCTCTGCTGATCAAACACTTCTCCAAGCTGAGAGTGGGGGCAGTTCTCCCTGCTCGGCTGACACCTCTCTCTGGAACAGCCTCTATGCCCCCCTGAGACTTGAGCCGGACCTCCTTAAGTTCAGAAAACTGCAACAAAAATCTTCTTTTCTCTACCTCCTACTCTCTCACCCTCTTGTGTTATTCGCCCCACTGCCACTGAGACTGGTGGCCTGGTCCTCATGAATCTCACAGGTTTCCAGGCCCTCTGCCCAGGCGCCACTATAGCACCCCCAGCACTTCACTCTGGACCACTCCCGGACAGAGGTGCACCCACTTGGGATATCCATGCCCCTGCACTTAGCCAGTGATTCCCTCTCTGTTACCTCCTTGGCACTTCCCCTTCTTGGCCTACTCTAGCATTTGCCTTACCTTTCCCCCGATCCACACCCTCCCTTCCCTCTCCACTGGACTTACTCACCTGAATGCCACAAGGCCTAGTAGGACCGTTATTGTTGATTACTTAATTCCTTTACTATTGTTTATTACTCCCCTGTTCCCTCCCCTTTTAGCCTTTTGGCACCTGGAAACACCATTGGGTTGTATAAGCACCTAACAAATATTCAATAAATAGTTAAATAAATGTCTTGTTCAATTCAGAAATATATTAAACAATTTTTTTTGATCTTCATTATATGATAGAGTTATTCTTGCCGTCTTAGAGGACTATTAGGGTTCTCTGCACATTTCAAAATTGACATCACATGTTACGTAGTCCTTTTAGTCCCTTAGCTTCACAAACCTCTGGGTTCCCAAATGAACAGTTCATTGTGATAGTCAAAAGAGAGGGCAGGTATGCCCATTCACTTCAAATAAATTTAAAGAGAAAGATATAATTCAATCTTTGTATGGAAACTCTCCTTCGATCCCAAATTTTCATTACTTACCCCTTTGGTGCCGGGCGGAAAGATACAACGGCCTGATATATATGTTGCTGAACCTGCAATGTTCCTTGTCATAGAGTTCTGACTTGTGTCTAGTCCAGGGTCGGACTATGGCATAAAGATGACTTTGGCCACCAATGAAAAAGTGGCCCACTGTAACAAAGTGCAATTAGTTCCTTTCTGTGACAGACTCTTTGAGTAGCGCCCAAAGAGCCGTTTTTGGGTAAAATGTGTTCCAAATTGTGTTCTAAATTGTGCATTTTAAAGAATATTTGTTCAGCAACATGTGTCACAACTATTTGCTGAAAAGTGAAGTAACTCATACAACTGGAGCACTTTACCCAAAAAACTGTCCCACTTGGACCAAAAAAAAACTGATCCCACACTGGCATGTTGGGTTTGAACTTTGGGCATTACCCAATTGACTTACTGGCCAATCAATACCTGGTCTAATCCCTGGGGCTATGGCTCCAGGCACCTCCCATTTCTAATGATTTACTGTGTGGCACTTTCCCCAAGACACCCCTGACCTTTGGCTGTATTTTGCACCTTCTAATGTGACAAACTATATCAATATTCAGATTTTTTTGCTCTTGAAGCTACAAGGTGGGCATTCCTTGGTGAACACATTATTACCCATAGCTTCTATTTGCAGATATTGCAATTAGTTTAAATTGGCCCATGTCAGGTAAGAGTATTTCACCCAGTATTGTTTTTCTTGGCTTTCTGTCACCTATGGTTTTGAGGTGTCTATGATAAATAATTGACTATAAACACCAGTATGTACAAGACTTGATGAACATTTCACACCAAACAGGGGGCAGAGTTATATTCCTGTCTTCTTGTCCCTTGTAGCTGGGGGACGGGGTAAAATCCACTGATATAAGTGGACTTTGTGCAGGCTGGCTGTATAGTGCATATATGTGTGCTCTAGCACCTTGAAGAGTCTCTTCTGCTAGATGGGATTACCAATAAAGATCTCAGACCAAATTACCAGACATGCTCAAAGAATATTACAAAATATTACTTTATTTTCAGTTCACTATATCAGTGAAGTCTGGCAGACATCAGACTGATGCTCGCACACTCACACACAAACTTGATTATACAGAGGTTTTATATCCCAATATTCCTCATCTATGACATCATTCTACATGGTAAACTGTAAAATCTATTGAAGTTAGGGATTGGATAGGGGAACATATGTACCAATGTATACATAGGGGCTGATACATTGTTGGCTGCCTCGTATCTGAAAGGCATGCCTCGAACTACCTCTAAATATGCATAATACTGATTATAGCAGAGAAATTGGCATTGGATTGGTCTATGCAACATTGTATAGCAGGTTAACCTATAGACCCTCTGATTGGTTGGCATTCCCACTCAACCTTGGACTTCCAGCTCATAAGCAGCACGTAAGCGAAAAGAAACCCAGGTTCTTGAGTCACATCATATTACTCCCCACTTTCCCAATTAATGCATCATCTCTCATCAATCGGGCCATAAGCCAAAGGTTCCCGTCTATAGTTCACCTTGTAGTCTGCTCTCTGTTCTGGGACATTCAATTAAGTGTAAGCACACCACTATCTTCATCTGAGGCTTAATGAATAGCCCTTTTTTTCGATTTCTGAATCACGTGTCAAGAGACCACAAATATGTCCTTTACAACCTCTTATTTACTGTTATTTGATTTAGTTATACTGGGTGTTCTTGCTCCTCTTGGCCTCTAGAGACTTGCTTACTCCATCTTGTATAGACTTTCTACACTTTTAAATGTCCAATACTTGGCTCTTGCAGATGTTTTCTTTTTCTTTAATCTAAGAGAAATATGCCTTACAGTCATGGCATATCCGTCTGCCTCCCCTTGTGCCTTGCAATTATTCCTTAAAATCGCATCCTCGATCCCAGGCCAACATAGACTCCTCTTTATTTTGCTTACAAAACTGTTTAACCAATGTCTCCTGACTCTGCAACCCTGCCACAAGCCAGCGCCGATCTTCTCATCATGGCAGTCCTAGCCACATTATATTTTCCTCTATAACAAGCTTCCATATGTCTCATGTATCTTGTGTTACTGCATATTTACACATACTGTTCAGCAAGTTACTTTATCTTCTTTGCATATATGATTACTTTATCATTTCATACATGTTTCTCATCACTTCAGTTACATCGTCACTCTTGAATATTCTCATATCGTTTCAGTATGTCTTCGAATATCTTCTTCATGGCATCACTCTGCTCTCATCAGATTACACTCAGCGTTCCATGATGTTCAATCAAGCGTGCTGACATCCTTACACTCTTTCAGTGCGAGGGTACATTGGATATGTTTTTCTGAGTACATATTGTCTCTCATACACTCAATGCAGAATAGTCACAACACATGGGGTCCCATATAGGGCTCTTCTCCTGCTGTTCCAATATGACGGCGAGCAGGGGTCGGGAGCTAGGGAAAACACATCCACCTGCTCCATTGCACATTATTGTTGAGCAGCGTGTTCTTTCTAGTGCTTATTATAGAAGATGTGTCTCTCCCCTGGGTTTACTCCCTGTTATGGGGTGTCGCTGGTCATGGGACATCGTACCAGCTCCCCCATCGGATGCTATGGGACATCAGCATCAGGAGGCCCAGGGCCTCGGAGGTTGGAAGGGTGGGGCTGGCCATGGGACATCGTACCAGCCCCCCCTTGCAGTGCTATGGGACACCAGCACTGGGGAGGCGTCAGTGCCTCAGTAGGTGGCAAGGCTCACCTTGCTGACTCTGGCAGGCTCGTCTGGCTGGCCGTGTGGGAGACCCCATGATGCCGTGGCCTGCAGGCCCCTGGTATTCAGGGCGGGCCTGCAGGCCACAATAACCAACACACACACAGGTTACTTAGTCATGGTCTCTGCAGCCGTGCCCGCACGTGCCTGCAAGACTCCCTTTTATTAGGTTGGGCCATGACAACATCATGGCCCATCTTAAAAGGGCAATACATGGGGGAGGGACCCAACCCTTTAAAGGGGCTACACACCCCAGAGGTTTCACTACACAACATCCCTCCTTTTTCATAGGGAACAAAAACCAACTTGTCATATAACATAACTAATTTTCCCATACCCTCCTTTCTCAATGCAGAACAACATTACTTCAGAGGTGAGGTACCATCTTCAACAGGACATGCTATTAGCACCTTTGGTCTCACCTTATTGTGCACTAATCAGTAATGGGCACAGGGGGGGGGCACCTCCCCGGTGGACAGTTGGCAGATGAACCGCATACTATCGACCCTTTATTAACCTGGGGTGCGGACCTGCCATCATTGTATAACGCTCACAGGTACTCACTGGTACCAAATAGGGCGCCCCTACCCGGTGCGGGAGCACAACTTCACGTTAGTGTCCTTTACTGAGACCACTTTAAGCACGTGAATACTATGTAGGTTCACAGCATCAAAACACAGTGTACTGAGTCCTCTTAAAGCTAAAGCAAGGCTTGCCTGAGACCAGTTCGTCATCCACGAGTGACCGTTCCGGACCGATCTGATGATGGGACAGTTCACAGCCGGCAAAGCTGCACCTGGCAGGTACCAGGGGCCACATCGGCATCGTCTCTCGCTGTTGTGGGCAGGGCAGCGATCCGCATATCTCTGGGCATCTATGCTGTTCCACGTGCTGCCGACAGGGTGTGGGGTGACTGGATATCGCTCACCCCTTTTTTTTCGGCGATGTTCCCCCAGCCAGGAATGTATCTTTCCCTTCGTGGCACAGGAGGGCGCACAGGCACGTGTCATGAGCTGCAACCCAGTGCCTGTAGTATGCGCTGCTTCTTGGTGTTGGTTCAGTTTTGTGACGGCGTGGCATGCGGCCGGCACCAGTGGCAGGGAGTTCAGGAGCGTTGGTGGTTCGATGTCAAAACCCCCCGTTGGTCAGACAGGGTGACTGCAGTGGCCCGTCTGGTGTTGATGACACTGTTGAGCAGTCACTAAGGGTGGCTTTCGTGGTAGAGGGTCTGACTTCTTGGCTCTGGTGATCGGGGCCCATTGCTGCCTTTGTGCTCCCATGGGACACCTTTCAGTTGGAGTGGCCGTGCTCCCTTTCTTCTTTCAGTACCAGTCCTCCACCACTGGGCCCAGGAATTGCAGTGTTGCAATTGTCACTTTTCAATTACGGCTCTGGACCGGAGGAGGGGTCATGTGTCAACTTGATGCTGACCATATTCGTGGGTGCCACTCACATAACATTAGAGGGTGCCTGATTGGGCAGCCACAGAGGGGTGTTGCATTTCAAACCCCTGGTGATGCGAGATGGAGGACAGCACTTCACCGTCCCTAGGGGCCTGGGTCCAACATGGGCCGATGCCCATTAAATTGCTCGGACACAGAGCGATTCTATGCAAACTGCTGCTACTCCCGCCTGGAGCAGAGCAGCACTTATCGCTGGTGGCCCGGGTCTGAGGATGGCCAGGGAGTAGCGCCTTCATGCATTCTCCGCTCCACTCTGGAGCATTTCTTTTCTCATGCGGAATGGCGGCATCGCAGCTGCAGCGCTCCATCCCGTGGCTCATGTCGCTTTCCTTCTGGCCTGGGCAGTGGCTGTGGCAGGCATGCTGGGGATGGGCAGCTCACTTCTCCACGTGGCGGATACCGCAGTTGTGGCCACTTCGGGATGAGTGGGGGAGGGGCAGCTCCTCTCCATTGCGGCGGACGCCGCTTCTCCTTTATGGCAGGTGTGGGAGGTGCAGCTGTGGCTTTCCCCCTTACGGCTTGTGCCGCTTTCCCTCCATTCCAGCCTGTGGTGCGGGCATGCGGCGGAGGGGCCGCTCCGGTCTCTGTTTGGCGGAGGCCGCAGGGCAGGCCTCTGCATCTGTGGGGGAATGAGAGGGGGTCGGGACGGCCAGCTCACCTCTTTCCCGGCGAGCGATGCCTCTTCCCGGAGCACTTCCTTGTTGCGGCCGATGCCGCTTCAATTTCTCGGCGGGTGGGGAAAAGGGCACCTCACCCCTTTGGTGCGGCGGTTGCCGGGGTGGAAGAGAAGTATCGCTTTATCCCCCCAGGAACCGCCACTTTCTTTGTGGCTGTGGCCGCTGCACTTTCCCTCCTTCTTTCCAGGCACCTCAGGATGCAGCTCACTGCACGGTGGCCCGGGCTACTGCCGTAGTACGTGCGGTGAAGCGCGGGTCCTTCCTGGCTGCAGTGAGGGTCGGGCGCTGTGCTGAAAGGACGTAGAGACTGCTTACACTTCATGAGTCTGTGGTCTTCTCTCTCTCCTTTTCCATCTTGAGAAAGAGACGACTTCCTCCTCGTCGCCAATGTTATGGGGTGTCGCTGGTCATGGGACATCGTACCAGCTCCCCCATCGGATGCTATGGGACATCAGCATCAGGAGGCCCAGGGCCTCGGAGGTTGGAAGGGTGGGGCTGGCCATGGGACATCGTACCAGCCCCCCGTTGCAGTGCTAGGGGACACCAGCACTGGGGAGGCGTCAGTGCCTCAGTAGGTGGCAAGGCTCACCTTGCTGACTCTGGCAGGCTCGTCTGGCTGGCCGTGTGGGAGACCCCATGATGCCGTGGCCCGCAGGCCCCTTGTATTCAGGGCGGGCCTGCAGGCCACAATAACCAACACACACACAGGTTACTTAGTCATGGTCTCTGCAGCCCTGTCCCGCACGTGCCTGCAGGACTCCCTTTTATTAGGTTGGGCCATGACGACATCATGGCCCATCTTAAAAGGGCAATACATGGGGGAGGGACCCAACCCCTTAAAGGGGCGACACACCCCAGAGGTTTCACCACACAACACTCCCCATATCATCGAGACTGCTTATTCTTAACAATACCTTATTCTGCATGAACCCCAAAGCATATTCACCACCCCACATTTAGAGCTCAGAGAAAGGCAATATATGTTTGTGATTATTGAACATATTATACAGAGGTCTGTCTCCGGCTTGCAACATTATTTGCTTGCAATCTGGAAAGTGTGAGGCCACGGAATCTAAGCTTGTAGCTTCATTCTGACTTAAAATCCCTAGATACAAGAATGCCAGGAATTTATCAGAGAGAATAATTTGTGAGAACGTTGTCATGGGGAATCATTTTTGTCAACTGTAGTGCAGAACAAGAAAAGAAAGCAAGCATGGCGGTTGAAATCCTAAACAGCCACTAACGAAAAGTCTTTGCAGTGTCTCCCTCTCCACTAACGCGCATTGATGCACTCTCTGTCAATAGTGATATTAATACCTCTGCCAAGAGGCAAGGCCTAGTGTACCTGTGCAAAACAGAAACTCGGACATGATTGATAACTCCAGATATTCTCCCGCAGGTGACATTTTCAGGAAACTAAAAACTGATCGACCTTCAATATTTTATTCAAAAAAGCCATCAAATACATTTTTCTCTAGACCTGAGAAATGATGCACAAAATAGAAATACGTTTAGCATTTAATTTGTTGATAACACTCTATGTGAAATTGTTCTTGAGATGTTCACGTTAAAATTACGTGCTTTTATTGTGAACATGCAAAGCAATTTTACATGAGATTTATATTATACATTCCATGTAGTTCGTATTAAATATTAACATTTTGTTATAGATGGTGAAACACGTTGTTTGACATGATCATTATCAGGGACGCTCTTCAATAACTGGTGAGGGGCATAGACCCACCCATTTTGGATGAGCCGCTGCCAAGCCAGGCCCCTAAAAACACTGAGCGCTACCTCAGCTACAGCACGCAGATGAGGGAGCGTTCCTGGGCTGTCTTGAACTGTCAAAGGGAAATGAAGACAATTTGTAGACCTGCACGCAGGTAAAATGGGCCACACAAGGCTGGGACGTTTTAGCTTCTCCAGCCTTGTATAGCCCATTGGGGATGCAGACTGTGGTACTGCAGCTCTGAATGCGCAAGAGGGAACTCCTGTGCCTTCCCACACATTCAGAGCTGCCGTCCATACTCCAAAGGGTGCCCTGGCTCCTGTACACATGAGTAGGAACCAGGAAGCGCTCTTTGCTACCTGGTTCCTGTTGCGCAGAGCTGGCCGTTGTAGGACCTGGAGCAACAGATTCTGGACCAGGCTGCCTGCAGGTAAGATATTTATATTTGAATATGTGATTGGCTGTGTGTGTGATGAATGAGAGAATGTTGGAGTGCATCAATGGAAGAGTATGTTGTGTGGATGCGCTTCTGAATGAGAGAGTGCATGTGTATGGATGCATGAGTGAATGTGCATGAGTGGAAGGTGCGGCTTGGAAACCATATGGACACTTGAGTTTATTAATATTCTGCAAGCAAAGTCTTTTGACAGTGTCTACTAGCTGGGAGCTGGTGCTGCCTTCAAAGGCGACACCAGAAGCTGATGTGCAGCAGGGTGTGGCTTGGAAAGCATACAGACACTTGAGTTTGTTAATACTCTGCAAGCAAAGTCTTTTGAAAGTGTCTACTGGCTGGGGGCCGGCACTGCCTTCAAAGTCTGCACCATAAGCGGATGCGCAGCGGTGTGAAGCTGTCTGTTTACGTGTTTCCGGTGGCCAGGAGACCAACCCAATTTCCTGTATGTGATGATTCCGGTCTTCTGGTACACAGTTTGAAAACATATATTAAGGCCGGCGGTTGCACACGCTGCCATATTGCGTTATTTCATTGCGATTAATTACAGTAAACCGATTGGGAGTGTGAAGAGGTTCCATAGCCCAAAGGTTTTCTCATTTTAGTATCGGCATGGAAGTGTGATGCTGTCTATTGGCGCCATAGCCTGTACTGCGAAATCCTCTTTTTTAGCGCATATCTACTCCAATATATCGTTTTTATTGTTTTACAACTTCAATTAGTGCTTTTAGGCTCCACAGCGAAGAAGAAACGTGGTACGCTGTACGGACAGATCCGGCACTGTTTGTGTTGCAAGAAGTCAATATTGCTCATCTATAAGGTGCTTGTGTTGTTTTGCATGCACACAGATTTGTTGGAATCAAAGCCCCCCTTTGCCTGACTTTCCATTGGAGTTTGTTGATCCGGGTTTTGGGGTTCTCCTGAACGGTATGATTCATCTCAACAACTAACAACCTATCACATAGCACGCGTGAGGGTGAGTTGGGGCGCTTGTCAGCGCACAGCTATCGTGATGGGAGTGTCTGAGGTTACATTTACTACTTTATGAAGGGGTGAGCGAAATCATTTCGACCCAATTTGAAGGAAGCTTCATTCTTGATTTTATAACTGAGAGTTAAATGCAACTAGAATGCAGAACCCTATTGCACAAAAGACCACTCTTCGTAGTGCAAAGGCAGCACCGCTTCCTATACAGAGATATCAACCTAAAACAAAAAAGAACAGACGGATACAAAAAACTGTAATAGAACCAAAGTTGGATTTGTACCCCAAAACTGATATTGCTAAATTTATCATCAAAGTTCACAAAACATTCTAGCACTCTAATTGAACATTCAGAGCTCTCAATATCACCAACGATTGATAATAACAACTCTTTATTAAATATGGTTGTGGGCCTTCCTCATGCGTTTTTGGGTGGTGAAACTGTACATCCATCCTATGAGGATGACGGAAATTAAAACGAAACAAATCTTTCACAGTCTCCTGACCTTATAGCTATGTTGTCTTCATCTGCCCATTCTTATTCTACAAGCACGTCTGTTGACAGCATTGAAGAATTCAGTACTCATAACAATCTTACTACTGATATATTCACTAAGGCTCTTGATCTTTTGTTTTCTAAAATCGAAGCAGTATCTTTGATGGTTTCTAGCATGCCAAAGGAACAAACAAACATGAAAAAAGCATTGGAAGATATGCTGACTAAGATCCAAAATGGCCAAAAAGTATATGTTCCAGCTGAAAAATCAACAAACACGCAAAATCATGAAATGTTAGCTCAAATAAAGCTAATTCCATCTCTTTCAATGGGTGACAGATCACTCTTGGTGTTTTTTTCCCACCAAAAATGCATACAATAACTACCAAAGATGAAGACTACAAAGCTATAAAACACAAACAATAGTAGTTTGATGTTGAGGAAGAAAATCAAATGCATAAGAACGAGAAGAAAAATCCAGTAGTATTAAAATCAGATTGGAAGTTGGTAGAATCTAAAAAAAGGTAAAGAGAGAAGAAGAAAATTACAAACATGTTTTAGGATGGTTCCACCCGCCAGTTCATGCACAATGGTCCCAAAATTCAGCAAACATCATTAAAACCAGATATACAAATAAAATTGGCTCCACAAAAGATTATCACAAAAATAAATAATTCTCCTCATGTTGCTGTCTAAATACAGATGACTGCTTTGGCAACAGGAAGATAAGACAGCAGAAAAAGAACCACCACATAAGAATCAATCAATGCCTCAAATGAACAGAGAATGTACCACAGCACAAAATGGACCATGATTCTGGAAAACACCTATCCTATCAATTTACTCTGCTCCAGAACTTCCATTGACATTCAGGGAAACCGACTACCCTGGAGCAAAAAAGATATAGGCCCTCACTATAAGGTTGGAGGAATGGAATTACCGGCACCGGTAAAGGTGCCGGTGCCGGTAAATCCGTTCTGCCCTATTACGAGGTCTCCTCATGGGACCCGCAATGGGTGCCTGTAAAAACCAGGCGTCCTTACCGGGTCCTGCGAGGGGACCAGGGAGCTAACAACGGGCCCATCATTAACGGGCCCGTTGTTAGCTCCATGCCCATTGAGCCCTATGGGGGCTCGAATGGGAATGGGGATGGACCGGGTCCGGGTTCCTCGGACAGGGAATTACCGGGTCCGCCAAGTTTGCAATGGCCCGGTAATTCCTCATTCGAGGAACCCGGGCCCGGATTGCGGTATGGATGCAATCATGCCGCTAAAAGCGGCATGGTTACCTCCAACCTTCTAATGAGACCCAAAACCTTCATAAATTATCTTTTGAACTTCAATCTTCAAGATCATATGGAGAAAGGCCTGCCGAGCAACTGGGACCTAAATCATTTGATTTGTAGTGGGCAAAAAAAGAATTCACTCATAAGATGAAATTCAAAAATGGCACAAAAGGAAATCTTGCTTTCGACCTGATTATCACAGCACAAAAACAGTAATTTCGATGTGCAAAGGCTGCGTTAAATAGAAATATTCTTATCCCTGCAGTGGAGAAATCATTACAACTAACCAAATTGGCTACAGACTACAGAAATTGGATCAAACAACATAAGTCCTCAACAAATACAGTAAATTGGACCCGCTTATTTGGATGGTTCTGAGGACATGATACTACGAGATTTTGGTCTCGCTTTAATACCTACAGAAGCAGTGAACGTCCAACTAATATAAACCTAGTTTCGGAATCCATATGGTTACAGTATATAGGAGACCTGTATTATAAACTCATTTACAACGATCATAAGGATCTTTTGAAATTCAATGATTTGGGGGCACTCAAATTCGTATCGATGAAGACTTGATAGAGAACATCATTATCAAATTAAAAGGTTTGCGAGCACCAAGGCCTGACGGGATTCCTAATATAGTAATGAAAGTAAATCCAAAACTGTGGACTAAGATATTAACTGAATTATATGTTCAGATTTTGCATACTGGAAATATACCGGATAGTTGGCGCAAACCAGTTTTGGTCCCTATCCATAAAAATGGGGACAGATCAAACCCCGCTAACTACCAACGTTTAGCCATGAATGACACAGGCCACAAGATTTTTACAACAGTGATATTGAAAGAACTTACAAGATGGGTGGAAAATAAGGAACTGTTAAATCTATTTCAAACAGGATTCCGTAAAGCTCATAATTCGATTACCAACATATGTGTCCTGCAATACCTTATCGCTGAGACGGCCAAAAGCAGCAGGCCAAATTTATAATGCTGCTAAATTGACTTTACAAAAGCTTTTGACATGGTCTTGTGACCATACTTGTGGAGGAAATTAACGGCTTGGCGAATAAACCTGCCAATTTTATACTTCATCCAGAAACTCTTCACCGACACTTCTACAACTGTCCTCTTAAATCAGACAGGACTCCATACTAATTTTGTCAGGACTAATTGTGGTTTGAAACAAGGATGTCTTTTTTGCCTTTACTTGACAATCTCTATATGGCTGATCTACCACAGATATTCCAGATAACAAAAATCTATCCACCCAAGATAAATGGAATACATGTACCATGGCTGTCCTATGCAGATGAGATAATATTATTAGATCAAACTCTGATAAGTCTGCAGCGATCTTTGGAAGCCCTGGTTACATATGCAGAGAGAAATGCCATGATTACTAATATATCAGAAAAAACAGCCATGATCTTGGGCAAAAGCTGTAAAACATCTAAGGCACAGAGATGGAAATTAAAGGAGTTTAATCTAGAAAATGTTGAAGAATATGTCTATTTGGGCTTTCCCGTTAAAGTATAGTTGGAAGAGAATTATTACAAAACTCACATAGTTGCAAAAACCTGGAAAAATGGTTAGCTACTTGCTGCTACATAATTCATCATGGTGGTCATAATATTCAGGGCCTTATTGAAATATATCACACTGCAATAATACCAGGGATCACGTATACACTGGAAATGTTACCTCATAGGCTAGATGTTTTTGAAGGAAAGTTATTGTGCACAGTCATGAACCTCCCAAAAATTATTCCGGTTGAGCCTTTAAGACTTGAATTTGGGGTGAAGTCACTTAGATCATCGTGGCAAACACAAAGGGTATTGTTATATATGAGATTTTTTACCAAACCAGTCCTTATTCTAACTACCTGTTCAAATTATTGGGCAAAGCTTATAGAATGGAGAACAAGAATGACTTTTTGCAAGATTTGAAAAGTACCACTGGAAAATAGTTAAAAGAAGTTGGTCTCGATATAGCAACAATCAAAACTGACCCTGACTTTGAAAAGAAACTTAAAATTAAGGCAGAATTATGGGACAGGATAAAACATATTGATACCTTGCATACTAAACAAAGGTATTCTTATCAAAGTTTCCCAATATATAGACAGAGCAGCTATTTGAGCAAACTATGCACTTTTATTACCTGAAACATTTTATAATTTATTTGAGATTTAATCTTTTACCTACAAGAGAATATTGTGCACATTGGGACAAAGGTGAACGTATTTATAATACCTGTCGACTATGCCAAGCCGAAACAGGGAACAACAGACATATATTGACGGCTTGTGAGGCCCTAAAGGATTGTTATTATAAAGGTTATGGGAATAAAATAATTCACCTTGAAGATATCACTGGCGACCAATTTTGGTCTACACTTGTCGGAGCACAATCTGTAGTTCTTTTGGCAGGGGCTTGGGCAATATGGCAGGAGGTGAAAAAGAGACTTGGTGAGTTCCCGTTGAAATAGAAGCACAATTTTAGTGGCATCTGATTTGTGATGTATATTGATATAAAGGTTAATGGCAACTTTTTACATAGAAATATTGTATGAAGTTATATGATAATTATGTGGATTTGTTTTATTAAAAAATGTGTGTTAAAAGTTTAAATTAACTATGGCATAATAAATAAATAAATAGACAAATAAAATACAAAAAAGAATGCATAAAAAATATTCACCCCCCATGCCTTCAAATCAGAGAAGCCTGCTCACAATCACAGTGGAGATGGGAATGCATACTGGAACAACGGCTAAACAAGGACATCGTGAACCTGCAAGAGAGGCACAGGTGGTCAACATGGAATACAGATAGTTACCCGTGAATTCCACCTATGTTCCTGGTGACCATAGTTGTTAGGTCATTTTTTGAGTTTCATGTTATTAGTGTCAACAAACCTGTAGCCTGTTCAGAGATTAGAACTCCTTTGTGCATTCTGCATTGCTCAAACCTTACGATGGAGCAAGGCTGCTTGACAAAGTTTGTAGTATTCCCCGAAGAATCTCTTGCCAATAAAGCCTGATCAAGGAGGCAGATACCTCGACAATCTAATGTCTGAGTTTGCCCTGGTAGAACTGAATGGTACATGCCAGAGAGAGCAACCGCCAAGAAGTACTTCCAAGAGGGGGCAGTACTCTTCCATCATTGATTATATACTAGTGGATTGCTACCTCTTTCGCAGAATAAAAGATGACATTGCGGTAGTTTGTATAGAGAGTGATCATTTACCGCTTGAGCTCTCAATTGATTTAAAGAGTGTGGGTTGGGATGTAAAGATTAAGAAGGGCATAGACCAGCCCCCATTGAGTTTAAGCAGGCAGGTGGCAATAAGTACTATCCATTCAGAAGAAATCTGTGAATTATGCCAACTCTTTCCAAGAACCCAACAAAATAAGGATCACTGGGTGGCTACGTTTGAGATCTTAGCAACAAGAATCTGTGAAAAAATGAATAAAAAACAGGAGACCAAACACAGTGAACCTACATATGTTCATGGTCATACTCCCCGGTTCTATGCACAGTGTAGGGAAAGCAAGTGGAAACTGAATAATATCTTTAGGGCTTGAGTTCTAACAGCAGGTCAAATATTTCATTTACATAGAGAATACAACTGACCATTGACGGAAATTAAATTAATGAAATGGTTTTCCTCTTGTGTTGTTATGATGTGGACAGCAAACATATCTTCCTTTCCAACATACTATTCTGTAAGTTGTTCCACTTTGACCTTCAGGTAAAATGTTTACCCTCCTTTGACCATCTCACTGACTTCACTGCAATTCATAATGAAATGTTGTCGAATTCATCACAAGAGGATAACAACGTACTTATTTTGAAGTGTCTTCGATATGGATACACCTTTTGGATTAAAATGTGAATGTTAGATATTACTTTCCTTGAAGAAGGGTGACTAATTGAACCCGAAATGTGTTGGAACTAGTACATCATAGATTATTATCAACGGACATCAAACGGTAATCAAGATATTCAAACAGTTTTTCTTGATATTACCTAATTCTTGCGATTCATTTGAAGATGTATAAATTATATTTAACAAGATGAATGAGCTTATTCGGTCTTGTGTATGATTATGAATTATAATAAGGAACAATGATTGGCTAAGAATTATTGCTTTTTAACATAGATTAGTACATTGTAAAAATACATTTTTGACTGAGACAAGAAGCTAGTTTATGTTTAATGTTGAATCAAATTTATGATTATTGATGACAGAGTTGAATAAGCAAATAAAGATTTACGAATTATAATCTGGGAGTTCCTGTCACGCTCACCTGATTCCCGCGGAGGCGCAGGTCTGGCTTCGAGTGCTGATGCTTCTTCAATGGTGAAGCGCAGGACTCTGATGATGGACAGGAAGGGCCCCTCTACTCTGGCTTTTCTGGCTCGCAGGAATATTCCCCTGTGCGTGAAAACGGAGTATTACCTACTGACGGAATAATGCTCAAGCCTCCCACTCCCTTCCTACCCTCCTCGATACCCTTCCACGATTCCCCGTGAAGTCTCACCTTAGGGTCTGGAAGGATGAGTTCTCCATCCTGCTTCTGATGCAGGGGCGCGTTGAAACCCAGTTACTTCACTGGATTGAGGTTTGATGGGAGTTCAAAATAAGCTTGACTATTCAGGTGAAGCGCTGTAAGAGTTCTGTTGCAAGTTCAAAAGTTAAAGCTTAATAATAATGTTCATTGTCTTATTGCAGCAAGCGCTAATGCTTATGTCTTTTTCCCCTTAGGGGCCGGGGTTCGGAATGCCGGAGATATGGCGCCGACCCGAAGTGTAAGTTCTGGATGAACGTTCAGGTAATGTCTTTGCATTCGCTCATTCAATGTCTTTGTCTTTTTTCCCCATTGGGGCCGGGGTCCGGAATGCCAGGAAGCGGCAGGACCCGAAATGAAATGGGAATGACCCAACAGGTAAGTCTTAGAAGGAAACTGAGCTTTTCCTATTTCCCTTCCTTCTCTCACCTTGTTTTCTTGTCTTTTCTCTCTAGGCTCTGGGAAGTGGGTGCGGATCCGGATGATCGCTGCTGAAGATGGAGGCGCCCAGGAAAGGTGAGTGAAATGCAGCGCTGCAGCGATCGAAGCGAAATGCTTTTAAAATGATGTCTTCCCTTTCAGGATCGTCAGTGTGATGTCCCCGTGATGCAGCTTTAGCAGGTAAGGTCTTCTTTCTCTCCAATTCTCTCTTGCAGGCGACCCAGGATGCTGACAGGCGTGGCTGAAGTCCAGATGCAGGAGCTGACCCGGTGAGCGTCCAGCTGCGAGGAGCAGAACAACGCGAAGCGTGAGTTGCTGATCGGGCGTGGTTTAAATAGTTTTGGAAGAAGTTCCAGGCATGTATCCTTCCACCAATCAGGTATGTATCCTTCCCCGACCACACCCAGGTGGAAAGTAGTCCCACAGGTAAAGTAGTTCCATTCAGGCCTCAAGAGGGCCTGGATGTAGCAGCATGGTCTGCATCAGGTAAGTGCACATTAAAACACTTGAACACATGTCTAGCTTTATGAGCCTGGTGCCTAAGGCGCCAGGACAGGGGTCCAACATGAGCCTGGCGCCTGTGTCCAAAGGGCCCCAGCTTGGGCCCGCTGGCACTTCCCTGGGGGGAATGATGCCTGCCTCTGGGGTTGCTGGGTCGGACCTGGCTCCTTGGAGGCAGGCATCATGACAGCACCACCCCTCAAGGCCCCTCCCAAGGTTGTTCCCTCCGGGGGTTTTGGCTTGTTCGGAAAACTCAGGTGGAACCTTTGTATTAATCGAGGTGCGTGAACATGGTTACTAGGCTCCCACGATCTCTCCTGAGGTCCATATCCCCTCCAGTCAACAAGATAGAAGAGTTTTGACTTTAACACCTTGGAGTCTAAAATGTCTTTAACTTTGAATTCTAATTCCCCTTCAATTTGAACTGGGTCTGGAGGCTTGGACAGTCGGGTCCCTGGTTGTACTGGCTTCAAAAGTGATGCATGAAAAACTGGATGAATAAGCATGTTAGACGCTAAATCCAGTTTAAAGGCCACGGGAGTGATTATAGCCTTGATGGGATAAGGTCCTATGAATCTGGGATTGAAGGTTCGCGGGCCCTTGAGGGGTAAATGTTTCGTTGCTAGCCATACCTGGTCTCCTACTTGGTAAGGAGGAGTTTTACTTCGGTGCAAATCAGCATTTTCTTTATACTGTTTCTTGGCTTGCTGTAAATGTGTTGCAGCTTCTTTGAAGTCTCGGGTTATTGTGGAATGCAGATGATTTACTGCAGGCATTTCCAGGGTCAGAGGTGGATCTAGGTCAGAGGCCCGAGGATGGTGACCATACAGTATGAAAAGGAGTTTGTCCGGTTCCAGAATGCACTGAATTGTTGTATGCATATTCTGCGATCCAAAGGATGTCTTTCCAATTTAACTCGGATTGGTGTAACATGCACCGAAGATATTGCTCGAGAGTCTGATTGGTTCTCTCGGTTTGTCCGTCGGTATGGGGGTGGTGGCTGGTGGATAACCGCACATCTATTTGTGCTAGTTGGCAACATTTCTTCCAAAAATGGGAGATAAATTGACTTCCACGATCCGAGTCTAATATGGAAGGAAAACCATGTATGCGAACTATATTCTCCAGAAATTCCTTGGCCAAGGTGGAAGCTGAAGGCAAACCTTTTAAAGGGATAAAGTGGGCCATTTTGGAGAATAGATCCACAATTACAAGGATAGTGTTGTAACCAGCACAAGGAGGCAGGTCAGTTATAAAGTCCATTGACAAGGTGTGCCATGGTGCCGGTGGAATATCCAAGGGTTGAAGTAGGCCGGCTGGCCTTTTCTTTTGACCCTTGTTTTGGGCGCAAATTCCGCAAGACAATACAAAAGACTTTATGTCTTTTCTCCAAGAAGGCCACCAGAAGTGGCGTTTGATTTTTTCCTCCGTTTTAGCGATACCAGGGTGTCCTTCCATTAATGATTCATGATGATGGGCAATAACAAGTTCTTGCAATTCTTTACTTGGCAGAAACAACCGCTCCTGGAAGTAGGGTAAATCATCCTTAATGGTGTAATGAGGACCCTTTTGACTCCATTCCAGTAAGGCTGAAGAGTCTAGAAGTTGTTTTACTTGCGTTTGGATGTCCTCAATAGTTTGCAATGAAGTTCGGCCTAAGATTCTTTGTTCAGGTATGATTGGCACAGGTTCTAAACTCGAATTTGGTTCTTCCATGCCAATCCGGCATAAGGCGTCCGCTTTACCATTCTTGCAGCCAGGGCGATAGGTAATTACGAAATCAAATTCCGCAAAGAATAGAGCCCATCGGAGTTGTCGTGAAGATTGAGCTTTGGCCGTCTTTAAATATTGTAAATTTCTGTGGTCCGTAATTACGGTGATGGTGTGTTTTGCCCCGAGAAGGTAGTGACGCCAAGCCTTGAAAGCAGATTTAATAGCCAGTAACTCCTTGTCGGTAATTGCGTAGTTGATTTCAGGAGGAGAACATTTCCTGGACCAAAAGGCCACAGGGTGTAATTGGTTAGTTTCTGGGTCTCTTTGCGACAGGACAGCTCCCATGGCCGAACTGGATGCGTCGGTTTCCACAATGTAAGGGAGATCTGGGTGCGGGTGCTTCAATAGAGGTGCAGAGGTGAATTTGGTTTTCAGGTCCTGAAAGGCTTGTTCGGCCTCAAGAGTCCATTCAAAGCGTTTGTTTTTCTTTAGGAGAGCTGTGATGGGTTGGACTGTTCGTGAAAATTCCGGAATGAATCTTCGATAGAAATTGGCGAAGCCGAGCATGCTCTGAACTCCTTTCACCGATCTAGGAGATGGCCATTTGAGGATGGCGTCTACCTTTCGCGAGTCCATTCAGACTCCTTGAGGTGTCAGGATGAATCCGAGAAACTCAACTTCTGTGGTATGAAAAACGCATTTTTCGAGCTTTGCAAATGGTCTGTGCTGGCGTAATTTCTCAAGAACTGCCCTAACATGTTTTCTGTGATCGGATTCTGAAGAAGAGTACACCAGGATGTCGTCAATATAAACAATGACACAGACATCGATAAGTTCCCGAAGAACATCATTCATAAAGTACTGAAAGGCGGCAGATGCTTTGCACAAACCGAAGGGCATCACCTGATATTCGAAGAGCCCAAATTTGGTGCGGAATGCAGTCTTCCATTCGTCGCCTTCTTTTATACGCACCAGGTGATAAGCTCCTCGGAGATCTAACTTGGTGTACACACAAGCGTCTTTCACCTGGTCGATAAGCTCAGGGATCAGGGGCAGAGGATAACGATTCTTAATCGTTATTTGATTTAGGGCGCGATAGTCTATACATGTTCTAAGGTCGCCCTCTTTTTTCGGCACGAAGAACAGAGCTGAGGAGACAGGAGACTTGGACGGGCGAATAAAACCATTGGCTAGGTACTGATCTAAATACTGACGCAAATGCAGGTTCTCAGGTTCCGTAAGAGCATAAATCCTACTACAAGGTAGTTGAGCATTGGGTACCAGATCGATTTGGCAATCATAAGACCGATGGGGAGGTAACGTGTTAGCCTGTTCCTTCTGAAAAACGTCTTGGAATTCTTGGTATTCTGACGGTAGCTGTACAGGGGTGGAAGTTGCTGAGGCTAGACCCATAACTGGATTTCTTGGATAACAATCAAGAAAACTTATCTTCTTTGCTCGCCAGTCGATTCTGGGATTATGTGTTTCCAACCAAGGAATTCCAAGAATTACTTGAAATTGTGGGGCCTTGATCACATCAAACACGATTGCTTCCCGATGTCCATCCTGACCCACCAGTGTCATTTGAACAGTGGAATGCGTTACAGGCCCTGAGGCTATTTTGGTTCCATCTACTGTAGTAATGACGTCTTGGGTTACTTTCGGGCGGAGAGGGAGCTTAATCCTGGAAGCCAATTCACGATCTATGTAGTTTCCAATAGCTCCACTGTCGATGTATGCTTTTACAGCATGCAACTGCTGAGGCTGTTTTGGGTCCACGAGCACCATTGGCATGACAAAATGCGAGGTCAAAGAGTTTGTTTTCAAGCTCGGCCAGCGGACCCCTACGCTTGTCGGGCTAGGTCGTTTCCCGAATCAGGTGTCAATAAATCGTTATCAGTGGCTCCAACCACCTTCTTAGGTGGTTTAACCAGACAATTTCGAAGAAAGTGACCGGAAGTCCCGCAATAGAGACAAAGTTGCATTTGCCGCCCTCTCTCTCATTCCTTCTGCGTTAATGGTCCTTTAACACCGCCGATTTGCACAGGTTCGGATACGTTGGTACTCTTGGAGTTAGCGTGGGTTTTGATCGGTACTCAGGTTTCGTACTTGAACCGATCTGCTTTTCTATTTTGAAGTCTGTGATCAAGTTGAACCACCAAGTCTATGTAGTCTGCGCAGACCTGGGGTGGATCTACTATCTGAGCTAGAACATCCTTAAGCTCTCCGCGCAGGCCTGGATGAAACAATGTGATCCTTTTGTTTTCTGGCCATCTAGTTTCCACAACCAGTCTATTAAAGGTGGCAACATAGGACAGGAGATCCTGATTACCTTGTCGTAAGGATAGCAGTTCGTTATCAAGGGCCTGTCCTTGAGACTGTCGAGCAAACAATCTTTCCATGCTGGCCTGGAAGCCCTGAAAATCCTGGAGAATGGGATCATCCTGATTAACCAATGGAATAGACCAATCGGCAGCACTGCCACTGAGGTAAGATAGTATAAAGGCTACCTTGGTCTGGTCGTTAGGGAAGGCCCCGGGTCTGCATAGAAAGTGTAAACGACATTGGTTCATAAAGACGGCATATTTCTTGGGATCCCCCGCAAAACGTTCAGGCGGGGCCAAAGGCATGTGTCCAGGTAAATTGATTTGTACCGGGTTATTCAAACCCATTGATGTGGAAGTACCTCCGGAATTAGGTAAAGGAGTGTGCCCTGCCTGGGCCTGCAATAACCTTTTGGCCAGGTCATCAGTTCTTTCCTTGGATAGGATCAGCTCTCTTTTGAGAGTGTTAGTCTCCTGGCGGGCTGAGTGCACTTCTGCCCGTAATTCCCCCAAAAGCTGGGCCAGCTGATCTGTCTCGGAAGTCTCCATAGCGCCCGGGTGGGAAATTGTGGGTCGCTTCGCGGTCTGTCACGCTCACCTGATTCCCACGGAGGCGCAGGTCTGGCTTCGAGTGCTGATGCTTCTTCAATGGTGAAGCGCAGGACTCTGATGATGGACAGGAAGGGCCCCCCTACTCTGGCTTTTCTGGCTCGCAGAAATATTCCCCTGTGCGTGAAAAGGGAGTATTACCTACTGACGGAATAATGCTCAAGCCTCCCACTCCCTTCCTACCCTCCTCGATACCCTTCCACGATTCCCCGTGAAGTCTCACCTTAGGGTCTGGAAGGATGAGTTCTCCATCCTGCTTCTGATGCAGGGGCGCGTTGAAACCCAGTTACTTCACTGGATTGTGGTTTGATGGGAGTTCAAAATAAGCTTGACTATTCAGGTGAGGCGCTGTAAGAGTTCTGTTGCAAGTTCAAAAGTTAAAGCTTAATAATAATGTTCATTGTCTTATTGCAGCAAGCGCTAATGCTTATGTCTTTTTCCCCTTAGGGGCCGGTGTTCGGAATGCCGGAGATATGGCGCCGACCCGAAGTGTAAGTTCTGGATGAACGTTCAGGTAATGTCTTTGCATTCGCTCATTCAATGTCTTTGTCTTTTTTCCCCATTGGGGCCGGGGTCCGGAATGCCAGGAAGCGGCAGGACCCGAAATGAAATGGGAATGACCCAACAGGTAAGTCTTAGAAGGAAACTGAGCTTTTCCTATTTCCCTTCCTTCTCTCACCTTGTTTTCTTGTCTTTTCTCTCTAGGCTCTGGGAAGTGGGTGCGGATCCGGATGATCGCTGCTGAAGATGGAGGCGCCCAGGAAAGGTGAGTGAAATGCAGCGCTGCAGCGATCGAAGCGAAATGCTTTTAAAATGATGTCTTCCCTTTCAGGATCGTCGGTGTGATGTCCCCGTGATGCAGCTTTAGCAGGTAAGGTCTTCTTTCTCTCCAATTCTCTCTTGCAGGCGACCCAGGATGCAGCCCAGGTTTTCTCCCTTGAAGTTTCATGACAGAAGGAGCAACCTCCTCCTCTATGTAAAGTCTCTAAAAATGGGGCTTGTTCCAAGTACGTACAAAGCTTTATACTAGTATTTGGTCCCCTGCGTACAACTAGTCTGCTGAAGCAAGTCAATGAAAACCCTTGTTTGGCTGTCTTCCTCAAACTTCTTCGACACTTTCCCTCCAATTATTGATCTGTTGATAAATAAAAGAAACACTAGCAGTCATATTTGTTAAAATGATCCTGCAACTCATCCCCTAAATCTTTCGCTACACTATGAGCATCAGTATTTATTCCAGTCGGAGAAGCAAGTGGTACTCTCAAGTGGCATCCAGTCACCAACTCATGAGGAGTTAGGTGGTGATCTAAGCCAGGCTAGGTTCTCAGAGCAAATAAAGCAAGTGTTAGGAAATGTAGCGATCCCGTCTTCCGAGTAATTTTAATCTTTGCTATCCTTTCGTTGAGAAGTCTGTTTATCCTCTCACAGACACCATTTTCCTGTGGGTAATAGGTGGAGGAAAATGTGTGTTTTATGCCTAATAGAATATCTGTTCAAACAATTAATTTACAAAATGTGGCCCATTATCAGACTCCAGGACTTTGCACACACCCCATCTAGGAAACACTAGTAGTCATATTTGTTAAAATGATCCTGCAACACATCCCCTAAATCTTTCGCTACACTATGAGCATCAGTATTTATTCCAGTCGGAGAAGCAAGTGGTACTCTCAAGTGACATCCAGTCACCAATTCATGAGGAGTTAGGTGGTGATCTAAGCCAAGCTAGGTTCTCAGAGCAAATAAAGCAAGTGTTAGGAAATGTAGCGATCCCGTCTTCTGAGTAATTTTAATCTTTGCTATCCTTTCGTTGAGAAGTCTGTTTATCCTCTCACAGACACCATTTTCCTGTGGGTAATAGGTGGAGGAAAATGTGTGTTTTATGCCTAATAGAATATCTGTTCAAACAATTAATTTACAAAATGTGGCCCATTATCAGACTCCAGGACTTTGCACACACCCCATCTAGGAAACAACTCATGCACGAGAAACTTGGCAGCACATGTGGCATTGAGGTGCGTGCATGGACCTGCCTTGATCCATCTGGAAAAGGGACAGACTACCACTAGCATGTAACTATAACCATTGCATACTTGTAACATATCCACATAATATATATGCAGATGCTGAAACAGACCATTGGGTCTAGGGATTGCTCCTCACACTGTTCGCAAGGTGTGCCCTGCTGTACATTTCTGGCACACAATGAAATTTACAATAAACTGCAACATTTTCTAACAAATTTGGCGTGAACCAGTCTTCAGAAATCATTGCATTAAGACTCTCTCTGGTGGTGTGTGTGGGGTAGTGAAGCTGCTCCAGCGCCACCTTCTATAATGCTGGAGGCATAACTGGCTTTCCAGTGCTGTCCTGTCTACATATAGCCTCAGTGGGGATAAAGAACACCCCCGTCCCTTCCATAAACCCTGCTCTTCCTCTGGAGCTCGACCTTCCTGCATTAACATGCATCGTTCTGACCCCTGCTTAAAATCCTCTAATTCAATGTCAGAAATATTTGTAAAATATGCTGCTCTTTTGGCCTCTACCTCTGCGGATTCATTACCGAAAGAAATCATGTCTGCCCCTTTAGAGTGGGCTGCACATTTCACCACGCGATAGCCAATGGGAGCTTTAGTACTTTAATGAACTTGCCTAATGAGGAGGCATGTTGCAGTGGAGGGCCGTCTGCACAGAGGAAACCCCTCCTTTTACAATATGACAGCTGTCATGTAGGCGGAGTCAGAATGCACCATCACTTCCTCATCTTCAAATCTCTAACGGGCAGCGATGAGCGCCACTAATTCTGCATCCTGCACTGAAGAATTTAAAAGGCAATGTCGCACTCAACACCACTTTGAATTCACCATACTTTTTAACTTCACTAATGCCATTCCAGTATGCCTTTCACCAGTCGTTTGGTTAATTTTTGAAGAACCATCAATAAAGGGAATTTCCCCTCCTCTGAGAGCATTTTCTCTAACATGGGGATAATGATCATAAAATCAGTTTATGTTGTACAGTCATGTACATAGTCCTCCTTTTCGACTGGCTCTGCTATAAATGCTGGATTCACTATTCTACATCTAACAATTTTGATTGCTGGATTTGAAATAATCACTTTGTTTGCAGATGCTCTTTGTGTGGTCAATGTACTTTTGGGTTTCTCCAAAATGGCAAAAAGGGAACGCTTGACAAATAATGTTAATGATCATCCCATTGCAATTCTGGTAGCTTTTTCAATTGCGAAAGCAGCAGCAGCTAATGCTTCTTCGCAAGGATAATGTCCTTTCATTACTGGGTATAGAATCCCACTATAATACGCTAATAGTTTTTGTCTATGTCCTAATGTTTTCTGTGTAGGTACTGCTGTCATCACTTCTCTATTTGAATACGAGAATAGGTAAAGCTCTACTTTATAGTCTGGCATTCCTAACACAGAGGCTGTACAAATCATCCTTTTCAACTCTTGAGTCCTTCAATGAAGACATCTGTCCATGGTATCTTACTTTTGATTTGATTTGAGGGATTTATAACACGCTCTAAACGGACCTAACCGTATAATGGCGCAGATCGTATTAATAACTCAGGAAGGCCAGGACAAAGTATAATCTTAAGTATATTTGAGAACAAGAAAATATCTAATTATTATCCAGTGGGCACATTTTATTTGAACAGGAAGGTCTTTAAGGCCTTCCGGAAACTAAGCAGGGTGTCTGAATTCCGTATTTCCCTGGGTAGACTGTTCCAAAGTCTGGGACAATACACCGAGAATCTTCTATCCCCTCTAGAAACAAATGTAGATGGGGGATGATTAATAGTGCTTGGTCACTTGAGCGAAGGGGTCTTGATGGTTGATAATATCTAAGCATTTCCTTAAGATAGTCTGGTGCCATATTATTCAGACATTTGAAGATCGGACAGGCTATTTTAAATTTTATACGGTCTTCAACTGATAGCCAATGGAGTTGACGACGGAAAAATTAGACATGGGCTGTTTTTTTGAGCCCATAGATCAGCCTGACCGCAACATTCTGCGCTATTTGCAGTCCGCTGATCTGTTTTTTCGGAATTCCCACCAGTTGACTATACCAGTAGTCCAAGTGAGCATTCGTAAGTGCCCCCACTACTTGAGGATAGTCTTCCTTTGGAATGTAGGGAAGTGTTTGTCGTAGGAGCCGCAGGGAATAAAAGATTGCTTTTACTTTGGCTCCAACCTGGCTTTCGCTACCCAGATTGTCTTGCCAAATACAGCCAAGGTTTTTCACCTTTGTGGAGAATGTAAGTTCCACTCCTAATAGCTTAGGAAGAGGTTGAGTTTTTATTGCGGTCATGAGGTGTTCCGGACCAAACATAATGAATTCTGTCTCGGAAGCATTCAGTTGCAGTTGATTAGAGGCCATTAGAGGCCATCCACTCACTGATTTCCTGAAGGCATTCTCCAATTTTGATAATAGTTTCTTTAACCTTATCGATTGTGATGAAAATCTGAGTGTCATGAGCATAGGACTGGAAACTGACTCCATGGCGTCTCAAGATTTCCATGACTAGTCACCATGTCAAAGGCAGCTGACAGATCAAGCATCACTAAAAGTGAAAGCTTGCCCTGGTCAGCTACCCTTAGCAACTCATCATAAACTAACAGCGATGCTGTCTCCGTACCAAATTTAGGACAGAACCCCGACTGCAGGGGATCAAGGTGTGATTCCTCTTCAACAAATGCCTGAAGTTGGGAAGTCACCACCTTTTCCAGTATTGTCCCTGGCCAGGGGATACCTGTAATGGGACGGTAGTTTTGAAGGACTAAAGGATCCAAATTGGATTTTTCAGAAGAGGTGTTAGTGTAGTGTATTTGAGCATTTATGGTACTAATCCTTGATCCAATGATTAGTTAATAGATAATGTAACAAAAGTTGCAATTTCCATCATCATATGTTTGGCTGATACCGCTGGCAGGGGAAATAGGCAATCATTAGTTGGCTTCAGATACTTCATCAGTGCATAGACTTCCTCCACTGTTACATGGTGAAAGTTGAATTGATCTCATGGAACACTAACTTGATCACATTCCTTATCATCCATAGAATTTAACAACTTTGAAGAGAAAGGAGTAAGGTCTAGGGCTGCAAATTTATTCTTAATCGTAGCAATTTTCTCCAGAAAAAAATTATTAAAGGCATTAGCTTGTACCAAGGGTGCAGGAATGGAAAGGTCACTACAGCTTGGATTATGAAATTTAGAGATAACTGAGAATATATCTCTGGAGTGGTTACCTGCATCACTTATTTTTTTGTGGAGAAACATTTGTTTCGCCTCAAAAATTGCTTTTTTGTAGAGCAGAAGCACCCTTTTAGCTTTGATGTTATTTTCTTCAGCCTGTCAGACTAACTTGCTTCCGAAGAGGAATCAAATTGTTGGTAAACCATGGTTTAGAAATCCTCTTGCACCTGTGTTTTAGGAGCCTCTCTAGAGCAGACTCCCTCCATTACTTTAGTTCCGGTAAGGAAGAACTCTTCACTAGGCAGTGTATTTTTGATCTCTGAAAGTGCGTTCATCACTTCCTGTGCCGATATTTTATCTAGGTCTTTAAGGCGCCGAGAGAGTATCCCGGTTGCCTCAACAGGACCTCGAGAATTTGTTGATTTGGCTACTAGCGCAAATAGTTGAAATGAATGGTCTGACCAGTAGATTGGTGTATTATTAAGTAGTTCGATAGAGCTACCTCTTGTTACTATCAGATCAAGGCAATGACCCTTATTATGCGTAGGTATTATACCTAAAGGGCTGAGACCATGGGTGTCAAATAACTCCCAAAGTTCCGCAGAGCCTGGATGGCTTTGATCATCCAGCCATAGGTTCCAGTCCCCCAGTAGCATGACCTCTGCCTGTTTACTTGCTACTGTGGCTAGAAAATGGTCCAGATTTCCCAGAAATTCCTTAAAGGCACCTGGGGGTCTGTAACCTAGAATTACATGAACAGCAGATTGGGAAGATAGCTCGAATGTAAATTGTCCCACTTGTGAGTCACTTCCCCAGTCAAGCAGCTTGAGGTGGGAAATGCATAGAGTTTCCCTATAAATAATGGCAATGCCCCACCACCTTTTCCCGTGCGGTCAATGTGTTGAATGAGAAAATGTTCAGGGACTAAATTATGAAGGATTGCCTGAGAGACCTCTGTGAACCAGGTCTCTGTTAGGAAAAGAATATCAAGTCCTTTTTCTTCAATCAGTGCCAGTATTTCTGTAGAGTGGGCACATGCCGATCTAGCATTAATTAGGCCTGCTTTTATTCCCTCTGATGGTTTTGACATATTGGAGTGTGACTCTGAAGGAAGGTTAATGCCTAAGTTTCATATTTTATTTAAACTTCGTAGTGTAATAGCCCCCATATTATTGTCTAGGGCTTTCAGTGTCATAGTATTGTAACTGTAGTAACTCTCACTAAACATCAAATCCATCCCCCCCAAGGAGTGGCTTACCTAATCTGCGGGTAACTCTAATGTTGTAGGGTCTAAGATCAGCCTTTTGCGCCGACTGTCGGTCCAGGCCGTAAACAGGCTAAAACAGGCTTTGCATCAGCGCTTGACTTTTGCCTATTTGTGCTTCCTTGAGTACTTTTGAAAGTGGTCAAATATTTGTATTTTGTATTTGTTTTTTTTTTTTTTTATAAAGCGCAGCCAGGCCCGGGGCCATATGGGCGCGTAAATTAGATCTGGTTACAGTTACATTTGAGTGCAGTAAACAAGGGTTACGTTACGGTTACAGATAGGTACATACTTAGTATTACAGATACATACATACATAGTCTGAAATACATACATTAATTACAAAATGTACCGTCGGCAGTCAGTCGTTCTGGGATCTGGAAGGTTAGGCTGTCAAAGAGTCCATGTTGTGAAGCCAACGCTTCGTGTTGCGTTTGAATAGGTTAAATGAGGGTTCTGACCTAAGGAGCGCGGGGAGTGTGATCCATAGTTTCGAAGCTTGTACGGGGAAGTTAGCTCCACCCGAGTTATGGAGTTTGAATCTCGGTATGGACATAGTGTTAGCTTGAGCTGCTCTATGTGGTCTTGATGATGTATGAGGTGTTAGTTGGTTGGTGAGGTAGGCTGCTGCAAGGTTGGCCCTGGCTTTGTGTGTGAGGGCCAGAGTTTTGAGGGATATTCTGTGCTCTACTGGGAGCCAGTGTAGATTGCGTCTCGTCTCAGAAATATGCAACTTTTTAGGGAAGTTGAGGGCAGCCCTGATGGCATTATTTTGAATTACTTGCAGTTTGTTGATATTTTTGTGGCTAGTGCCTAAGTAAATGGCATTACAATAGTCTATTTTGGACAGGACTAATGCTCTAGCAAGAGTAATGCAATTGGGTGAGGAGATGAACGGCCTACATGCAGTGATCAATTTGCAAGTGTAGGCGGCTGATGATGCTACTGCATTAGTTTGTTTGGAAAAGGATAAGGTGGCATCAATGTAGATACCAAGGGTTTTAGTGTTGTTTGAAACAGGGATGAGATTATCATCTATAGTGAAAGATTTGAAAGCGGAGTTAAGATTTTTTAGTTTGGAGTGAGTGCCAAGGATGATCAGCTCTGTTTTTTCGTCATTGAGACAAAGTCCATGATGTACCATCCATGCTTGTATTACTGAGTATATTTCATTGAGGGTTTCGGTGTCTGTTTCATAGTTACCCGAGATAGGAATGAGTATCTGGGTGTCATCCGCATAATTAGTAAAAGTGACACCCAGATAGTCAAGGATATCAAAGAGGGGCTTTGTGAATACATTATAAAGCGTCGGGGACACACAAGAGCCTTGCGGGACTCCACAAGGTACTGGTGAGGGTTCAGCTGAATCAGTGGGAGAGAAGCCCCTCATGGTTCTGTTCGCCAAGAAGGAACTGATCCAGGCAGTGGCTGTGTCTGAAAAGTGTGCTGCAGTTTTCAAGTGGTGACAAAGTGTTTGGTGGTTAACCAAATCAAAAGCTGCTGACAGGTCAAGCAGTAAGAGGAGTGCAAGTTTTCCATTGTCTTTTAGGATTTGGATCTGGGTAGTGAGATCTATTAATGCAGTTTCTGTGCCGTGTCTGGGCCAGAAGCCGGATTGCCTTAGTCCCAGGAGATTGTTCGATTCTAGGTAGTCCTGTATTTATAGATAGGCTGCTCTGTCCAGTATTTTTAATAAGAAAGGTACGGTTGTTATCGGCCTGTAGTTAGACGGGTTGGCTGGGTCAAGAGTAGGTTTTTTGAGTAGTGGAATGACCCACGCGTCTTTTAGGTTATCAGGCACTACTCCGGATTTGAAGGAGGCATTGATGTCCGCGGACAGCGCAGTGAAAGTTTGTTCAAAATGTGTATTTAGTAGAGTGTGTTGGTGTGTAGAAGTCTTTGGGGAGGATGGGAGAGTATGAGATATGTTCAAAGTTGTGTTTTATTTATGTGCTAGACGCTTTTGTTGTGTTCGATTTGTCTGCGGACAACACAGCTGTTCTGGAATGTTCGTAAATAAACAGAATGGATTCGGTGTCAACTTGAAAGTGTTCTAAGAACATTCGTGGGGTCTTGGAATGTTTGCAGGGGGTGTCCTGGAGACGTTGTCTGTATTGTTCATTGGCAAGGTGAAAATGTTTTAAGAACAATCGCGGTGTCCAGAAATGTTCATACATAAAGAAAATGGGGGTGTCCTGAGGATGCTGTTTGTATTGTCCTCTGGCAAGTTGAATGTGTCCTAGGACCTTCCCCCTGTCCGCGGACATAACAATGGTTGCAATTTTTGCATCTATGGGTGTGATATGCTGCAGTGGTTGTGGCCAGGGTATAGAATGTTGGGTGCATGGCCATTTGGCCATGCACCCAAGAGTGCATGCCCTGGCCACAACCACCACAGCATATCACACCCATAGTGGCTTTTAACTTTGTGTCAAAAACTAATTCATAAGGAAGAATGTTATAAGCTTGTATGGGTGTGATATGCTGAGATGGTTGTATTTATCTTGTTATACGTACTATTTGGTTTAGTAACGGGAGTCCATGTTTTTCTTGTTCATTTCTGTAATAAAAGAAAATAGCATGTTAGTATTAGTATTTTATAATGACTTATTACATTGTACAATCAACATTTTCTTCTTTTTATTGACCCTCATATTTAGTAGATTACAAACCAGAGTACTATGCAATGTGCAAAGTTTCTGTGTTTGTTGCTAAAATCATTGGGTCCGTGGGAGAAAAAAATCCATGTTGGATTAAAAAAAACCCCCTTTTTCTGTTATGCTACAGTTTATTTATTTGTTTGTTTTCCGCGTTTACTTGTTCTTTCTGCCTAATGCTTTATGCATTGGATTGTTCCAGTTTTTGTGAGCAGTAAGATATCAGGTATTTGTTTGGATATTGTAAAATTTTGGCCCAGTTAGATACCAGTAGGCGTATTCTAACTGTTTATGTTTTGATATAATTTCGTGGTATTGATTTATCTGTTTGCATATTTGTAAATTTTGGGACAGTTAGATACCAATTGGCGTATTCTAACTGTCTATTTTTTGCTCTATTTGATTGGGATTCATTTATCTGATTAGTTGTTGTAGAATCTTTGGGCAGTTAGATAGGTTTTGAAATATTGTGACAGTTTTTATTTTTTTACTACAAGTGTACTTAAGGTTTAAGTACAGTTCAGTTATCAAATTTTGGTTTTAAGAACATTAAATACGCGTTTGTAAGATTAGCTGGTAATCTCTGCTTTAGAGTAACGGTACTATCATTACATTCAAACCCATCCACATTTTTTTTTATATATGCAGTGTAGTGCCCTGAGTTGGTTGTGGCTCCTGCGTGGTAGATTATACCTATTGTTGTGAAGGTTTTCCTACCAAGTGAAATTTGACCATGTGTGAATCCAGTCAGCTTGCAGTTGTTTTTCGTACCATCTGCATTGTAACGTAGAAGCATTAGTATTACGTATTTACTATGTGTTTGTATTAGTAACGTGGAGCGATTATCCGAATTGCAGGTAGAACATAATCTACCGTGGTTTGCATTTTGTACAAGTTGCTGAAATGGAACTGATTCACAATTAGGTATTGATATATAGACAAAGCGCTCATTGGGGATTTGTTCTTGTGTCACATTGTTGCAGAGAGTGCATGTATGTTTCCACATGTATGAAATCTAGAAGATTTCATTTATAGGTATGTTTTTGTTTTCCAGTACTAATAGTAAGTACATTAGAAATTCTTGTGGATCTTCCTGTGAGTTTATAGTGAATTTCACCATTCCAGCACAGTAGTCCAATTGTCGTCTTATTCCAAAAACACTATACGTGTTGTCAGGATTGTTTGCTGCATTTCTGTGAAGTACTAACATTTGCAAACACAATGGGTCTGTACTGTGTAAGTAAATGTTGTCAACAATTGGTGGTAATTGAAATAGAATATTCATTGCTACATTTGCGTAGCAACTTACACCAACTATATTTGAGAATTTAAATGGTCCAGGTAGTTCTGTATCTAACTGCTTTTTTTGGAGTTTGTCTTCCTTCTTTAAAAAAGTACCTGGTTTACTTTCCCTAATTGATTCTTTTTTGCTTGTGGTACTTGATGAAGTTTTCGTTTCTTTTAGTCTCTTTGGAGGATTTGCAGTGACATCCTGTTGCATTTCTGTTTGATTTAGTTTTCTTTTAGAACATTTTCCTTTTTGTGGAACAGGATATGTTTGTAGATGGGGGGTGTATAGTGAACGAAGTCTATTGCATTTTAAAATTCAAGGAATATCAGCGTTTACTTTACTTGCATCAAAGTTTATTAGAAATAGACCGTCAATTGTACGTAGGCGTGACAGTGCTACGTAGCTCATGCCTTCTTTAAAGACTGTGTTACCAATGTCTATCATTCCTTTGTCTAGAGTAAGACCTTGTGATTTATGAATGGTGACTGCGTATGCAAGAGTTAGAGAAAATTGTTCTCTGCGTACATACATGTCTTTGAAGAGAAGCAATCGAGCTGTTGAGCGTTCTATTCTTTTTACTTCTGAAAGTTTGTCAAAGAGATTATTGACAAACTGAATTTTGTTGTCACGTGGGTATGTTTGAAAGCCAACAACTGTACCCAGTGCTCCATTAACTAGTCCTTGGTCCACGTCAAGGTTACATTTAAGCATTACTCTGCAATTTAAGGATAATTTTAATATCTTTTCGAAGCCTGCTGTGTTTGAGATTGATTTTTCTAAACTATTTAGTCTTGCTGAGGCTTGGTCACACATGGGTAGTGTCATTCCATGTACATCTAGTTTGTCTGTGCCGCTAATTTCCATAATTGGTTGCATTTCTTTGCTTAACATTATTTCATTGAATTTGAAACAGCTTGCAAGAGGTGGCATTAAGGCCATACAATTGACATTTTTGTGGGCTAATTGTTCCATAACATCTGTAGCACATGCATTATCACCATAAAGTGCATGAATGTGCCGGGTTTTCAATATTGCTTCTGCTTCTCTAGAAAGTATACCAACTCTGATACTTTTTAAGATGTTGGGATAAGTGAGATCTGCAGATTGGCACATGTTTTCTGTTAATTCTCTGTATTGGAAATGTTGCCAAAGGTTGACAGTTCCAATGCTGCCAACAGTTTTACGGCAGAGTTTGTGTCCTAATGTTTTAAAAGTAGGCTCACCTTTTACAGGTGTCAATTGAAGAAGATCTCCAAAAACAATGATGTGTTTTCCTGCAAATAGCTCTTCATAGTACTTCTTGTAATCTGAGGTGAATCAAAGCCAACATTAGGTTGGACACCATGCTCACTTCATCTATTAGTAGCATTTTCATTTGTTTCAATACTCTGTGTACTTCCATTGCAGCTTCTGCAGAAAGTGCGTAATAATCTAACTTGTTTTGGTGTTCTACTGGCAGGAGTAGTAATCGGTGTAAAGTGACACCACCTATGTTGTAGGCAGCTAAACCTGTGGGGGCAGTGACAAAAGCTGACAGTTTGTTGTTTGTCAATTGTTGAAGGAACTTACTGATGATTTTGATTAGGAATGTTTTGCCAGAACCAGCTTCACCACTGACATACAATAGTATAGGTTTGTAATTTTGGCAGGTGCATTCTTTGTTTTCATGTTGCACACCATGTGCAATTTCTTTTGTTATTTCTTGAAAAATGCTACGTTGCTCTTTGTTTAGTTTTGATTGTAGTGTAGTTAAGTCTTCTTTATCTTCATAGTGACACATGGTGTTTTCTACTTCTATCATAGCGAATTCTGCCTCATTTGTTATTAGTGGTTCTCCCAGTGGTTCTTGGCTTCCTGTGACAGAAGGTTGACTACTGTCAGGAGTGTCATTATCTACTTGGGCCTGGAGTTCCTCTTCATGTTGCTATTCATTGTGCAACATTGTTTTGTACTGTGCAAAATTTACATCAGTTATACTGCTTTCATTGGCTTTGAAAGCGTCTTCATATGAGTCATAGGTATCTAGTATTTCTTCTTCTTTTCTCCATGGTTTGAAGAGTTGTAGCAGGGACATGTAATATATTTCTTTATGTTGAGGAGTCTTTAATGACAATTTGATATGATTAATTAAATTTGGTTTGGTGAGTTTTACTAAGTTGCCATCACAGTTTGTCACTTTGTATTTACGGTTTTGCTCATCAGGTTTTATATTATTTTTGTATGTGTAGTTTTGGGCTATGTGGTATAGACACATGGTTTCCAAAGTGGTACTCCTGTTTGGGTAGTATGTGTCCAATAAATTGTTTTTTAAAATGTCTTGGCTGTTGGGATCATGTTTGGCTATTGTTTCTATATCTTCGTATGATTTTAGAACTCTTTTTCTAGATTTAGCTGGACCAAGACTTAGCCATACTATATTTGCAGATTTACCATACAATGCAGTACCAGTTAATTGATCAGCTGCTTCATAGGATCCACATTCTCTATGGGACAGCATTTTTATGCCCAAGCTGTATAATTTCTGAGACACTGTTTTATCTGATGACAGGTCATTCCAGAGGTCTTGGAGCTCTGTCTTTTCTGATTTGGTTAAGTACGCTGTGACATATCGTGCAACTGCAGTAGAATTGTCTGCAATGTACTGCACATCTATGTTTGCATTCCACAAGTGGGCAATGATTGCATTGTAATCATTGATATATTTTTCTTCTTCTTTTCTTTTTATGCAATATGTATTTTTAGGTGACTTACCTTTAACACTATGTCTAACTGAAGACATGAGGTTGTTCACTTGACCTGTATTTGTAACTGGTCTAGGGAAAACAAATCGGCATTTGGTGTAGTATTTCTCTTTGTTTTTGTATTTGCAACGACAATATTTGTCACATTTGTGTCTTTGGAATTGTAAGATTTTTGCATGAAGATCACTATTTGTAGATTCTGACGGAAATTTCACAAGTGACATATTTTTCAATAAACTGTAAAACAGTGGCATCACTGTCTTGACCAAATTTAGGAGCATCTTTAATCCATAAAAGTATGTGGACATGTGGCGCTCCTCTGACTTGGTATTCTTTTCTCCAAAAGAAGTGTTGCACTTCTCCAAGGGGAGGAACAGTTTTATTACAAATAAAATGTAGCATAGCAATGAAGCGATGGTGAAAATATCTAGAAACATTAACAGGATCCTGAGAACAAAGTTCTCCAGGTATTAGTATATCTATGTTTGTTTTGTTTTTGTTTGATATGCATAGGAAAGCATGTAAATCTTCCAATGCATATTCTGCGCAACTTAATGTAACAAACCAAGTGGGTGGGCCAAGGTTTCTGATGATACAACGTACATCTCCATGGCGTTGAAACCAGTACTCTTTAGTACCTCACATATTTGCTAATAGATTTGTAAGATTTGTCTGTAAAACCTCATCTTTTTGTTGAACTTTTTGTAATAATTGTGTGGCTGTCATATTTTGAAAGTGTGATCCAGATTTTAATATGTGTGCAACTCCGTAACATAAAGTTGCTAGTTCACTTTCAAAGAGTAGGTGGAATATGTATTCCACATTTTGTCGAAATCTGGGATCTTCAGAATACATTCGTAATGAGCGATATATTGATGCTGATATTTGAACAGGTCTATCATTGTATCTTCCTCCTTTGCCAGTAGGAAAGAGTAGAGGAAAAACATGTGCTTCTATACTTTTTTCCCATATACTGATTGGTGATCCTTTTGTTTGACGCATTTGGTACGTTTCTAGTGCATCTTCTATGGTGTCATTAGAGTGCAATGGGTGAATTGTATAATGGTCTAAAGTGTTTGCTATTCTAGCAGGATCTAGGAGCTCAAATTGACCAGTTTCTTGTGTCTCTTGAATTATTTCAGTTGTATCTTTCAAGTTTTCTTCGATATTAATTTCTTTGTAATAATCATTATTCTCTTTGAGATATTGCAGGGCTTCTCTAACTTTATGTAAATCTACCAGTTGTTGCCAAATTTTTTTGTCTTTTGTAGGTACTACATTTACCAAGATAATTAAAGATTGTTGCATTGGACGTTGCACTCCTAGAGTGTGCACATTTTCTTTTAGATCTAATGGTAAATACACTACTTTTCCACGAATACCTTTCACTAATTCAGAGGGAGGTAATTTTGCAGTTTTTGTTTGAAGGCGTATTATTGCTTGAAATGGATGAACTGTTTGAATTATGATGCTCTCATATAAATTAAGTTGTTGAAGGAGTTTTGGTAGTGGATGTAATTCCAAGTTATTTGAGATAGCACGTGAAGGAGTTTGGTTGTTGTCAAGTTTGGTAGTGCAGTAACTGCAAAGTATTATGGGGTCAGTTATTTCGTATTTGTTTTCTGCTATAAGGTAGAGAGCTAATTCAAACCATTTAGAATCTTTATTGTCTTCTATTTTGTATGAAAGGTCTATAGTGTTTGTGTTACTTTTATAACACGTTCTGCGGCAACATACACACACGTGGTTTGGTACTTCAGCTGAAGTGCTTTGAAATTTTAGTATTTCTTTTTTGTATGTGTGTAGTGAAAGGTTGCCATGTGCAGATTTGTTACGAAGTTGGTTGACAGATATTTCATCTTGTAAGTGGGTTTCATTTCCAAAATATTTTTTCTGTATATACTCAATTTCTTCTAGTAGGTCTTTTGGTGTACCATGTAGAAGAATGTTATTTAAATTGGCTAGTGCTAAAGCAGGACTTTTCGCATAATACAGTTTATAAACTAGATTTCTTATACTTGCATGATGTGTTGATATCCTTTTGATATCATGGAAGGTTGTTTTGCAAGTAGCTCCTGATATGCAGGCCAACGAATGTCCTTGCAGTCCTGTGTGCTTGCGTACTGGACAAGCATCCATACTTTACAGTATTTTAATTTTGATTTTCTCTTTGCTTTTCACATATTGATTGAGGAATAGGCGTGAAGATTGGAACATTTTTTGGGAATGTTACACATTGACGTGAATGGCCATGTGTAAATTAGATGTTCTGATTCAGTCGAATGGAGGGGTAAATCTAAGTTTTCAGGGCATATTTTTGTAAGGAGTACTTCTTGTTCCATTATGGTATTCATAACTTTTTCGACCACTGCTATGTATGGCAATTGTATTTGTTTGCTTTTGTCTGTACGCTCTTCATTAAAGTATGGTTCTGTGCTTGTAGTGTGACTCCATTCACCTCCACAGATATTTAAGAAGTTATTTCTGTTCACATTTCGTTTATTGAGAAGTCTTTTTTGAAGTTTAGTTATTAGTTTTGTTAGTGGTTTAATTCTGTTTAACACAACAATAAATAAGTTTCTTTTGAGAAGAATTGCACTGTCTATCAACGCTTCTAAGATTACTTTCCTACGATAGGTTTGAAGTGTTGAACCTGGTTTCTCTCCTGTTTTTATCAGATTTTGAAGGACTTTGTGACGGAACATTTTGGCTAATATACTTTTCTTGGTATGCTTACTTTGTACTATATGAAGATTTATAGAAGACGTTTTATTTGTAGTGATAGTTGATTTTCTGTTAATAGTTTTTTGAGTCATTTTACTTTGTGATAGATGAGGCAAAGTTTTTGCACTAGAAACTTCTTCTGTTTCACAACATGACTGTATTAGCTGTTGTCTTTCAACGTTTTTTTACAAATTCTGCTATAGATGGGTGTTTATGTTGGAGACTTTTCTTTTCATTTGCTCTACTTCTGCGTCCCTTTCTACTGAGTTTCTTTTTGGTGGGCATTCTGTAGCGACTGTTGAAAAAAATACAGAAGGTATGGGTTGGGGTTTTCTGCAATGCATGTGTGTTGCGTGCATGATTGTTCGAGTAAGATGATAAAGATGTATATAATGGTGTGTGATTGTGAATTGGGAAGTTGAACTACCAGGGATGGGTATTCTTCAATTAATGTGTTACTAAACTGGGGTTCAGATGACAGAAAAAAGTAAGCCGGTGGTGTGGAGAAGAATAAATAATATAGGTAAAGCTATACAATTAAAACAGTTGTTTGTTCTACAACATCTACATTCTAGCGGCTGAGTTGGGTAATTTGTGTGCCGAAAAATAGGAATTTGAGGGCCATTCTGACAGGAGATCACTGTTTAAGACGGGGGGGGATTTTTGGTCAGAATGGTGCAGAATCTCTATTTTTAGGCACAGAAATACCATGAATGCACCGTACAGTGCGTGTGAGTTACAAATCAAATATTATGGTAACAATCTACTTACTTCTTTTTCAAAAATGAGTAGTTTGCTTCTTAGTTGTTCTTTGTAAATCAAAATCGGCTGCTTCTATTCAGGAGAATGGGCTTCACTGTAATTGTAAAAGAAAGAAATTAGTAATTTGGTTGCTATATAGCACCGTTTTCATTTTAGACATAGATTTTTTTAAATTGAAATGCTCAGCGCCTTCCTGAAAACCATTAAAACTATATTATGACTAAGAGTAGGAAAGAAAATATCTTTACTATGGTTTGTGGAATTCATAATCTACCAACGTATACCACTATTCTTGTAACTAAGCTTTTCCACGTAATAGTGAGTCATTGTCATAGCCTGCTTTTGCACGTAACAGTGAGTGAATGTCATAGTCTGCTTGTCCTATATAAATGTATGTAAGTACTTATATAAACGAAAAAAATTAAAACCAATTATGTGTGTGTACAAATAGTATTGTTTGAGATTTGATCATAGAGTGTGTATGTTATTTTGTGTGATTATATGTCGTGTATATATTTTATTTCAAAAATGTTAGTTTAATAGTATTTGCATGTGTGTGTGTGTATGAAGAAATTAAACGATATAAAGGTTTGTAAGTGACAGGTCATTTTAGGACAATGAAACAATGATCGTCCATTCATCTTTCAGATTATATAAGGTAAAAGTCGGTTAGAAAATGTGTTCATGTACTGTGTAGAAAATATGCATACCTGTACTTTCTGTTCATGTATATGGATATGGACCAAGCTGCAGGTAGAAATATTGGAGATTTGTATAGTATTTCTCGTAGATCGTGGTTGTCAATGGTATGAGACTTGTTCTCCGAGAGATACACCGTACATTTGTAGTGCTGCTCTATGATGATGCAGTTACTTGTAGAGTTATTGGATTTGATTGGTGGATGGTTATGTGATTGCTTAGATACATCCAATGAGGGAATGGCAGAGCGAGTGAAATCGAAATGGTAGAAGGGCTGTACATGTTACGATACGTTCGCGGACATGGCAGTAGTTCTAGGACACCGCGTATTACATCTGGGGAATTTGGGGAGGGGAGGTATGGAAATGAGATTGGATGAAGCAAGGGATTGGTCAGTAAAGTTTAGTGAGTGTGTTGTGCTAGGAGAGGTTTTCTCAGATATTGTTTTTGCAGAGAGATTTTGGGAGACTCTTGGATTCATTGGTTGAAGGTGCATGCAGAAAGCTGTGGCGTATCTATAGATCTTGGATTCCCACATGTGAAAGTGCACTGGCATGGAGTGCGTGGAATGAAGTGGTTGGACTTGCTACCTCTCTGTGCAACTTTGAAGATAGAGGAACATCCAGACATAATTCTAATTCATCGTGGAGGGAACAGTTTAGGACATGTGTGACTTCAGAAGATAATGGACATGTTTTCAAACTCTAAAAATAATTTTTTCAGGGATTGCGCAGAGACAAGTGTGGCTTCGTTCTTTCTCATGTGGTCCACAAATGGGGAAAGCAAGGCGTAATGTTAATAAGGCTGTTTGTGCCTTCCTACGAGATTTTGGCATGTCCTCTTTTAACAATGAAAATATTTTGTTTCGTAGTACATACATTTTTCGCAAAGATGGAGTCCATCTTACTTATGCTGGCAATCAGATTTTTCTGAGAAATGTACAAAATGCATTGCAACCTTTTTTAGAAATACAGCATTCGTTTTGAAGTACGTCTTACGTAGTTAAAATGTTTTACATTCAAACACCTCCCAAAGGCTCTTTTCAGAGCCACCACTTCCTGTTAGAGAAAAATGCATTGGTTTCAATAGGGTAGCAATGCAATTGTTTTTCTGTTCGCGGACCGTCTGCGGACTTTCACGAAATGGAAATGGCTATGCTTTATGTATCTTCACTTCTATTTTTTAACTGTGAAAGGCGGCTCTGAAAAGAGCCTTATTTTTTTGATTTTTGTTATTTTGTATTTTTTTTTGTTCTTTTTTATGCACGACACACTAGGAGAGGAGGGAAAGGAGCGTAAAGGGAGGGGGACACCAACCACAGGGATAAGAAAGGGCGAGCTGAGAGAGGAAGATGTAGAGTGGGTTTTATTTGGGTAGTGAGCAGGTCTTCTGGTGCTCTGAGACGATCGTCTCAAAAGCACTCCGAAGTCGTTCCCCCCTGCAGAGTACTGTGTCACAGTACACACATACACCTGTGACCCTCGAAAGGTAAGGGTCATCAGAATTCTGTATGGCCTGTGAGGCAGCTTGAGGAAGACACTGTCCCACAGAGGTGTTCCTTGCGGTGACAGGATCAGGAACGGAGGATGAAGTAGAGGCAATCAACCTACTACGCTTCTTGCAAGGTACAACCTTGCGAATGGCCCCAGTGTGGAATGAGCGCAGGTGTCGCTTCATGGTAGTGGTCCCAAAGCTATACGAACCATGCTTCCCGTGACTGAGTACCATTTTGCACTCATTACAGGTGACACGGTTCCCATGAGACTTAGGACCGTTTCAATGAACGGTAAACAACCGCCACATCCAAGATTCATGCCGAGGGCGGGTAGTAGGGATTTCCTCTACCTCATTCTCGTCATCCTCTTCTTCCTCCTCTGTATCCTCACTCCTGTTCCCCTCTTCAGGCCCTTGGGGAAATGGTGGTGGTGGAGGGGGTGGGGGTGGTGCTGAGGCAGATGTAGCACCATGTGGTAATAGTCGAGCCATGGATGTCATAGGCTTGGAGATGGAAATCTCAAAATCTGCAAAGTATGCAGCAAAATGCAGTGTGCTCTGTGGAATAGTCAGAAACACAATAAGAATGCGCTCTAGGGCGTGGTCTTATATCGGGGTGCTTGTGCGCGGGTCGCGGACATACGCGCCGTCCGCAAGACAGATCGAACATCAAAAAAGGTTCAAAAAGTCACAAAAACTATGTGGAAAGTTAGGATTAGTATGTGGGATTTGTGGTATGGTGATTTTTTAATGAGAAATATTGTGGATTACTTGGAAATGTACTTTTAAACTGGTCGGGGACACGAGATGAGCGTGGGCGCGGACACATGATTGTTTTGTGAGCATGTTCGCTAAGGTAGCGGTCGTCCGCAGGACAACCAATGTACGGACATTGTTTTGCGCATGCGTGTTCATGTTCTGCGGACAGTGTTCGGGTCCTGAACTAATTAAAAGTGCATCACATGTAAAACGAACAGTTACGGACAGCCGTTTGTTCTTAGCACAGTTTAAATTATTTGCTAACAATACGGACAGACATAGCGTTTCAAGCACACCTCCATTTTCATTTATTTACGAACAATTCAGGACACCACAAGTGTTCTTAGAACATTTTCAACTTGCATGAGAACATTACGGACAGATGTAGTGTCCTCAGGGCAGTTACATTTTTGTTTCTTTACGAACATTTCCGAACAACCGCGGTGTCCGTGGACACCTAATTTGGTTTTATCACAAGGAACTGAAAGTAATTACAACACAATATAAGAAAAGTAATTTTATTTCATTTATATATACAATTATGACTGGGAAGGTGGGGCAGAAACGGAAACAAAAACAGGAATATTAGGGATTTCTAGATAACTGGGATCAGGTGAAAAAGGGAAGGAAATCTCATCGAAACGCTTTGGTCCATAGACAGGGTTTGAGTTTAACTGCGTGGGATAGGGTGAGGGGGGACAAGTGCAGGTTGGACAATGGTGTGCTGTTGGGGGTTTCACATAATTTTCCACAAAGTTTTTCAAATCCATAAAATGTTGCATAAGGTCGTCCATTTTTTTATTAATCTGCTGTAGAGTGATATCCTCTGATTGTTGTTGTGAGATGCTTGGAATTTTTGTATGGTCTGTAATAAAAAAAATGTATATGTTAAATGTATACAGAATAATATTTATTAATTGGTTTATATAGTAAAGTGTGTACCATTAGGTGGACTATTTTCTAACATTTCCTCTCGTGGGAAATGCTCCTCTAGCCAGTCGAGAGTATTACACATTTCTGTGAGAAAACAAAAAAGTAATATGTTTTTTTTCTAATATAGAAAGTTTATAAATATATGAGTAAAAATAAGTGCACTTACTGTGTCTGGTGAGATATGTAATCAGTAGTGTATACGTCTGGTCTTGCTGTTGGTTGTGGAGCGTCTGTGAGGTAATTATGGTGGAAGCCACTTTATCTTCTTTTGGTATATTCCATTATATAATATTGTATTTACATGAATGGTTAGTGTGTTACATATATGGGTAAAATTTTTTAAGTATTACTACATATCCTTTGTATGTGTGCTGCTTTGTGAATTTGTTAAATGTTCCTATGTTATGATATAACTATTACACATACCTCCCCAGAGTTTTTAGGTGTGGTACTGTTGTCCAAACATGTCTGCGGACCGTCAAATTCAGTAGAAAGGGTTCAGTATGTTCCATATTATATGTACATAAAGTCAAAGTTATTATTGTTAAGTTGTGCTACTAAAAAACTATGAAATTCAGTAAAAAAAACTTTGTTAAGGGGACGTTATGGTTAAGTTGCGCTACTAAAAACCTATGAAATTCAGTAAAAAAACTTTGTTAAAGGGACGTTATGGTTAAATTGCGCTACTAAAAACCTATGAGATTCAGTGAAAAAACGTTGTTAAAGGGACGTTATGGTTCAAAGTAAAACCGAAAAACCCCTGAAATTCGGCAGTTATGGTAAGATAAGCAACCATAACTCGCGCCGCCACCGTGCACTGCTAAGACTAACACCCAGGACATCAAAGATGACATCACAAATGTCATTGATTATATTAAAGGGTGGCAAAAGCTGCCCTATAGGTAATGTGAGTCGGAGACACATAGAAACCCCTCAAAATTCTATTGTTAATAACTTTTGATTCGAGTAACAGATATGACCGAAATTTCAAAAGTTATTAGAAGTCTGCAGGCCCCCCCAGACTGCAAAGTTTTGTAAAGATTCATTAAAAAATCTAAAAGTTATTAAGCGTCCAGAAAAACATATTTTTTCCAAAAGTGTAGCCTACTTCCCATTCCTTTTCCCATACACAAAAAAGGAGAATTTTTGCCAAAGCGCACAGCCCAAACCGCTGGATGGATTTGGACTGGGTCTGAAAAAACTTGGGCACAAAGCGTAGCCTTGCACACCATGCATAGTTTGGGGCTATTCTCTGCAGTAGTTATTTCCATATTTGACAGAGAAGGGGGTTCCACCTTCCCCCAAAATGGAGATATCTCCCATGGTGCATTGCATCTTGTTTTTCTCTCGATGCAAGAGATATTCACGGCTATAACCGAGGTAATGGGAAAATGAAATGCAGTAAAAAGCTATAGGCAGGTCAAAAAACATACACATTCCATCAGGGTAGAGGTGGGGTATGGCTAGAGGGCACTGAGTCCAGGGACCGAGTCTGCAGCACGAAGCTTAACGTAGCCTCGGCTATAGCTGCGAATAACTGACATCTGAAAGCAAACTGCATCACAGAAGCAGCATGTGTTTTGGGGTGAAAGGAAGAGTGCAGGGGAGGAGGCCATCTGGGGAGTGGGGTGAGCTTGCACATATGAGGGGGGTACTTGTTGCTGGCCTGGGGGGGCAGGGAAGCATTTTCTGTGTGCTAGTTTTACCGATATGCTCGGCTATATCCAAGGCTACGAAGGACACAAATACCCACGGGTAAGACTAGTTCTGTATTCGCAGCTATATTTTTGGGGGTGTCTCTGTTTAATGTATTTGAAAGTTATTTGTATAGGTATAGTGACATTGGGGGTGAGAAATCAGTGACCCGGTAGGTATTATAGAGTATTTTTTATTTGGATGTGTGTTTTCAGACTTTTGAGCATGTGAGACTTTGGAGATAAATAGAAGAAAATCAATCTCTGCTTGGGTAGATTTGTACATAGTCACGAATATATTAAGGAGGAACTATTCTGGCATCATTTTATCAACTCCAACAGTATGAGTTTACTGTTGGCATTGTATAATATCTGGCTGAAGGTTGAAGTTAGCCTCAACATAACTATATAGGAGTCAACAAAGCCTAGTAGCTGAACCGAAACTGCTGGAACTCAAGCAAACCCTCTATGTGCAATGGGAGCACAGCCAGATAAGGTTTACGAGACATTATTTTAAGCCACTAATGTTCCTCTATTTAAAGCCTTGGATGCTTAACCTGATGAGTAGTTGACATTCAAAGGAAGTTTGTGGCAGCCGATAAAGCACTGAAACTGGGAGCATTGAGGTTTTTATATGGACGATGATGATATTTTTGTTTGTTTAGGGAATATTATCTTTTTATAAGAGATACTGAACTCTATCTATATGATGTGTGTTTTTATATGATAATCTTTCCTCTTGCTTAATTTTATATGTATGTGTAAAGTTTCAATGTAAACTAAATCACAATAAATACTATTATTATTAGAAGAAAATTGTTTAACAAAATTAATATAAAAATGAACAACTGTAGTCTAGTTTTAGATATGCCATAAAATGTATTTTAGGTTGTGTATTCTCACTTATGGTATTATATTGTGTGGCTGTGAAATGTTTGCCTATCTAGTTTATTGTTATGCATTTTTCTATGCTTTCTTATTTTTCAGTTACTTTACATAAGTACATGAGTAGTGTTGTACTGTATTGCTCATTTAAATTGGATTGTACTATAAAACTTGAAGTCAGTCCCCCTTTTAACTGACCTTTTGTAACCGTGGTTGTGGTAAAAGTCAATGAACTGTAGCTGCGGGTCTATCAAAAAAATTCTTTTGTTATTATTTATTGTATTGGTGTATTTATGTATGATGAATAGTCCTTAGAAGGACTGTTTTGGGGGACACTCAGTGTAGAACTTTAGCACATCAGGAGTACTGTTTTGATGTTATGAATGAACACTGCATTTCCTTCATCGGTTAGGTGTATTCCGTCATGTCTATATTAATTGGCCATGTTGAACTGTATGTTGCTGTTCAAAATCCATAATTGGTTGTGGTCTATCATGAATGATCAAGATGCTTTATGAACATTTCTCCAGGATTTCTCAATTTAACCATTAAATCTTTTGGTCCATCTCCATTTTTGGAGATTGGAGATTGGAAAAGATAAAGATGGTGTGAAGAAATAGTTCCATTCGTTTTCCCATGTCTTGTTTTATCATTAAAGTAAGGGACACCCCTCATACATTCCCCAAATCATTGTCTCCACACTGAATTAGTATGACATCTGGGTGCCCTGTACTTCTCAGACTGAATCATTTTAGGAAAAACCTGGAACCATCTCATTTCCCGCAATCCAAACCATTGAATTGTAACATTTCTCATACCTAGGGCCATTTTAATATTTAGTTTATCACAAAAAGCCAGCAACCAAAACAGCCAACTGTCTCCAATCAGTCACACAGTTTTCATACCAGCTATGCTATCTGTAGTATTTCCCTCTTTCAAGGAAAATGATTCCTAATTTGAATTTCTAGTAGTGTGTATGAGCAGGGTATGCATGATGCGTGTGTGTTGTAGTTTCTAATTGGTTGATAGTGCTGTTGATATTATTTGTGGCTATACAGCAGCCACCCAGTATGCAGCATTGCTATTTGTGGGTAGATAACCACTCCGCTACCCCTGCTGCATCTGTGGGCAAATGACACGTCATGTGTTTGCAGACGTATGATCCGAACTTTTGGGTGGGGTGGCACCTTATATGAATTGAGTGGGAGATTGTAAGAGACTAGAGGAGTAGAGGAGGACTATGAGGAGTGGAGGGGGCTTGTAGGCACGTTGGGTACAGTTTTGGAGTTTGGTGGAGTGGAAATGTTGCAATGTCTTAGTACGAAGGAAAAAGGCAATGCTGCAAAAACATTTTAAAGTTTAAAAACAAAGAAAAAAAAAAGTAAAACAAGAAATACACAAACAGATCAAATTACAGTACAAAGGTAAATAGGATAAGGGGAAAGGTGGGTAAAAAGGATTGGAATTTAAGGGGTAAACTGCCAAAAGTGCTTGCAGTTACTGAGAAACCCATTCACTAGCAAGTACAGAAAGCAATGATAAATGTGAACGTCTTTTTTGTGAGTGTGGTGATTATTTGCAGCTGGACAGTCTTGGACACATGGATGTTGTGAAACAGCATGGGAATACCTACGTCAATATATCGCAACGTTTGATTGGCTTGTTCGTTCCCAAGCGTAAAAGCCACATATAGACGCGGAGCTGCACCACGTGATTTCATTGGTAGGTGGAAAGATTTGGTAGATGCGTCAAGGGAGTTGGACATCCTATTGGCTCATTTTGCATGCATGGGCCATGTCAGATGGCATTGGCGTATTTGCGTGAAGACATCTCAACTTTTGATTGGATCGTTCGTTGATGGTTATAAGTCATGTGCAGGTGCGAGCCGCAGTGTGTGATATGATTGCCTGACGTATTATGCCCATAGATATGTAGCCCCATTGAAGGATGTCTATATATGGGCAGTAGTCTTGTACATATTTATTTTAAAATCTATTGCGTGCAGTCTTTCTACACAGTTACTGTAACACTTTAATAACTATTCACGAACAGTACATATACATGTAAATTTTAGTACAAGTTAAGTACATATGCAAACATATTTTTTATTTAGGGAATGTGGTTGCACAATGGATTTTTATTTTACTTTCTAGACTTAATACATTGTTTTGATTAGCCAAATTGTCTGCATTGTTAAAGTTAAATAAGTATGGAATAAAAAAAACTTGAAATTAAAGAAATAAACTTTAGTTGCAAGGACGTTTAGGTGAGTACTGAATGCAACAAAACCCTGGAAATTCAGCTAAAGCCACCTTAACTTTGCTCCCCCTGTTGTGCAGACTATGACCACAATGATGACATCACAGATCACATCACTGATGACATCACTAATTACATGTATTATGAGAACAATGATGACATTACAAACCCCATCACTGATGCCATCACTGCTGAAACACTAATTACACTGTGTACAACTGATTTCATCAATAATGGAGTTAGACATAACATCATTTATAAGTCAGCTCATGAAAACTTTGATTACTTCCATAACAATTTAGGCCATGGACTTGGCCATGACAAATAGTGGGGTCACTGGCCAGCACCAAAGGCCATAGCTAGTGTCAGTTAGTGTTCAAAACTACCAATGCGCATGGTCAAAAGCCATGTCTAGTGGTATCACTGTTTTAAAATATACAGTGGGCAAAGTTGTAGCTGTACGCCAAAGATAGCGCCCATTAATATGTCAGAATATGCAGTCACTTCAGCCAAAGGCTGTGGCCACTGGCTAGTATTGTGTTAAAGACCATGGCTAGTGGCTAGTTAGTGTCTATAATCTACAGTGGGCATGGTTGAAAGCCGTAGCTAGTGGCTGGTTAATGTTGTGTAATACACAGTGGGCACGGCCGAAGGTCATCGTTATTGCATTTCATTATTTTAAAATATACAGTGGACATGGCCAAAAGATGTACAAACTACTCAAGGTCAAAGGCCATGGCTAGTGGCCCATTTATATGTTAGAATATATAATTGGCACAGCCAAAGATTGTGGCCAGTGGCCAGTATTGTGCTAAAGTCCATGGGTTGTGGCTAATCCTGTTGAAAGCTGTATCCAATGGTAAAGGCCAAAATCTGTGGTTGGTAGCATGTTACTGCACAATGATGAAGGTTGTGACCACTGTCCATAGCTGAGGGCAATGACTAGTACCCATTAATGTGTTAAAATAAATTCGGCCATGCACACTGACCATGGCTGAAGGCCATGCTTAATGCCAGTTACTGTTGTAAAGTAATTAGTGATGTCATCAGTGATGTCTAAAAGAGTAGCTAATGAAAGCACCAGGTTTGGCATATCCAATGAAATATCAGGATTTATTTGTAGAAATAGGATTTAGAGAGCAATGCATGTCAGCATTGTTATATCAAACACACGGTGCAATAACAAGTTCCAAAATTCCAAAAACAGTTGAACAGTCTGTGGCCCAATGGAGTTATGATACTCCAGATCAGGACTTGATCAACGCGCAAAAGCACGATCTTATTCTGGGCCTATTTTACAACAATTTTCTAGAAGCAGAACAAAATCCTCTGTCTGAAGAGGACAGCAAAGGGAAAGAGAATTGAGAGTGCTGTTAAAAAACAAAAAGAGAATTAGATTATAAAATGGACTGATGATTAGAGAATCTGTGACAGGCCAAATCCAATGGGTAGTGCCTTTGTCATTTTGGGGAATGATCTTACATCATGCCTACAATGCCATAACTGGAGGACACAGAGGTTTACAGAAAACTTTGGACATTTTAAAAGATTATGCCTATTGGCCACACATCTCCCAAGATGTGCTCTAAACCAGAGGGTGTTTAGTGTGAGCACAATTTCAACCTGCGTCACCAGCTCATAGAGCAGCATTGATGAAAAGGGGCTTGACAATCCCATGGTCTAATTTACAAGTCGACTATGTCAGGCCCGTGAGGAGATCAGCAAGGAGAAACAGGTACATGCTGACAGTCACTTGCCTAATGTCCAAGTGGGTAGAATGCATTCCAGCTTCCAATTGCAGCACACAAATGGCAGCCACTTTACCTGTAAATCATATTTTCCAGGATTTGGTTTACATCAAAGAATAGAGTCAGACCGGGCAAGAGGAAGCTACACATTTCTTACCGGCCCTCCTCTTCAGGGGATGTGGAGCAGTGTAACAGATCGATAGTTGATATGTTGAAAAAGTTTGTAGCTGAAGCAGGATCTAGTTGTGATTTGTGGCTTTCAGTGATATTAATGGCTGTTAAGTCGACACCTTCTAAATCAACAAATCTCAGCCCCCCTGAAATATTGACAGGAAAGAAAATGGTTCTGCCACAACACTTACTTTACAGATCAAAAGAACAGGTTCTTAATAATGCAACCACAATTCATGAATATGTGGAAGAATTCAGAAAGCACTTGCAATATGTGTTTGCATTTGCACAGCGAAATTTGGAAAAGGCCGCTGATGGTGCAAAGACATATTATGACAAGAAGGCGTCTGCGAGAGAATATGAAATAGGAGACCATGTATACAAGTTTTAATTTTGGGAAAGAGAAACATAAAAACTCTAAATTCCTTGCAGCATAGCAAGTGCCTTATAGAATTGTAGATAAGGTTTCACCTGTGGTCTACAGAATTGCTAAAAAGGAGCAAGAATTAACAATGGAACAGTTTGTACATGTTAATCCAATTAAGCCCTTTCACCCGAAACATGAAGTGAAAAGATTAGAGTGTGTTGAAACTAGTAGAGAGTGAAAAGAAGTGAAGCGCTTATCTATTAAATAGCATTGCCATAGCAGGTGGTGTAAATAGTATGAAGATGTCAAAAGGAGATTTAAAGAGGTATAACAAAAGAGTAAAAAGTATCAATTTAGTGAACAAAAACCCAAGTAAGTAACTAAGAGAAAGGAGTATTGTGTTTGAGACTGTTATCTGAAATATACCATGTGATATTAGTGTGCTTAATTGTGCATAACTGAATTTGATTTCAGATATCCCAGTGAGAAAGTAAAAGTAAAGGATTTGAGGTGCTTGATACTTAAGTTCTCTTTTCTTTTTACTCTAGAAAAATAATTGTTTTCCCCATCAGCACCGGACCATTGGAGCGCCGGATCCCTGGAGGATACCACTGGATTGGAGTCCCCTGCAACCGAAGTAGGGGGTGAAGGTGGTGATCCCGAAAGATGTGAAGATGATAACCCCAAAGAAAGTCCCATTAAGTCTTGGGATGGAGGTCCATTTCTCCAAGAACCGTTTCCTGTGCAATTTTTAAATCATTTACAAAGACTATTTTTTTATCACAGACTATTTATACTATTTTTTTTATCACAAACTGATGTTTTACTGATTGTCACATCTGTCTGAGGCCAATGGCACATTGTTATGGATTTATGGTTTCTGAAAATGAGGATGTTTTTCTTTAAAATTCCCCCCAGAAAAATTCCCCAAAAAACAATAAAAAAACAAAAAAAACAGATCACTAATTAAATAAAGATAAAAGATAAAGTTGCTTAAAAGATAAAGACAAAAGGGAAACCAAGAGATACATTCTAAAGAAATGAAAAAAATTAAGATTATTATTTTTGTTTTCTTAAAGATTTTGTTTCTTTTGCTCAAGACTCATAATTCTTTTGCTCAACTAGAGATATATATATAACGTTTTGCATGTATGAATATTACCATTTGTATGTTATTTATTTTTGATTATTAGGATTTTATTGGGAGAAGCACATGTGTTTTAGAGCATATTTGTTTGTTTTTCCTGCAGTGATTTCGGGTTACATCTTATCAGAAAAAAAAAATGTAGGAATATGGGCCCTGCATTTTAACACTTAGACTTAGCATTTCAACATTTAGACTCTGCAATCTAAATCCCCATTTCCCATTTTCCCTTCCCCATTTTCCCTTCCCCATTCCCATTTTTGCCCCATAGGGCATAATGGGAGTGGGGAAGGCGCTAATTACGGCACCGTAAATTACGGTGCCGTAATTAGCACCAAGGTGCCTTAGCACCATGGAACTTAACGCCTGCAAAAAGCAGGCGTTAAGGTGGGAATCAGGCGTTAAGGGTTAACGGTGGCGTTAACCCTTAACGCCTGAGTTGTAATGAGGGCCACGGACTCTGCATTTCACATTCACATTTTTGCAAAGGTTTGAACTTAAACTGGGGCCAAGATTGTGAAACTCATTGCTGGACTCCAGAGTGGGAGTCTCAGACAGAATTAAAAGATGCCAATGCACAGAGCACATGCTAGAAGTTTTTTTTCACTTTGCTTCAGGATGCTATTGCAATTAACTGAGCTACACTAAATATAATACTAACTAAATCTAACATACTAAGTAGCCTAACCCCATTTAACATGGAACAGATTCCCTTAATAACATTTAGTGCAAATTAGGTCATGAAATAAGCTGGATGCAGACTTATGAAAAGGCATAATGCTCTGAAAATGGGAAAGAAAAATTAACTTTAAAAGTGCTGGCTGAATCTGCAATGTGTGGTAAGCTGAAAAATGTGAATATCTATTCTACTAAAAACATGATAATGTTTTGGAGCAGGAAGTGCAAGAGAAAGGTTTGATTTTTCTCTTCAGCAATGCAGTCAGCACAATGAGAAAGGCAATTGTGTGATTTCTTTAGTGAGATGAATTGGACAAGGGGAGGGGCTCCTGATTGACAAGGGGTTTCATAAAAAAGGGTTTTGAGGCAGAGTAGAGAGGCATTCCTCTTCTGGCACTGACTGACAAAGGAGTACAGGGCTGGTCTGCTGGGCTAAGGCTGAAGCTGTCACTTCCCTGGGTGGCGATACTTAGCAGACCTGCAAAATCTGGAGAATCCATATCTGGGTTGACCCTGGAACACTGCCAAGCTGAGTCAGGGAATATCGCCTGCTTAATCTGGTAATTATCAAGTTAATTGAGGGGCGAGTGGAGTGAGTGGTAACTTAGCTTAGCTCAAATAGTTTAGTTCATTTTAGATGCTGCATTAGAGTCTCAAATTTAAATGTACATGTCATTCTGTGTTTATATTTCTGAAAGTCTTGCTGGTTTTTTAAAAGGGTATTTTTCTTGCCAAGTTTTCCAAAGCCAAGGTTTATGTAGCAGAACTTGCCACAGAGCATTGAAAGCCACTTTAGAAAAGTTCACTCAATTTGTGAATTATAATGTAGGTGTACATGTCATTCTGTGTAACTTGCATTTAAAAGATATGTGATTTTCTTTCCTCATTTTTCTTTCTTCTCTCTTTTCATTTATGTATGTGAGATAACTGGAGGAATATCCACCGTTATTGTTGAATTTGAAATAAAAGTTTTTACTTCATGTTAAAACTGTAGTTTTTTTCAAATAAAAAAAAGTAACTTGCATTTCTAGTTTATGATAAAGAACAAATTCGAAAAGGTGATTTACTTTCAGTATATTTTTATTCTGCACTCAGTCTCATTGATTTGACATGCATACTGAGATAAACATGCAGTAAGAAATATCTCAACGCAAAGTAGCCACACTGAATTGTTTTACATAAAGGGGCAGAATGAATGTGTTATATTTCAGTTGCATGCTTCACAATTGTTGGAATACACCCAACAGGGTGTAATATGGTATTGCACAGAAGGTACCAGAGGAGGGCATGAGCCATCTATTCAGAGTGCATTATGTTCAGTATTTGTTTATTGTTAATGACCTGAGTGAAACAATAATTAGGCAGTATTCTGAAATTAGTTTCACCACTATAAAAATAAAATACCACAAAAATACCACCATAGTAGAAATGCCACCATAGCAAAAATACCACAATATAACTACCACAAAGTAATAGACATATCCCAAAATATATCTAACAGATTTGACTTATCTACCTTTTGCTTCTGTGTATATACATTTACTACACATCTGGTTATTTATCTTATATGTATATATGGTTTGTTCTCACTTGTATGTATGCTTACTCTTGTTTCTTTAGTTACATATTCACTCCTTAAGTGTCCTTATATCATTTCAGTGCGTTATTGTGTCTTCTCCTTATGACATCATCTTGCACCTGTCAGATTTTCTTTACAGAACTTTGCTATTCAGTTGTGTCTGAAAATCCCCTGCTACTCCTTCAGTTTGAGGATACAGTCAGTACTTTTGTCTGAGTGCATTTTGTCTCTCATACACCCGTTGTGGTATTGGAATGATACCTGATTTCATGCACAGTATCTTCTTGTCCTTCATCCAATATGTTGGAAGTGATGGGGCAGGTTCTATCAATGACGTTCACGTCTGTTCCTCTACATATGTAATTTAGTTGGTCCACAGCTGAAGACCAGTAACACTAGCGCCAATACTTTAACTAAATTTGATTTTACACTAGTAAGTGTGTGCAAACTCAACACATTTTTCAGCTTTACAGGATAAAACATACACAAATTCAATGGATTTCAGGTCACCATCTTATGTACAGGAGCATTTTCCAATATAGTTTCATGATGACTTTGCCCACAACATATGCCTGTATTCTGACAGTGTAAAATAATATGCCAATACTGGTTGTACTGAAACATATGCCCTCTCGCCTTCTCGTCACACCAATCTAGACCAGTATCCCCAATAAATAACACTTATCATGTTAAATCAAAATGCATTTATTGGCTTCACCACTGTAGTTCTTTATCCCTAAGTAAGACTACTCATCATGATAGCTTTGCCAATGATGCCCTTAAAAGTGACAGACACCAGTAAGGATACATGGACATACTGGGTGTGGGATAGTATCCCCAAATACGGACACTTATGTTGGCTTTGCCCTTAATTCCAGTAGAAATTATATGCCCATTGTAAGAAATCATATCCATACTGGCAGTGCCAATGTAGGCCAGTGCCCACATTTAACAACACTCATCTTTTTGCCTTTGCCCATAATCCCAGTAAAAATACTATGCCACTATAGGAAAACATGTCTGTATTGGCTGCACGACTCTAGGGCAGTATTACCACATAATAGCACTCAATATGCTGGTTTTGTCATAATACCAGTACAAATATTAAGCTTTCAATATGTGATCTAGTCCACCCCTCCATGGTTTACAAACATGCACACAATCACACAAGCACACAACACACACAAAACTCAAAACATGCCTGTTGCTCTCCATGCCCGCTGTCTTCTTCCGGGCCGCTCATGCTGAGCCTGTCAGTCCCTGCATGCACTCTGTGCATTGTGTGGGTGGGCTCAGTGGAATGAGCTTGTCAGCCTTTTGTATGCAGTTTCTTTTGCCCACCACGATCAACGGATCATGGGCAAAAGACTATAACATAGATAATTCTGTTGGACAAGGTTTAGTTGAGCATTCTATTCGAGGAATGGAGGAATTCCACAATCTGTAGAGCCCATGTAACATCTTCTGCTAAGCAAGTGGCAGCATTGAAAGCCCAGGTATATTCCCCCTTTTATCACCTCTAGAGTCCATCATTCCCTAGATCAGGGGGCTTCCGGTGGCCAGGTCACTTCCACAGTCGCTCCTGGCACAAAACATAGGCTCTTGATACACCCAGGAGGCCAGAGCAAGGGGCCATTGAGCTGGATCAATGGGTTAGGGGGGGCAAAGTGGCAGCCAAAGAGGGTGTCACTAGTAGTGTGGAGGACGATGAGGATCAAAGATATGAAGCAGATGCCCAGAGGGTTAAAGAAGTTGAGTGTGATAGGAGTGTGTTGGGGTGGTGAACAGAGGAGCACATCTGATATCCAGTGTGGAGAAAAACTTGAAAGTAATAGTAGTGTACTCTAGCACCTTGAAGCATCTTTTGTGCTAGATGGAATTACAAATAATGATCTCAGACTAAATAATCAGAGAGATTCAAAGAATATGGCAATGTACTACTTTATTCTCATTTAATAAAGCAGGGGGAACTGACAGGCATTGAACTGATGCATGCACACTCACAACTAACCTTGATTATGCAATGTGCGTCATCTATGATGTCATGCTATGTTGCAAAATACAAAATCTATCGAGAGAAGTGATTGGTTAAGGGAACATATCTACTTATAGAACACATAAGGATTAGTGCATCATTGGCTATCCTGTATCTTTAGGGGACACCTTGAACTACCTCTTAATACATACAGTACTGATTATAATAGACAAACTATCAGTTGATTGGTCTATGCAACATTGTATGTTAGGTTGTCCCTCAAACCCACTGATTGATTGGCAAGCTATCTCAACCGTGGGCTTTCAGCTCTTTAGCAGCACGTCAGTGAAACAAAACTTAGGCATTTAATTCCCGTCAGACTACTTCTTGTTTTCCAAATTAGTCCATCAACCCTCTTCAGTAGGCCGTAAGCCAAATTCTTCCCTTTGTAGTTGACCTTGCTGGCTGCTCACTGGCCTGTTACATTCAAGGGAGTGTGAGTGCACCACAATCTCCGTCTGAGGCTTATTGAATAGCCCCTGTTTCCTTCTTTGATATCAGATGTTAGCAGACCACAAGTCTGTCCATTTCACCCTATTATTTACAGTTATTTGATTTAATTATGCAGGGTGCTGTTACTCCTATTGACCTTGTTCACTCTACCTTGAATGGACAACATCCACTTTTAATTGTCCAATACTTTGGCTCTTGCAGATGCTTTCTTCTTCTTCAATCTATGGGAAATGTTCCTCATTCAGAGCTTATCCATGTATCTCCCTTTGTGCCATATGCTTATTCCTTAAAATAGCATCCTTAATCCTGGGCCAATCTTGACTCATCATCAGTTCTGCACACAGAATTATTCTTCCCCGTATCCTGATTCTGCAACCTTGGTTTGTCTCTGAGGTAGCTTGGTTGAGTTGGTTGAGTTTGACGTGAGCCGCCGTCCATTTTCCTATCATGGCCGTCCTTCCCACTTTATATATACGTCTATGGCAAGCTTCCATATGCTTTCTTTCTCCCTTGCATTACTGCATATTTACAGTAATTGATCAGTAAGTTACTCCATCTTCTTTGTATTCACAATTACTTAGGAACATGTTTCTCTCGGTGCTTCAGTTACATTATTACTCTTAAGTATTTTCATATCGTTTCACCATAGATTCATATATCTTCTTCATGACATCACTCTGCCCTCATCAGATTTCACTTACCGTTCCATGATGTTCATAGGTGTGTGCTTACATCCTTCCATGTGGCATCTTTCCACTGGCTCAACGTGAGGGTACATTCTGTATGGCTGTCTGAGTGCATAGCTATCATGCAGTCTGCGGTTTCCCATCATTCCGGTGCCAATGCCCCTCCAGGTTCCCGTCATTCCAGTCCCCCTTCTGCCCGTTTATCCTCACTTACCCAATCAGGGCGGCAGCAGCATGGTGTTCATTGGCAACGCACATTGAGGCAGACGGCCATGAATGGTCGCCCAAGGTCCCTGCGTCCGTTCCTCCATTGGCAGCTGCCTTGGCGTTTTACAATGATTCAGTGTAGCCTCCGACCCAGCCCAGTTCCGCATCCGCATCACGTGACCAAGAGGGGCCAACACGTGATGCGGAAGCACTTTGGGAGCCGTGCATCACGTGACGCAAAGGCGTCTGATCACCTGACTAATCAGCACAGTTAAAAACGGCGATGATACGCTTACACAGTGCTTCACAGCTGTTCATTTCAGCACTGTTTGGCATTATCGTACTTTCTTGATCACGGTATTGGACTACGTGAGTTTAATCGGATTCCTCTTGCCTCTCCCTTGGATTACGCTCTGCTTCTTGTTGCTTCTGGTCTCCTGACTCCTGGACTGCTAACTGGTTTTCCCTCGGATTATCCCTCAGACTTTGTTGTGCTCTTTGGCTTCTGACCCCGGAACTATTGCTTTTGAACTGCCCTGCTTCATTGTTACGCTTGAGCCCCCAACCACGGCTCACACAGGTGTTACAGCGTGTGTTCATCCAGAGTGCTGATCAGTGTTTTCCACCACTTGCTGCCGCCATTCACACACTGCTGGTGCATGGAACACCTCCTGCTCTGTCTGTCCCAACACAGGGTATGGTTGACACCCCTCCCCCTTTCCACCTAGGTAAGCCCATCAGTGTTTCCCAGCATACATTCTGTGCTCTGTCTGTTCTTGCCATTTTTCTGTATTAAACCCTTGCTTGCCTTACAGCGGTCAAGGGGGTTTCCAGCGTTCCTGGTTCCTGATACTTCAGCACTCAACACCTGTGGTCTCAAGGATCACACAGGGAGTTGTTTAGTATCTCCCTGTGTGGTACTTGGGGATGGATGTTTTCATAATCTTCACGACAATCAAGATAGAACAATAGCATCCCTCATACACTAGATGCAGTATAGGAACAATACAGGGGGTTCCATTTACTGCTCTTCTCCAGCTGTTCCAGTTTGACAGAAGTGAGTGGGTGGAAACTAGTGAGAAAATGTCCATCTCCTCCTCTTCATTCCCCGGTCTGGTCAAATTTTCGACTAAATTCTCTTCTGCTATTGCCTTCATCTCTCTTCATCATTTATCTGCATCTTCTTTTCATCCTGATCCTGACACACCAGGTTCTGTGACCGCATTCTCCAGATGGTGAACAGAATACACAAAGTCCTACATATTTTTTATGATCCTTGGGGTAGTAGAACTTTGTTCCTGGGGGTGCAAGGGAACTCTTCTTTATATTTTCTTGGGTACTTCCCTCATTCTGCATTTGCTCACCAGTTCCAGAGTCTATATCAATCATTATTTTCATCTGAATTGCTTTTTTGGCTTGCTTCTGGCAATGTCCCAAGATGAACTTTATGAGACAGAATCATAGTAATACCAATACTAGTATTTCTCCAAGTAGTTTAAAAGCATGAAAGATGAAAACCAATCATCCCATGCTGTCTCATCAGCTTCATCCTCCATTTTTGTATGCACGGTCACTTAAGCTTTGCTACCGATTTGTAATATATGTCATTTGTGTATATATGTAATTTTGTACTTGTACTGTAATTTTGTAAATCATAATTTGTGCATCTTGTATATATTGTAACCTGCATCTAAGAATATGCGCCCGTTTGCCCAGGGGCCTGGCTGCGCTTTATAAATAAACTAAACTTCGAACTTCAAACTTCAAACTTCATAATAATAGTTATTCGCTCTGCCTGGGTTCCATTTCCTCCATCATGAGACGGTATAAACATACGGGAAGAAGGTCTGATCTTGGCTCACACGCCTCCTTCCATTGCTGTAATCAGGTCTAGAACATATCTGTTCTGGAGGGTCATCAGCCTAATGGCTCTTAATTCTTCTCTGATTGCATTGAATCCTTTTATTGTTGCATTGATCGTCTGCAGCAGCTCCTCTCTTGTAATCTGCAGCCACTTGGCATGCATTGCAGCTTAAAGTCCTGGCAAGAATATAGCTGTCATTATCATTTGCATCTTGCTGAACAGTTTATGCTCATCTGGAATATTGTCATAGGCATCCATTGATTGTGTTGAGAAATAATTCTCTCTCTTCTGCCGATGGAGGTTAGGCAAATTCTTCATCCTGAGGTGCTCATCAATTTTTGGAAATTCATCAATATGGAGGTCACTTTAGGGGATCACCAATGCTGGAACATGCATCCTTACCATGGAACATATTCCTCTCCAATTCTTAGGCAACTGCATATAGGCTCTGGATCCACACGCCCAATATTGGTCCATTAATACTGCAGTTCCTCTAAACATTCCTGGGACTTCGATTATCTGTCCACATCCTCTGTTTTCTCCAACCAGGACCATGCCATAATTCCTGAAGCATGTTGTTGCATTCCTTAGTGGTATCAAGATACAGGTCCTGCTTCATTGCCAACCCATGTGAGTAATTTTGAGTACTTGCCCCACGATGCTAAACATTTGTCATTTACTATCTGCACCATGCTTGCCAATTCTTTCTTCAATAGATGTGCAGGGCAGGCCAATAGTCCTTCTTCCCATCAGGTACTAGTGAAAATACATCGATATATCACTAACTGAGGTCTCTCTCCACATCTTGGCTCTCCTGGTTTTTAAGTTATATCTGAGCAATTCACCTTCTTCATCTGGAAAATCTTTATGTGTTCTCCAATCTGGGATGGAACATACGTTTCTTGCTTGTCCATCCTAGTCCATTTTCCATTCTTCTTGTTTTCACAGAGGTGTCTTCATATGGGATTGCTCATTTTGATCGCCATCATAACATTGCCAATTTTCCTTCAAATTGTCCTCTGGTTGTGCATGCTGCTGGATGACTGAGGCACTTTGGATCATGTGTAGACATTTCTCTTCAGTATTATGGAACACACGCAACAGCTTTCGTAAGGCGCTCTTTCGGCCACCTCTTTCATGTGCTGGTACCATAGGTTATTTTTTTAAATTAATCAAATTATCAAGATATAGATTTACATCTTCATGGTTCTCCTCAACATCCATTTTAAAGCAAAATAGACCCCTAGTTATATTGTAAAACAGGCTATCTATACCTTTAGTGGTGACACTAATAGATGTTTCATTGACACCCTCCATATCAGTATCACTTTTTATAACATGTTGAAATACCATAATAATGAGAAAAAAACACAAATCATAATACCAAATGATATCACCATGAATATTCCATGAAAGCCTTTCGACTTTCAATGGTAATGAATCCCTGAAATTTTGGAACCTCTCCATTTGGTGTTTACTTTAATTTGCAAATCTGTTATCTCCTTTTTAATCACTTTTATATCAGAAACTGTAATATAATTCGGATTATCACTCTCCAAACAATACAATTATTATTTGGATCTCCAAAAATGTAATCATGTCTACTCCTGTTTGTATTAGGGCTGGGTAAGACTGTAATGTTGGAAAAAGTAGCATACAAAAGTGTGTGCATTGTCACTGTAATAGGTAGCATAAACGATGGCCGATACTCTTCTTTTTTCTTGAAACTCCAGATTTTCTTTTCATTGTCTCTTTTATCCTATCTAAAAAATGTCCAGCATAGCTTCAAGTCGATTTTATCCTTATCAAATTTGGGCCACTGTTAATCCCTAATCTAAAGTATTGATATGCTCATCCTTTTCTTTGTTGTTGCTTCTGGTCATCGATCAACTGAGCATGCATGGAACTACTTCTCTTGCTTTACAGTGATCAGCTGCAGGAGGGGTTGATGTTTCACCTTTATGGGGTTTGATGACATGTAGCTGCAGCCACGCTTTCGGTCCCCTTAATTTCATGGGTGTGGGGCTAACTTCTTCCACTTCATATGGCCCCTCAAAGGGGTGCATAATCCAGGTGCGTACAAATTTGCCCAACTGCACCTTGTTGCCTGGATGCCGATTTGGGGGTTTTAGCAATTTTTCTGTTTCAAGAGTTTGATAATTTTTATCGCTTCTTTTTGACCCCTTCTCTTCTTGATCTCGAGACATAAAAGAAATACTTGCAGTCATTATTGTTAGGTAATCGTGCATCTCATCACTTAATGCCTTTGCTATACTGTGGCCATCAGTTGTTACCCTAATTGGAGGAACAAATGGGGTTCTCATATAGCATCCAGTGACCAACTCATGAGGAGTTAAATGGTGATCTGAGCCAGGCTGATTTTTCAGGGCATATAGGGCAAGGTGCAGACAATGTAGCCATGCCTTTTTTAAAGTCATCCTGAACTTCGCTATTCGTTTGTTTACTAATGCATTTAATCTTTCACAGACGCCATTCACCTGTGGGTGATAACCAGAAGAAAATGTATGTTTGATACATAATAGAATAACTATCTGCTCAAACAATTCATTTACAAAATGCGGTCAATTGCCAGACTGCAAAATCTTGCACACCCCCCACCTTGGGAACACCTCATGTACAAGGAACTTGGCGGCACACAAGGCATCATGGTGTGTGCATGGACCTGTCTCAATCCATCTAGAAAATTACATACCACAACCAGCATAAAGCTGTAGCCTTTGCATGTCTGCAGCATATGCACATAATCTATATGTAGATGCTTAAATGGGCCAATGGGTCTTGGAATTGCTCCTCTTACTGTTCGAGAAGTGTGCCCTGCAGTACATTTCTGGCACATGGTGCAATTTACAATGAACTGTGCAACACGCTCTAACGGATTGGGCGAGAACCATTCTTCTGCAATTGTAGCAGCAAAACACTCTCAAGTCATGTGTGCTGCGTAGTGAAGCTGCTCCAGTGCTACTCTCAATAATGCTAGAGGCATACCTGGCTTTCCAGTGCTTTCCTGTCTCCAAATTGCCTCAGTGGGGGATAAAGAACACCCCTGCTTTCTCTAGAAATGCTGTTCTTCTTGTGGGGCTCCACCTTGTATCTCAATTAACTGGACAATAGACAGCATGTTAAAGCCTTCCTTTACCAACATACATTGTCCTGTCATTTGTTTTACATCTTCTATTTCCAAACTAGACATGAGTGGACAATAGCTGCCTTTTTAGCCTCTAAATCTTCTGCTTTTTTTCCGCAGGTGATTAAATCTGTCCTTTCTGTATGCTCTGCACATCTTACGACTGCTGGGGCAAATGGGAGACTTAAAACTTTTATAAGCCTATCCAATAGGGCTGCATGTTGCAATGGAGTGCCGTCTGCACGGAGGAAGCCCCTCCTTTTCCAATGTGACAAACCTGCATGTACAGTTGACGTCACATAGGCAGAGTCAGAGTGCACCGTGACTTCCTCATCCTCAAATCTCTGCAGTGCTTCAATGAATGCCACTAATTCTGCAGCCTGTGCTAAATAATTACAAGACAATCTCATAGTTGTTACTACCTCAAATTCACCTTCTCAATTCAGCTTTATTACCACTGATCCAGTATGCCTGTCTGAAGTTGGCTGGTCAATTCTTGAAGAACCATCAATAAAAACAATGTTCCCCCCTCGCGAGGGCTTTTTCTCTATCCTGGGGAGTATAAATATAACATTCAGTATACGTTGTGCAATCATGTACATAATCATCCTCTCCTACTAGTTCTGCTATAAACATTGCTGGATTCACTCTCTTCCATCTACCAATTTTAATTGCATGGTTGGAAATAATCACCTCATACCTGATGTTCTTTGTGTGGTTAATGTACTTTTAGGCTTCTCTAAAATCGCAAATAATACATGGGCCCTCATTACAACTCAGGCGGGGGACCATGGTGCTATTAGCACCATGGTCCATGCCGGATTCCGCCATGGTGGATGGCGGAATTACCGCCCCATTCCAAGGTGAGTGGGGCGGTAATTCCCCATTCACCATTTGCCCTTCCCCATTCCCATTTTTGCCCCATAGGGCATAATGGGGATGGGGAAGGCGCTAATTACGGCACCGTACGGTTCCGTAATTAGCACCAAGGTCGCTTAGCGCCTTGGACTTTAACGCCTGCAAAAAGCAGGCGTTACAGTGTGAATCAGGCATTAAGGGTTAACGGCGCCGACGGCGCCGTTAAACTCTTAACGCCTGACTTGTAATGAGGGCCATGATCTGCAAATAATATTATTGGGCACCCAATTGTTATGCTTGAAGCCTTTTCAATTGCGAATGCAGCAGCAGCAGCTAAAGACTGCTCACAGGGATAGTGTCCCTTCATAACTGGATCTAAAATCCCACTGTAATAAGCCAATGGTTTGTATCCATGTCCTAATGTTGTCTTCTGTGTGAGGACTGCAGTCATAACTTTTCCATTTGAATAGGAAAACAAATACAATTCTTTATTGTAATCTGGGATCTTCCTGCTCCTTCCTGTGAGGCTAAGAACCTTGGTGTCATCTTTGACTCCACCTCCTCCTTCTCTCCTCACATCTCTGACGTCTCTAAGAAGTCAAACTATAAGCTACACTTTCTCAGAGGTATTCTTCCTTTTTTCACTTTCCCCCAGAAGCTCACTGTCTCCAGAGCTCTGGTCCTCTCCAGGCTGAACTATTGCAACAGCCTCTTTCTAAATCTTCCTGCCTCTACTCTTTCACCTTTACAACATATCCAGAACAGGACTGCGATACTGGTCTTTGGCCTCAAGCCCAGGGATTGTATCTCTCCAGCTCTGAAATTGCTTCACTAGCTACCCATGGCTGCAAGGATCAACTTCAAGACCCTCTGCATTATCCACAAGGCTTTCTGGGGCCTGAGACTTCTCTACCTTCAACTTTCTCTTCCAAAATATCTTCCTTCTCGAGCCCTCTGCTCATCCACCGCCAACTCTTTTAGGGTCAGACGCTTCTCCAAGCAGAGGTTTGGGTGAGATCTATCTCCTCAGCTGGGGCCTCCCACTGGAATAGCCTCTATGCCTCTCTCAAACTTGAGCAGAACCACCCCTGGTTCTGGACGCAACTCAAGATGTTCCTTTTCGCTTCTGCTTTCCCTCTTCCTTTCCCCTGCTGATGCACCTGACTGTTCTGCACACTGGTCATCTGGTCACCCTCTGAACTCGGGCCCATGAACCTGCATGTCCAGTTGCCCTTGCACTACCTCCGGGCTCCCCAGCACTTAAGGGTCTGTATCAGCAACCCTACAGTCCCTTCTTTCTGAACTTATGAGCTACACGCTGGCTGCGCTTGTGAGTTAACTGCACTTCCCCTCCCCCCTGGCACTTCTCCCCTTCCCTCTTCCCCGCACTTGCACAATCTGAATGACACAAGGCCTATAAGATTGTGATTTTGTCCTCCCTTTGTTTCCCCCTCCTTTTCGGTCGCGCCTAGAAACACTCATGTGCAGGCATGTTATAAATGCCACATCATATCATATCATACCATATCCCAAAGACAGAGGCTGTACTGATTGCCTTTGTTAATTCTTCAAATCCTTCAGTCATCTCATCCGTCCATGTTATTGTGCTCTTGTCTACCTGTGCTTCTTTAAGTCCTTTTAAAAGTGGTTGAATATATGTACTGTAATCAAAAACCCAGGCCCTGCAATAGTTACATAAGCCTAGAAACTGTTGCATTTCCCTCACTGTTTTAGACGTTATGGTTTTCATGATTGCTTCTGCTCTTTCAGGTGTCACTTTTCTTCCTTTGTGAGAGGTCAACTGTCCTATGTACAAGAACTCTTCCTGACAATATTGTAACTTCTCCTTGTCTACCTTGTATCCTTTGTCTGTGAATTTAGTCATGAGATTAACTGAGTTTAACTGAGTCTTCTCTGCATCTTTCTTCTGTCTCACTACGCACCAAAATATCATCCACATACTGGATTATTGCACTTTTGAGTTGGACATTACCTGAGTCCATCTGGAGGACTCTGTTAAAGATTGAAGGGGACTCACAGTAGCCCTGGGACAAACGTGTGTGTTTCAGGTGGTCATTTCTATAGGAAAAGGAAGTCAAATCTTTTGAGTCTTCATGAAGGGCTATCAAAAATAATGAATTTTTCAAATCTATAACTGTGAAATATTTGCCCGAAGATGGGATATTAGACAGTGTTGTTGCAGGATTTGGAACTAAAGGAAACTCAGCTTTGACTAATTTGCTTAAGGTCGAAGGTCCTGTATATATCTCCACAACTGCCACTTTGATTTCCTCATGGGGTACACAGACGTGTTTCATGATGAATTTGATGGCACTAATATGCCTTGCTTCTTTAAAGTGGAAATAGTCTCAAATAAAACTTAATCCGCCTCTCTGGACATGGGCTATTGCTTTGCTTGTGGTAAAAGAGCTCATGATTTTAGTTTAGTTTTGACTGCACCCATTGTCTGCAGTATTTATATATTCTTTACTTTAATTCAATAAGTGAGACTTATAAAAAACACTAATTCATTGTCCGAGTAGTCATCGCTAAACAGTTCTTCAACTGTCAAATCTGTCAGCCTGTATCCTTCACTGAGGGCTATCACTGTTCTCCATCCTCTTCCTTCATCATCTGTCCCATGGAGCATCACCCTTTCATCTCTGACCACTGCTGCTTTTAACTCTAAAGGGGATAATTTAACCTTCCTCATCGTCCATGGGAATCTCTGGTCTAAACAAAAATTCATCAGGTATTCTCAACATTTTACCGACCAGTCTGGGGAACCATGATAATAAAACAGTCACTCCATGTAAAAATGCCTCTGATCTAAAGAGACTCCTCGTAATGTCTTCTGGCCTGTAAAGGCTAATACAAACTCTCCCACATTCATATAGGGCCTCACTACATGGTAGGCAGTAACCATGGCGCTATTAGCGCCATGGTTGCCGCCGGTATTTTACCGTGTCCACCTTGGTGGATGGCGGAATTACCGCCCTACTCCAAGGTGAGAGGGGGCGGTAATTCCCCATTCACCAAGGCCCCTCCCCATTCCCATTTTTGCCCCCATTGGGCATAATGGGAATGGGGAAGGCGCTAATTACGGTACCGCAAATTGCGGTACCGTAATTAGCACCAAGGTCCCTTTGCGGGTTCGTTTTTTAACGCCTGCTAAAAGCAGAAGTTAAAGTACCAACCCGCAAAGGGACCTCGTAATAAGGCGGTATGGGTTAACGGTCAGCGGTACCCTTACCGGTGACCGTTAACCCTTGCCGCCTACCGTGTAATGAGGCCCATAGTGTTTCCTTGAAGTAGAACACACTATTCCTTTGTGAGTAAAAGGTTTTGTCATGTTAAGCTTTGTCATCAAGTCACATCCTAATAGGTGAAGTGGCGTCTGCCTAGACTATAGTAATGGCATTGACATGTCATGTTTTCCTATAGAGATTGGCAATTCATCTGTAAAAGGAACTAAACTCAGCCCAGAAAATCCCTGAGCATTCATGGCAGTACCTGACATTGGGTATTTTCCCTCGCAGTCACAAGAACAAGTGGCTCTAGTGTCTACTAGAAATTAAAATGTCTTGCTTCTTATCGTTATCCTGACTGATGGTTCCACTTGGGGGTCTGGTGTCACTGATACAGTTAGCAAGTCTCCTGATGCCATTGAACCCCAGGAACTGGGGCCCTTTAAGACGAGGTAGCAATACTTAGAGATGGATGGGGATGCAGAACTTACTCATGCATCAATAATAAAACTGACTCAGGAAGTTGACCCCTTACCGCCCGCCTTGTAATGAGGCCCTATGTGTAAAACTAAGAAAACCTACTTGGGGATGTGATAGGTTTAAAGGAGCATCTAGGTATACGTTCCATGCTGACGGGGGTTTTGATTGGGTCTCTAAGATCAGGTAGACAACTAAGACCATTCCAAGTGCAAGTCATTTTCTGTGTCATACTAATATTCAACACTCTATTGGTTACACAAACTATAGGGCTCTTTGATATGTGGCCCTCTATAATTGGTTGTCACGCTTGTACCCTTCTGGAAAATTCCACTTGTTAGCAGCACACAAGCCGGTTACCCCCGGTGCTGGAGGGTTGGCCTGGTCATGCCTCCCCACCCAATTAGCCCAAAATCTATAATCACTCCTGCGGTCTGTCATTAAATTAGGCTTTGAACTTGGCCTTGTAGAAGCTCACTGTGCCTGAGAATAAAAGGGAGTGTGGCATGGTCTTATCTTATGGTTTCGGTGTAGCTCAACCCACAGTCTGTTTCAGTCTGACCATGTGACTGGAGACCACATTTTCAAGCTCTTTGTTGCATATAATACTGCTAATGATGAACTCTTTATTCCTTCAATGTTTTTCCATTCCACCTCAAACAGAAGTTTGTTTCTTTCTCACGTTCATGTAGCTTCTTGACAGACAACCAGGCTCACAGTGGCTTTGACTCTTGGTGCTGGCCCAGCCAGCCCTTTTTAAATTCTCCTTTGCCATCAGCTATTTTCCAACAGCGCCACACTCAAGCCCCTTCTCTTCACTGGGTTTTAAGCTTACTAAAGTGCATTGTAGAACATCAAGATTCTATACATTCTATACATTCCTGTTTATATACATTGGCACATCACCACAATCTATTCACTATGTAGCCATCCTCATGATTACTTTGTCTATTTGCATTACAGCATCTGTACAAGTGTAAAATGACTGCATTTTCTCTAGTGTTTCTTCGCACGTGCATCTTCATTTCGATCCCGAAATGTTGCTTAACTTTGACACTTCCTCTTCCAATCTTATAGAATGTTTATGTTCCTCATTCATGTGTGTCCTTTTTCTAGATGTGTCAGTTCTACTTCACGTGATGTATTTCTCATTCATTTTCATACTTCTTTCTGGACTCTGTCCAGAAGACCATTATTTGTTTGTGAATGCATCTAGGGTTTTCTCAATGGATACCTGGTCGTTATAGGCATCCTCACTGGTACTGCACATGTCACAATTTCCGGTTACCAACATATAGGCAACATGGGGGTGGAGCTTCTGCTAGGGGTATTTGGCTCTTCCTCTACAATCCCTTTTGTGGGTGATTCATCAACCATTCTCCCATCAATCTTCACATCAAGACATCCTCGTCTGAAGAAGTGCTTCTTTGGAGTCCATGGGCCTTATTACGAGTCCGGCGTTAACCGAGGCGTTAAAACCGCCTGGTTAACGCCGGACTCATATTACCATTCCGCCTCCGTGATTCCCGGATTTACCGGGGCATCACAACCCCGGATTTCCGGGAATCACGGAGGCGGAATGGTGTAAATCCCCATTCCCATTGAGTCCTATGGGACTCAATGGGAATCGGGATCATGGAAACACCGGCAGCATCTTGTAATGCTGCCGGTGTTTCCTCGTCCGCCTGCAGGCGGGCGGTGTTAAACCCGCCAGGTCAGACCTGGCGGGAACATCACCTCCCGCCTGCAGGGGTCGGGATCAGGCGGTCCGGAAACAACGGTGGCGGCGGGTTTACCGCCACCGTTATTTCTGGACCGCCACGGTCGTAATGAGGCCCCATATCTTTATGACTCCTTTCGGGCATTCTGCTGATTTCACATGCTCATCAATAATCCAGGTCATAAGACTGCATTGATCATTGGGACTGCAGTAAATCTATCTTCCCACATACTTTGTGTGGTTCTTCAGATAAAGGAACTTTGTTCATTCAGGTGCATGAATACTGGTCTTTACATATTCTTTGATTTCTTCATCTGACATCTCTTTAGGTTTGACTCCTGATTCAACATCAATCACATTCTTCATTCCTACTGCTTTCTTCGCAGTCTTCATGCATTGTGTGATTATTATCCTGTTCACACAGAACCCAAACATGTTCATCACCAACAGGGCTTCCAGGAACATGAAAATATTTGCCATCTATTGCGGAACCCATGAGAAGATTGACACAAACCACCTTCATCAGCAATGTCTTCCACTTCGTCTTCCATCTTGACATGTAGGTTTGTCAGCATCATTATATCCTCTGTCAAGGTGCCATTCTCGTAGTTCTGAAAAGTTATGAATGTGCCAAATGATTCTCCAATTTTGGCACAAACAACTCCATCCATAGCTGTAATCATATCCAAGACATATCTGTTCTGAAGGGTCATCAGGTGTATGGTTCTTAGCTCCTCTTTGATAGCATTGAATCTCTTTATGGTGGTGTTGATCGTCTGCAGAAGCTCCCATCTGGTTATCTGTAACCACTTGGCATTTGCCATTGTCTGGATCCCAGGCATAAAGATAACAGTAAAAACTGAAGCAGTCTTGCTGAACAATCTGTGTTCATATGGAATAGCATCAAAGAACTCTATTGATTTGGCTGAGAAATAGTTTGCTCTCTTCATTTGATCAAGGAGATCAGCAGATCTCTTCTTCCTCAGGTGAGCATCTGCTTTTGGAAACTTGCCAATGTTCAGGTTACTCTTCAGGATCCCTAATGCTGGAACATGAGCGAAAATGATAGAACACAGTACTCCCCAATCTCTGTGCAGCTTCATGTATGCTCTGGATCTGCAGGCCCAGTAGGGATCCATTATCACCACTGTCCCATCTTTCATTCCTGGCACATCGAAAATCCTACTGCACTAGCCAAAGGCACTACCTGCAATGGGCTTCCTTTTCCTTTGACCCACATCAGAAGCTTTGCAAGGCTCGGCCAGAGAGGTTTGCATCCATTTTCCACTCATTCGATAACTGGCTTATGATGACCAGTTACTGCCAAAGCTCTGCATATGACTATGCCTTCTTCCTAGCCATCTGGAGAGAGTACTGTTCCCCATATCCTCATTTGGCCTCTTTCTTTGCAGCTTCAAACTTCTTCATCAGTTTTTTCTTGACAGTTGAGCTTCCTGTGTATTTCCCATCTGATTCCAGCTCCCTTCATGCCAGGTTGTTCATATCTTATCACATGATCTCTGGTGTGGTCTCTTTCTCTTGTCTTCAAATCTTGGACATAATCATCTTCTTCTGGGGCTGACCATTCTGTTGCCCATTGCAAGCATGCTGCTCGACCCTGGAACTGACCTCCTGTATGACAGAGTGCAAGGTGAGTCAGGCAATTAGATGTTGGGCATCTATCTCAATAGCTACGAATATTTTAGACTTTCCCATGCCATAAGGCAGGCAAGAGAGCACATACATAGCAATCCTCCTTAGACAATCTTTTTCCCACTTCTTTCATGTGCTGATACCACATGTTATTCCCCAAATGTGCTGTTCTGTCTAAATAATATTTTAATTCATAATCATCCTCCCTTGCACTTCTCTTTCTTGCCAGATGAGCTTGTATAGGCAACTCATGAAATACATCAGTATACATTCTTCCTACTGTAGGAATCATAGGGACACTTGTCAGAGAAATCGGTGCCTTCACATGGGCTACTGGTGTAGGGACAATCACATACGGCCTTGGCCTTCTAACAGTGTCTAGTGCTGCAAAGGTAACTGGAGTGGGACGAATTAACAGGAATTCTTCCCTGTTGGGACCATTAAAGTAAACAGTGTGGATCAGAAAAACATAAAATGATAATAGATGCTGAACAAGCATAAATTATGCACCAATACATTAGGCTCCACCATCTGTGTCTTTCTACACTTTGTTGACTCTGTTCACTTTCTGGAATGGCAATATGTTCAATAGACCACATCTTTGCCTGTAATTACTTTTGAAGGAAGGAAACATTATGTTTAATCAGGCTAACTCGTTAAATGCTCAGGTAAATGTCTGATTTGCTCTATAATCTCCACAAGTAACCGACTGGTTGCAGGACGATTTATAGGATCTCGTAGAAACACAAAAGTATTTGTGTTGTGCCATTAAAGATAAGGATGAACTTGAAGTATATAGTAAAAGATCATGACAAGTAGTCTAATGGCCTCGTCATTAGACAGGACCATGGGTGCGTCCAAAGAAAAACTCAGTGAAAAACGAGTCAGAGAACTGCTCCCTTTTCGGGTCGCTGAAAAAGAAGTGTAAATCGGTAATTTTTCCATTTACTTCATTGCTCCAAAGTTCAATGTCAACAACCTCCTGTAACTCAAGAACAGTAAGTTTCTCACTTCCTGCTATAATATCTATAAGGAGTGTTTCAGAGGAGCCACAGTCTTCATGTACGCTTTCGTCTATCTACTGGATAGTCTTTGTGTCCTTCTCCCTCATCATCAATCGAGTCTGCACATGCTGAACTTCTTGGCTTGCTTCCGAATGGGTTGGGGGTATGTCGGCCTCTCCAGTGTAGACTTTCACATCTCCTAAGTGAATCCAAGCTCGCTTCCCGTGGACTTAAACTGCTGAGGGAGTAATGTCTTTCACAATGAAAGGGCCACTAAATCTGGGTTTGTGCCACTTCCTTGTGAATTCCCTTACTAGAACTGTGTCTCCGGCAAATCATTTAGGAACACATAGCTTTTTGGGTCCGGTTGCTGTATTGTCTTCAACTGTGTTCTGAGACCAACACCCCTTCCGCTTGAGTTGATCTGCAATGACAGAGATACTAGCGGTCATACACGTTAAGTACTCACGTAGCTCATTTCCTAACAATTCTGCAGTTGTCTGGGCATCACTCCTCGTCCTCGATGGAGAGTCAGAGGCGTTCTCATCTGCCTGCCTGTAACTAGTTTGTGGGGTGTGAGATGGTGGTCAGTGCCGGCTGATATCTCAATGCATATAATGCAAGGGCAGGCAATCCAGCCACCCTTTCTTCAGTGTCAATTTCAGTTTTGTTATCCTTTCCTTGAGAAGACCATTGAGTGCCTCACATATCTCTTGCAGGTGATAAGCACAAGAAAACCTATGTTTCATACTAAGAAATAAACTAATCTGTTCAAATACCTCATTCACAAAATGAGGCTCATTATCTGATCCCAGCACCTCACATACTCCCTATCTAGAAAATACTTCTCAAACTAAAAGCTTCATAGCACAAGTGGCATTAGTATATATGCATGAACCAGCCTCAATCATATCTAAAAAAGGTGCACACTACCACTATCATATACCTATATTCATTACAAACCTGCATCATGTCAACATGGTCTATATGTAGATGTTGAGAAGGACCATTTGGTCAAGGAATTACTTCTCTGATTGACATGCGATGCAAATTACTACATAAAGATTTGTACAAACCAGTCCTCCACAATGGTTGCTGCAAGGCTCTCCCTAGTATCATGCGCAGGGTAGTGTAGCTATTCTAACACCACCCCTAACAAAGACTACAGGTATCACCAGTTTACCGATGCTGTCTTGTCACCACACTCAGCCATTCACTTTTCTCTTTGTCCCATGGGACTTTAGAGATCACATCCTTTTCTGGAGTTCTTTCTGGGCTCTCATCACTGCAATACACAGGCAGCTCATGTATTTGATTACTATATACTGTCGCTGCTTTAAGCTCCGTTAATGGATACAATACTTCATCTTTTGTACTATCGCCATGATCTTCAGGCGCGGTAGGGGGAGCAGAAGACTCAAAACCCCCTCTTTACATTGGTTAAGCATCCAGTCTTCAGGAGGTGGGTCTGCCCGTTCCTCCTGATACATCCTCCAAAGCTCGAGGCTAGCTAACCTTTTCTCTAATTTCTTTCCCGTGTGTGCAGTGTGCAAGTATGTGGTCATATGTTGAAAAACTGCTTTTGACAGTGATCCCCCTTGTGGCCATGGCAGGAACATTTTATCTGCCGTGCCCTTAACCAATTCTGCACTACGTTGCTTAAGCTTGGGTGCGTGTTTTGGCAGCTGTTTGCATAGGGGCATGAGCGAAGTAACATCCTGCAAGTCTCAATCGACTGTCGATACTTACTATTACTTTACACAGAGATACTTCCCAGAAAAACAATGAAATATGAGCGTGCACCAATCGTCGCCACTCCAAACCTTTATGTGTCACTTTACTTCAGTCCACCTATTGGGTGCGTCCAAAGAAAAACTCAGTGAAAAACAAGTCAGAGAACTGCTCCCTTTTCGGGTCGCTGAAAAAGAAGTGTAAATCAGTCATTTTTCCATTTACTTCATTGCTCCAAAGTTCAATGTCAACAACCTCCTGTAACTCAAGAACAGTAAGTTTCTCACTCCCTGCTATAATATCTATAAGGAGTGTTTCAGAGGAGCCACAGTCTTCATGTACGCTTTCGTCTATATACTGGATAGTCTTTGTGTCCTTCTCCCTCATCATCAATCGAGTCTGCACATGCTGAACTTCTTGGCTTGCTTCCGAATGGGTTGGGGGTATGTCGGCCTCTCCAGTGTAGACTTTCACATCTCCTAAGTGAATCCAAGCTCGCCTCCCGTGGACTTAAACTGCTGAGGGAGTAATGTCTTTCACAATGAAAGGGCCGCTAAATCTGGGTTTGTGCCACTTCCTTGTGAATTCCCTTACTAGAACTGTGTCTCCGGCAAATCATTTAGGAACACATAGCTTTTTGGGTCCGGTTGCTGTATTGTCTTCAACTGTGTTCTGAGACCAACACCCCTTCCGCTTGAGTTGATCTGCAATGACAGAGATACTAGCGGTCATACACGTTAAGTACTCACGTAGCTCATTTCCTAACAATTCTGCAGTTGTCTGGGCATCACTCCTCGTCCTCGATGGAGAGTCAGAGGCGTTCTCATCTGCCTGCCTGTAACTAGTTTGTGGGGTGTGAGATGGTGGTCAGTGCCGGCTGATATCTCTATGCATATAATGCAAGGGCAGGCAATCCAGCCACCCCTTCTTCAGTGTCAATTTCAGTTTTGTTATCATTTCCTTGAGAAGACCATTGAGTGCCTCACATATCTCTTGCAGGTGATAAGCACAAGAAAACCTATGTTTCATACTAAGAAATACACTAATCTGTTCAAATACCTCATTCACAAAATGAGGCTCATTATCTGATCCCAGCACCTCACATACTCCCTATCTAGAAAATACTTCTCAAACTAAAAGCTTCATAGCACAAGTGGCATTAGTATATATGCATGGACCAGCCTCAATCATATCTAAAAAAGGTGCACACTACCACTATCATATACCTATATTCATTACAAACCTGCATCATGTCAACATGGTCTATATGTAGATGTTGAGAAGGACCATTTGGTCAAGGAATTACTTCTCTGATTGACATGCGATGCAAATTACTACATAAAGATTTGTACAAACCAGTCCTCCACAATGGTTGCTACAAGGCTCTCCCTAGTATCATGCGCAGTGTAGTGTAGCTATTCTAACACCACCCCTAACAAAGACTACAGGTATCACCAGTTTACCGATGCTGTCTTGTCACCACACTCAGCCATTCACTTTTCTCTTTGTCCCATGGGACTTTAGAGATCACATCCTTTTCTGGAGTTCTTTCTGGGCTCTCATCACTGCAATACACAGGCAGCTCGTGTATTTGATTACTATATACTGTTGCTGCTTTAAGCTCCCTTAATGGATACAATACTTCATCTTTTGTACTATCGCCATGATCTTCAGGCGCGGTAGGGGGAGCAGAAGACTCAAAACCCCCTCTTTACATTGGTTAAGCATCCAGTCTTCAGGAGGTGGGTCTGCCCGTTCCTCCTGATACATCCTCCAAAGCTCGAGGCTAGCTAACCTTTTCTCTAATTTCTTTCCCGTGTGTGCAGTGTGCAAGTATGTGGTCATATGTTGAAAAACTGCTTTTGACAGTGATCCCCCTTGTGGCCATGGCAGGAACATTTTATCTGCCGTGCCCTTAACCAATTCTGCACTACGTTGCTTAAGCTTGGGTGCGTGTTTTGGCAGCTGTTTGCATAGGGGCATGAGCGAAGTAACATCCTGCAAGTCACAATCGACTGTCGATACTTACTGTTACTTTACACAGAGATACTTCCCAGAAAAACAATGAAATATGAGCGTGCACCAATCGTCGCCACTCCAAACCTTTATGTGTCACTTTACTTCAGTCCACCTATTCAGTCAATACCATCAATGACTAAATAAATAAACAATTTACTCTCAACCTCTTAACACAATCTATCATGTGACGCTCTGCGACATCTCATTGCTTCCTCTATACCTAAAATACATACAATACACAAACAGACAAACTGGCTCGCCCCAAACTATATCTCTTCTCAGCGCTCCTCACTGCTATTCTTGTCCCTGAAATTTATTCCAATGGGATTGTATGTTATTTTCTTTAGCAAACCTTGTTCGCTTGTCACCTATTTATCCACGTGGCATTTTGCAATAACTTCTTCTAAACATTCCTTGAACATAGGATTATGGGCTTAATCTGTGCACTTAATCCAGCATTTCCCTATCGGCTCGCCAGACGATTTGTAACTCGCAGGTTATTTGGAGTTTCTAGTCACCTCCCCTTCTCATAATGATGGAGTCCTGGGCTTTCCCCAGCATAACTCTGTATCTTGTAACTCTTGTAACCTTGATCTTCCCGGAGTGGATTCCTGCCTCTATCATTCCTATGCAGGCCTACTCCTCCTTCGAATGCCTGGTCTGTAGGCTTTCTCTCTCTCCTGGCCACTTTCTGACAGTGGCTACTATCTACCAGCCACCTAGTCAGACCACATCCTTTATCCCCGAGTGGGTGGACTTCTTTTCCTCCCTCCTGGTCTCCACCACTTAACTCCTCCTTGGAGACTTCAACATCTACCTGGATGCTTCTTGTCCCGCCATAAGACTCTTTTGCGACGTTTGCGACTCCGTCTCTCCCTCTCTCTTTTCTTCCCTTTGGCCCGACTCACTCTGCAGGGCACACTCTTGATGCTCTGATCTCCTTAAACCTGGCCCTCTCTAAACCCTCTAACCAGTCCTCTTTGCTGGAGTGACTACTTTCTCCTCTCCTCTCATCTCTCTCCACCCCTCAGGCCATGCCAAACCACACACTGCCACCCACCTTCTCAGTCATTCGACCATGAAGCATGTGTCAGTTGAGGCTTTCACTGCCTCTTCCCCCCCCCCTCCTGCGCCTCTGGCTGACTCACACCCTGACACAGTCCTTTCCATGCTGCACTCTGATATCTCTGACACTCTTGATGTACTTGCCCCTGTCATGAGGATACACATGAAGCCTAAAGCCAAGTGCAACTCCTGGTATGACTCAGACCTCATCACCCTTAAACACAAGTGTAGGGTGGCTGAGAGGAAATGGTTGGCATCTTGTTCATCCTCTGACAAAGTGGCCTGCCGTCTGCTCCAAAGGCAATACCGGCTCTCTGTCCTCACTAAGAAGAGAGCTCACATCCAAACCCGCATCTCTGCGACATCTAACAACTCGACCAAACTCTTTAAAATCTGCAAGGAGCTGGCCAATCCTGCTGCAGCATTGACCTCTCCTTTCTCTTCCCAGGCCCTCCGTACGGCCCTAGCTTCTCATTTCATCCCTAAAACACAGGATATCCTGTCTACCCTCTTGTCCTCTCCTGCTTCTTCCTCCACTCTCTCCTCTTCCTCTGCTCCCCTGTGGCCGTCCCCTCCTTCTCTGCCTTTCCTCTCTTCACCCCTGACAAGGTTTCTAGACAAGTCCGATCTATGAAAGCCTCGTCAAAACAGGTTCATCCAAGGACCACATTGATACCCTCGCTCCAGCCTTGGCTGACTTCTGCAACCACTCTCTTTCACCACTGGAACCTTCCCTTCCCCCCTGAAGCACTCCCTTGTGCACTCTCATCTCAAGAAACCCTCAGCCGACCCCTCCTGTCCGGCTATCTATCGCCCAATCTCATCACTGCTTTCCTGGGCAAACACCTGGAAAATCTGCCCATCTCCCAGCTTAATCTTCATACTGAATCTGTTGGTTGTCTCCATGACCATCAGTCCGGCTTCAGAGTATCCATAAGCACAGAAATTGCTCTCCTCAACATCTGTGAAGACCTGCTCTCTATCCTCAATGCTAATCTCCCCTCTGTCCTCATCTTACTTGATCTCTCTTCTGCCTTTGACACAGTCAACCATGCCATCCTGCTCAACTGGCTCTGTGATAACCTGGGTATCACTGATCAGGCTCTGGCCTGGATGAATTCTTTACTCTTGGACCGACCCTCCCAGGTCCAACGTGGGTCCTTCCTCCCATCTATCTCTCTCTCTAAATGTGGTGTTCCCCAGGGGTCTAACCTTTCTTTCTGATTGTTCAACCAATACCTGGCAACTCTCGCCCACCACATTGCTGCTCTCTGCTCCAACTTTCAGTGTTATGCGGATGACACTCAGCTCGCTTTCAGGCTCCCCTCAGTCGCCTCTTCTCCTTCTCTCATCACAGTTTGTCTGTCTGCAATCTAGCAACGGTGTGCTACCAATGATCTCTGCCTTAATGCCAGTAAGACAGAGATCCCCCTCATCAGCACACCTGCATCTTCATTTCCTGTCACTCTCTGGCTGGCCACCCTTGGCCCTCTTCCTGCTCCCATCTGTGAGGCTAAGAACCTTGGGGTCATCTTCAACTCCACACTCTCTTTCTCTCCTCACATCTCAGACGTCTCTAAGAAGTCAAACTACCAACTGCAGCTCCTCAGAGGTATTCTTCCTTTCCTCACCTTCCCCCAGAAGCTCACTATCTCCAGAGCTCTCTCTAGGCTGGACTACTGCAACAGCCTCTTTTTAAATCTGCCTGCTTCTACTCTCCACCCTCTATAACTCATCCAGAACAGGACTGCGAGACTTGTCCTTGGCCTCAAGCCTGGGCATCATATCTACCCAGCCCTGAAATCTCTCCATTGGCTCCCAGTGGCTGCAAGGATCAAGTTGAAGACCATCTGCGTTGTCCACAAGGCCTTCTGGGGCCTGGGAGCACAATACATTCAACTCTCTCTTTGGAAATATCTTCCTACTCAAGCTCTTTGCTCCTCCACCTCCAACTCCCTCAGGGTCAGTCGCTTCTCCAAGCAACGAGTTGTGGGTATATCTCTTTCTTTGGCTGGTGCCTCCCCCTGGAAATGCCTCCCTGCCTCTCTGAAACTTGAGCAGAACCATCTCTGGTCCCCGGAAGCATCTCAAGGCCTTCCTTTTTGCTTCTGCCCTCTCCCTTGCTCTCCCCTGCTGATCTCCTGTCTGATTCTGCAATGGTCACCTGGCTACCCTCTGAATTCGGGCACAGGTCCCTGCCCGCCCAGTTCCACATCTGCACTGCCTCCTGGCAATCCCTGCACTTGGGTCTGTATCTGCAGCCCTACAGTCCCCCTACCTGCACTTATTGGTCAACTGCTGCCTGCACTTATCCCTTGCACTTGTCACCTGCTGGACAAACTACTTATTGTTTTGATCCCTTGTTAGGCACTCTCCCTCTTCGCCTGCCCCTGGCACTTCTTCCCTCCCATCTCCCCTGCACGTGTGCGATCTCAATGTCACTAGACTTAGTAAGATCATTGTCTTTGTCCTCTCTCTGTTCCACTCCCTTGCCTCATCGCACCTTGAAAGACTTGTGTATAGGTGCGTTATAAATGCCATATCATATCATATCATATCATATCATCATATCCTATATCATATCATATCTCTCTCTCTCTCTCTCTCTGCATTCTGCAACCTCTTGTCCCCTTGTCCTCTTGCCTTCTCCTCCTCTTCCCAGATAATTGGTCTTTTCTATTTAAAGGGACATCCACATTTTCAGTTGTACAATTACACATTCTTGTTCCTTCTTCATATGGATTCTGGTATAATATCTCTGAAGAGAGAATCTTGGAAGAATCTTTAGGGAGTTCCTCACAGGAACGGGAGTCCTTGTCTCCACAGTGGGAGTCTCTCCTAGTGAGGTCCCGCTTGCATTGGCCCCTAGGGAGGATGTTGCAGAGCAGGTTCATCTTCTTAGTCTCGCCGGGGTCGGCTTCCCTGTTGGGGAGAAGAGACAAATTTCTGCAATTCATCATAGGTGTTGTAGAAGAGGATAAAGTAAAGTGACCTTCAAGACCACTGTGAAAAGTTCGCATCTATGCAGACTTCAAAAGTGAACATGTTTCACTGTGTACAGAAATAAATTATAAAGAAATGAAATAGTGGACATCTATTTAGACTGACAGGCAAAATGTGCTGCATGATAGGATCACGCTGCTATTGATCTGTATCTTAACATACTTCCAAATATGTATTACATTATCACATATTTTGAAGTCAAATACCACATTTGCAATGTCAAAGCTTGAATAAAGATCCAATAAATGGTATGAGATTGTTCACAATCATTAAAAATGTGTGTCTATTTGAAATTAATCTGACTAAATATATATGTATTATTAGTGTACCCAAAAAAGCGTTTAACTTCAATGCCTATGTTTTGAATGCTCTTATTGTGCTCTAATTTAAAATCTCTGATACCGATTATTTTACGTCTATTTGCGAAGATGCTGTGGCACAAGTTAGCACATTACAAATCATAAATGAATAAACAAATGCATGTAATCCTTCAGATAAAAGGCAGGAAGCATGGTCAAACTGGGAGACTTCCAGAAGCACAGGCAGTACAGGACTTCAGTCCAGTCCAAAAACTTTCAAGACATTTCCCTCAACACACACCACCCAGAGCACATAGCAGCCCAAAATTTCCACCACAAAAATTAAAACCTCAGAACCCTTCAGAACCCTTGCTAAATGGCTCTGTCACAATTTAAATGACATAACCGGCGTGGTTACTGCACATCTTATCAAATTCAGAAAGAAAAACAGATTGGCCCTTTTAGGACCCGAACCTGCTATTGCAGTGCAAACACATATCCCAACAAGAAGCTCTTATCACAGCGAGTCACCCTTACTGAAGGTGAGAGCGTACTGAGCAGATGAAATGTGTAGCGACCAGTCACCAATCCACATCTATGACTTCCAGAGTAAGGCATGGCAGAAAGTGCCCCATCTCCTTTCACTGTGATAATGTGTGATTTGTTTAGTTCCGTCTCTTCTGAGTCGGCATACAGAATGAAAGGGAAAAGGGAGGGCAGCCATCAGTTACAGCGAAGCTGCCACAGACCTGTAAGTGGTCAGCCCAGGAGTCGTCGATGTTGCTAGCCCAAGTGGCGAACGCCGACCTGTTCAATTTGATTTTACCCAGATTTTTCTGACTACTTTTCAAGGTCCATCAACATTGCATAGGTTTAGAGTAGTGTATGAGATGATGTTTGTGGGATCTGTAAAAACATCAGCACACCTTCTAGATAAGCAAGGTCCTTAGTGAAATTCTTTTTAAACAAATTGATGATCAAACTATGCCATTTATACATGCCATTTATACATTTAACAACAAACTTTGCTGTAGATGTATGACTGACACTCAACAAGCATTAAACCCCCTCCATCAAAATGGGATTGGAATAGAAATGTGAAGAAAGACGATCTACATCCAATAGCCCATTAGGATAACGTCTTAGAATCTAGACACATTTGTTCCTTGGCATCTTGGAATACCAGGGGTTTTTCTCATTTACTTTTTACTCAAACTTCTGACCTAAATAGTTTCCACATAGTAGCCTTACAAGAAACTTGGATGCAGACAGCCCGAATATGGGAATACCATCAAATCAAAATCATACAAGCCTCAATCCTCGCTAGAGGACATCCGGCAGCAGGGCTACTAGTCACAATTCACAACAACCCCCAGCTATCCTGATCCTGGCATCCAAGTTGTGAAACTGACCACCACCAACATAAACCATCCCTTGTTTCCTAGTTGTGTTCGAATAAACATTTATTGGAACCCCACCTCTCCTACCGAACCACAGTTTATTGATAAAATTGAAAACATTTTGAATAAAGTTTTACTTGAACCTGACATCCAAACCACAATAATTGCAGGGGAGTTCAATCTTAATTGTCTTATTACCCCCAATACTCGTCCTGACTCAAGAGCCTCAAAATGGGAAAACTTAATAAACGCGAGAAAACTTACTATGCTAAATGGCTCCACTCCTGAAGACACTCCTCCGAAACCCACCTGGACCAGAAATCTGAGTAAATCTATTTTAAATTACATCTATATCTCTGCTGATTTGAACAAATTAATAGCGTCATTTCAGTTTTTATCTACCACATCCAGTGATCACAACATTCTCAAGGTTTGCTGGGTCTCCCATACCCTTACAAACTCTTCTTACTTTACTGCTCAAGTTGCTATAAACAATGCCAGCAATTGTCTCAAATGGTTTGCTGGCCAAATTGTAAAACTCCACCAGAGACTCGTGCAATCGGATTTAAAATCATCTTCTTTGACGCAAATCTTTTACAATGATTGCCTCATGATGCTAAAACAAGAGACTCATGGTTCAATTCGTCCAGTATTTGTCCACAAATACCCACAAATAGCAGCCATCTCCATTCTCAAAAAAGAAATGAAGTGTACATTAAGAACAACTGCCGCTAAATTGTCTAAAAGTCTAAGAACGTAATTGAAGACAAGGTATAAAAACAGAACAAAACAATTACTATTCCTCGACAAACAACAGAAAGCTGAATTAATGCTAAAAGCTCTCATCTCCAAATCATCTGGAGAAATATGGAAAGTAATTAATAACATGCCCTCCAGCGCACATAAAACTGTCCTTTTCAACGTAATTTTGGAGTCAACGTGGACCTCTCATTAACAAGAACATTTGTTAAAATACCACCTACAAGAAAGTGTACATTTCATACCTCAACCCTGACTTAACTGAACTTAAATTTCACCCTTTAGACATCCTCATTATAATTCAAAAACTAAGCTCATCAAGAGCTCCGGGTGCTGACAATTTAACAAATGCAATACTAAAATCTAATCCAGAGAGACATGGGCGGCACTCCTTGAAATTGTTTTTACAAGAGTTTTAGAAACAATTCAAATTTTGCCATCTTGGCAACAGGCTATCATCATTCCCATTTTTAAAAAAGGAGACAGGTCTAATCCTAATAATTATAGACCTATAGCCCTATTAGATGCTCCTGGTAAAATCTTTGCAAAACTGGTTTTACGTGATTTCACAAAATGGCTCATAGAAAATCATTTTATGGACATAAACCAATCTGGCTTTCTAAATTTTTTAATTCTGTCCACCGTAAAACACCAAGCCATTTTAACCAAGCAACCCGTTTTTGTGGCATTTATAGATTTTAAGCAGGCTTTCGACTCGGTTTTGAGATAGTTATTATGGTTTAAACTTTTAAATGCAAATTTTTCATTGTACATTAGGATTTTAATCTATCAATTTTATTCCAACACTTCAATTAGAGTCAAATTGACAACCAATGGTCTTTTATCCCAGCCAGTTTAGACAGATTCTGGCTTAAAACAAGGCTGTCCATTTGCCTCAATTCTTTTTAACTTGTATATTAATGATATACATCTTGCTTTTAACTCTGTACGTTCATTTCCGCCTAAGTTGGGTAACTCCGAAATATCCTACTTGTTATATGCTGACGATCTTATGCTGCTGGACAAGACCCCTATTGGTTTACAGAGGAAGCTCATTGCCTTGTTTGACTATGCTCAAAACAATGATCTGGTAATTAATACATCGAAATCTAACATCCTTATTTTCCAGCACCAGCGTCCAATGTCAAACTACAAATTTAATTGGAAATTAGGCAAGTGTTCGTTATCTCAGATACATGAATTCAAATATCTTGGCATAAATATAAATACGTATCTCTCTGATCAACCTTATAAGGGAGAACTTGCCTCAAGAATAAGACTACTAGCAAAACAAGGGAAAACGCTCCAATCAACTTATGGAAAATGTTCTCTTTTACCGGCCAGAGTTTTCTACACACAAAAAAAGTCATACCCATAATTACATATGAAAGCCAAACTAAGGTAACTCCTAAATCTGTGAGGTGGGATACTGAAGAGAACATCTACTGGAAGCACATTCTTCCCGTTCCTATTAGCATCCCAATAGCACTCATTAGATATGAACTTGGTCTTGTCTCTCTCAATGCATCTGTTTCTTGGTGAATGTTAGCAACCTGCAGAAAATGTCTAATTTCCTCTGATTCGTCAGCAAACCTGTTTCCCATTTTGAAAAAGATCATACAGACACCAAATTCCAATCTGCTATATGAATGGAAACAGGCATGCCTTTCTATCCTCCAAGAGGCCGATATCTCTGAATACTTACTACTCAAGGCTCCAGATAAAGCTGTGAATATACACCCACAATATTTAGTAAAATTTCCAGATCGAAAATATGCTGACACCTTCCTGCATTTTTGATTCAATTTACTCCCCACAAAAGACAAGCTTGCAATTTACAATAATCTTCCCAATTCATCTAGGATCTGTGGTTATTGCAAGCTTGTTGATTCCATTGAAACCACAAGACATCTTATGATAGATTGTTCTTACTTAGTGGACATGAGGACTCAATACCTCTATGAACATTTTCATCATCTTACTCTACTAACTAAAGACAAATTATGATCTGCAATATTTAATACATCTATGAATTCACTCATAATTGATATTGTACAATTTCTAAGAGAATTGAATGTATGTCCATTGCAGTAGATCTTCCGTACAATAGTGATCAAGTAATGCTTTGAAAATGCTTCTGTACTAATTTGCCTTTTTCTTTCTGTTCTATTGCATATGACCACCAAGATGACTGTGTCATTTATTATCGTAATTTTGAATATGTAACTGATTAAGAATGATGTCATCCTCGAACAACTAACACACTTAAATTGTTGTCTGTATTAGCCATAGCAATTGCATTGATGTTCAATTATGTAAAATGTATAATGATCTGAAAATTGTTATGAAAGAAAAAGATAAATGAATTGGAAATGATAATGTAAATAGTAATTGAAAAAGTTGATAACTGAACTAAATACATTTTCAAATAAAAAAAAGATTTAAAAAAAAATGGATGATCAAACTATGCCATTTATGACCTGTAACCGCCTAAAACAATATGTGGCATGTTTCCTCAGAGGACCCCTTCTATTTTCCTTGGTGTGTGTGCGAGAGAGAGAGCATTTTCTGGACATGTTTTCTTTTGCTGTGTACATTTCTGGAAGGTGGACCTTTGAGTTATACACTGAGAATAATTCTGGGGGCCCTTTTAATTTTGCTACTTTCTCCTTGGAGCTTTTTTGTGATTCTTTGTGCTCACATATAGTATGTTATGATAATGTGATTTATACCACACACAGGTGCTATTTTCATGGTCTCCAGGTACTCAAATGCTCCAAGTGCTCAGGAGGATATGAACGAAAAGGGAGAGATGTGGGTTTGGTAGTGGAAGGAAAGGGAGAATGCACACTTCATTAAATTGGCTTTGCATAACCCCCCAAAATTGCACAGGACGAATGGCATTTGCCTTTCATAAAATCAACACACACACAAAACCAAGAGAGGATATTTTCTCCTAATAGTGTTTAGGAAAAGTTAAACAGTGTGCATGTTTTAAACTCCAAGAATCAATAGCAATGTTTTCACTGGAACATGCAGTGCCACAATTCACCTTTAATTGTTTCATATTTTTCGTCAGCTTATCTGGGCAGTGGGGAAGTTTCCGGCCTGCAAGCCTGACGACTGTGGTTTGACCCCGGAGGTCAATATAAATTCAAAGTGGACATTCATTGTTTCTCAATTTTGCTGGGGGGTCTGAGTCCACCCTCTGAAAAAAGTGGGTGAACTTCATCCACTGCGTGTACCCTCGACTTGAACCCTGGTGGTATGGGTTGATTGGTGTTTGAGTGTTTGAGTCTGTAGAGGGTGTGTGTGCCTGTAGCATGGCAGTGGTTTCAGCGTGAAGCATTGTGTGAGTTATTGGAGGAGGTGTGGAGTTTTGCTGTTTGGTGTTATTGTGGATGTTGCAGTAGTCGTGTGTGGGTGTCAAATTTGGTAGGTGAATGGTGCGTCTTCAGGGGTGAGGTGAGTTTTAAATGGGGTATTTTTAAGGGGGTGATTATTGCACCATTCTTGCTTTGATTGTTTCTTTGCTTTTGATTGTTGCTTCGGTTGCTTCAGACCAAGGTTTTTTGTAGGTGGGGGGTTAGCAAAGCTGGGAAATTCCCTTGCTTGAGAAGCTGGGCAGGGTCCCATACTTCCTGGTGTATCATTTGCATCAAGGGTGTGCATTTCTCTTTGACCACGGTATGCCTTTCTAGGATAGCAGGTCCTAGAGCCATGTTTTTACTGCTTTCCTGAAGGTCAGGTGTTCATTTATGTTGCGTATTTCCTTGGGGTGTTCCAGAGACTTGTTGAGATGCATGAAAAGGATGATCGCCTGTATTTCATTGTTGACATTGTTTGGATTCCAGGGATCTTCTTGCTCTATATATGGAGATTTTTCCTTGCAGGGATTCTGTCCTTGGCCGTGAATTGCTCTTTTGGCAATGCAGATTATTTTGAAGTGGATTCTTTTCTTGACTGGTAGCTAGTGTATGTATTTTAGTGCTGGTAGTATGTGTTCTGTGTTCATTGGAGTTTTGTGGTGAGGTAGTCGGCATTCAGAGGTAGATACTGTTGGCATAATCAATTATTGACATGATGAGAGAGATCATTGCAAGTGTTCTGTGAGGGAAGATGAGAAAGGGCAGTATCCGCTTGATGGTGCATAGATGGAAGAAGCATATTTTCACAACTGTGGTAACTTGGGGTTCCAGTATTAGGTAGATGTCCATCAGAATTCCAAGATGTTTTACTACTTTGGATATTTCGGGTCGTTTTCCAATTTCGGTGGGCCATGATATATACTGTTGGATATGTGGGTTATTTGGTGCAATCACTATTTTGTCATTCTCTGGTTCAGTTTAAGGTGTTGTTGCTCATTTATCTGATGATTTCTGGGAGGCAGTTTTTAAGTGATCAGTGCTGGTGTTTATTTATTTGAGTGTCTTCTATTTAGTTGTAGCACATGAGTCCATGTCCTTTGATGAGTTTCATGAGTGGGGTCATGTAAATGTTGAAGAGTAGCTGTGACAGTGAAGAACCTTGTTGGGCCCCACAAGTGGGCATGCGTGGTGTTGATTTGAAGGGTGGTAACCAGGTAGTTTCCATTCTTTCGGTCAGAAAGGATTTTATCCACTGTAGTGCAGTGTTGCCTCTACCTATTTCTTGCATCCTTTTGATGAGGGTTCTATAATCAACTGTGTAAAAGGCTGCTGAAAGGTCTAGCAGTATCAGAGTATGGATAATGAACCGGGACAGCCGACCCAGCCCTTTAAGATGAGGTAGCAATACTTTGAGATGAATGGGGAAGCAGAAGGTACTCAGACATCAATAATCAGACTAACTCAGAAAGTAGAAAAAGTTTGACTGTTTTAATGTCAATTATCTAAAACAGGGAGTACAACAGACATCAACAGACGTCTCACAGCATGATCTCAAGAAAGTTCATAACAACATTACTTGTAGAGCAAAAACTCATAATTTCTGATGTCAACCTATGTATTTGCTAACATCATCCTACGTGTTTAACTTCAAAAACCCAGTGGCAAATGTGATTGGGTCTAAAAGAACATCTATGTATACGTTCTATACTAATCTACAAAACTGATAAGCCCTTTAACGTCAGGTGAGGCAACTAAGCCCTCCCTTCAAACAGGTCACTATGAATGTCACTAAATACACAACGTCCCATTGGTTACACAAGCTATAGGGCTCTTGACTACACGGCCCCCTATAATTGGTTGGCACTCTTACATCCATCAGTATTTTTCCAGCTATGCTAGCAGCATGCAGGCTGGTCTCCAGGTGCTGGTGGGTTGGTCTTGACTATAGCTTCCCACTAATGAGCTTATCATCTATCATCACCTCAGTGGTCTGCACATCAATTAAGTCTTTGAACTTGGCCTTGGAAATGTTAGTTGCTCTGGAGAATACGAGGTAGTGGAGGCATGCTCTGTCTCCTTGCTTAGGTGTTGTTCGTCATGATTGTCTGTTTTCACCCCTCCATGTGACTGAAGACAATTTTGAGCTCTAGTGCATTTAAAATACCATTATGAAATGAACCTCTGACACTCTTCCTTATTTTCGTTCATTTCTTCTGAACAGGAGTTTTATTCTTTCACATGATTGTAACTAATGTCTGCTCACCCCAGCCTGATACGGTCTTGGCTACTTGGGGCCGGTCCAGCCTCGCCCTTCTGAGATTCACTCCTGTAATTCAATTGCTTTCTTAACTGCGATACACTGGAAAAGGCCTTCCTTCTCTGGTCCTGCTATGCTATGATGCGTAGTGGAATCATCCATTGTTCACTCATATATATATATATATATATATTACATGGCCACGGTAGTGGCCAACTAGTTATGGTTAAGTTGCTGTTTCCATAGGAAGAGCACTTTTTTGGGTGGCTTATAACTTCGCTCTCCCTGGACGGATCCTCACCAAACTGTGCAAAAAAAGTATTTGGGTCACTCTGAATTGTTTTGCAAAGTTTGGTGAGGATTCATCCAGGGGGGGCAAAGTTATAGGGGGGGTCCCAAAACTTTTTTTTTTCCCATAGACTGAATGGGAAAACATTTTTGCTCGAGCCTACAGCCCAAACCGCTGGACGGATTTCCACCAAATTTAGACCAGGAGCAGCGGCTTGGTCCCGAAAGCGTGCTTTGGCAAATTTGGTGAAAATCCGTCCAGTAGTTTTTTTTAAAATGATCAAAAAGTAGGTAAAAAAAAATTAGTGATATCTGTGTTCGGTTCGCGGACACACTTCCCTGTTCGCTCCGCAGACAGTGTCCTGATTGGCCTCTCGTCTTGCGTGATGTTCGCGGACATGCAACGTGTTCGCTGATTGGACGGCGTGGAGCGTGGAGCGTGAAGCGCGTCAGATTTTTCGGTAGCGCCCGCCATCTTGGATTCGCGGACGTCCGCGAACAGCGCGGTGAAACTTTGTTCAAAATGTGTATTTAGTGGAGTGTGTTGGTGTGTAGGAGTGTTTGGGGAGGGTGGGAGTGTATGAGATAGGGTGAAAGTTGTGTTTTTTATGTGTTAGACGTTCTTTTTGTGTTCAATTTGTTTGCGGACATCACAGGTGTTCTGAAATGTTCTAAATATACTGACTGGGGGGTGTTCTAAGGACTCAATATGTGTCCGTTTTGTTCGCAAGCAAAGTGAAACTGTTCTAAGAACACTCGCGGTGTCCGGGGAGTGTTCGTAGGGGGTGTCCTGAGGATGCTGTCCGTATTGTTCTCTGTCAAGTTGAATGTGTTCTAAGAACACCCGCGGTGTCCTGAAATGTTCGCAAATAAACAAAATGGGGGTGTTCTGAAGACGTTTTTGAGAACACTCCCGGTGTCCTGAAATGTTCGTAGGGGTGTCCTGAGGATGCTGTCCGTATTGTTCTCTGTCAAGTTGAATGTGTTCTAAGAACACCCGCGGTGTCCTGAAATGTTCGCAAATAAACAAAATGGGGGTGTTCTGAAGATGCTTCTAAGAACACTCGCGGTGACCGGGGAGTGTTCGTAGGGGGTGTCCTGAGGACGCTGTCCGTATTGTTCTCTGTCAAGTTGAATGTGTCCTAAGAACACTCGCGGTGTCCTGAAATGTTCGCAAATAAACAAAATGGTGGTGTTCTGAAGACGCTTCTAAGAACACTCGCGGTGTCCGGGGAGTGTTCGTAGGGGGTGTCCTGAGGACGCTGTCCGTATTGTTCTCTGTCAAGTTGAATGTGTTCTAAGAACACCCGCGGTGCCCTGAAATGTTCGCAAATAAACAAAATGGGGGTGTTCTGAAGACGTTTTTGAGAACACTCCCGGTGTCTTGGAATGTTCGTAGGGGGTGTCCTTAGGACGCTGTCCGTATTGTTCAATGTTAAATTGAAAGTGTTCTAAGAACTACTATCGCGTTGTTTTGAAATGTTCGTAGGGGGTGTCCTGAAAACGGTGTCCGTATTGTTCGCTGGCAAGTTCAAAGTGTTCTAAGAACACTCACATTGTTCGCAGACATTAAAAGTTTCCCATAGATCATAGTTGAAATGTTTGACTCTATGAATGTGATATGCTGCGGTGGTTGTTGCCAGGGCATAGAGTCTTAGGTGCATGGCCATTTGGCCATGTACCCAAGACTCTATGCCCTGGCAACAACCACCGCAGCATATCACATTCATATTTGCTTATAACTTTGGGTGAAAAACAAATGTATGGTTCTCTGTCAAGTTGAATGTGTCCTAAGAACACTCACGGTGTCCTGAAATGTTCGCAAATAAACAAGATGGTGGTGTTCTGAAGACGCTTCTAAGAACACTCGCGGTGTCCGGGGACTGTTCGTAGGGGGTGTCCTGAGGACTCTGTCCGTATTGTTCTCTGTCAAGTTGAATGTGTCCTAAGAACACTCGCGGTGTCCTGAAATGTTCGCAAATAAACAAGATGGTGGTGTTCTGAAGAAGCTTCTAAGAACACTCGCGGTGTCCGGGGAGTGTTCGTAGGGGGTGTCCTGAGGACGCTGTCCGTATTGTTCTCTGTCAAGTTGAATGTGTTCTGAGAACACCCGCGGTGTCCTGAAATGTTCGCAAATAAACAAAATGGGCGTATTCTGAAGACGTTTTTGAGAACACTCCCGGTGTCTTGGAATGTTCGTAGGGGGTGTCCTTAGGACGCTGTCCGTATTGTTCAATGTTAAATTGAAAGTGTTCTAAGAACTACTATCGCGTTGTTTTGAAATGTTCGTAGGGGGTGTCCTGAAAACGGTGTCCGTATTGTTCGCTGGCAAGTTCAAAGTGTTCTAAGAACACTCACATTGTTCGCAGACATTAAAAGTTTCCCATAGATCATAGTTGAAATGTTTGACTCTATGAATGTGATATGCTGCGGTGGTTGTTGCCAGGGCATAGAGTCTTGGGTGCATGGCCATTTGGCCATGTACCCAAGACTCTATGCCCTGGCAACAACCACCGCAGCATATCACATTCATATTTGCTTATAACTTTGGGTGAAAAACAAATGTATGGTTCTCTGTCAAGTTGAATGTGTCCTAAGAACACTCACGGTGTCCTGAAATGTTCGCAAATAAACAAGATGGTGGTGTTCTGAAGACGCTTCTAATTACACTCGCGGTGTCCGGGGACTGTTCGTAGGGGGTGTCCTGAGGACGCTGTCCGTATTGTTCTCTGTCAAGTTGAATGTGTCCTAAGAACACTTGCGGTGTCCTGAAATGTTCGCAAATAAACAAGATGGTGGTGTTCTGAAGAAGCTTCTAAGAACACTCGCGGTGTCTGGGGAGTGTTCGTAGGGGGTGTCCTGAGGACGCTGTCCGTATTGTTCTCTGTCAAGTTGAATGTGTTCTAAGAACACCCGCGGTGTCCTGAAATGTTCGCAAATAAACAAAATGGGGGTGTTCTGAAGACGTTTTTGAGAACACTCCCGGTGTCTTGGAATGTTCGTAGGGGGTGTCCTTAGGATGCTGTCCATATTGTTCGTTGTTAAATTGAAAGTGTTCTAAGAACTACTATCGCGTTGTTTTGAAATGTTCGTAGGGGGTGTCCTGAAAGCGGTGTCCGTATTGTTCGCTGGCAAGTTCAAAGTGTTCTAAGAACACTCACATTGTTTGCGGACATTAAAAGTTTCCCATAGATCATAGTTGAAATGTTTGACTCTATGAATGTGATATGCTGCGGTGGTTGTTGCCAGGGCATAGAGTCTTGGGTGCATGGCCATTTGGCCATGTACCCAAGACTCTATGCCCTGGCAACAACCACCGCAGCATATCACATTCATATTTGCTTATAACTTTGGGTGAAAAACAAATGTATGGTTCTCTGTCAAGTTGAATGTGTCCTAAGAACACTCGCGGTGTCCTGAAATGTTCGCAAATAAACAAGATGGTGGTGTTCTGAAGACGCTTCTAAGAACACTCCTGGTGTCCTGGAATGTTCGTAGGGGGTGTCCTGAGGACACTGTCCGTATTGTTCTCTGTCAAGTTGAATGTGTCCTAAGAACACTTGCAGTGTCCTGGAATGTTCGCAAATAAACAAGACGGTGGTGTTCTGAAGACGCTTCTAAGAACACTCGCGGTGTCCGGGGAGTGTTCGTAGGGGGTGTCCTGAGGACGCTGTCCGTATTGTTCTCTGTCAAGTTGAATGTGTTCTGAGAACACCCGCGGTGTCCTGAAATGTTCGCAAATAAACAAAATGGGGGTATTCTGAAGACGTTTTTGAGAACACTCCCGGTGTCCTGGAATGTTCATAGGGGGTGTCCTTAGGACTCTGTCCATATTGTTCGTTGTTAAGTTGAAAGTGTTCTAAGAACTATCGCGTTGTTCTGAAATGTTTGTAGGGGGTGTCCTGAAAACGGTGTCCGTATTGTTCGCTGGCAAGTTCAAAGTGTTCTAAGAACACTCACATTGTTCGCGGACATTAAAAGTTTCCCATAGATCATAGTTGAAATGTTTGACTCTATGGATGTGATATGCTGCGGTGGTTGTTGCAAGGGCATACAGTCTTGGGTGCATGGCCAAATGGCTATTTGGCCATGCACCCAAGGCCAAATGGCCATGCACTCAAGACTGTATGCCCTGGCAACAACCACCGCAGCATATCACATTCATATTTGCTTATAACTTTGGGTGAAAAACAAATGTATAAGGAACAAAGGTATTAGATACTATGGATGTGATATGCTACTATGGTTGTCCTTATTATTGTATACTTACTGTTTGGTCTAGTAATGGGAGTCCATGTTTTTCTTCTTCATTTCTGTGATAAAAGAAAATAGCATGTTAGTATTAGTATTTTGTAATGACTTATTACATTGTATAAGCAATATACTTTTATTTTTTTTCGACCCTCATATTTAGTAGAGTACAAATCAGAGTACTGTGCAATTTGCTCAGTTTCTGTATTTGTTGCTAAAATCATTGGGTCTGTGGGAGAAAAAAAAATCCATGTTGGATTAAAAAAAAAACCTTTTTCTGTTATGCTACAGTTTATTTGTTTGTTTGTTTTCAGTGTTCACTTGTTGTTTCTGGCTAATGCTTTATACTTTGCTTTGTTGTATTTTTTTTGGAGCAGTAACAGATTCTTCATTTGTTTTGATATTATAAAATTTTGGAGCAGTTAGATACCAATTGGCGTATTCTAACTGTCTATTTTTTTAATATATTTTAGTGGTTTGTTTTATCTATTTGGATATTGTTAAATTTTGGGACAGTTAGATACCAATTGGCGTATTCTAACTGTGTATTTTTTGGCCTAATTTAGTGGTATTCATTTATCTGATTAGTTGTTGTAGAATCTTTGAGCAGTTAGATAGCTTTTGGAGTATTCTAACAGTTTATATTTTTTTAACACAAATTTACTTAAAGGTTTAAATACAGTTTATTTATCAAATTTTGGTTTTAAGAACATCAAATAAGCGTTTGTAAGATTTGCTGGTAATCTCTGCTTTAGAGTAATGGTACTATCATTACATTCAAGCCATCCACATTTCTTTTTTATATGTGCCGTGTAGTGCCCTGAATTGGTTGTGGCTCCTGCGTGGTAGATTATACCTATTGTTGTGAAGGTTTTCTTACCAAGTGATATTTGACTATGTGTGAATCCAGTCAGCTTGCAGTTGTTTTTGGTACCATCTGCATTGTAACGTGAAGCATTAGTATTACGTATTTACTATGTGTTTGTATTACTAACGTGGAGCGATTATCTGAATTGCAGGTAGAGCATAATCTACCATGGTTTGCATTTTGTACAAGTTGCTGAAATGGAATGGATTCACAATTCGGTATTGATATATATATGAAGCGTTCATTGGGAATTTCTTCTTGTGTCACATTGTTGCACAGAGTGCATGTATGTTTCCACATGTATGAAATCTGGAAGATTTCCTTTATAGGTATGTTTTTGTTTTCCAGTACTTGTAGTAAGTACATTAAACATTCTTGTGGATCTTCCTGTGAGTTTATAGTGAATTTCACCATTCCAGCACAGTAGTCCAATTGTTGCCTTATTCCATAAACAATATATGTGTTGTCAGGATTGTTTTTTGCGTTTCTATGAAGTACTAACATTTGCATACACAATGGGTCTCTAAAGTGTAAGTAAATGTTGTCAACAATTGGTGGTAATTGAAATAGAATATTCATTGCTACATTTGCATAGCAACTTACACCAACTATATTTGAGAATTTAAATGGTCCAGGTAGTTCTGTATCTAACTGCTTTTTTTGGAGTTTGTCTTCCTTCTTTAAAGAAGTACCTGGTTTACTTTCTCTAATTGATTCTTTTTTGTTTGTGGTACTTGATGAAGTATTAGTTTCTTGTACTCTCTTTGGAGGATTTGCAGTGACGTCCTGTTGCATTTCTGTTTGATTTAGTTTTCTTTTACAACGTTTTAGTTTTTGTGGAACAGAATATGTGTTTAGATGGGGAGTGTGTAGTGAGCGAAGTCTATTATATTCTAAAATGCAAGGAATATCAGCGTTTACTTTACTTGCATCAAAGTTGATTAGAAATAGACCGTCAAGTGTACGTAAGCGTGATAGTGCTACGTAGCTCATGCCTTCTTTAAAGACTGTGTTACCAATATCTATCATTGCTTTGTCTAGGGTAAGACCTTGTGATTTATGAATCGTGACTGCGTATGCAAGAGTTAGAGAAAATTGTTCTCTGCGTACATACATATCTTTGAAGAGAAGGAATCTAGCTGTTGAGCGTCCTATCCGTTTTACTTCTGAAAGTTTGTCAAAGAGTATATTGACAAACTGAATTTTGTTGTCACGTGGGTATGTTTGAAAGCCAACAACTGTACCCAGTGCTACATTAACTAGTCTTTGGTCCACGTCAAGGTTACGTTTAAGCATTACTCTGCAATTTAAGGATAATTTTAACATCTTTTCTAAGCCTGCTGTGTTTGAGATTGATTTTCCTAAATTATTTAGTCTTGTTGTGGCTTGGTCACACATGGGTAGTGTCATACCATGTACATCTAGTTTGTCTGTGGCGCTAATTTCCATTATTGGTTGCATTTCTTTACTTAACATTATTTCATTGAATTTGAGACAGCTTGCAAGAGTTGGCATTAAGGCCATACAATTGACATTTTTGTGGGCTAATTGTTCCATAACATCTGTAGCACATGCATTATCGCCATAAAGTGCATTAATGTGCCGGGTTTTCAATGTTGCTTCTGCTTCTTTAGAAAGTATACCAACTGTCAAACTTTTTAAAATGTTGGCATAAGTTAGATCTGCAGATTGGCGCATGTTTTCTGTTAATTCTCTGTATTGGAAATGTTGCCAAAGGTTGACATTTCCAATGCTGCCAACAGTTTTACGGCAGAGTTTGTGCCCTAATGTTTTAAAAATAGGTTCACCTTTTACTGGTGTTAATTGAAGCAGATCTCCAAAAACAATAATGTGTTTTCCTGCAAAGAGCTCTTCATAGTCTGTTTTGAGTACATCTTGTAATCTGAGGTGAATCAAAGCTAACATCAAGTTGGAGACCATGCTCACTTCATCTATTAGTAGCATTTTCATTTGTTTCAATACTCTGCGTAATTCCATTGCAGCTTCTGCAGAAAGTTTGTAATAGTCTAATTTGTTCTGGTGTTCTACTGGTAATAGTAGTAATCGGTGTAATGTAACACCACCTATGTTGTAGGCAGCTAAACCTGTGGGGGCAGTGACAACAGCTGACAGTTTGTTGTTTGTCAATTGTTGAAGGAACTTACTAATGATTTTGATTAGGAATGTTTTGCCAGAACCAGCTTCACCACTGACGTACAGTAGTATAGGTTTATAATTGTGGCAGGAACATTCTTTATTTTCATGTTTTACACCATGTGCAATTTGTTTTGTTACTTCTTGAAAAATGCTACTTTGCTCATTGTTTAGTTTTGATTGTAGTGTAGTTAAGTCTTCCTTATCTTCATACTGACACATGGTGTTTTCTACTTCTATCATAGCTAATTCTGCCTCATTTGTTATTAGTGGTTCTCCCAGTGGTTCTTGGCTTCCTCTTACAGAAGGTTGACTACTGTCAGGAGTATCCTTATCTAGTTGGGCTTGGAGTTCTTCTTCATGTTGCTGTTCATTGTGCAACATTGTTTTGTACTGTGTAAAGTTTACATCAGTTATAGTGCTTTCATTTGCTTTGAAAGCATCCTCATATGAGTCATAGTTATCTAGTAATTGTTCTTCTTTTCTCCATGGCTTGAAGAGTTGTAGCAGGGACATGTAATATACTTCTTTATGTTGAGGAGTCTTCAATGACAATTTGATATGATTAATTAAATTTGGTTTAGTGAGTTTAACTAAGCTGCCTTCACAGTCTGTCACTCTATATTTACCTTTTTTTTCATCAGGTTTTATATTATTTTTGTATGTGTAGTTTTGGGCTATTTGGTACAGACACATGTTTTCCAAAGTATTACTTCTGTTTGGGTAGTATGTGTCCAATAAATTGTTTTTTAAAATGTCTTGGCTGTTGGGATCATGTTTGGCTATTGTTTCTATATCTTCATATGATTTTAGAACTCTTTTTCTAGATTTAGCTGGACCAAGACTTAGCCATACTATATTTTCAGATTTACCATACAATGAAGTACCAGTTAAACGATCAGCTGCTTCATAAGATCCACATTCTCTATGGGTGAGCATTTTTATGCCCAAGCTGTATAATTTCTGAGATACTGTTTTATCTGATGACAGGTCATTCCAGAGGTCTTGGAGCTCTGTCTTTTCTGCTTTAGTTAAGTATGCTGTGACATATCGTGCAACTGCAGTAGAATTGTCTGCAATGTACTGCACATCTATGTTTGCATTCCATAAGTGGGCAATGATTGCATTATAATCATTGATATATTTTTCTTCTTCTTTTCTTTTTATGTAATATGTATGTTTAGGTGACTTACCTTTAACACTATGTCTAACTGAAGACATGAGGTTGTTTACTTGACCTGTATTTGTAACTGGTCTAGGGAAACCAAATCGGCATTTGGTGTAGTATTTGCCTTTGTTTTTGTATTTGCGATGATAATATTTTCCACATTTGTGTCTTTGAAATTGTAAAATTTGTGCATGAAGATCACTATTTGTGGCTTCTGATGGAATTTCATAAGTGACATATCTTGGTATTCTTTTCTCCAAAAGAAGTGTTGCACTTCTCCAAGGGGAGGAACAGTTTTATTACAAATAAAATGTAGCATAGCAATGAAGCGATGGTGAAAATATGTTGAAACATTAACAGGATCCAAAGAACAAAGTTCTCCAGGTGTTATAATATCTATGTTTGTTTTGTTTTTATTTGATATGCGTAGGAAATCATGGAAATCTTCCCATGCATATTCTGCACAACTTAATGTAACAAACCAAGTGGGTGGGCCAAGGTTTCTGATCATACAACGTACATCTCCATGACGTTGAAACCAGTACTCTTTAGTACCACGCATATTTGCTAATAGATTTGTAATATTTGATTGTAAAACCTCATCCTTTTGTTGCACTTTCTCTAATAATTGTGTAGCTGTCATATTTTGAAAGTGTGATCCTGATTTTAATATGTGTGCAACTCCGTAACATAAAGTTGCTAGTTCACTTTCAAAGAGTAGGTGGAATATGTATTCCACATTTTGTCTAAATCTGGGATCTTCAGAATACATCCGTAATGAGCGGTATTCTGAAGCTGATATTTGAATAGGTCTATCATCATACCTTCCTCCTTTGCCAGTAGGAAAGAGTAGAGGAAAAGCATGTGCTTCTATACTTTTTTCCCATATACTGATTGGCGATCCTTTTGTTTGACACATTTGGTAAGTTTCCAGTACATCTTGTATGGTGTCATTAGAGTGCAAAGGATGAATTGTATAATGGTCTAAAGTATTTGATATTGTAGCAGGATCTAGTAGCTCAAATTGACCAGCTTCTTGTGTTTCTTGAATTATTTCAGTTGTATCTTTCAAGTTTTCTTCAATATTAATTTCTTTGTAATATTCATTATTCTGTTTAAGATATTGGAAGGCTTGTCTAACTTTATATAAATCTACCAGCTGTTGCCATATTTTTTTGTCTTTTGTAGGTACTCCATTTACTAATATAATTAAAGATTGCTGCATTGGAAGTTGCACTCCTAGAGTATGCACATTTTCTTTTAGATTTAATGGTAAATAAACTACTTTTCCACAAATGCCTTTTACCAATTCAGAGGGAGGTAATTTTGCTGTTTTTGGTTGAAGGCGTATTATTGCTTGAAATGGGTGTACTGTTTGAATTATGATGCTCTCATATAAATTAAGTTGTTGTACAGGTTTTGGTGCTGGGTATAATTCCAAATTATTTGTGATAGAACGTGAAGGAGTTTGGTTGTTGTCAAGTTTTGTAGTGCAATAACTGCAAAGTATTAACGGCTCAGTTATTTCATATTTGTTTTCTGCTACAAGGTAGAGAGCTAATTCAAACCATTTAGAATGTTCTATTTTGTATGATAGGTCCACAGTTTTTGTGTTACTTTTATAAAAAATTCTACGGCAACATACACATACATGGTTTGGTACTTCAGCTGATGTACTTTTAAATTTTAGTATTTCTTATTTGTATGTGTTTAGCAAAAGGTTGCCATGTGTAGAATTGTTGCTTAATTGGTTTAAAGCTATTTCATTCTGTAAATGGCTTTCACTTCCAAAATATTTTTTTTGGATATAGTGAATTTCTTCAAGTAGGTCTTTTGCTGTACCATGTAGAAGGATGTTATTTAACTTTGCTAGTGCTAAAGCAGGACTTTTAGCATAGTACAGTTTATAGACTAGATTTCTTATAGTTGAATGATGTGTTGATATCCTTTTGATATCATGGAAAGTGGTTTTACAAGTAGGTCCTGTAATGCAGGCCAATGAATGTCCTTGTAGTCCTGTGTACTTGCGCACTGGACAGGTATCTATATTTTGCAGTAATTTAATTTTGGTTTTGTCTTTGCTTTTTACATATTTATTGAGGAATTGGTGTAAAGATTTGAAACATTGTTTGGGAATGTTACACATTGACGTGCATGGCCATTTGTACACTAGACGTTCTGATTCAGTTGAATGGAGGGGTAATTCTAAGTTTTCAGGGCATATTTTTGTAAGAAGTACTTCTTGTTCCATTATGGTATTATTCACTTTTTCATAACCTCGACCACTGCTATGTATGGCAATTGCATTTGTTTGCTTTTGTTTGTACGCTTCTTCATTAAAATATGGTTCTGTGCTTGTAGTGTGATTCCATTCACCTCCGCTGATACTTAAGAAGTTCTTTCTGTTGATATTTCGCTTATTGAGAAGTCTTTTTTGTAATTTAGTTATTAGTTTTGTTAGTGGTTTCATTTTGTTTAACAGTAAAATAAATAAATTTCTTTTGAGAAGAATTGCACTGTCCATCAATGCTTCTAAGATTAATTTCCTACGATAGGTTTTAAGCTTTGAACCTGATTTCTCTCCTGTTTTTATAAGATTTTGAAGGACTTTGTGACGGTATATTTTGGCTAAAATACTTTTCTTGGTATGCTTACTTTGCACTATATTAAAATTTGAAGAAGTAGTTTTATCTGTACTGATAGCTGATTTTCTGTTAATTGTTTTTTGGTTTGTTTTACATTTTGATAGAGGAAGCGAAGTTGTTGTACTTGAAACTTCTTGTGTTTCACTAAATGATTGTATTAGCTGTTTTGTTTCAACTTTTATTTCAAATTCTGCTAGAGATGGATGCTTATGTTGGACACCTTTATTTTCATTTGCTCTACTTTTGCGTTGCTTTCTACGGACTTGACTTTTGGTAGGCATTCTTTAGGGTCTGTTGAAAAAAATAAAGAAGATATGGGTTGGGGTGTTCTGGAATGTATGTGTGCTGTGTGCATGAGTGTTTGAGTAAGATGATAAAGATGTATGTAATGGTGTGTGATTGTGCATTGGGAACTAAAACTAGTAGGGATAGGTATTCTTGAATTTATGTGTTACTAAATTGGGGTTCAGATGACAAAAAAAAAGTAAGCTAGTGGTGTGGAAAAGTACAAATAGAAAATCTAATGTATACAATCAAAACAGTTGTTTGTTCTATAATATGAAAATTGCAGTGGTTCAGTTGGGTAATTTGTGTGTCCAAAAATAGAAATTTGTAGGCCATTCTGGCTGTAAATCGCTGTTTAAGACACGGAAATTTTTGGACAAAATGGTACAAAATCTCTATTTTTAGAAACCGAAATAGCTCGTATTAACGTTATAGTATATTTGATTAATAGTACAAATATTATGGTGATATTTTACTTACTTTTTTTTTAAATTAACAGGTAACTTCTTAGTTTTTCTTTCTTCTTCGAATTTGGCTGCTTCTTTTCAGGAAACTGGTCTTCACTGCAATTGTAAAAGCTTCAAATTAGTAACTTTGTTTGTATATAGCACTGTTTTTAATTTAGATATTGATTTTTTTAATTGAAATCCTCAGTGCCTTCTTTAAAACCATTAAACTAATTTATGTACATAAGATACATTGCATCAGTTCAGTACATATGATATGTTCTTAATTAACAAATTGTATTAAATGACTAACTGTAGCAAAAAAAAATATCTTTACTATGTCTTGTGAAATTTATAATATATTAGGGAATACCACTATTTCTGTAAGTAAACTGTTCTACGTAATAGCGCCTCAATGTCATGTCTAATTTAAAGTAATTAAGTAAATAAATAAATAAAAACAAAAAATATGAAATTGTATAAGTATTTTTATAAAAGTTTAAACATAGATTGTGGTTGCATGCAATTTTGTTTGAATGTATGTAGTCTATATATTTCATTTAAAAAATGTTAGTTTAACATGATTTGAGTGTGTGTGTATAAAGTAAGTAAATAGTATAAAGGTTTATAAATGATAGTTGATTTTAGGAAATTGAAAAAAGTACACTAAATTCATTTTACAGATTTTACAAGGTAAAAGTCTGTTTGAAAATGTGTTCATCTATTATACAGAAAATATGCATACCTGAAGTTTGTGTTCATGCATATGGATATGCATGGAGCTGCAAGTAGAAATCTTGAAGACTTGTACAGTATTTCTGGTAGATGGTGCTTGCCAATGATATGACACTTGTACTCAGAGAGATTCAGAGTACATTTGCAGTGCTGATCTATGATGATGCACTTAGATGTAGAGGTCTTGAATGTGATTGGTGCATGGTCATGTGATTTTTGAGGTACATCCAATGAGGGAATGGCAGAGAGAGTGTAGTGGAAATGGTAGAAGGGCTGTTCATGTTACGATATGTCCACGGACATGGCGGTAGTTCGCGGACATCGGGAGTTACATCCGGGGATTTTTGGGTTCAGAAGTCATGCAAATGAGAATAAGCACTGAAAGGGATTGGTCAGGAAAGTTTGGTGCGTGTGTTGTGCCAGGAGAGATTTTCTCAGATACTCTTTTTGCTGAGAGAAGAAAAGATAGCTATGGCTGTGTGTTTCAGAAAACAGATTGTTTGGATTTTAGGAGATTCGTGGATACATTGGTTGAAGGTGCATGCAGAAAGCTGTGGAGTAGCTGTAAATCTTGGATTCCCACATGTGGAAGTACACTGGCATGGAGTACGTGGAATGAAGTGGTTGGACTTGCTACCTCTCTGTGCTACTTTGGAGACAGAGCAACATCCAGACATAATTGTAATTCATTGTGGAGGGAACAGTTTAGGACATGTGACTGGAATTTTTTTGCAATTTGCTATGAAAGAAGGACTTAGGAAGGTTATGGACATGTTTCCTAATTCTCAAGTGATATTTTCACGGATTGCGCAGAGACAAATGTGGCTTAGTTCTTCTTCATTTGGTCCACAAATGGAAAAAGCAAGGCACAATGTTAATAAGGCTGTTTGTGCCTTTCTAAGAGATTTTGGCATGTCTTCTTTTCACAATGAAAATATTATGTTTTGTAGTACATACATTTTTCGCAGAGATGGAGTCGATCTTACTTATGCTGGCAATCAGATTTTTCTGAGAAATGTACAAAATGCAATGCAACCTTTTTTGGAATTATAACAACGATTTTGAAGTAGATGTTAAGCATTTACAATTTTTGACTTACAAACACCACCCAAAGGCTCTTTTCAGAGCCACCACTTCTTTCCAGAGAAAATTACAATGTTTGTGATGGAGTAGCAACCCAATTTTTTTAATGTTCGCGAACTGTCCGCGGACTTCTAAAAAATACAAAGAGCCCTGCTTCATTTATTTTCACTTCTATTTTTTAACTGGGAAAGGCGGCTCTGAAAAGAGCCTTATTTTTTTTTGATTTTTGTAATTTTGTATTTTTTTGGGTTTTTCAGACACAACACACTAGGAGAGGAGGGTAAAGGAGGGTAAAGGGGGGGACACCAACCACAAGGATAAGAAAGGGCGAGCTGAGAGAGGACGATGTAGAGTGGGTTTTATTTGGGTAGTGAGCAGGTCTTCTCGTGCTCTGAGACGATAGTCTCAAAAGCACTCCGAAGTCACTCCCCCCTGCAGAGTACTGTCTCACAGTACATACATACAACTAGTGACCCTCGAAAGGTAAGGGTCATCAGCATTCTGTATGGCCTGTGAGGCAGCTTGAGAAAGATGCTGTCCCACAGAGGTGGTCCTTGTGGTGACAGGATCAGAAACAGAGGATGAAGTAGAGGAAATCAACCTGCTACGTTCTTCGCAAGGTACAACCCTGCGAATAGCCCCAGAGTGAAATGACCTCAAGTGTCACTTCATAGTACTGGTCCCAAAGCTGTACTTACCGTGCTTCCCGCGACTGAGTATCATTTTGCACTCATTGCAGGTAACACGGTTCGCACGAGCCTTAGAATCATTACCATGAATGGTAAATAACTGCCACACCCAAGACTCACGCCTAGTGCGGGTAGTAGGGTTTTCCTCTACCTCATTCTCATCATCCTCTTCTTCCTCCTCCGCATCCTCACTCCTGTTCCCCTTTTCAGGCCCTTGGGGAGGTGGTGGTGGTGGAGGGGGTGGGGGTGGTGCTGAAGCAGGTGCAGCACCAAGTGGCAGTTCAGCAGCCAAGGATGCCATCTCGATGATGGTGTAGTCTGCAGGTGGCAGCAAAAATCACTGTGTTCTGAAGAATAGCCAGAAACACAATGGGAATAAGCTCTTGGGCGTGGTCTTTTATAGGGGTGCTTGTGCGCAGTTCGCGGACATGCGCACTGTCCGCGGACAGATCGAACACAAAAAAAGGATCGGAAAGTTTCAAAAGATATATAGAAACTCAAGATTGCTATGTGGGACTTGTGCCATGGTGAGATTTTATTGAAAAATATTATGGATTAACTGAAAATGTACTTTTAAATTGTTCGGGGACACGAACAGTGTCCGCATTTCAGGACACATGATGAGTGTGGGCGCGGTCATATGATCCGTTCGCGAACTAGTCCGCGAAGGAAGCGCCTGTCCGCAGGACACCAAGTGCACGGAGATTGGTTAGCGCATGCGCATTGATGTCCTACGGACACTGTTCTGGTTCTGAAGTAATTAAAAGTGCGTCACACATGAAACTAACATTTCAGGACACCGCGTGTGTTCTTAGAACAGTTTAAACTTGGTAGCGAACAGTAAGGACAGATATAGTGTTCTTCAGGACACGTGTAATTTCGTTTATGTACGAACATTTCAGGACACCAATTGTGTTCTTAGAACAGTTTCAATTGGGTAGCGAACACTACGAACAGGTATAGTGTTCTTCAGGACACCTCCATTTTCGTTTACGTACGAACATTTCAGGACACCAATAGCGTTCTTAGAACAGTTTGAACTTGCTAGCGAACAGTACCGGACAGGTATAGTGTTATTTAGGACACTTTAATTTTTGTTTGTTTACGAATAATTCAGGACACCGCGTGTGTTCTTAGTACAGTTTCATGTTGCTAGCGAACACTACGAACAGTTGTACTGTTGTTCAGGACACATCATTTTCGTTTATTTACGAACATTTCAGGACACCAATTGTGTTCTTAGGACAGTTTCAACTTGCTAGCGAACAGTACGAACAGGTGTGATGTTCTTCAGCACACCTCCATTTTCGTTTATGTACGAACATTTCAGAACACTCGCACTGTCCGCGGACACTTTTATTGTTTTTATTTAAAAAAAACGGAAACTATTCACAATACAAAATAAACATTAAACTTTATTTAACATATATTAATAATTTATGACAGAGAAGGTGAGGCAGAAACAGGAACAAAAACAGGAGAATTTGGGGTTTCAACATGATTGGTATTAGGTGAAGAAGGGATGGAAGTCTCATCAAAACGTTTTGGATTATGGAGAGGGTTTGGGGATAATTGACTGGGATATGGTGAGGAGGGACAAGTACATGTGGGGCAATGGTACGAGGTTTTTGGTTTGAAATGATTTTCTACAAAAGTTTTTAAATTATTAAAATTAGCCAACAATACATCAATTTTTTCTTCTATATTGTGAAGACTGTTATTCATAACAGGGTTTTCTGAAGTTTTTTCTATTTTGGTATGCTCTGTACAAAAAAATAATATATATGTTAAATGTATATAAAAAAATAATAAATAAATGGTTTATATTATAAAGTGTTTACCATTAGTTTCACTATCTTGTGACATTTCTTCATGTGGGAAATTGTCCTCTAGCCATTCCAGAGCACTAGACATTTCTGTGAGAAAAAAAAAAAAGATAATATATTTTTTAATCTAATACAGAAAGTTTATAAATATATGAGTAAAATGAAGTACACTTACTATTTCTGGTAAGATAAGTCCTATGTATTCAGTGGGTCTGGTCTTGTTCTCAGTTCTGTTGTGTCTGTGAGGTAATTATGTTGGAAGCCAATTTATCTTCTTGTGGTATATTCCATTTCAGAACATATTGTATTTAAATGAATGGTTAGTGTGTTACATATATGGGTTACATTTCTTATGTATTACTATATATAATGTGTTTGTGTGCTGCTTTTTGAATTTGTTAAATGTTCCTATATTATGATATAACAATCAAACATACCCCACCACCCACCCCCACAGTTTTTAGGTAGTGGTACTGTTCTCGGAACATGTCCGCGAACATTAAATAAGTTCGCGGACATCAAGTTCATAAGAAGAGATCTAGTCAGTTCCATATGACATGTATATAAAGTCAAAGTCATTATTGTTAAGTTGTGCTACTAAAAAACGATGAAATTCAGTAAAAAAACTTTGTTAAAGGGACGTTATGGTTAAGTTGCGCTACTAAAAACCTATTAAATTCAGTGAAAAAACTTTGTTAAAGGGACGTTATGGTTCCAAGTAAAACCGAAAAACCCTTGAAATTCGCCAGTTATGGTAAGCTAAGCAACCATAACTCACGCCACCACCGTGCAATGCTAAGACTAACACCCAGGACATCAAAGATGACATCACAAATGCCATTAATGACATCACTGATGACATCACATGTGTATGTACTTCTCATGAAATATGTGTAGAAGGGATTCTTATTATGTTGCGAAAAAAGTGTCAAGAATCATTGCAAGAAATATACCCTAATAAGTGCATTGAACGATGCATTGATATAAATAGCATCCTATTATGGGGTTCTATCTAATATACTAAGCTACTCATACAGAAACATAACATTGTGTGCAGCGTACAAGATGAAGGTATGATATTCGTAATGTTAATATGTTGAATAATGAAATGATAATTGTTTTCTTAATAGATTTTTGTGTACCGTGAAATATGTAATAAGTAGCTAATAAAACCCATGTATTACATAATTGCATTACTATAGACAAAACACAAAGACACAAGAACACATACCAATATTGGTATATACAGGGAAAGTGAAGTTAGCAAAAAAGCACAAGTAGTAGCAGAAACAATTAATAACTTAACTGATTAGATTCATGCAAATAAATGATTGCTCTGTTTCAAAGCTGCTATTTACCCTATGTATATGTATCACTTGATGTGATTGGACCCTAAGGAAAGTAGTGTGAGTACAATGTATACAAATATGACCATATACAGGGAAAGTACAGCCATAAAAAAAAACAACAGAACTATCAGAAAGTGCTCATAAGTCTAGTGATTATCTTTATGCACAAAAAGGATTGCTGTCTTTCAAGCTTGTGTTTTCCCATATGTATATGTTTCATATGATGTGACTGTACTCTAAGGGAATTACTGTAAGAACCTACTAGAAGGATATGTCTACAAATAAAATAAAATTCTTAGTTTCTGACTGTTACTGAAGAAGACCATGTGGCCTAGATATGTCAGCAATAGAAAAAATAGAGAGCCAGACATGTGATGTCATCAGTGATGTCATCAATGACATTTGTGATGTCATCTTTGATGTCCTGGGTGTTAGTCTTAGCAGTGCACAGTGGTGGCGCGAGTTATGGTTGCTTAGCTTACCATAACTGGCGAATTGCAAGGGTTTTTCGGTTTTACTTGGAACCATAACGTCCCTTTAACAAAGTTTTTTCACTGAATTTCATAGGTTTTTAGTAGCGCAACTTAACCATAACGTCCCTTTAACAAAGTTTTTTTCACTGAATATATATATACACACACACACGTTGGCGCTTGCATGTGTACATGTGTAAAATAACTTGATATCTTTATTGTTTCTGTAGCATAAGCCTCTTCATTTCGATCCTGAAATGTTACTTCTCTTCGATGTTTATAGACCATCTTCATTTTCTTGTTCCTGCATCTCTTCTGCTCTTTTGCTCATTTCTGACTCTTCTTCTGGGATTTCATTCAAATGGACAATATACTGTATTGTATGCAGGTATGGCTTTCTCAATGGGAACCTTGCTTCCAGTATTCTCCTTGGTATTGGTATTTTCACTGGTACTGCACACATTTCACACTCTGGTTCCCAACATATAGGCAATATGGGCGAGATGCTTGAGGTGTGGGTACTTGGCTCCTTCTCTACAGTAATGTTAGAGTCAGAGTTCATTTTAAGGTTGTCTCAGGTGGAGGGTAGTGCTGATTTAGTTCCTCTCAAAGACATGAAGATGATTTGTGCCTCATCTAATAAGTGGTTTGTTTCCACATGTTTAGGGATTTTTCCATATACATAGGTCTGTAGGAATTTGGCCCGGTAAGAGATGTAGATATAGGTCTCTAGTTTGTGGAGGTGTTTGTGTCACCAGAGGGGTATTTGAGAAGTGGTTTTATCTGGGCAGCTTTGAAGCTCCTAGGTATGATTCCTGTTGCCAGCAAGTGATTCATTAGATTGCAGAAGTATTCTGCATGCATCTCTTTTCTGAGGATGATGTTGTAGGTGTCTTTGCCAAACTGGTAAAGGAAAGCAACAAAGCCAGTACCACAGTAGACCCTTCCACACAAAGGGTTTCCTTTACCAGATTGGCAAAGCAGTTCAGTATTGTGGTTGCCTCTGGGGCTGGGCCATTGGTGATGCATTTGCCTCTGTCATTGGGCATAGTGTTGGTGACTTGTTGAATGTGTATGACTTTGTTTTTAAAGTGATTTCCAAGGTTGTCACATCGTTTCTGTGAGGGGGTGTTATTGCAGGCTGTTGGTTTTTTTATTTCATTGATTATGTTGAACATTTCCTTCTGTGCATTCCTTGCTTTTGAGATGCATTTGGCATAATACAATGTTTTTGCTTTAAGGATTTCTGCTTTGTAGATCCATTTCTGTTTTTGGTATACAATGTTATCCTTTGTGAGGAACTCAGGGGTATTCTCACATGTAGACCCTGAGAATCCTCTATTCAAGTGGCCAGGATACAGTCATCGCTCTTGGATCCCAACCCTGGGGGTTGACAAGTGAGGGAGGATCACCTGGGTAGGGGAGCCTGGGGTTGTTCTCTTCCGAGTACTCCACGTGAGGCGCTGTATTCCAGCGGGATGACAGGCGAGGAGGAGCAAGCCCCAGAAGCCTTTGTGGGCTATTCAGGTACCAGGGTCCCTAATCCAAGAAGGAGGTAGAAGTGTCGCAGTAGAACAAAAACAAACAAGGATATAAGACAAACATATAGTTTTAACTTTAACACCTACTTGTCTTCTCCTAGCTTAGGCCACAGAGAAAGGAAATCGCCCCGGCATATACAGATGGGGCCAGGGGACCCCCCTTTCCTCTAGCAATCACCTTATAATGATTTGGCCACTGAATATCAATTTCCATCTTGCCCAGTCTCCCCCTCCCCATTTCAAACAAGTACTGGGACGAGGAAGAGGCGAGCGAGAATAATGAAGAGTACCCATACAAACAACATAGGGATACAAAGTGAGGCCTACCATCTCACACCTTTGAAATGTCCCACTAATAAAGCCAGGCAAAGTCAGGCACTTTTCCCCAACTGTGCACACCTCACTCCAGTTGACTCTCACCTGCAGTATAGAACGGGTGGTTCTGCCAGGGTCATTGAGCGAGCTGGGGTTGCTGGATGGAAACAGGAGGCAAAGGAGCAGAAGGCTGCAAGGAGAGGAGCAGAGAAGGACCGGTGGAGTACGGGACACCGAGACGCTGGCCCAGTGTGTGTTAAGGGCTGCAGTGTGGCGAGGGAGCTGCGTCTCCAGGATGACGGAGTGGAATGGAAAGCAGTCTATCAGATTTGTTTAGGCCAGTGCTCATTCCCTGGGATGTCTGTGGGTAAAGAAGTAAAGAAAGACAGAGCAAGTGAGCTGGCAGCTCAAAAGCAGCTAAGAGGAGGTACGAGTGACCCAAAAATAAGGAGAGGGGCACAATCAACCCGAAAAAGAGAGAGACAGGAAAGAGACAGTGAAAAGGAAAATGAACTGACAGAATGAAGAGAGGTTGAAAGTAACCCTAACATGAGAAATGGGTGCAGATGACCCAAAGGAAACACAGTGTTTGCAAGAGAACATGGTGAGAAAAAGAGGGTGCAAGAGAGCATATTGAGAAAATGAAGGTACAAGAGAGCATGGTGAAAAGTAAAGAGAAGTGTGTAAGAGGCACTGAAAGGTTGAAAGAAGGTGCAAGTGTGCACGACAGGAAAAGAGGGTATGCAGGGCGCAAAATAAAGTAAAGAAAGGACAGAGGGAAAGAGGCACCCAAAGAGGAGAAGTTCCAGAGAATAAGGAGAGGGGTTAGAGGTCAGAGTGGTTGTGCCTGGGATGAGCCAAGAACCCAGCATTCTCGATAGTCTTGGATACTACAGGCCATGAAACAACTGTACAGTGAAAGGTACATCCTGACAAGAGGAACCTTTTGTTTGTTTGAGACCCGTGGGGCCTCGGCTTGGGGAAGGGAACCCTAAAAGGCCTACAAGAGACAGTGTTGAAATTCGGGAAGAGGGGTCTACGCTTGGGGAAGGGAACCCTCAAAGAGACATTGGTGAACTTTGTACGAAAGGGCCTACATTTGGGGAAGGGAACCCTGGGAGGCCTGAATGGAACTGTGAATCTTCAGTTGAGTTGTAAAGTAAGAAACTGTGAATCTTTTGACCAGAATGGCCTAAGCTTTGGGAAGGGAACCCTAAGAGGCCCAATAAAGACATTGTTGAACTTTGTTAAAAGAGGCCTAGACTTTATTTGGAACTAAAAGGATCGAAGCTTGGGAAAGTGAACCCAAAGAGACCCAGAGACCTTGTGAACTTTTTTTGATTTGCTGCAAGAGCCCTATGTGGAAGGTCCCACGGGCAAACCTTTTGAGTTGAGCTACTGTGAACTTGCAAAACTACAACTATTGGTAAGACTACCTGAAACCAGCTGTGGTTTACATTTTCTTTTGAATTACCATATTTCCTTTAAGAAGACCCCCCTATCACGTTTGGTTTAAGAGTGAGGGCAAGAATAGGTTTGGACACAGACAAACTTGGGTTTTGGACTTACGGACATCGACAGCCCTTAGAAACATCAGTTGAGGGAACAACCCCCTAAGTGTTAGGGCCAGATAGGCATTACACCAACCCCACAAAGTTTGATAATAAATGTTTTCAAACTGTTACCTTTGAGTCTGTGTCTCTCTTGATACCATACCTGTATCACACTTGTCAATTATAATCTTTCTTCCAAGCTTGTTCCATTTTCCAGTTGGTTTTCTTCAGGGCTCTGAGGTAGGGTATAAACCATCTCAGAGCCATTTTCTTTTTCGTAGAGGGGGAAAGGTTTCATCAGTGCTACAACATCTAATGCATATACAAACTATTTGTGCAGTCCGTTGATTCTTTCTGTTGGACGTGTGTTCAGAAGGTCTATAGATGTTTTTGTGGATACTACTTTGTTGGTTAGGTCCAACCTGTTGAGGGTCTTCCAGTTTCTTTTTCCAATTGCCATCTGATTGATGTGGTTGGCGTGTACTAGTGTTGGAGCATGGATCACAAAGGGTATCATAAGGTGGTCACTCTAGAGAATGTGTATTGGAGTGCAATTGTAGCTAGGATATTTGCAGAAGATTGTATACAGGGTGTGTCTCAGTGAATGGGCTACTCCATTCACCAGATGTTGTAGGTGCATGGTGGATGTGAGACCAGAGATTTGTCAGAGTCTGTGTTTTCCTGCTCATGCCAGATACAGAAATCTGATAATATGATCAAGTAGTTGTGTTTTATAGTGATGGTGGTTATGACCTTTATACATGTCTCTGTAAAGGCCGAACTGTATATGGGTGGTGTGACCAATGTAAGGAGTTTGTCCCCTCTCGCTAAGGGGGAGCTACTCCTTTTAGGAGTACGGAGGTGAGCCCACTATGCTTAACATCCCCTACGTGACAGGGCAAGTGGGATATCTCTGGAGGTGACCTCATCTTGAGGAAAAGGAAATCACATAAAAAGGGATATAAGTTATCATCTCTCCCCTCTTTCCGAATACCTGTGTTGGTTATGTGGGAGCTGAGATGCATGATAATCAAAATCTTCCTCTTTTAATAGCTGTTTGGATTCTGAACCCAAGTATCTACAGTCTTTGCCTGATCAGCAGAAAGTGGATGGTCCAACCCCCCAGAGTAGTATTAGATAAAGAGCCAATCTGAAGTGGCGAGAGAGTGAAGCCCGCTGAGCTCAAGAGAGCTGAGGTCCTCGTTGGAGGTTGGGCAAGGCAGAGTACACCAGATGTGGCGTTCCAGAGACCGTCGGTACTATGGAAAGGTGGCATCATCCGGCCCAGAGAAGTGGAGAAGAGAGAGAACCTTTGGAGAGCCGAGAGACTGGCTCACAGGAAAGCCGCCGCTTGACCTCACAACTTTCAAAAAGTCCAATTAATATCCTACAACCCTAATACCCTGCCTCTTGCATTTTACCGTGGCAATGGCAGCATATATTCATTTCATTATCCTGTTTGTTTGCCCCACCTCTCTTCTTAACATTATAAATGTCCTCATTTTGATGCACATCTGGACTTTCCTTTCCGAGTTTAAAAAGTAAGAAAGACACACACACCTCATTTTTATCCCATTTTCAACTCAGAGCATCTTGTAAAAAAATGTCAGTGCTCAGTGTATATAATGTTTTAGTTCATTTGCGGTATAGTTGTGAGGATCTAACTTCCATTCCATTAATACTTTGTAGCATATTTCTCTCCCTTGAAGATGGTTAGGCTACTCCATTACATTGCTCTATGATTGCTGTGCCCCCAACTTCACCATTACAAAGCTTTCCTTAACCCATTGTTACCTAACTGGTGTTGGTTGACTCATTAGCTTTGTGATTCTAGATTAGTTTATCTCAAGCACACATTCATCTTCCCTTCTGCTTGCATTTATTAATTGGCATGAAATTGAAATATAATAGGGATGTCAATTTCAATCAGAAATGACTTACCATAACCCATTTAGCGATTGAGGAGGCATTCCCAGGAAGGGTGCTTCGACAATAGCTCAAATATGAGAAGAAGTGGTGAGACATTGAGACATATACCAAGTATGAAACAAACAGAACAAAAATATGCATGAGAAAACAAGTGACTTAGAAAGGTAACATTAACCTATTGTGGCAAGTGCTTAAAACTAAGGAGTAGTACTATATAAATATACGAAATTACATTATTAGGAGGCATTGGAGGGAGTGGTGGGATTAGGCAGGGTGTGTTAGGGAGGATGGGGTAGAGGGTTGGAGAAGCTCCCTCTTTAGAAAGTAAGCAAAGTTTAAGCCAAGCTTTGAAGAGATCCACAGTTGGGCTGGCTTTGATTGTGATGGGCAGCAGCGTCCATCAGAGTGGGGCGAGCAGGAAGAAAGAGCAAAAGGGAGAAGAGGCACAGGTAGGCCATGGGACAGTGAGGTTGAGTGCAGAGGAGGATTGGGGGAACGAGATGGTGAGTGAACAGATATGCAATCAGACAGGAACTGAGAAGCAAGACCATTGCTAACTTCATACACTAGTAGCAGGAACTTGAAAAGGGCGTGGTTGTGCATGGACAGCCATCCAACATATTGTCAGTATATAGTGGTTAAAGGATCTGGGTAGGTTGTAGAGAGTGTGGGTGTAGATAACTTTGTCTAGTGGGAAGATATAGTAGATGAGAAGGCCAAGGAGTAGGCAGGATCAGTAGTCAAGTTCGCTGAGTACGAGGGAGGGTGGAGATTAGAATTTTCATAGATTAGTTTGTAAATGAAGGACACATTTTCTGAATGTGGAGGAGGTTAATACAAGCATCAGATGAGCGGGAGTGATTATTTGTTGTAGTCATAGGTTGCTATCAAAAAGGACACCAAGATTGCGAGCCTTGGGCAAGGAAGCAAGAATGTCAGGCGAGAAAGAGAGAGGAGAGGGAAGGGGAGGGGACTATAGAGAGGGCGATGGAAACCAGTAGAACGATTATTTCAATTTTTGAAGAGTTCAGCATAAGGCAGTGACGAATTGCTGTGAGACAGTTTGCAATTCATTATAAGATGACTGGGGTGAAGGAGGGACAGAATAATAAAGTGTGTGTTATCAGCACAAGGTAGTAGTGAATGACAAAGAATGAGATAATTGTTCCTAAGGCAGAAGTATAGAGTGTGAAAAGCAGTGATCCAAGGACTGATCCTGGTTGGACGTAGACAGGGAGATGGGTTGGGTCAAAGTTTTGCAAGTTCCAGGAGATTTGAAACGATTTGACCTTCCACTGAGAGACAATCCAGGCAAGAGCAGATTTATGAAACCCAAGGTCCTAGAGAGTGAGCAGAAGAGATGAGTGGTGGGCATTGTCAAAAGCAGAAGAGATTTCCAAAAGGATGATTATAGAATATAGTTTTGAATGGTGAGAATCAGTGAGAACGTTTGAGACATACATGAGTTCCAGCAACTCGTATTACATGCGGTGGTCCCAAACTTTCTATTCCTGCTTGCTCCTGAGTATACTGGTAAACAGAGTGCATTTCATTGCCACACGGCTAAACAAATCAGTCTTGCTTTATTTTCCCACATCCAACCCAACTACTAATCTTCATTTGAAGAGTTTTCACCCTGAGCTTTCTTTTCTGTCAATTGTTGCACTGCTCACAGGGACGTCATGTCACCAAAATGCCAGAGGTAGCGGAAGTGACATCACACAACCTTTGACCTCTGATGACATCACAGTAGGTGATGTAATTTTACCCCCACCTGAAGTGACATCACGGGGAGTGATGGAACATGACCTTTCACCTCTTGACAAAGCAGGAAGTGGCGTTACATAGCATTGTTCCTAAGTACACTACGAAGAAATATGGTTACGATATCACTATAATGTGATATACATTTCATACATGAATGGAGCACCATATGTATCGTTAATATCAGTGAGTATAGGCCCATACTACCAAATTACTGTGAATGCAAACAGATTTACAAGGCCAAATTATAATGATGTGTTATTATATAGCACTTACGCTTAAGCGCTTTATATACAACAATTATACATACAATATCACCCATCCTGTGTTGGTACTCATTTACCGGCCTCAGTAGAATGAAAGGCTGAGTTGGGGTGTTTAAGAACATACTAAATCAGTGACTCACTCCCTGAAGTGTGACTCAAATAAACCTTTAATGAGTCAAGCAATTATTGTATAGAATTCCAGACAGAAAAAATATTTGTTATTCCTATTTTTTCTTATTTAGGGTCACTGCTCAAAGCGTTACACTTGTGGAACCCCCTGTTTTTTAAGAGGCCTGATGAGAAAGCCAGCCACTCCAAAAATAAAGAGCCACTTGGCACTGGCCACAGCCCAGGAGCTTACATTAAAAAAAAACAAAATAAAAACGTTTTTTTAAATGTTGTCTTTAGGGGTAGCAAGGGAGACCACAGAGGTAGCAAGGGGGGCATTAGGGGTCACAACTGCGACCCTTGGCAACCCCCAAATGACATCCCTGACTGCTCACCCGGTACTTTTACAAAGGACAGGTCACACTTGTAGATCGGCTGACCTGTTCTTTGTGCAATCTTCAGCGTCTCTATGCAGAGCAACATTTGTTCTGCATAAAATGCCCACCTTCTTTTGAATTAGGCTCATGGTGTATACAATGATAGTGGTGGGCTCTACAGTAATAAAGCAGTGGATAATAGTAACACTCGCGAGCCTTTACCTCTGTTTGGCTAAAGTCTCATTCCTGCTGGGCAGAGGCAATGTTCTTTCTTAGTAATATGCTCTATTAAGCATTTGTGCTAAATAGTACTGCTTTCTCAGAATTCGTCGAAATTTGACAGCTGTGCTCAGCGAAGCTGTTTTTCTTCTCCTTGAACAGTCTAATTTGGAGATTATTGTTAAATGGTAGAGTTGGCTGTCTTGGAATTGGGTTACGTTAGACATTTGTACTAAACAGTGTTGCTTGGCTTCATTACAATTAACCTAATTGGAGATTTTCAGTAAAACAATGCTGGTTTGTCTTTCTTAGAGTTGGGATACATTAGCCATCTCTGCTAACAAGACGCGTCAGAAATGGTACCGTGGCTTGCCCAATCGTGTATGCGAGAGTTGGCAATCAGTCTTTGACTGACCCTTGTCACTGTGTTCTTTGTTCTATGTGGGAATTGTCGATCAGTCTTGTACTGCGCTCTTACTGTCTGTCATGTGTCATGGTGCAATCTTTCCATATGTTGAGTATTTTACAGATTTCATTCATCTATTACCAGAAATAGCTTTGTGTAGCTTTAGTTCAAGAACAATTTGCATTATTATTATTTGCAAGACACCTCGGTACTGATTGCAAAGGTAAATTAACGAAAAGTGGTGTGTTCTCTTCCTAACTGAGCATCTGTATATTGTTTTGATATGATATGGCATTTATAACGCGCCTATACACAAGTGTTTCAAGGCCCGACAAGGCAAGGGAAGGGGAACGAAGGGAGGTCAGACAACGATCCTACTAGGCCAAGTGTCATTCAGATCGCGCAAGTGTATTGGGATGGGGAAGGGGCAAAGTGCGGGGGATGGGCAAGGGAGAGTGCAGTACATGGGAATAGAGTAGTAACAATATGTAAAAGTAACGGCCAGCAGGTGGCAAGTGCAAGTTAAGTGCAGAATCAGATATCAAGTGCTGGTAGTGGGACTGTAGGGATACAGAGACAGTCCCCAAGTGAGGGGGATGCCAGGCAGGCAGTTCAGGTGTGTGAGACTTGCGGGGGAGCGACCTGGACCCGAGATCATAGGGTGACCAGGTAACCAGTGCAGTTTCAGTATCAGCCAGGAGGTCAAGAGAGGAGAGAAGGGGAACAAGCAGAAGCAAAGAGAAAAGTTTTGAGGTGCTTCCGGAACTGGAGATGGTTATCCTCAAGTTTCAGGGAGGCAGGGAGGCTGTTCCAGATGGAGACCCCGGCTGAAGAAAGAGATCTACCACCAACTCGTTGCTTGGAGAAATGACTGACCCTGAGGGCATTGGAGGCAGATGAGCGAAGAGCTCGAGAAGGAAGATATTTGGGAAGAGAGAGTTGAAGTTATTGAGGCCCCGGGCCCCAGAAGGCCTTGTGGACAATGCAGAGGGTTTTGAACTTAATCCTCACAGCCACTGGGAGCCTGTGCAGCGATTTCAGTCCTGGAGAGATACGATCCCTGGACTTGAGGCCAAGGACAAGTCTCGCAGTCCTGTTCTGGATGAGTTGCAGAGGGCGGAGAGTAGAGGCAGTCAGATTCAGAAAGAGGCTGTTGCAATAGTCAAGCCTAGAGAGAACCAGAGCTCTGGAGACAGTGAGCTTCTGGGAGAAGGAGAGGAAAGGAAGAATACCTCTGAGGAAGTGCAGCTGGTAGTGTGACTTCTTAGAGACGTCAGAGATGTGAGGCGAGAAGGAGAGTGCAGAGTCGAAGATGACCCCGAGGTTTTTAGCCTCGCAAGTGGGAGCAGGAAGAGGGCCAAGAAAGGCCGGCCAAAGAGCAACAGGAAAGGAGGGAGAGCATAGTCTTCAGCTAAAGCTGTACAATTTCTGGCTGCTGAATTATGTTGTGCTATGCCTAAAGCTGGTTACCGTATTGCTACAGTTTTGTTTAAAGAGGTATTTTCAAAAGTTAACCCAGCCATGAATTCCGAACTGTAACCGTGTTAGAAGTGTCGTAAAATGCCAAGTCATAGGGCCTTTTATGAGTGTGTTGGTACCAGCAATAGCGTTTGGTAATTTAAATGCTTCCTATTTTTAGTTTTGGCAATTAGGTGGTGATGGAACCGCTGCCTGGAAGTCAACATTGTTGTCATGGGGCGCCATATAAGAAAGAGAGATGGCATGTGAGAAAGCACATGAGGCAGTTGTTTGGCTATTTACCCACCCATTGACCACCCATGCCATGTTAGTCCCTATGCTATTTCCCCCACTGCCTGCCCCTTCCCACCCAAAAGTCATCCCCCTTCAATCTCTGAGTCTAGCTCTATGATTTTTTGAGCTGCCATTTGAAAGGTAATGGCTTAATTGCAGCTATAAACTATCTACTGATGTAACAACAATCTCCTAACCAATTATATCTTCAGCCACGTGACCTATAAGCTGTATGTATGCCCTTTCATGTGTTCCTTGCACTGACTTCCTGTTAACAAACTGAATTGGCAAACCATCAGTTTTGGCTCTTGTACATACAGAGATATGGCAATATAAGGGTACTTCCCAATTTTTTGTTTTCGGGGACCTGTTTCAAGATGGAAAGATTTTCGTCACACAATATATAAAGAGAACACAGGGGGTCACCCCTCCCTTTTGCACTGACTTAATTCACTGTAGCACACAATACCAGTCCGACGTTACAAAAAACATCAGCTTCTTAGCACCAGAGCATTATTTTGTCTAAAAATATATTTATTTATCCATTTTGTGAGGAATTTTTGTTTTATTTTTTATTTGGCATCAGGGCTCTACATTAACACAACAAGACTTCGGAAAACAGCACAACAATACAAAGAGGGAGACTAGAGTCATACCAAGGACTTAGGGGAATAAGTGGGTCTTCAGAAATGTTCTAAAGCGCAGCAAGTTGGATGCTTGTCTGAGCACAGAGGGAAGTGTATTTCAGATTTGTGCAGCTAGTACAGGAAAATATCTCCCCAAATCTATGGTTTTCTTTACTCTGGGAATAGTAAGATGACTACTAGTACTGGAGAGCAGCTGTCTTGATGGACTATATAGAGTTGTATGTTCCTTCAGATATTTAGAAGCATTGCCGTAGATGCATTTATGAATCATGGTAATGGCCTTGAAATGTAACCTTGCTGACACAGAAGCCAATGCAACTCCATTCTTGCACCCGTGATATGGTCTCTTTTGGGAATGTCATGGATGACACGTACTGCTTCAATTTGCACAATCTGCAATGAATTGATACAGCGAGAGTTTTCCCCAAGAAGTAAGACATTGCAATAATCTGACCGGGGTAGAATGATTACTCTCGCCAGAATTGCACAATTGTTTTGTGACAGGAAAGATTTAGCATGTCTTACCACTTTTAGATGGTATTGAGTACTATGAACTACCCCTTCAACATGAGCGGCAGAATTTACAGCCGTATTCACTTGAACTTCAAGAGTTTTAACTTTGTCTCGAGTGAGAATTGCAATTTTATCAATGGACAAGCTGCAGTAGTCAGCACAAAGCTTGGTTCTGGCTTGAATGCATCCAAAAATCATCAGTTCAGTCTTAGAGGGATTTAGACACATGGAGTTCAGATTTATTCAATAATTAATGAATCCATAGATGTGCTGTAGCGGGACAGAGTCTCAGTCATATTTGCCACTCAACTCCCGTACCAGCTGAGTGTCGTCAGCATAGTTTGAGTAATGGATGTTCAGAGATGTTAACAAGTCACATAGAGGCTTGATATATGAGTTGAATAGAGAGGGGACAAACAACCACCCGCGCAACTCCCTCCATAATGTGTTCAGTTTCAGAAGTAGCTTTGCCCCAGCACACACACGATTGCCTGTTACCCAAGAAGTATGAGAACCAGTTAATAGCATCAGTCGAGCAATGTCCATGAAAGCATAATCCGTCCACGAGACATGAATGTTCCAGTAAATCAAAAGCGGCTGATAGGTCCAATAATACCAACAAGCCAGCTTTGCCCTTCTTCACAATGGTAAGCATTTTTGTCTGTAAGTAAACTAACGCAGTCTCAGTCCTGTGGAAGTCCCGAAAACCTGATTGTTGCTGGTGTAGGATGTTATTTACTTCCAAATGGTGCTGAAACTGAATTGTGGCAGTTTTGTCCATACCTTTTAACAAGAATAAAGAATTGGTTATAGGATGTAAGTTGCTTGGGTTGTTAAGGTATGAACCTGGTTTCTTCGGTAATGGAGAAATAACAACGTGTTTTAGACTATGTGGTACAGTACCATGACTAAATGAAGAATTGACAAAGCACACTATGAAAGGTGAAAAGATGTTTGGAATTTTTACAATGAATTTAGAAGGCAGAATCTCTCCTGCACATGAAGTCGGTTGCATTTGTTTCAAGAGTTTGAGAATTTAATCTTCTGAAATATGTGAAAAGGATAAATAGTGAGAGGGTTGGATAGCACTTTCCGTATTCAGAAGAGGATGAGGTGTGTATGACTTTAGAAAAGCTGCAATCTTAATGTGCACCTCAGAGATCTTATTGGCAAACACTCGTTGGACTTTGTTGCAAACTTCATTGGTGGGTAAGAACTGTTGAGATTGGAGTTTAGGTGTTTCCAAACTATGATAGATATTGGATAGTTTCTTGGTGTCATTTTCGGCAGACACAATTTCCATGTTAAAAAAGTTTTTTTTTAGCCTCAGGAATGTGTTGAATCTGTTTCCAGGCGGCTTTATTTCTGCAGGTTGGATTTCTTTCTCAGGCCCTTTCAAGCCATCTCTTATCTGCTTTAATCTGTGATAGCATAGGGGTGAAACATGACTGCTTGCTGCGGTTATCTCTGTTTTTGTTTAAACAGTGCAACCTTATCTAGTAGACAGGTCATTCGTAGGTTATAGGTGTTAACTAACACTTCAGACGGGTCCTGAAGCTATGTAGATTCCATAATTTGTTTAATGCAGTTATCTAAGGCCTCTAGATTCACTTTATTTAAATTTCTGGTCGTTATCTTGTAAGGATTAGGATGTTTTTTACAGGTGTTACTGGGCAAATGTATATTAAAATTCACAATTAACGATCTGTTTTAGGGCATGCTTTAGTATTGGTAATTTCTGATGGGATGTTCCTTACGATAACCCAATCAACAATATTTCAACCTAGATGTGTTGGTTCAGTGTTCACGATTTGAAAATTAGCAGCCTTTATTAAGTTTTCTAAGTCCTTAGCATCCTTGTCGGTTGGAACACCTAGCCATCTATTTAAATCTCCAAAAACAATAGTCAAACTTTTTGGTGTATTGAGGGGGCAAGGAGACATAGTAAGTCCTTGTTAAAGTTCAAGAGTTTGAGAATTTAATCTTCTGAAATATGTGAAAAGGATAAATAGTGAGAGGGTTGGATAGCACTTTCCGTATTCAGAAGAGGATGAGGTGTGTATGACTTTAGAAAAGCTGCAATCTTAATGTGCACCTCAGAGATCTTATTGGCAAACACTCGTTGGACTTTGTTGCAAACTTCATTGGTGGGTAAGAACTGTTGAGATTGGAGTTTAGGTGTTTCCAAACTATGATAGATCTTGGATAGTTTCTTGGTGTCATTTTCGGCAGACTCAATTTCCATGTTAAAAAAGTTTTTTTTAGCCTCAGGAATGTGTTGAATCTGTTTCCAGGCGGCTTTATCTCTGCAGGTTGGATTTCTTTCTCAGGCCCTTTCAAGCCATCTCTTATCTGCTTTAATCTGTGATAGCATAGGGGTGAAACATGACTGCTTGCTGAGGTTATCTCTGTTTTTGTTTAAACAGTGCAACCTTATCTAGTAGACAGGTCATTCGTAGGTTATAGGTGTTAACTAACACTTCAGGCGGGTCCTGAAGCTATGTAGATTCCATAATTTGTTTAATGCAGTTATCTAAGGCCTCTAGATTCACCTTATTTAAATTTCTGGTCGTTATCTTGTAAGGATTAGGATGTTTTTTTACAGGTGTTACTGGGCAAATGTATATTAAAATTCACAATTAATGATCTGTTTTAGGGCATGCTTTAGTATTGGTAATTTCTGATGGGATGTTCCTTACGATAACCCAATCAACAATATTTCAACCTAGATGTGTTGGTTCAGTGTTCACGATTTGAAAATTAGCAGCCTTTATTAAGTTTTCTAAGTCCTTAGCATCCTTGTCGCTTGGAACACCTAGCCATCTATTTAAATCTCCAAAAACAATAGTCAAACTTTTTGGTGTATTGAGGGGGCAAGGAGACATAGTAAGTCCTTGTTAAAGTTCGGCATACGGACTGGGGGGCCGTAAAGGGCTATCAAATTTATACAGCAGTTAGCATTTGAAATATGTTTCAGATTAATTATTTCACAGCTGGCACATTGAATTGGAACTTCATAAACCTACCCATCTGTTTTAATAAGGAGCGCAACACCCCCTCCATTGCTTTGATCTCAGTTATTACTAAAGAAGTCATACCCAGGGCGCAACGCTAAACTTATTTTAGGGGGACATGAGTCATTCAACCAGGTTTCAGTGAGACACATGAAGTCCAGATTGTTTTCCAATATATCATTATCAAAGTTAATAGCATGTTTGGGTAGGGGGCGAGTGTTCAATAATGCTAATTGTATGTGCTCAGAATTTACTAGTAGGGATGGATACAAGGGTTGTATTAATAGTATTGCTCAGAACAGGGGGCTCATCTTTGACCTGAGTTGTCTCACTTAATTCTTCCATCAGAAACACAGGTGAGACAGAACTACTATTTACTGCCTTATCTGTCCCTAGCTCCGGTGAGAGTATACCTGGCAAGGAATCAGTCAGGGATAAGATAGGGTCCAAATCTTGAATATGAATCAGGGGTGCAGCCTCATGGGAGAGAGCCTCAGCAGGCCCATGGGGTTTAAAAGGTGTCGATGAGGGGTTGGATTTGACAGTCGTGGGGCATGCAAGTGCCAATGGCTCCTGGCCAAATAATGTTGTAACGTGACCCATCTGCGCGATAAAGCTTTCAATTAGCATCTCTCACTGTAGTTTCTGAGCAGCGAGTAGTAGCTGCAGCTCTGGGTGGAAACCCATAATTTAAGAGAAGAACAAGAGCTGAACGTGCAGTGTGAGAATTACCTGCCAAGCGCCAGGCTTCCAGTGTAGACCAGCGAAGACCAGGCTCGTCTCATGTCCGTCGGTGCGCCTGATTACCCAATAAATGCAAAGCAAAGTATGCTGGGAAATGTAGTTTCCCACTCCATGAGTTTAGTTTTTCAGACAAGAATCAAAACAAAAGCTGCTTCAAAAGCAAGTTCTAGTTTACTTGCATGCAGCCACTACGATACACAAAACAAACATGCACTGCAAAGTTCTCTAACCAGACACGTAACGCAGCGTTTAAGCTACTACAGAGCAAAATGAAACTCAGTGGATGGTCAGCCGCTCTACACACACCAATCCCGCTAGCACTAGGTAGTCATGGTATTGAGCAGTCGACACAGACACAATGGATACAAGTTTTAAAAACCTTTAATTACACTTTTGCTTGGGATGTTGGAAATCCTAACTTGCCCTTACTTTAAAATGGGAGTAATCTCGACCATTAAACATTAACAAAAATGTCCAAGTCAGTCTGGTCAAAATAAAAAGGCCTATACTAAGAAAACGTAATCTTGCCCTCCTTCTTAGAATTACAAATGTGCTAAGGGAACACAAAATGAAAATAGCGTCTCAAAAGGAAATGTCGGAATGGCTTCAGCATCATCTCCCTTCCCCAGGTTCAACTCTGCAGGGTCTAGAGAGTCTCTGAAAAACCAAAAGGATGGGTGGATGGCACAGTCCCTTCAGACTTGCACACTTTGGCTTACTGGTACAATTCAACAGTTAAAACTTAGGCTTTCAAGTGCTGATAGCTCAATCACTTCTTTAGGCTTTGCTCGCCTTGCCTTGAATACTCAGTTCATATATTCTCAATTTCTTACAGTTCTGTTAAACCATATTCGCAAAAATACTGCCTGATTATGAACATTGGCCTAAAGCCATTTCCCATTTGTATTAAAACCTATAATTAACTCAATTTAGATAGAATTAACTTTTTTGTCCTCTTGGAAACATCCGCCATTTTGATCCTAACTCCTGCTCTCTGTTCAGAAATGATTAACCATGTTTTCAGCTGCCTCTGAGCAGAATGAGCTTTGAGCCTATGTCAACACTAGGACTGCTAAGAGCAGAAATGTTTGTTCTGTGCAGAGACCTCGTAGTCAAAATGAACTCCCATTCAAGGTGTTATCTATGTCGACAGACTCATCCTCCTGCAAACAACCGCACACAAAGTAAAACAACTAAAGCTGTGTATTTTGGAAGAAATCCTTTGTGCATTTCTTGAAACAGGATTTATCCTAAAGCTCAAGAAACAAGGAAAGATCTACACAGCTGAATGCAACAAAGTTTGCCATTATTGTATCTTTAAGGAACCTTGGAACCATAGGGAACCTCAATTCAAGTGTTGTCTGCATCAATAGCTTCAGCCATATACAAACATCAGAAATTAATGGCAAACAAACTAAAACCATGTGCCTTTGCAATAAACTATTGAATTTGTTTCTTGAAACTGGGCTTAACTTGAGCTGGAGAACCAACATTGCCATTGAATCTCCAAGGATGGGACAACATGTCAAAAGGGTAAACTAATATTGTTATATTTGTCATGTGAACTGGGCACAAACCCACATTTCTAACTTGTTAGTTTGGAGAAAGGCTGGGCAATGACCATGACTTTGTATAAATACTGCATGCTTTGTGATGACAAGTACTCTCTCCTCTCACGGTGTCTGCTGGTACAAGCTGCGAGGCGCTTGGGAGCCAGATAGCTATCTGCTTTGATATATGTATCCGTACAGTATAAAGTTATATTCATGACTTTGACTTTGTGAATGGCAGATTACATTTTTGGTGGTACTATGCCTCAATATTCCTTGCTGATCTATCAGTTATGCACAGGATTCCCTCTGCCAGACTCAAGTCTGTCTCTTTGTGGGGTTCCTTTCCCCACGTTATATCTCCTATTTCTTTTCTCTGCTGAAGGCTTTCGAGACTGCAAGGAATTTACATTGACCTCTGCATGACCACTTATGACCTCTCTTTCAACAATCCTTCAATTCACAATCTTCTCTTGCAGCAACAATGCCTCTTGGTACTTGTAGTTCTTATTCTCTTTCACTTGCCTTCTTGGCCTTTTTCCATAGTTCTTATATTTTACTTTTGCCCTCTTGGCATATTTCCCAGTTCACAAATGTTCCAAAGTTTTTATCTTGTACATTTGCCCTCTTGGCATATTTCACAAATGTCACTTTCCTCCTATTTACCTTTCTTCCCTTATCGCGTCTTCCTTTGATCTCTGCATGCAATATCTTTCAATATCCAAAAATATCTCACAGAGACTTTAGAATGTGTGACTACATCTCGCAGGACCACTCTGCTACTTTGTATCCTTGTCTTTTAACAATTGAACTCTTCATCCACGTTTTATCGGCACACGTACAACCTTCAACTTTCCAATCACAGTCACATTCCCTTTAACATCAACCAGACTTTTGTTTACCTCAATAACTCACCAGCTATGTTAACTGGATTTCTTTCATCTCTTTCCTGAAGCTTAAGGCTGTTACCAATGCCTCTTCTGCTCCTCCCTAACTCTGCCATTCACCCAGGAAGGTTGCAGGCCGCTTTCTGAAGGTTTTTTTCCTCTGCTCGCCGGGCTTTGTTTTTTGAAAACTCATGGCCTCCGAAAAGCATTGAAATCTTGCCTGGCTCTCTCTTGATCCTTTCAACTGTCGATCAGCTTGCTGGACTTCCACCTCCCAAAGCCTGGTTCACCTCAGCCTCGGAAAAGCTGTTCCTTCTCATACCCAGCCTCGCTCAAAGTGTGCCTGTGTGCACCACCTTACACACAATGTCGACCAAGATATGACTAGACACCATCGATTGACTTGTCTGTTTCCACCAAGGACAATCATTTCTCCTCCCCACAACATTACACAAAAGTACATCATAACATCAAGAGTAGACTAAGAGAAAAGTCAGAGCAGGATGAGGTTTTGTCATATTGACTAAATTCTGCTCGATGTATTAGTCGTGTTATGTGTGGTCATTTTATGTTCACGTTTTTTGAACATCTGTCTTGCATTGATTGATATCTGTAGTAAAGACAAAACAATTTGTTGACACTAACCCTGGGGCACAAATATTGTTTTCTATGTTTTTTTGTGAATTATTGTTAGAAGGTCACCTATACAGTAGCATGGGAAGAGTTTTTTTGATACTTGTATGAAAGGTTTTTATGAAAATGGATAAATAAATATCTTTTTTGACAAAATAATGCTCTGGTGCTAAAAAGCCGATTACTTTTGTGGCGTTGGGCTCGTATTGGTGCTACCGTGAATTACATCAGGACAAAAGGGAGGTCTAACCTGTTTTCTCTTTATGTCTTGTATAGATATTAAATAGTTATATACCAGGCTCTGTGGTTATAGATACCATGGCATTAGCACCCTTTGCCAGCTATTGCTATCTAATGGCCAGGTAGTACCATTATGGTACTGCTTGGAAATGTTGCATGTGCACCTAAACTGTGCCCTGCAGCACCACCTATTGCAGCATATTTGTACTATTGCAGGAACCTTTGCAACTCATGTGCCAACTTGGACTGTCCAGGTGTCTCTACTTTATTTTTCATTGGTCAGAAACCCCAGACCTCACACCAAAATCACATGCTTGCATTCATGGTATTCCAACTTTCATCCCTTCTCCTCTGACATTAGCTCCTTATCTGAACTCCAGCCCTTACCCTTCTTGCGTGGTCCTCTTTGCTTCCGCCATCACACCTTAACTATCCTCTGCTCACTGCATTTTTACTCCATCCACCATTATCCTCTTTCTTTTGTCCCTCCCTGCAGTTTCTCCAAGCAATGTGATATGCTACAAGGCAATATGTTGGCACTATACAGTGAAAGTAAATAAGGACATTGCTAAAATTAGATTGTCAAGTATCTTTGCCACGGCACGTTAATCCATTATTGTAGCCACGTGCATCTCTCACAATGCCCCTCAATCTCACCCTGCAGTAACCGATGCCAATATCACACTCAGACAACACATAGCCCTTGAAGTGCACGAGCTGAAACCCTTTGATTCCTGAACCTCACAAACATGGGATCACTGTGAACCCAGTCTTATAGAAACAGTCTAGTGCCTTCTTCACAAATTGTTGCATTTATAAAATATGATCACAAGAATTGAAAATATGCAACATTAGTATTCCAAGAAACCATTACCCATTTCAACACATGGCCTACACATGTTTCACACAGTGATGGCTGCAATAAATCTCACAGTGCAACAAGTTCTGGGTCTACAGCTTGTAGCAGAACTGTCCCAGGACTTTCCCCTTTTAATATTTCAAGGAATGATCACTATGTGATACTGCCAATGTTACTTTACTGGTTTACTGATATTTGAAATTGGACCTTGTCAAGAATTATTTCTGAACAGTCACCAGTTTGATAGCCTTTTGGTTATAGAGTCTATATAGACATTGGTGTATCATATTGAAATTAATCATTGGAGCATGTAGAAGAAGACTATGAAAGTGCTTGAAAACATATTTAAAACAAAACTGTTTGAAGAGAAGGTATCATATGAAAATTGCTAGTGTTCAGTCCGACTTGACCCTGCAATGAGAGACAGACATTACAAGCCTCATTACGAGTACGGCGGTAACCCTGCCGGTGCTACCAGCAGGTTGACGCTGGACTCTTAAAATGTACCACCACCTAGCTTCCCGGTGCCACTGGGACATTAAAAGTCCCGGCGGACTGGGAGCTAGGTGCCGGTAAAATGTTGTGGAGTCCCATAGGACAGTGTTAATGGTGCCAGGGCTTCTGTTATTGGTCTGCCTACCGTGGCTGCTGTGCCCGGCAGGGTCAGACCTGTTGGCATGGCAGCTACGACAGGCAGACTTGAAATATGCTGGTCCGGAAACAATGGTGCCGCTAAGCTTACCGGCACCCTTGTTTCCGGATTGGCAGGGTCATAACGAGGCCCATTGTTTGTGCCACAAAGTCCTTCCTACCTATACAAATCTAATAACACATAAGATGGCCCACACTGATTATGCTTGCACAAACAAAGAATGCTGCATCATCATAATACAAGTACATACATTTCACAATGCATATGCATATACATGAAGGACAGAAAACCTTCCCTGTCACCTCATTTACTGGTACATGACCTGATTGTTTGAAGGAGGCATACTTCCATGCTCCTTCCTCATCCCACAATCTAAACATTTACTAACTTACTACATCTTTCTATATGCTCTGGTGACTGTGGCATGTTATCTTGTTAAGCAAACAGAACTCTCCGTTACCCTGCCCTAGTGTCCTTCATTGTGCTTGGACACACCTCTGCAGAGCGCACATACAACTGCAGAGATTTTCTGTTTCACTTTGCTTCCAAAAACAACTCATGATTCCCCCATGACTCGCCAGACAGTACTTTTATATATGTACTACCTTTGACCAGAACTTTAACTTTTGCTGCATGGGGTGTACCTGTAAGTTCTTAGTCTTGGGTTTTGACTGTTTTCTCATATTGTTACCTTGTAGGTGTGAAATACTGTTCTTATGAATTCTATTTTCCTCCACATTCCCCCCTTTAGTTGATCATTCAACTATAGAAATTGCATTATCCCCTCCTGAGTGGATAGTGCTTCTATTCTGCATTTGGACATACCCCTTTGGAGGGTCTGGGAGGCAACACCATACATGGTAGTATTAACAAAAATGATGCCACCTTTTTATTCAGCTTCTAGCAGCCCATTAGGATGAGTTTAACACAGCAAAACACAACCAATATAATCACCAGTACAGGAACTAGAGCTTTAAGGAGACCAGTGGCCTACAAGGGTAACCCAGAAAACCAATTTGAGAACCAGCCTGTTGGGGTAATACCTCATTCAGGTTTCATAGTTGCTTGTAAATGATATAAAGAGTCTTTAGCCTGGGATAGAGTTCCATTGTTCTCATCATTTTCAGTATTATATGTGCAACAGTAAGCTCCCAATTATGCACACACTACCCCGTCAATGGCTGTCAACATGTCAAATACATATTGATTCTGCAAGACCATAAATCGTATGCCCCATAGTTCTTCTTTTATGGCAATAAGGCCATCTTTAGTGTAATTAATCAACTTCATTAGTTCACACCTGGGGATATACAACCGTCGGGCAGTGGCTTTAGTCTGATACATCAGCATGATTAATCCGAAGAAGATTTGACCGTTGTTGAACAAACAAAATTCTCCCTGAATGTCCTAAATTGTTCATATCCAAAATAAGCTGCTGATCCTTGAACGCAGTGATGAGCCAGGAAGGTATCATTTGACAAAGGGTGATGGTGAAGCTGGGTAAAGTTGATGCTATGTATAACAAGGACTGGGTTGTGCAAGGTTACTGGGGAACATAGGCCACTCCAATCGCAAGGCAGGCTGACATAGCCAAGGCCACCACATACCCAATAAGTATCCATTAGGCTTGCTGTTCTCCCTCATAGTTCCTGTATCTCAATCTCATAAAAATTCAGGTTAGTGCCTATGGGCACATTTCCTTCTCCCCTGAATCACAAAGAAAGCCATGTTCATTGTATTATTTTGGTGGAGGTGGGCCTTTCCCCAAACCATGTGATTCTATTAACATGCTCTCCCCAGGCTGGTACACACTGGGCTCTGGTGTTACTAAATATATCACTTAGGTTTGTTCCTATCATTCCTGCTCTTCATGCCAGCCTCCTGGGTGGGGTCCAAGCCTCATTAACATTTACAGAAGCATTGACATATAATACAGATCTAAGGCCACAGTCTGTAGTTGAATTCCCAGTGTTATTTCTGCATATACTGGATGGTACCTTTGAAAAGTAATTGCAATTAATCTGACACTGTTTTTCCATTCCTCTGTAATCAGTTCCTATCCTATTTTTGGGAGTTGCTCTATTTTGTCATCTAATTTATCAATGACCATTACAGTTTCTGAAAATTCTTTGTCAAAAACTGAAATGTTTTCTCTAACTGTCCCTATTTTAGTAATTCCCATTGTCTGTATTCCCCCTAATCTGACATAAAGCCTAAGTGAAGCAAATGTGGGACTGCCACAGGATCTATTTCCTTGATGGTGTGTATCTGAGATTTATCTGTTGCGTGGGAATGAGGGAGCAAACAAAACAAGATTAGTTGGTATTCTGTCTTCCAGTCACCTGCTTGATCCTATACCATAAATTATCTTCAATATACAAACGTGAATCCTCAGATCTATTCATGATTAAATGAGGATCTTCAATACTATGGGCCTCATCACGAGTTTGGCGGTAACCCTTAAATCCGGCAGTCGTGCTATTACTGCCGGATTTAAGGGTCCGCCAAATCAGGGCTTCAGCAGATTTCTCCCCAGCTCAGAGTTGGGGGGAAATCCGCCGAAAATGTGTGCTATTACCGCCGGCGGGAAATTCGCCGGCGTTAAGAGCACGAAAATTCCCCATTGAGCCCAATGGGGAATGGGGCATTCCCGAATGGGCTCAGTGGGGAATGGGGAATTCCATTACCGCCAAACCCGTGACCCGGTGCTAATAGCGTCGGGGAGTTTGACGGTGGGGCTATTACCACCCAACTCGTGATGAGGCCCAATGTCTAAATCTAGTGACTAAAAAATCCTTACCAATAGCATCTTCCTTGTTGTATTCTGCTTCCCCATGATTAATAATAGGCTGCCGCACATCACAACCAGAAGCCTTTACATCGTTAAATGCAAAACAGGCAATGTCCAAAAGAGATCCAAAGAAAGGAAGAGTAATAAAGCACAAAGAAGAGACTTACTGATTGAAAAAGAAGAATTTTAGTCTCGATGTGTATTCTTTCACACTGCCTTTAACCCCTTTTCCTCCTCTTCCAATGGAGTGGGAAGGGCAGGGTTCTTTCTGAGATCTGTCAAATGGAACCATGGCTTCTTATTCTTCAATTTCACTGTGGTGGAAGTTGCAAATGTCACCTCAAAAGGTCCCTCAAATTTGGGGTCCTTCCATTTGTGTGTACACCTTGTCTCCTGGTTGCATTTGAAGTATGTCCGGTTGGTTATAACTCTTCTTCCTGGAGATGCAAACTTGTTTGGAAAGAAAACTGACAGCTTTTGTTAGTTCCCCAAGATAGCCCTGAAATTACTCTCCCAATACTTGTGCAGAGGTATGCACATCTGAGTGCTTGCGTGGGATTGAGGTGGGTATGCACATAGGTCTACCAGAAACAATTTTTATGAGGCATTAAATGATAATCTGACCTTGGTCTATTTCACAATGAAAATAACGCAAAAGGCGAACAATAATGCCACTTTTTCCCCATTGTAGAAGATTAGAAATAGCATTTGTCAGCAAGCCTTTCATACGTTCACAATACCATTAGCTTGAGGGTGATGAATACTGGACAGTTTATGAGTAATACCAAGCTTTTGACATACCGTTTACAAAAAACGTATTAACAAAATTTTTAACATTATCAGATCTGATTGTTTCAGGAATGCCTCTTTTACCAAAACTTGGCGGCTCACTGAGCATCTGCGTTGAGACACAAACAGCATTAATAGGTATTTCTTCATAAGTGATACAATCATGCATTTGCTCCCCGAGTTGTACTGAGGTAGCTAGAAATAAGACTGGGTTAACTGTGTGACATCATACAATGTGAATATCAGGGCTAGACAAAATATCCTTGTATCCCGATGTTCACTGGTTTGTAAGAGTTGATTTAGATTTTTCCAAATTGCAAAAACAACTTGTTCCACATACAATGTCAATCGGGATCCCATCACAATGTTAGCTGATTTTCAGACCGCAAACACACCCAAGGCCACAGCCTGTTCACATGGAAATACTCCCTGTATTACCTGGTCATGGAAATCACTGTAATATGCAAGGGGCTTGTGACCTAAAAGGGTCTTTTGTGTCAAAACCAAAATTTACCCTAAAGTTGAGGCTGACGCCATAGCCTTTTTTAAAGCTTGGACGGCCTCCCATCTCTCCAGGGTCCATGCTGTGTATGCTTTTTGTGTTAGGGCCTCCTTGAGTCCTTGCAACAGTGGTTTAGAATAGGATGAGTAATCGAAAATCCAGACTGTGCAATAATTGAATAAGCCCAGAAATGGTTGCATTTGTTTTTTTGTTTGTGGGAGAGGGATACTGATTACAGCTGTAAGTCATTCACTTATTAGCCTCTTCCCCTCCTTGGACATGAATTGTCCTAGGTATGTAACCTCCTGTTGACAAAATTGAAATGTTGTCCTGTCCAATTTAAACATAGGAAAAATTAACAAAGGCTACCCAACCCTTACACACGTGATTGGATGGATTACAGCTGTGGAAAGTATTGTACGAGATTATTCGACAATGCTCATGGTCAGGACATTTTTATTAAATGAATATATTCAAAACGGGTAAATGATTGCAGTATCAAACGCACATATCATACAATTGACATGTAAATTGGCAACATTAAGTAATGCTTCACAACGGCCACTGGAGATGGCTGTACTACCAAATCTATTTCGAGGGCTTATTGAAAATAGTATCTAGGTCCTGTGTTAACGTGGTGTTAGTAACAGTGTGACAAGTGTTACACTAAACAGGTCGACACATTTTGTTTCTGGCTCACGGGGCAGACTGTGTCTTGCATCAGGACACATCACAAGGCGATGCAAAGCTATTCAGTTCACGGTTATGGAGAATATCTCCAGATGGATGCTACAAGCAAAGACGTAGTAGAAATTAAAAACTGACCATAGGGAGTACCATTGTGTATACAACCACTATGCCCAAGCTGACCACCCACCTTCCATTGCTTCGGAGTGTCTTGGGCCACTTGCTTACACACACATAAAAAATCTGTATGTCTTCAATGATTTGTAACTAGGAGACAAAAAAGAAAACAAGGGGGAACCATGTTATCTTCATCCCCATGTCTCCTATTTGGTTTAATAATGCTACCAGCAGGGTATCTTAAAATCACCCTTATAATTGGTGACTGCGGTGCTGCACTGGTCCTCAATGAGTTATTGTCAAACTTGCACCCAAACTGGTAACCCTCCAAATGAAGAGACTCTTCAGTGTCGTCTCATGACGGAAAATTCTTTCATGGTTCTGTCCAAAAGGAAGAGACATCTATTTATTTAAATCATCCACTACTCACAGGATATCTAATACAAGGCTACCCACAATGACAATAGTCCCCACCATTTGGTACATTAGCTAAATGCTCCCACTTATGTGTCAACACCTGCAGCGCAAACATAAAGAGGCACTGAATACAATCCTCAACTATGCCGGAGTCCGGGTAGCTTTTCAAAACGGACAACGAGCCGAAAACGCTGTTGTTAAAGTCTATAAAGATCAGAGTGTTTCCATACTTATTGCGCCAATGACCAGTCATATAGTGCGGGCTGTTCCCTTACCTTCTGAGATGCAGGGCAGAGGTTCATATAGGTTGGACTTGCTTCGTGGGTTCCGGAAAGATGAATGGGCTTCCGTGTTGGCTACGTCCTTACGTACTCTTACGCACCAGTTATAATAGATGCCCTCTTGGAGGGGGCTGCAGCATGCCGGGCCTCTTCTGTGGATATCTTTATTGACTAGCCCCTCTGGGGCGAAGAAAAAAAAAGGAGACCACAGTGGCTCTCTATAAAAGTATGTACCGCTCATGTGTTAGCCGGTACTACTAATGGTGAAAATGAATTTCAAAATAATTTCTAAATAAGCTTTGTGCTACTGCCACAGCCGAACCATCACTCAGTAAATGGTTACAGCTTACAGCTGGTGGGATACCAAAATGAGAGCCCCAAACAAACCCCTGGGGACCAGTGAGCTGTTATAATAACAGCATAATCTTCTTACTGCACTTCCCCCTTCCCTCTCCCTGGCACTTCCCCATTCTCCCTACCCCCTGCACTTTACATATCGCACTTGCACAATCTGAATGACACAAGGCCTAGTAAGATCGTTTGTTTTGTCCTCCCTCTGTCTTCCCTCCATTGTCTTGTCGCACTTAGAAGCACTTGTCTACAGGCACTTATAATTGACTCATCATAATATTTCCTATCATATAAGGGCAATCGCTGAAAGTTGTGTTTCAGCATTGCATGGAGAGATGTTACAGAAAACGTTCTATATTTTATTTTAAAGCTGTGTATAAAACCTTTCTTTGCTAACTTTCCAAGCAAATGCTGGACCATGCTTGCATATGTGACTCCTCCCAGATATTTAATTTAAAGTATTGCAACGTGAAAGTACCTTATACCCCAGAATATGTCTATACATATAGTATTTTTAAATTTGCATGCACAAATATACTTCAGTTTCAGAGCAAACACTACAAAAAACAATTGTGGTGATGGTACTTCAGAAGCAGCCCTGACCATCATTGGTTGAAAAGTTATGATTAGCAGTCATCTTTTTCAAGCTAATGACAAGTTGAAGAACTCTCTCTAGCTCTCCCCATCCTAGTACAAGAGTTTGTGGACAATGGCATTTGACTCTATTTTGGTACCTGTAAAAGACACTTCCTCTACCCCTTCTTCATGCAGATCTGTGTCTGCTTGTGAATTGTCTTCTTTGGCTGGCCCAGGCTCTACCCTCAGAAGATTTAGATTAGGAAGATACTGGGCCTCTGACCTGCATGGTGTGAGTAATCTGCTCCTGATTTTGTGGTATTGCAAATATGCCATTTTGCCATGGTGGTCTGTTTTCCCTTGCAGCCAGAACCTGTGGCACTGCAGCCAGAAAACCGCGTTCAACAGGAAGTGGCATTGCTTTCATCTTAGTACGGAAAGGGAAAGAGTGACTCCTACACCTGTCAACACTGTGCTCTGCAGGAGTTCACTCCATATTTTAGAGAGGGCATATTTTCACCAGTTTAGTTCTTAAAAGCAGTGCTTAATTTGCAAATAAATAAGTGCCAGGACACACATATGTCCTAGCATACATGTGACAAATTGGGGCAGGCTCCTCTGTGGCACTGTGGCCACCACCCACAGCTGTATCCCATGGTATCATCATATTTATGGTTAAAGCTTCATGTCACACCAGCACACTGTTGATGCACTGACTGTGGCAGATATGCAATTTACAAATACAAATCAGCAAAAGATATCACATGCTAGTTATGTCTTGAAATGAGACACATGATAAAATGCTTCTTTAAACACATTATCATGGTTAACATCTTGCAATTATTCTTTAGGTGGCAAAGGGAACTAATTGATTGTCTAGCCATGGAAAACAGCAAACTTGCGTGATTTTCTGTGCACTAGGAAACCTCCTAGTTTGCGAAGTGTTTGAACTTCCCCCTTGTCACATCTCCTCCTCCCTTCTCTCTCAAATCCAGCATAACATCCTTGTAGCAATTTAAGTGGCAAACCAGGATCACAGAGGATCGGGATCCACAGTGGAGAAGAGAAGTTGAGAAGAGATTACATTAACGAAACATGTCTCTCTCCATCTCCCTCTCTGTATTGGACATTCGGAGGTAGAGGGACTTCAGTGGCGGGCTTAAAGGGGCCTACGTCATTCTATTAGTATATCAAGCTGCATTGTTTGACTGTGATGCCAGAAACTTCCACAGGCCAGCTTGCTCTAGCAGCGGCAGATACTCACTATACTGTTAACCTCTGCATTGACTGCAGGATTAACCTACACAATTCACCATTGTGTGACACCTTGCCCTTCTTTGCACTCTCACACAGAGGATTACAGACTGATTTGTGTTCCCATTATGCTCTTCTGGCCGACCCTCCCCCTTTCTTCCTCCGAAGGTTTGATAATCCAACGCTGATAATTCACATTATGTAGTCTCAGTGAAAGATTAAACTTAAAAATCACAACACAATTTCCAGAACTCTCCATCACGCACCAGGACCGTTTCCAGGAATGTTCATCTGTGTGGGTCAGGCTTGTGATCAGAGGAGCCCAAATTCCACTGGGTTTGGGTCTAGGAGTCCCCTAAAAAAAGTACTGGGGTTGATCCAGCTTTCCGAGAAACATGATGAAGCAAACAGGTCTTCCCAGATGTGGAAAAATACATGTGAACCGCTCTATAAAAAAAAAAAAAACAGTACAGAGCCAAAGAGAAGCAAGAAAAATAGTGTTTCAACATCAATCTACCTATCTTCCCTTCCCATCTGTTCTCTCTTCTTTTTATTATATCAGATCCTCCTTCGCCTTTCACCCCCCGCAATGACCTTCCTTCAGCTCTCCTAACCACCATTGCCATTTACATCCACTCCCACCTACTCCCACCTGACCCAAGCAGGGCCTGGCTGGACAGAATCTAGGGTGATACCTCCTCCTTCTTTAAAACGGCTGAACAGTGAGGTCCCCAGTCTTTGAACCATCTCAGATGGTGTTTGCCCAAAAATGTCTTCCTGAACACTGTGGCTACTCCCAGCAGGCCCTAGAGGAGGTGCTTTTGGTCCCTCAATCGTATTGTGAAAGGTAGACTCCCTCCAAAATACTGAAGCCAGGAATTGGAGACTTTATTTCTATTTTAAACACAAAGTTTTATTTTTGGTTGCATTTTTGCAACACATTTTAATTGATTTGCGGGTGCAAGGGAGTGTTAGCATGTAGGAGAGCGTGATAGGGCTTGAAGAGCTGCATCAGGAGGCAAGCGGTGTTGGTTGAGGGTTTTCCAGCATCCTGGTTGAAGCGTGACAGGGAGGAGAGTGCCTTGCTACCCTGCCATTCCCCTGTACATCATTGTCTTGTACATACTGTTCACATACAATTTTGTTCAATGGATTGTTGGGGGTAGGAAATGTGTTGCACCTAGATGGATTGTTGGGGGTAGGAAATGTGTGTACTACTAAATAACCGTACTAAACACTCACCATTGAGCATGCACACACTCAAACTCTGAACTAAACACAACCAAACCTCTACCACGTCACAAACCGCACACACTTTACAACACCCAACATGAAATGAAACCATACACAATCATACCTCAAAACCACATAATGGCTACCAACTGGAAATGCACCAACGCTCAGTGACCGATTTCTACGAACTGAAGCTGCCACAGCACATCAAAGCTCTATTGGGCTTCTCCCTCTCAATCCGACTAACAAACCCTCCAACCATCCTTCCATTGCAGATATTCCAGAGCGTCAAGAGACCGCACATGTGGCAACAGTGGTACAAGACCCATAGAATTGCCAATAAATGTAACCTGATATTTTCAATAAAAGATGTGTGTGTGTGTTTGTGTGTGTGCTGCTGCCTATCTATCAAACCATGAGTGAGGCTTTTTGGAATAGCTTATAATGCAAACTGACTCACTTCTAGGAGCACCTAATTTTAGGAAGTAAGGCATAGTGAAATTAAATGATTTGACCATGAAAACACCCGTTGGATAAGTGGCAAAGTGTGAATTTGCACCTAGCCTGAAATTTAGACACATGACCATGCAGCTTTCAGACTCAAGTTAGTACAAATATGTGTTGAAGTTTGGTTTTGAATACCTAAACTCACTCACAGATTACTTTCAAAATGCACAAGCACATGATAAACCAACCTGACAATGCATTCATCAGTGTCGAAATGTGTTGATGAAAAGAGTAAGGGGGTATTTTGTTTTGAATCCTACATTTTACAGAGGGGACCACTCCTGTTTGCACTTTTTTGCAAAAGGGCCATTCATCAATTTGTATTGTTACCACCAAGAACTGGAAAAGTAAAGAGTAAAACACAGGCAAAAAATCACCTTTGCTCTTCACATTTCCACTACGAGTCTGGAAAAGTGTAAATCACTTCCACAATTAATGATTATGGGAGCCATCCACAATGGATTCCTTTGGACTCTGCCCGCTTTTATCAGGTGTAAATATCAGGTGGACCCATAGGAATCCATTTGCTTCCCACCAACGAAAAAATATGTGCTGGTCGAAAACCAATCAGATTTGGCAGGAGGACCTTGTTAAGTCTGATCTGCTCTCCAATTTAGCATGCCAAATTATACACAATCTTGCAGCTCATAAAAAGTGGCGATAAATGCATTTAGTGCCACTTCTTCCACTCCACTTAACCCCCTATGATTGTAGCTTTATTTTCCCCATCCTGAATGGAAGCCTACAAGCTCCAGCATAGAAATTAATGAGAATTTACAAATAATCTCATACAGACAAAAAGTGAAATGAAATGCAAGACAAGGTCATTGTTTCACACAACTTGCTCTGTATCCCCTTCATTTCTAATCACCCAACAATCACACTTAAATTGCTTTTAAAAACCTAGTATAATTTAAAAAAAAAGTGCCACAGCAATGACCCCTGCCTGTTACCTTTTCTCATCTCTAATCACTTCCTGTTGTAAATAATCTGCCTCTGAGACACGTTTAAAAAGATAAGACCTCACTGGAAGGGCCTGGCTGTTAGTATTTGAGGAGAGAGAGAGAGAGACAGATCAGCGGGGCATGGGCATTTTTCCTGTGTCCAAATGTTAAATCCACCTCCAACTGCACTCTTTACAAATTATTTAAAAAACATTTTTAGTTTTTTAAATTGTACACCTTTTATGCTTTGCCCGCACAATCCTAGGAAACACTCTTCTCGTGTGTTATTTTGCGGGTGTTCATGTTTCATTTCCTGCACTGCCTAAACACCCAGCACCAGGATTTATATCATAGATCATACTTTCCAAACAAAACCCACAATAAACATGGGGCCTGATTCACAGAATTCTTTGCTGGGAAAATAGTGACCATTCTGCGTGCAAAAACAGCTCTGTAGATTCATGGAATCGACATTGCATGAATTTTTCCAGACTTTATGGGGAATTCGCGCAGGTCCGGCGTGACTCTGTGAGCAGTCAAGCGCCCTGCATGAGACTCCACGCAGAGTGTGGGTTGGCCCTGCGCAGAGTTTTAAAGAAGGGGTGAAAGATGCATATTCCCCATTATCCATGCAGAATGAGGAAGAACGAGGAATGACATGGACATGTCTAGGGACGGGCTGCGTGAGAAAATCTAACGCCCAGCATTGCACAAAACCAAGCGCATTCATGGATCTGACCATGCAACATTACATCTGCAAAATCAGCAGTCAAAGCTCCCATTCACACCGCCACAAAAAGGCATGCGCAATGCCCCAATCCCACAGGGATTACTGCGCAAAGGTAAGGCATGATTGGGAATTTAGGGGTGCGTGCAGGCAATTGGGGTGCCGTTAACAGTAAGGGGTGTGCGTATGCAGAGTATCGGGGTGCAGCCACGGTTTACGGAGGTTTGCACTCTGATTGACCAGAGAGTTAAGGAAAATGATAAGCGTGTTGTTGGGGTGCTGGTAACAGTCCCAGAAGACTCTATGCAGTGTTGCCAGGGTGCCGACTTTGAGATACTCTCTGCGGGGGGACCCACGCAGTAATACCGAAGTGCATGACTTTGCGGCCGAAGAGAGTGCAGGGGTAGGTATACGTCGCTGGATATCCTTTGCATGTGGGCGTCTCTTGGGCGTTCCAGCTGCAACTTGTGCATTGGGCTAGATTGAAGTCCATTTCCATGCAAACGCAGAGCACACATAGGAAACTTTACTCATAGTGTTGCGCAATGTCGTTCTCTGCACGGGGACTTCATGGGATCAGTGCATACTTTTCTATTAATCAGGCCCATGATGTATTCTGTTTGCAAGCAAACTCTGTTAATTTACTCAAACAGTATAAGGTTATCAAGTCAGTACTAGAATAATAGAATCATGAAACGTTCTGGCAGAGTGGACTAGGCTTCCACACAGACAAACATACATTCTATTTAGGTTGGAGGCCCACTGGTAAGTACGCATGAGAAGATCTGAAACTGGTCCATAGATGTCACCCTAGCCTTATCATTTTCAGGTAGGGCCTTGTTGGATCAACTAAGTGAGGTGCAGCTTGATTCCCCAGGTACAGAAAGCAGGTACTGGCATCTGGGCATATACAAGTTCAATTAGGGAGGAAACCAGAAGCCAACATGCATTGGCAAAGCCAATAGCTTGGATTTTTGGTTAAGCATGGATAGGCATTTGTCAGGGACTGCCGTAAGGCTACCACCTGGCCAGAAAATGGGAACGGCTGGAAAACGGTGTGAGTACCTGGGCATATAATGGTATTGTCTGGCAAATGTCTGTCTAATACCTATCCTGAAGCCAAAACTGTTGACTTTGTGATTGGTTGTTTAAGACAGGACTTCAGTGCAAGGAACAGAGGCATTTACAAAGATATTTGCTCTTTTGTCACTGGATCTTTCTCTCCCCCCTTAAGCCCTCCCTTGTACACTCACTCCTGAAAAAAACATCCTCAGATCCTACCTGCCCTGCCAGCTATTGCCCTATCTCCATCACCCCTTCCTGGGGAAGCTGCTTGAGAATCTGGCCTTGTCCCTACTCAACTCTCACAATTAACTTGTTGGAGGCTTCCATGACCATCAATCTGATTTCTGAGCATTCAGAGGCACGGAAACCGCTCTTTGGAAGAACTGCTCACATCTCTGGACTCCAACTCCCCAGCTGTCCTTATCATTCCCATTATCTCCTGTGCTTTTGACACAGTTAACCATTCCATCCTCATAAAAAGTCTCCATGATACGCTTGCTATATCGGATCAGACACTGGATTGGCTGTCCTCTTTCCTCACTAACCGCTCTTCCCAAGTCATCCTGGCCCTTTCTCCTCTCATACTTCCATCTCCACCCGTGGTGCCCCCAGGACTCTATTCTCTCTGCTGACTCTTTAACATCTACCTTGCTCTCCTTGCACGCTTCATCTCCTCATTCTCCTCCAACGTCCAGTACTACACAGATGACACACAGCTCTTCTTCAGACTCCCTGATGACCCTCTTCTACCCTCTATCATCCCTGATTACCTATCTGCCATCCATTCATGCTGTGCCTCAAATGATCTCTGCCTCAACGCCTGTAAACCTGAGATCCTTCCTGTTGGGACCATTCCTTCCTACTTCTTCCCCTCACTCTGGCCTTCCTACTTGGTCTCTCCACTTGCGCCTTCAACTGAAGCCGGAAACCTTGATGTCATCTTCAACTCCTCTCTCTCCTTCCTCCCTTACACTCAGGACATTGTCAAAAAAGTACAACTATCGACTCTTCCTTCTCAAAGGAATTTTAGCTTTTCTCACTTTCCCTCACAGGCTCAATGTGACTAAAGCCCTGGTTCTCTCCATACTTGAATACTGTAACAGCCTCCTCCTGAATCTTACTTCTTCTGCTCTGCGACCCCTCCAACTTATCCTGAATAGGGCAGCGAGACTTATCAGTGGCCTTAAGCCCAGGGACTACATCTCTGCTGCACTAAAAAGTCTTCACTGGCTCCCGGTTGCTGCACAGATTCAATTCAAATCCCTCTGCATCATCCACAAGGTTGTCTGGGACCGGGGACCCCACTATCTTCAACATTATCTCACTGAATACTCTCCCTCTAGACCACTTTGTTCCTCTGGCACCAACTCTTTGTGTGTAAAGCATTTTTGCTAAACAGAGGGCAGGGGGTCGCTCACTTTCCTCTGCAGACTCCCTGCTTTGGAATAGCCTCCCCCTGCGCCTTGAGCAGGATCTTCTCAAATTCCGTATTCTCCTTAAGACTTTCACCTTTTCCTCCTCCTTACCTCCTTCTCTCCACTGCTAATCCCACAGTTGCTGAATCAATGTCCTTGGCCCTTATGCATCCTTGGGGCCTTGATGTCCCACACCAATTCCTCACAGCTGCTGTCTAGCACTCTACATTCCTAGCACTTTGTCTATGGCTCAACCACAAGCTCTTACCCCCTCTTCACCCTTCCTTTCTGCACTTGCACATTCTGAATACTAAAGGCATAGTAGGTTTGTCCCTCCGCCCTCTCCTCTTAAATATATTTATAATGTATTTCCCACCCTCACTCCCTGTCTGTGGGCGCTTTGAAACAGTATTTTCATATTGTAAGTGCCTAACAAGCAAACAATAAATAAAAATAAATAAATTGCTTATGAAATTAACTGGCTGAAGACACAAATTAAGAGATTTTTACTACACCAGGAGCTCATTTACAGAGGCAACTAAATATTTAACCACTTAACTGCCTTGGGCCCCCTCATGCCAAGGCCATTTTTGGTGATTTTGGCATATTGCCATACAATGCCTTCTAACGTTTTCTCTTTCATTAACCCCTTAAGTGCCAAGGACGAGGTATCTCATCCTTGGCAACAGGGAGGCAATCCCAAGGACGAGATACTTCTTAAAGGGTATGGTGAAAGGGTGGACACTTAAATGTACGGGTGGCTGCCTCGGTGTGCCTGCATGGTGAAAGGGTGCACACTTAAATGTATGGATTGCTGCCTGGATGTGTCTGTACGGTGAAAGAGTGCACCCTTAAATGTATGGATGGCTGGGTGTGTATGTGTTTATATGTTGAATGGTGTGTGTGCTTGTGTTCAGGGGTGCAACAAAACCTACATTTCGGGGGGTCTAACCGTTCAAATGTTGGAATAGGCGCTAACTTCACTGGCGGTGGGGGAGGGTCAAACTTATTTGTGTGGGGGCATTTAATTTCTTTACGCATTTTAATGAGACTATTCTAGTACAGCTTCAATGTTACAAGCAGTTTCTCTCCTTTAAGGTTGAAAGATCCCACTTATGGACTGGTGCGAGAATTGAGAGTCTCCTGTTCCCTCTTTACCCTTCCAATCACTCCCCTGGCATGCAAGTACTAAACCCACATCACAATTTCAATTGGCTAATAATATTGTGATTTGAAACCCAGAACCCGGGTGCTGTTTAACATTTTTGTCCTGTTCTGTCCGGCAACTGCTCTGAAGGTCAGCCAGGTATAGTCAACATAGCCCAACATTTCGGAGGCGGGGGGAGTGCTGAATGCCAGTCAACTCAATGGTGTTGCACCACTACTTGTGTTTAATGCCTTGATTACTTATTGGTAATCTTCATTACTACTAGCCCTATTTGTCCTCGTCCAAGTACTTGTGTGTGAGGCACTATGCCTCATACACAAGTACTGGGATGAGGTAGAGGTACATGGAGGTAATACCTGACTTAGCTACCTGTAATCTTCATTACTTCTAGTTCCACTCTTCCTCATCCCAGTACTTACCTATGAGTCAAGGAGCCTCATACGTAAGCTCTGGGACAAAGAAGAGGGACGTGGAGGTAATTCTGGGCCAAGAAGCTGATTTTGGAAATTGGGGTGGGAGTGCGAGGGAATGTTAGTGGGAGGGGGCAGGATTGTGTGACAAATCATAATGGTTGTCCATGTCCAGGCTCAGTAGGCATGATATGTGGTGTTAGTGGCTAGAGAGGCATTTTGGGGCAGCTAGTCTAGTCATTCCTCAGTTTGGTATGACTTTTTTTACAACTGGGCATTTCTGATGAAGCAGTCCTGCTAAGTGTAATTACCTGGCTAGACTGGCATTTGGGTGATGCCAGATTAGATGTTTCTTACTGGAGCATTGTATATTTTTTCTGGGCATCTGTGATAAAATGATATAAGTCATTTATAACGCACCTGTACACAAGTGTTTCTAGGCACGACAAGACACGGGAGGGAAGATAGAGGGAGGACAAGACAAATGAGCTTACTAGGCCTTGTATCATTCAGATCGTGCAGGTGCGATAATGAGAAGTGCAAGGGGAAAGGGAGGGGGGAAGTGCAAGGGAGAGGGGAGGGAAAAACAGGGCAGCAATGGTAGCCCAGCAACCAGTCTGTACAGCAGACAGGTAGGTCAGGTAGGTCGCAGGGGAGGAAGAGAGAAAGCAGAGGAGAAGAGGAATGTTTTTAGCTGCTTTCAGATCTTCAGGTGGTCCGGCTGAAGTTTGAGAGGGGCAAGGAGGCCTTTCCAGAGGGAGGCACCTGCATAGGAGAGAGATCTACCCCCACTCTCTACCTGGGGATGTGTCTAACCCTTAGAGAGATGGAAGTAGTTGAGCAAAGGGCTTTAGAATGAAGGTATTTTGGAAGAGAGCGTTGGATGTAGTGTGGGCCCGGGCCTAGAAAGCTTTGTCTTGCAAAGGGTCTTGAACTTCATCCTTGCAGTAACCAGGAGCCAGTAGAGAGATTTCAGGGCTGGAGAGATATGATCCCTGGGCTTGAGGCCAAGGATAAGTCTTACAGTCCTGTTCTGGATTAGTTGCAGAGGGCAGAGTAGAGGAAGACAGGTTGAGAACGAGTGTGTTGCAGTAGTCCAGCCTAGAGAGAACCAGGGCTCTGGAGACAATGAGCTTCTGGGAGAAAGTGAGAAAGGGAAGAGTCCCTTTGAGGAGTAACAGCTGGTAGTGGGACTTATTGGCAATGTCCTAGATGTGAGGAGAGAAAGAGAGAATGGAGTCAAAGATGACAACAAAGTTTTTTGCCTCGCAGGAAGGTGAAGGAAGAGGGCCCACGGTGGGCGGCCAGAGTGCGAGAGGGAAAGCAGGGGTCCCAATGAGAAGGATCTCCATCTTACTGGCATTAAGGCAGAGATCGGTGAATGCGCACCAATCCTGAATCACGGATAGACAATCAGGAATGAGAGAGAGAGGAGAGGAGTCTGAGGGAGCCTGAAGGAAAGCTGAGTGTCACACTCAGCCCCTGTTCTAACCTGTTTGCCTTTGGTCATCTTCTTCTTTGGAGGTCTTTCAGCGTTCCGGGACATCCGGAATTCATACAGGTAAGGGCGGTGATCTTCCATATCCAGTGTGGGGACTGTAAGCAGTCTCGGAAGGAGACAGGAGTTCAGGATTTTGTGAAGGTAAGAATCAGGTAGTCTATGTCCGGGATGATGCGCGGAACCAGGAAGGGAACAGCACAGCTCGCAGAGGACAGGGGGATTGCAGCGAATGTGGAAGAAATGAGTTGGTTTCCAGGAAAGATGGAATGAGCGGCCTCAGGCGTAGGTGACAGCCGCACTAGCTCTTCAGGAAGGAAGAGGAAGGGAAAGAATATCGGATGGTTGGTTCTCAGAGAAGGAAGGAAACAGCGAGCACACTAGCCGCAAACTCAAAAGGGAGCGTTAAAATGCGCAGCACCACGGGGGCATGCCCGTTTTCTAGGAAGCCAGAGTACTTGCATAAATGCTGAACCGCTACATGTCTGAGCCGGCGGCCATGTTGGGAGGATAGGGGCTCCAGTGTTGCGGTGCATTATGGACCAGGAAGTCCAAATGGGGCGTAAACGGTGAATCATGACAGCATGCCCCCTCCTGAACCTTGTCTCACCGGGCTTGCCTGGATGAGTTAGATGGAATCTCCGCACTAAACGAGGGGCATTCATGTGGGAGACATGTTCCCATGTTCATTCGCTGGGAGGATATACCTTCCATTCTACTAAGTACTGTAGCCAACGTCTTCTATATCTAGAATCACAGATCCTGGAAACTTCAAATTCAATATGGTTGTCGACAATCACAGGGTTAGGGCAATGAGCTGATCTGGTGGATTGAATATAGGGTTTGAGCAAAGAAGAATGAAAAACGGTATAAATCTTCTTCCAGGAGTCCGGTAACTGAAGTCGATATGCCACGGGGTTGATAACCTCTTTGATGGAAAAGGCCTATAGAATTTGGGGGCCAGTTTATTAGGTCGCAGATGTCAAGGCAAGATTTTGGAAGATAGCCAGACCTTGTCACCAATTCCATACATGGGGCCAGGTCTCCGTTTGGCATCAGCATGTCTTTTGACATCCATCCTGGCCTTTTTTAAATGTTCTTTTACATCCTTATGTATAGTGACCAGTCTGTCAATTCAGGAATCAACCAACGAAACCAGGGTGGAATGTGGTAGGATTGTTGGCAGGACAGATGGATGGAAACCTTGAATGCAGAAGAAGGGGCTAGTCTTGATGGTAGAGTGATCAGAATTGTTATAGGCAAATTCCGCAACTGGAATCAAAACCAAACAATCATCCTGGACCTTGGCTAAAAAACACTGCAAATATTGTTCTAGGGTCTGATTCACTCGCTCTTTTATTCCATTAGTCTGGGGGTGGTATCCAGAGGACAAGGCACGTTGAATAGTAACATGTGACATAGGTGTCTCCAGAATTGGGAAATTTATTGAGGACCACGGTCTGAAATGATCTTGGAAGGAAGACCATGTAGCTTAAATATGTGATTCAAAAATATTCCTGCCATTTCTTAAGCTGTTGGCAATTTGTACAAGGGGGTGAAGTGAGCCATGTGGGTGAATAGATCGATAGTAACCATTATGGTAGTGAACCCCTTGGAAGGGGGCAATTCCCCGATGAAGTCGGTAGCGATTACTTCCCAAGGACATTCTGGCAACGTAAGTTGATGGAGAAGACCTGCTGGCTTTCTATTTTCACACTTATTCTGGCTGCAGATAGGGCAGGTTTGGACATATGCCGTTACAGTGTGGATCATGTTAGGCCACCAGAACTGTCTCTGAATGAGGCAAAGAGTGGCAGTAACGCCTTGATGCCTGGAATGGAAGGTATCATGGCAGAGGTTTGTAACCTTGGTTCTCAATTCTTGTGTGGGTACCGCCAGTATCTTATCTTTGAAGAGGTAGCCGTCTTTAGCGACTAAAGTCCATCGGTTTGCCTTGAGGTAATCCTTCCAGAGATCTGAAGGTGGTGTTGCCACATGGATATCTTCCAATAAGGAGTTGGCTTGGGCCACAAAAACTGTGTCGGGAAACATCTCCCGGAAGGTGCGGGCCTCAACCGGCTCGTAATCAGGGCGCCTGGATAGTGCATCAGCGATTACGTTGTTAGTACCAGGAACATGGTGTATGCAAAACTGATACTGAGCAAAGAAAAAGGACCAACGAGCTTGGCGACTGTTCCTGCATTCTAAGGATTCTAGGTTCTTGTGATCGGTTCACACTTGGATGGGAAATTTGGCACCCAGAGGTAAATGGCACCACTCAGTAAAAGCCTGCCTGATGGCGAGCAATTCCGTCTCCAGGACTGAATAGTGGGTCTCGCTGGGAGTCAGTGTTCGGGACAGTTAAGCGATGGGATGTTCCGTCTTATCCTCAGATTCTTGGTTTAGTACAGCCCCAATTGCATGTTCTGAGGCATCAGTTTCTACCAGGAAGGGTTTATTGATATCCGGTTGTGCCAGGATGGGACCTTGAGTAAAACTTCATTTTAACTCCTGGAAGCCTGTCTCTTGAGCATCTGACCAAATGAAGGGAATGTCTTTCTTTAATAATGCTTCTATCGGGTGTACAATATCTGAGAAGGTTGGAATGAATTTCTTGAAAAAATTGGCAAGTCCCAGGAAGGATTGGATCTGTTTCACTGTTGTAGGGGCTGGCCATGAAGAGAATGGAGTCAACCTTGGCGGGATCCATTTCTATTTCCTGGGACAAAACCTACATAATGAACAGTTTGGGCATGGAATATGCATTTTTCTGGTTTGACCAGGAGTTTGTTCTCTCGTAGGCGTTGTAAGACTGCTGTCACGTGTTCCTGATGTACCTGGGAATCATTGGAATAGATCAGTATGTCATCCAGGCATACTATGACAAAGAGAAACAGCATATCTGAAAAAACTCGGTCCATGAAGCGTTGAAAAACCGCAGGGGCGTTGGCAAGACCATATGGCATTACCAGGTATTCAAAATGCCCAAAGGGCATCCTGAAAGCGTTCTTCCACTCATCGCCTTCCTTTATTCGGATGAGATGGTAGCGCCCCGTAAATCGAGTTTAGTAAAGATTACAGCACCCTGGAAGGCTTCCACTATGTCGGAAATGGGCGTCAGGGGTAACAATCTTTAAGGGTACATTGGTTAAGGTCCCGATAGTCCAGGCAGGCTTGAAGTTCCTTGGTGTCCTTCTTGGGCACGAACAACAAGGAGGCTCCGGCTGGAGATTTAGAAGGTCGAATGGTTCCATTGGCGAGATTGGTATCCAAGTATTCCCGTAATGCCTTTTTCTCAGGTTCGGAAAGGATAAACATTCTTCCAAAAGGTATCACTGCAGAATCTTCTGTATCGATTGCACAATCTTCTGGTCGATGAGGTGGTAAGGATTGGACAATGGCTGTTGCAAACACATCCGAGTATTGGTAATAGATCTCGGGTACTTGGGCAATGTTTCAAATACGAATGGATGGTTATTCGAGGGTCTGGGGTTCCACAGATAAGGTCTGTACCATGTTTTGGGATAAGCAATGAGACAAGCAGAATTCAGAGCCTAGAAATAGAGATCCGGCTGCCCAATTGATATAAGGGTTCCCAGAACCATGGGGTAGTATGCTGCTTTGATGATATAAAAACGGAGCATCTCCTGATGGTTGTTTATTGAGAGCATCAACTCTGAGGTTTGCTGGGTTATGGGTCCTGAAGACAGTGGTTTCCCATCAATTCCTTCGACAGCTTGGATTGTTTCTTTGGATTCTCGAGGAATGTTGTGCTTTAAGGCCCATTCGTGGTCCAAGAACGCTCCCATGGCACTGCAGTCCACTAGGGCAAGGATAGAATGAGTTTCCTTATTGGCGGTGGCCAAGGATGTTTGCAGGACCACCAAAGTGTTCAATCGAGGAGAATTCAAGAAGGAACAGAAGCAGAGCAAGTATGTATCTCCCGAAGCTGGGCTCCGCTCAAGATCGGGAGCTGGCATTTCCCGAACGTCTGGGTGGAGCTATAGGACAGTTCCTTATGAGATTTTTGTCTGAGGCACAATACATACAGAGTCCAGTATTAATCCTACGCATCCTTTCCTGTGAAGATATTGGACCCCGCAAGGAGCCCAATTGCATGGGTTCTGGGTCAGGAGAGTGCTGTGCAATTGGTTCCTTTGGGCAAGGCAAATACAGGGAAACTTTTGGAGAAGCAGTCTTTGTTTTTCTTTTCTCTGCCTTCCTTTCCTGGATACAAAAGTTGATTTGGAGGGACAAATCTATTAATGCCTGGAAAGAACTTGGATGGACTACTCTGGCTAGTTCATCCTTGATTTCGTCATTTAGCCCTCTTCGAAACAAGGTAAAACTTGCCTCTTGTGTCCAATCGGCCTCTTTAGCCCATTGCTTGAAGTGAGTTACATAAGACAACATGTCTTGGTTCCCTTGTTGAAACTCCAGGAACTTGTCCTGAGCACTGGAGACTTGTTCAGGGCAGTCAAACATGGTTTTAAAGGCTTCTATAAATCCATCATAATTGTCCAGGAGCGGGTCTCCCGGATTCACCAGGGGAGTCTCCCAGTCCAAAGCATTACCGGCGAGATGTGATATTATGAATCCCAACTTGGCCCGGGGTGTAGAAAAATAGTAGGGTTTAAATGTAAAATGCACCAAACAAGAATCAAGGAAGGATCGCAGTGTTTTAGAGGAACCATCATATTTGTCCACTATGCCCCCTACCAGGGCACTTTCCTGGAGCGCCGAATCTCTGGAGAGCACAAGTTGTTTTAGTGCAGCATTTTCGGCTTTGAGGTTTTGCACCTCTGTGGTCAGTTCTTGCATTCTTCTCATGAGGTCCTGGACAGCAGCCTCCATATTGAACTCCGTTTCAGGTCTTTGGCGTCTCAAACTGTCACACTCAGCCCCTGTTCTCACCTGTTTGCCCTTGGTCATCTTCTTCTTTGGAGGTCTTTCAGCATTCCGGGACGTCTGGGATTTATACAGGGCGGTGATCTTCCGTATCCAGTGTGGGGACCGTAGGCAGTCTCGGAAGGAGACAGGAGTTCAGGATTCCAGGAAGGTAACAATCAGATAGTCTATGTCTGGGATGATGCACAGAACCAGGAAGGGAACAGCACAGCTCGCAGAGGACAGAGGGATTGCAGCGAGCGTGGAAGAAACGGGTTGGTTTCCAGGAAGGATGGAATGAGCGGTCTCAGGCAGAGGGAAGAGGAAGGGAAAGAATATCGGATGGTTGGTTCTCAGAGAAGGAAGGAAACAGAGAGCACACTAGCCACGAACTCGAAGGGGAGCATTGAGACGCACAGAGCTGCAGGTGCATGCCCATTTTCTAGGAAGCCAGAGTTCCTGCATAAACGCTGAACCGCTATGTGTCTGAGCCGGCGGCCATGTTGGGAGGATAGCAGCTCCAATGTTGTGGTGCACCATGGACCAGGAAGTCCAAAAGGGGCATAAACAGTGAATCATGACACTGAGTGTCATCTGCATATGAGAATGCAGAGATCAGGCGGGCCAAAGGGGCCAAGAAGAGGTTGAAAAATCAAGGGTGAGAGGATGGAGCCCTGTGCAACGCCACAGGTATAGAGAGATGTGGCGGAGAGAAAGGGACCAAGTTGCACTTGGGAGGGGCGGTCCAAGATGAAGGAGGTCAGCCACTCAATGCCTAATCCGTGATGCCCAGGTTCTCATGGAGTCGATTGATCAGGATGGCTGTGTCGAAAGCAGAGGAAATATCAAGGAGGATGAGGACAGAAGGAATGCTGTAATCAAGGTTAGAGAGCAGATTTAGGCTGGCCTGTTCAGGGGGAGATGCTTATTTGGTTGTGGCCGCTAAAGCCCGGAATGACAGTCCCTTTGCTCTGCAGATACTGCTTCTCACTTCATCTTTTGGTGAAAACTGAAAACTTCATTATTCTAGTTGCAATTTAGATTGTAACCTCCTGCTTGATATTAAAGCCATGATGCCTTTTGGCATACATGCGCTTTACAAGTTTTGATAACATAACATAACATCATATTAAATTGTTGAGAATTTTTCCAAAACAATTTCTAAAAACATTGTGAATGCATGAGTCCCTCTGGGAACTACACCAGCATGCAAGGTCTCCCACCATGCCTCAGCATCCAGTCCAAATTTTGCCGATAGATAGATAAGGATATTAATACAGCATTCTTAGTATTCGTAACTCCTTAAAGAAAAAAATCAAATGTTTTAAAGACTCTTCATGGTCTTTGCAGAGTCTGCATCTGGGTTAGGCCACCAGGCCATATCTATGCAATATGGTGTTATTGCGGAGGATGTTCAACCGGAATCTCATAAACAGATCACAATGTTTGTCGTTAGGAAACTTTATCAGGTGTGCCAGAGTTTAATTATAAGAAGCAGTCAAGGTGTTCGTAAGCGTGTGGATCTTAGAATGCAATCTTTTTTTAGTCTGCTTCCTGCCAATCACTTGTCCACACTGCTTTCTTCACGTAAGTGAGATTATTATTAAGAGTCTCACTTGAAATTCCTAATCCCGATTTAGAGGCATTTTTTAGACCATAAATCCATATTCCAGTCGGATTTACATCCAGGTTCTCTCACCAGTAACACAAATTACATGGGACAGGGAAATTTGATCTTACTGAAGAGTTGCAAGGTCTTCCACTTTACCCTAGCATATAGAGAAAGTAGCACAGGTTTGTGGCGAATAATGGCTATAGGAACTGTATTCGGTAGGCGCAGGATAGATCACCAATACTTCCCCTCTAGTCGATCCGATGTATCCCAGGGGAGGCTTAGACAAGAATCAGCTCTGTACAATAGGCTTGGGACGACCGTTTGATTATAAAAGCAGAGAATTGGAAGGAGTGAGAACTTGTCATATTTGTGTCCTATTAGCTTTGCCTGCGCAGTTAGTTGAATTTGCTTCCTGTTCAAGTGTTCCTTCCAGGGTGTTTCATTTGAATGTGCACTAATCATGGATCCGAGATATTTGATGGTGGGAACTGGATGCAAGCAATGATCATCTGGAACCCAGATTAGATTTTTAGATTTCCGAGAGGTCTTCTCCATGATTAATAGTTCCAATTTTTTAGGGTTAATACGTAGGCCATTTACCTCAATGTATTTCTGTATGGTTTCAAGTTTCCGTTGTAGCCCACGAGGGGTTCTATCCAGTATCACCAGGTCGTCCTCATACAGTAGCCACCCAAACATTTGGTTATTCAGTTTAGGTGAACAGGAGGGTGCCAGATCTATGATGTGTTGAATATCTGCAATAAAGAAGTAAAATAGGAAAGCTGCAACCGGATATCCTTGTTTTAGATCCTTTGTGGTTGTAATGGGGTCTGTTAATAGACCTTCATGATTGAGTCTAATATGCATTGATGTATCAGTTAATAGATCTTTCATTGCACTCAAGAGATCTGGCGAGCATCCAGCTGCTGCCATCTTTACCCAGAGTTGGTCGCTCACAATACTGTCAAATGCCCATTCGAGGTATATATATGCCATATAGATTTTATGATCTCCTCGAAAGGTCTTAATTTTCAATAAGCAGAGGAGGAACAAATTGAGGTTACATCCAACGCCCTTGACAAAGCCAGTTTGTCTGCTTTCTAGGACTTCAGTTCTTGACATCTTTCGTTTAGTCATCTTAGCAGCACAATCACAAAAATCTTCAGTAGGGCGATTGGCCTATAGAATACAGCGTTCGGCACTCTTCCTTGTAGAGCAATCCTTTCGAATAACATGAGGCTAAATTGCGCCCATGTCTCAGGGGCTGTTCTTCAGGTGATAAGATGACATTAGTCAGCCCGTCCGGACCAGGAGCCCAGGATTTACTCACATTTCTTATTATTGTTAAGATTTCATATAAATCGAAGTTGAGTTTCCATGATGTAATGGGCCTCATGGTTTGCGTGGATGTTTTTTCAGCATTATTGTTGTAAATCGATGTGAAGTATGCAACCCATGTTTGTTCCAGGATAGGATCTGAAAGAGATTTGCTAGTGGATGGGCTTCTTCCAATCAACATTCATTCATTCATTCATCATATTACTACAGTTGAGTCAAAGCTAGAATCCATTTCCCAAAATGAATAGCAATTTAGATTGTGCAGATAAATCACCCAGTAATTAAAAAATGTATTTAAAGAAATTCAATAAGAGCAATAGATAGGTATAAGTGCTTTGTGCACATCAAGCAATGCCACATATTCTCCAAAAATACAGCTTGGGGCGAATGGATAAAATGACAAAAATAAAGCATATGTGATACGTCTATGCAGCAAAGCCACACATTTTAAAACTAGATGTTGTAGGGATCAGCCACTTCGCCTGCATATTCTGTTGCTGTGTGGGAGGCCTAAACACAGCCCCACTGCCTCTAAAGTGTGGAGACAATTTACAGGGTAATTCATAGAATTTTGAACAAAAGTGGCGCACGCGGCTGGCGCACAGTGTGCGCGTGCAAATATCTGCGCCAGCCGCGTGCGCTAAAATTGATTTCCACGCACAGCGTATTCATGGATTTTAGCCTCCAAAACCAGCTGTAGCGCAGAGTGGCGCAGCGACCCTGCAGCAGTGCCAGTTACGCCCCCAAGAACGCCCTCGCGCAAGGAAAATCCATCAAAATTGCCTATTCAGAGCAAAGGGCTGCGCTAACCCTGGACCAGTTTACAGGGCTGGCAAACAGCAAACGCCAAGCGGGGAACGTGTATTACTGAGGTGCGCGTGAAGTTTCACACGCGAAAGGGCCTGTGCGAGTGGGGTATGTGTATTACTGGGGTTCGCGGGAAGTTTCACACGCGATTTCAGCAGGGTACGTGTATTACGGGGTTCGCGGGAAGTTTCACACGGGAAAGGGCCTGTGCGAGTGGGGTACGTGTATTAGGGGGGTGCGTGGGAAGTTTCACACGCGATTGGCCTGGGTACGGTATTTTAGGGGTGCGCGGGAAGTTTCACACGCGATTGGCCTGGGTACGTGTATTTCAGGGGTGCGCGGGAAGTTTCACACGCGATTTGGGCTGGTTACGTGTATTTCAGGGGTGCGCGGGAAGTTTCACACGCGATTGGCCTGGGTATGTGTATTTCAGGGGTGCGCGGGAAGTTTCACATGCAATTGGCCTGGGTACGTGTATTTCAGGGGTGTGCGGGAAGTTTCACACGCGATTGTCCTGGGTATGTGTATTTCAGGGGTGCACTGGAAGTTTCACACGCGATTGGACTGGGTACGTGTATTTCAGGGGTGCGTGGGAAGTTTCACACGCGATTGGCCTGGGTACGTGTATTTCAGGGGTGCGCGGGAAGTTTCACATGCGATTGGGCTGGTTACGTGTATGTCAGGGGTGCGTGGGACGTTTCACACGTGATTGGCCTGGGTACGTGTATTTCAAGGGTGCGCGGGAATTTTCACATGCGATTGGCCTGGGTATGTGTATTTCAGGGATGCACGGGAAGTTTCACATGCGATTGGCCTGGGTACGTGTATTCCAGGGGTGCGCAGAAAGTTTCACACGCGATTGGTGTGGGTACGTGTATATCAGGGGTGCGCGGGAAGTTTCACATGCGATTGGCCTGGGTACGTGTATTTCAGGGGTACACGGGAAGTTTCACATGCGATTGGCCTGGGTACGTGTATTTCAAGGGTGCGCGGGGAGTCCTACACGTGAATTGGCAGTGTGGGTCCTCCCAGGTGTCCCCTCTACCCCTCCACGGCCTCTGCGGCAGCCCACACCACAGGGGACTACCTTGCACCCCTGGTCATGTCCCGCAGGCAGCCCATCCACCATGGGCATGCCCCCCAGCCAAGCCACATGTCATGTTGCAATATGATCACCAACTCATGTCTCCCAGCACCCCCACCCCCAGCAGTGCAGGGCACCTGCCAGCAGGCCCCCACTCATCTCCCACACATGTCCCCCTGGACCCCCACCCCCAGCAGTCAGGGGCACCTGCCAGCAGGCCCCCACTCATGTCCCACTCATGTCCCCCTGCCCCCAGGTCATGACGATCCTCAATCATGGCCCTTATGGCCAGCCTCCCCAGCCCAAAGACCCAACCAAGTATTGCATCCACCCACATAGAAAAGGCAATTACATGATACAACCCCAATGGCAAGTATGGAAATGAACACATGTCCGTCACACACACACAATGGTTGCAAGTGAATGTGAAAACCCATATCATGACATGCATGAAACCAATGAGATAATACCACACATCGAAGTATGAAGAACAAAAATGTATTAAACGCAACATGAATGGAATTAAAATCAAACAAACAACAATGGGAATAAAAAAAGAAAAGCTACATGTCCTTAAAATAATGAAAAACAAGAAATCATAATCCAAAGGAAAGGTGTCCAAAGTCACAGTCCAACAAAGCAAATCCAAGGGAAAACCATTGCTCCATGGGGAAATCCAAAAAAAAGAGATGAATCCAATAGTGAATATATACAGATGAACAATCCAGGGTCCATGATCCCAACTGAAGAAATGAAACCCATCAAAAATACTACCTAATGAAAAACTATATATAGAAACGTGGTGCATTGTCCAAGTGCAACCAAAATAAAGAAAAAACCAAAGGAAACCTAACACTATCTAACTATTTACAAGGGCAGCGGGCTAGTCCGACGGCTCACTTTTGGATGTCCCGGGCAAGGGCATCATCGAACTCCTGCTCAATGTCCCGGAGGCGGTCCTCTTCCATGGTCCCCGAGGGTTCGCAGGGACGACGACATGTTCTCCTCCAACTCCCTGCGAATTGCCTCGAGGCACTCGGCCCGCCTCAGGGCCCTCCGCATGGAGTTCTCCGCCCTGACCATCGTGAGCCGTGCCTCTTCTGCCCGCTGCCGCTCCGCATCTATGGCATGGCCTAACCGCTGCCACATGGAAGACACTTCCCGTCCTGGGTCCTCCTGCCCTCTGGCCGATGCCTGCCCTTCCGATGACGAAGGCCCCAAGCCATCATGGCTCCCACCTTGTTGCTGCTGCTGCTGTGCCTCTGCCCATGCCTTGGCTCTTGTTGCCTGCACATCCTCCTCCAGCTGGGGTGCAGTTGTTGAGGTGGGCACCCCTGCTGGACGTCCGACTCCCGACTGTGGCAGGGATGTGTCTTCCACCAGCCTGGCCGCAGGGTCAGAGGCAGCTCCACAGGGCACCCAGGTGACACATGGGTGGGAAGATGGCACGGAGTACGACTGGCGCATAGGGGGTTCAGTTGAGGAGGGGGTCGGAACAAGGCCCACCAAACGGAGGAATCCGGCCCTGGTGACCTGTCCCAGTAGGTCGACGTGGTCAATGAGCCATTCGAGACGACATGCAGTCTCCCCATGAAAAGACTGCATTTCGCCTCGCATGGCCCGTTGACACAATGCCACACCACCCAGGACAGGCTCAACCCAGTCCTGGATAGGCACGTCCGCAGGCAGAGGAAGGCCAGTTGTCGTAAGCTCATCCCCTGCCTGAAAACGGGTCTGGACGTAGGTATCCCTGCAGGTGCAGGATGATGCAGTCCCAGGATCGGGGACAGGATTACACACAGGCACCTCTGCGGCGGCCTGTGCTGCCTCCTGTCCCTGCCCCTGCACTGCACCACTAGCACCAGTGGAATCCCCACCTCCAGACCCCATCTCTGTCCCTTGCACAGCCTCCTCCTCCACCAAACCCCCCACCAACCTGGATGACTCCGTGCCATCTTCCTCCGTCGGGCCCTGTGGGGTCTCAGCTGCCCCTTCTGCTGCCGAGGAATCCAACTCTGAACTCTGCCTCTTGGACCTCCCCTCGGCAGCTGCGACCTGGGACGCGGTACCGGACTCATCACTCCCCGACGAGATGACAACCTGGGAGGGGAGCCAGGCCTTGCGTCTCCGGCTGGAGGTGCGATCCCTGCCACTGTGCTCCACAGCACCCTCTCCGCCCTCTTCATCAGTCGACGCTGCAGACAGGGAGAGATAGGACACAGGCATCAGGACGCTGTACAATGGACTCATACACACATGACAGTTGCACACGAGCGTCATTGTCAAACTTCAGACATGGCATCACAATCCCCAACACACATGTCATTTCAAATCACACACATGAGCTATTCCACAGCCATATCACAACAGCCAGCACCATCCATACACATACAACAGCATGAGCAGGCAAAGGTGAGCCAGACATCACATGAGACACAGGGAGTGCACTAGACATGCACACACGCCACCACACTTACATGCACGTGTACACCTCCACCAAGTGTCGTAGTGATGAGATTGGCATCCATGTCACATCTGGCAATCCGTCTTCTACATATCAGTCTCACATGTATCCATGTTGCATGACAGTTGCACACTTGTCAGATACACATACATGCACATGTACACAGTGCAGATACATGCAGCTGGAACCAACATCCATGTGTGACACCACAACCTTGAAAATTGACCCACACAGTCATTCAAACATGTGTGCTCACACATCTGCATTTGGCCTGCATACTTACCCACAAATACACCATCCATGTGTCTCACACATGAAAGGACTTGCATGTGTCAGCCTCCCGGCCCTGTACATACACATCCATACATGGCCCTACAAAACCACATGTGCAACCTGCACACTACTGGCACACCACCACACGCACAGCTTCCAATCAGTATGCATGTACACTTACCGCTCGACTCCAGACGGGTGTGCCTCTCAAGGACCTGGACGTGGAGTGCTGGGCATACGCGTTCGAGGACCCTCATTTGGTCTTCCGACAGCTGGCCCCGGCGCCCCTTAGCATCCGCTGCCTTCAAGAGGCGCCGGGCCTTGTTGAGGGTCCTGGACCTGAGGTCCTCCCAGCGCTTCTTGACATGATGGAATTCCCGGACTGCCACCCCCTCCGCATTGATGGCAGTCATGATGTCCGTCCAGATCCTGGTCCGTCCTTCCTTGTCGGCGCGTGACCTTCTGAAGGGGGCATCATACTGCCCCAGGACTTGCTCCACCAAGACACCAACTTCGGTGGCAGTGAAGCTGGTGGGCCTCTGCCTCTCTGGCTGGGGGTTGCCAGTGCCACCAGATGGTGTAGTGCTGGACATGGCAACCCCAGAGGCAGGAGTGGGTGGGCAACTGGGTCCTGGGGCTGGGCTGCGGAGCGATGGAATCCCAGTCAGGAGTCTTCGGTTCCAGCAGGGGTGGTCCCAGCAACAGCACCCCTGGCTGACGTGCAGGCAGCAAAAGGCAGGGCACGTGGGCAGCAGGCAATCAGGCAGCAGCAGATGGCAGGTGAAAGCATGCTGGCAGCTCTGGGGGGCAGTAATTCGGCCTTCTGAGCAGGAGTGTGGTCTTCTGTGTGTGAACGCGTGGCCAGCTTGATACGGAGTGATCTGGCACGTGAAAATCTTGCACGTCAGCGTGTAATTCGAGGAAAGGCCCTAGCGCGTAAGCGCGTAAGTGCAAGTACACGATTTCATTGGACCAAAGGCCGTTAGCGCGTAAGCGCGTCTGTGATGCGACACGCGCGGGTGTTTCCCTCATAGCACGTGATGACAGAGCACACTTGTAAAAGCTGCACGTCCGAGTGTCAGCGAGTGTAATTGGAGGAAAGGGCGCATACACACGTAAAAGGTACGTGTAGAATGCCATTTCCTTGTACGTGCTTTTTGTGGAGAGCGAGTGGGTGGATTCTGTACTTCTTTTCAGATCACACGCGATTACTTCACAGCATTACCTCTGACAGCTTTAATTTTTCTACTTTTTTTGGGCCTGTTTCCTCAAACAGTGTTCACTTCTCCTTTTGTCCTGTCTCCTCAGACAGCGTACAATTCTTCTTTTGGCGGGGGTGTTGCCAACGCGCACACGCGCGTATTTGTCACGTTCTTTTTCCAGGCAGACGGTGAGTTCTGCACGTACTTAGCAACTGTGCTTGCCCCGTGTGTCGCGTACCCCTTCAGAGGTCATTGTAGGCTGTGTGTATCACGCGCACGCTTATTTTTGTGTTTCTGGGTGCCACAGCGTAGTGCGGGTTCATTTTTCCACGCACGTGGTCTACGAGGAGTTGCATGCACATTTATTTTTGTTATTGGGCTGCCTGTGCGTTGCGTGACCCGTCATCTTCCCCCAGGGGTCACAGACAGCTTTGTTAGAGCACTAGGGTACAAATTCCATCTAGTACCCTACCCCTTTGACCCCCAATTGCCCAGGACAATAGTTTACTGCTCCTCCCATACGCACAACAACATCAGTGCCATGGTTGGAGGCGACCAAGCGGTAAGGGAGGCAAAGGTGGCCGACCTTCAAAAGGTGGACGATGTGGGCGCGGTAGGGGACATTGCCGGGATTTGCAGGGTGCCCCTATAGCCCCATGTGTGGAGGACCAATCAGGGACACCCATGCCCCCCCCATGGTTGAGGGAAACGTGGCTGAGACCATCCCAGCTCAGGCCTTGTTGGACCAGCCCATTGTGGCACCTGACCTGCCACAGGATGACTCCCTGGCTGACTTCCAGGTCAGCAAGTCTAAGCCACGTGTGGCGGTGCAAGTTGTAACCAAGCCACGTGGATCTGGGGCAGCTATGTCATCTGCTGCCCCAAGTATGCAGGGTGGTGAGGCTGCAGGGGCAGCTGTAGCTCCATCCGCCCCAGCTATGACTCTCCCAGCCAGGACAGTGTCGGTCCTGGTCCATCATACTAATGTTCCCCCTGCCAACATCACACTTCAGACAATGCCTGCACCAAGTCCTATGGTCAATGTGCATTCGCACACTCCAACAACCCAGTCCACCAGTGATTCTGCCCCTACTGACCAGAGCGGCGTTAGCCACTCTGGCTCCGCTCCACCTTCTAAAAAGAGGAAGAAGGGTGCTCTGGCACGACAGGCTGAGACCCCAGCCACGGCTACACACTCCGGTACCTCAAGGAAGCCTTGCTTCAATGATTCGGAACTTGATGCACGTGTGAGCTATGTGTTGGCACATAGCCACGAAATGGTGGTGACTGCAGGGTCCAAGACCACACCTGGTCAACGTAAGGCACACTGGCAGACCATCGCCGACCACATAAGTGCCCTTGGATTTGTGAGGCGCACAGCTGATGATTGCTACAAGCGGTGGAACGACCTGAAATGCAGAGCAAAGAACAAGCTGGCCTCAAGTCATGCTGCTACTCTGGTGACTGGTGGTGGGTCTCCACAAGAGGACAACAAACTCACTGAACATGAGTCTGTTGCTGGGACCTTCGTCACAGAGGAACAGATCCGAGGTGTGGGAGAACTACCCGATTATGACACATTGTCCAGTGAGTGCCCATGCGTGTGTGTGTAATGCATGTGTATGTTGTTTGGGTGACAGGTTCTGATTGAGTGGCAGGTGAGGGTGTGTGTGACTGAGTAGTATGGGTCACCCATGTGCTTCATCCAAAACATTCTGCGGCCTATTTAGCGCAACATTACGGTAGTTGCCCTTGAGTTGGCATCATGCTACAACATTGTTTGTATTTTTCAGTGTTCTTTCAGGCTGATTGTTTCAATTCTCCCACTTTTGCAACACATTCCTCAGCCCTATTGTGACATATGTGACATGCTTCTGTCATTGAAGAACCCCACATTGGCCCACATGTGTCACCTTGGTAATTGAATGATTTGACCATTCAGGCTGAATGAGTATTGTCCTGATCACATGATGTTTTTGGGCCTGTTTGAATGTGGAACATGCTAGTTGTTTCCTATCATGTTGAAGTGCACAACCATTGATGTGCACATGGCCCTGCAATCACTGTATTTTTGTACACTGGATGTGTTGCAGTGTGTGGCACATGGCGTATCTTTTCACACTATGTGGCATTTTTCATCTCTTCATGTCCATCTCACATGGATGGGTGACAGTACTCATTCACTGACATATGGATGTACTTGTGGAATGTACCATGGCGATGGTACATGCCATCTGTGTGATGGCATGTGTCATTTATGTGTGTAGGACATGCCACTCACAGGCCAATGTGTGATGGCAGTGCTACCCAGCATGCAGCAAATGTGTTGCTCTTCTATCTTGGTGTCATCAGTGTCTGACTTTTGCCTCCACTTCCAACTCTGTGACAGTGCATGCATGGGAGGGTTATAGTCATGTAGGACATGTGTAAATCATGTACTGGTTCTGTAGCTTGTCAGGCCTATTTGTGTGCTATGGTGCTAATGCCTGTTTCCATTTTTTGTCTTTCATGTTTTTGCAGGGGATGACGCACTTGATGCTGTTGAGGTTAAGGAGATGGTGCAGACCCAGGAGGAACCTAAGGCACAACCGGCCACCAGTGGGGGCCGTGGTGTGGTGGTGGGTGAGAACCCACTCTTGCTGCAGACGATTCTGTCAAGGGGTGTCTCTGGGTGCACCACTCCAGACCTCTATTCAGGTGCTGATTCGGATGATGAGACCTATGTGGCGTCGCAGGTAAGTGTTTCTGGAAGGGGTTCTGTTCTGTCCAACCCACCTGCACCAGGGGTAGAACCCTCTATGGGTATGTCAGTGTTGGTTAGTCAGCCTTTGGCGGTTACGGGTGCAGGGTCACACTCCACAACATCTGATCCTGTTCCTGGGCCAGCAGATCAGAGGGGGAATGCAGTCCTGCAGCCTCAGGCAGTGCCGGCACAGCAAGGCGCAGCTCGCCTTGCCACAAATAGGTGTGGTGCCCGCCGACGTGGTGGCCGTACGCCACCAGGCAATACCGCATGGGAACAATCCATGTACAGTATGGCAACCCAACAGGCAGCATCAGTTGAGATGATGGCTCAAGCAATGGAGAGGGTGGCCACTTCCATTGTCCCCCCTGAAAGGCAGATGGAGCAACTACAGCAGGCAACAGGCTCCATTTGCCAATCACACAGGGAGGACATGTTGGCGTCCAACAGGGACAGACGGCGGCACTGGAGACTCTACGCCAATCGATATCAATAGAGTCCCAGGGCCACAGGGAAGCCCTGAGGGTAGAACTCCATCACCTCAGGGAGACCCTTGTTGACCTTGAGACTTCCACTAACCTGAGGACAGAACAGCAGCTGGAGCGGCTCACACGTTCGCTCTCAGCTAAGATGCAGGCAACTCGGGAGGAGATCCGGGCATCGCGTCAGGTACTGCATGGGGATCTCCGCACTATAATCCTCCAGAACGAGACCTTCCACACCCACATGCTTGCTGCCATGGAGGACCATACCAGGGATTTGCATGGGCTGCCTCCCATAGCACCACCACCTCCTGTGGCAGCAGCAGAGGGTGATGAGAGCGACAGCAGCAGTTCTCCCACATTGGCATAGCCGTGCAGGCCATGAGCCCATAGAGGTGTTTTTTTTCCCCAACATCCACACAGGCGCACCCTGTCCTCGGACCTCCTGGGTGGCCCCCGGGCTCCCACATGGCCATTTTTGATTTTTGATTTTTGATTTTTGATTTTTGATTATTTTTTGACAGTGTGTTGCCTTGTGTGGCTCCGTGGGCATCCACTGTATTCCGGCTGGGCACATGCAGGCTTGTCCTGAGTTTGGGTTTGATGCTTGGGTTCGTGAGACACACACCCCTCCTGCTTCCTGTTTCCATGGGCTTGCAAAGGGTGTGACCAAGTGACAGTGATGTACACAGTGATGTTGGGCTCCCATGAGCTGTGTGGGCAGTCTGTAGTCAATACTGTGTATAGGACAAATGAAGTGCAAAGGGGCACGCGACAAACACGGACACCCGCTGTGTCAAAAACAGCGTGTATTTCGGGGGTGCGCGGGAAGTTTCACACGCGATTGTGCCTGGGCGAGCGGGGTACATGTACTTCAGGGGCTCGCGGGAAGTTTTACACGCGATTGGGCCTGGGCGAGTGGGGTACATGTATTACTGGGGTGGGTGGGGAAGTACAGGAGACAAATGCGTGGAACGCCCACCAGCATGCACCAAAAAAGACATGCTAATCCGGAAACACATACGCCAGCAGGAAGCAGGCATACGTGGACCCACGCAGCATAAAAGTGTGCGCAAACAACAAGCAAGCTCAGACGCCAGGATGAACATACCGTAGGGAGGGAGAGGTAGTCAATACCTTGTGTATATTGTTGTTGTATTGTACACTGCATGTTGGAATTATGTATGCTTCTGCTTCCATGTCTCCCTCTAAATTTGCATGTTCATTCCTCATGTCTTCCCAAGCCCGTCTAGTTTGGAGATGGAGTTCATGTTGTATGCAGTACACAGACAAGTTTTGAAGCCTGCAAGAATACAGTTGGAAGGGGGCGGTGTGGTGGCATATTCAGGTTATAAGACTACGACTACTTTAACTTAGTACTGTCATGTTTTAGTTGTGTTTGTGCTTGTATAGCTGCATTGTATTGTTGGTAAGTATTTGGTCATGTGTGTTGTTAGTTCAACATTACTAGGAGCATATTGTGTGTGGCCAGTTTCCATTAGGGACACTGTACTTTGTGACACTTGTGTCAGGTTTTTGGGATTGCTTTGTTTGCTCTCACATAGCATGACATGTCATGGTGTGTTGGGTGGCGGTGCTGGGGAGGGGTTGGGTGACATGGCACTGTTCTCATGTTGTATTTTGCAAGGAGTTAATGCATTTAGCAGCATATGTGTCTTTTGATGACACAGCATTGGTGGTGTTTCTGTAGGTAGGGATGCACACATTGTGACACTTCCAGGTGACCAATCTCAGGCTGGTATGGTTGTGACAGTTGACTGTCCCTTATGTCATCATCATTGATTGTCAGCTGGTATGTGGCAGGGCTGTGTGCACTCCACAGGGGTGTGATTCTAAGTGAAGTAATTAGCCACCAGCTGTGTTCGGGCTGCCTCACCCCGTGCCCTTTCCCCTCCCATGTGCAGTGGCTGTGCATGTGGTTGGGGATGTGGGGGCACCACCATGTCCACCGGCAGGCCCTGGCGTGTTGCAACATTGTGCAGGACACATGCTGCCACTATGATCCTGCACACTACTGGGGGAGCGTATAACAGCTGCCCGCCAGAACGGTCAAGGGAGCGAAAGCGTGACTTGAGCACTCCGAATGTGCGCTCCACTATGCCCCGGGTTGCAATATGGGCTGTGTTGTATCTTATCTCAGGTGGCGTGGTGGGGTTCCCAATTGGCGTCATCATGTGGGTGCTCAGAGGGTAGGCACTGTCCCCTGGGGAGGTGGTGATGGGTATCATTAGTGGGGTTGTGACATTACTCAGTATCTGGCATGCATGCATGTGCTGTGGCATTTATACTCACCAAGCAGCCATGTATCGCCATGCCGCCCAGCTTCTAGGTCCCGGTTTAGGGTTGACATTCTGTAAATGAAACTGACGTGGGTGGACCCTGGGTAGTTGGCATATACTGAGGTGATGATTCCCTTGGCATCACATACTACCTGCACGTTGATGGAATGCCAGTGCTTGCGGTTTCTATAGATGTGCTCTGATGCCCTGGGGAGACGTAGAGCCACATGGGTGCAATCAATGGCACCTAGGACTTTGGGGAATTGTGCCACCCCGTAGAAATCCTGGACGGCAGCCTGCCTTTTTGCAGGTGTTCTGGGTAGGTATATGTGCCTGCGGACTGATGGGCGTGCAGTCATGATGGCCAAGACCTGGTGTAGGCAGCGTGACTGCATGGCCTGTGAAACCCCCAGCCACTATGGCACTTGTCCGCTGAAATGATCCGGTGGCCAAAAAGTGCAGTACATTGAGGACCTTCTCCAGGGGGCTGAGTGCTTGGGAGCAGAGGGTGGGTGATGTGAGGTCATCCTCCCACTCACTGACCAGGTCGAGTATTATGTGAGGTGGAAACATACACCTGGTCATCAGGCATGCCAAAAAGGCTAGTTCTGGGTGTGAAAATTCTGGGCCTGACTATCCTCCTCCTCCTCCTGCGGTATCCCACGACCACTGCTGCTAGGAACGTTATGTCCATCCTGGCGTCTGAGCTTGCTTGTTGTTTGCGCGCACTTTTATGCTGCGCGGGTCCACGTACGCCTGCTTCCTGCTGGCGTACGTGTTTCTGGATTAGCGCGTCTTTTTTGGCGCGTGCGTGTGGGCGTTCCGCGCATTTGCAACAAAGAGCCCCACAGCACCCTCATAGGCTCCCACACCTCTGCAGGCCCTCCCCTCCTGCTTTAAATGGAGGGGAGGCACGCTGCGAGGCGAAGCCGCAGAGCGAAGGCTGTGAGAAAAGGCCTGCTCCTCCCTTTGCAGCTCTTCGCTGCTCGACGATGCCAGAGGGAGGTAAGACCCCTGTTTCAGTATACCAATTCGTACTCACCGAAATCCGCAGCCCTTCTGACAGAAATTCCCGCCCCTGTGCACGTACGCTAAAGGACACTCATCACTCCATCCAACCCAGCCTCACCTCAAGGCTACGCCGCCTCCGGGCAAGACTACCGCCCGCAACACCGGACCTTGTCCCTAGCCCCCCGGTTCCCCCTCCCACCTTGTCCAGAAAAAGCCTGTACTCACCCATCCCTGGCCACCGCACGAACGCATACTCGTGCTCCCGCCGTGCCCACCAGCAATGTAACATCCCTTCACTTGCGGGCATGGACAAGTCCACTTCCTTTATGTTCAGAGAAAAAACAGAGCTGCGCACCACCGCCGCAAGCCTCCATGGATCACTCTATAATGTTAAATCCCATTCCAGCGCATCTAAGCCTGCTATCAGGTCTGTAGCCACAGCTAGGTCTGCACCTACTACTGTTGATATGCACTGCACTACTGATGTGTCTGTGCCTATTGTTGATATGCCCTGCACTGCTGTTGTGTCTGCACCCACTGTTGATATGCCCTGTGCTGCACCTGTACCCACTGTTGGCATGCCCTGCACTGCTGATGTGCCTGTGCCCACTGTTCATATGCCCTGTGCTGCACCTATACCTACTGTTAATATGCCCTGCACTGTGCCTGTGCCCACTGCCAACCCCCTTCCTGCAGCCCCCCTCAAATGCGCCCTGATTAACTGCAGATACCTCACTGCCAATTCCCTTGATATCAATGATCTCATCACTCACAACAACCTGGACCTACTATTCCTCAGTGAAACCTGGCTTTCCGATGTCTCAGGACCTGCCCTCGCCCTAGCTATCCCGCCAGGATACCTCATCTACAGACGAGACCGCTCCTCCCACAGAGGTGGAGGGGTTGCCGTCATTGCCAAAGATTCCCTCTCTATTGGGACAATCCAAAAAAACCTTGACAATAGCTCCGACTACCTCCTCTTAAAACGTAAGCTCTCCCATAACTGCACCATAGCAATCCACCTCATTTATCGCCCTCCAGGCACCTCCTATGAATTCCAAGAAGCCCTCACCCATTCAATCACAAACAACCTCAAGAAATCATCTAAAATCCTGCTCTTGGGTGACTTCAACTTGGGCCTTAACGACCCCAAAGACACCCACGCCAAAGCCTTAAAAAAAACGCTATCCACCCTTGGGATCACACAGACCATCTTGAGCCCCACCCACTCAAAAGGCCGTACCCTTGATTGGGTCGCTCAACACAACTGCCCAATCAGCCCCACCCTAATCACGCCTCTGCCATGGACCGATCACCATCTCATTTCCTTCAACATCAACACCTCTAGGGACTCTCAACCTCCCACTACACCTCTTCCAGCTGCCCTCACGCGCAGCGCCAAACTCCTCACCCACGACAACCTCTCTCAGCACCTCAATGTACCTGCACTGCTCCCCCTTTCGTGAATGACTCAGTTATCCTCGCCAATGACTTCAGAAGGGTCCTCTCCCAGGCCGTTAATGTGGTAGCTCCCCTCACTCTTAAGAAAGAAAAGAAAACTAAACACTGCAATGCCTGGTTCACCCAGGACCTCTTACAGATGCGAGGGAAAAAACGAGTGGCACTGACCACCTGGCACAATAACCCAACAGAAGCCACCCATCTAGCATTCAAAACCTCTTCTAAACTCTACAAAGCTGCCATTACTGAAGCTAAGGCAACGTCATTTAATGCCAGAATCTCCTCTGCTAAATCAGGAAGCCGCAAAATCTTCTCCATATTCAGAGAACTGGAGACACCCCCTTCCCCACCCTCTCCAATAGTGAAGGATGGATCCTGGTGCAATGTGATCCAATCTGCAATGCTTAATAAACTTGAAACCTTACAAACCAAAATACTCAATCACCAAAAGGAGATCTCCAAGCTAATAACCAGTAGTCAATCTATTCCACTGACCAAGCTTCCTAACCCCTCCCCCCAGTTTGATTTCAGAGACGTAAGTGTCTCAGAGGTCATCTCTCTCCTCCAAACCATCAAACCGTCCAATCGCAAGGGGGATGTGTTCCCAGCGCAAGTAAGTAAAGACTGTGCCCCCTCTCTAGCCCCTATCATAAACGCATTCATCAATGCCTCCTTTCACTCTGGCGAAGTCCCACCAAATCTAAAGGAAGCCTGGGTTCGCCCACTCCTCAAAAAACCCTCACTTGATCCAGCCATCCCGACAAACTACAGGCCAATCACCACTGTCCCCTTCCTACTGAAAATTCTGGATAAAGCAGCCTACCTGCAAATACAGACATTTCTAGAGGACAACCATCTCCTTGGCCTTAGGCAATCAGGGTTCAGGACACGGCATGGAACCGAAACAGTTCTCCTTGACCTGAAGAATCAAATTGATGACCTCAGAGACTCAGGCAAGCCTGCACTCCTCTTGCTCCTCGACCTGTCGGCAGCATTTGACTTAGTCAACCACAAAACTCTCTGCCAGCATCTATCCTCAATAGTTAACTTCTCAGACAATGCCTGCAAATGGATAGAATCATTCTTAAAAGACAGATCTATGAAGGTCTTCTCAGACTCCTCTTCTGCCGACCCCAGCACCATCAAGTGTGGCGTCCTGCAAGGCTCCTGCATGGCCCCCACCCTTTACAACCTCTTTACGAGGCCCCTGTTCAAAATTCTTGACTCCATGGGCATCTTGTATACAAATTATGCGGATGACACCCAGGTACTTATCCCCCTCTCAGGTGATTACGCATCTGACCAAAATACCTTAAACTCAATCTACTCAACAATTCAAACTGGAAAACTGGCTCTGCCTTAATAGTGACAAAACTGAGCTCCTGCTGGTTGGCTCGCCGTCCACCCTAAATAAATTGAACAAACAGTACTCCTCCTTCATCATTGACAGTATCCCCATCACTGTTTCCCAGTCCATCAAAACCCTTGGAGTTTACCTTGAACCTGACATGTCCATGAATAAACAAGTCAATGCCATAACCTCTACATCTGCCTACTACTCCAAACTCATCAATGCGACTCGACCATTCCTCTCCCAACAAAACTGTCTCACCATCGCTAGAGCCATCATTGGTTCGAGACTCGACTACTATAATGCCCAATATTCATTGGTACCACTGCCAAGAATATAGCCAAACTCCAAACTGTTCAGAATAATGTGGTTAGAGCCACCACAGGCCTCTCGCGCAAAGACCATATCTCTGAACTTAGAAGACAAGTCCACTGGCTTCCTAGCAAGCAAAGAATTATCTTCAAAGCCTTGGCCTTGACTCACAAATGTCTCCATGACCTTGCTTTGCCTTACCTAAGCCGCAGGATCACCAAACCCGTCTCTCAAAAACCATCTAGGTTACAATACTCTAACCTCCTGCCTGTCCCTAGGACTCACAAAGCGCGTGCGGGCGGCTCCAGCTTCCCTTCAGTTGCCCCTACCCTTTGGAATGCGCTCCCTCTGCACCTCAGAGCCATTGAATCCCACACTGTATTCCGCAAAGCCATCAAGACTAACCTCTTTGTTTGAGTTCTCAAAACCTACCTGCAACGCACTGTAACAAGTAACTACCGAAATGTTTTCAAGTATTTTTCTAGGGCGGCTTCACTGTAACGGTCAAGTAAGCATTCTTAACCTCTGCTCCAGCGCCTCGATGTCTGCGGGCTGTTTGTGCGCTTTACAAATTCAAATAAATAAATAAATTTGCCTCCTGTACTTCCCCGCCCACCCCAGTAATACACGTACCCCGCTCGCCCAGGCCCAATCGCGTGTAAAACTTCCCGCAAGCCCCTGAAGTACACGTACCCCGCTCGCCCAGCCACAACCGCGTGTGAAACTTCACGCGCACCCCCGGAATACACGCTATTTTTGACACAGCGGGTGTCCATGTTTGTCACGTACCCCTTTGCACGTCATTTGTCCTAGAGGGCCACAGTATGGGACATTCATCAGAGCTGTACATACGTGCTTTTTGTTAGCGCACATTTTTTTAATGCGCAGGGACGCTACCGCCTGCCTTCGTGTGGCGGACATGTGTTGATGTACATAGTTGACTTTTGGTTTGTGTCATGAGATCGACATTTCACTGCTGGGGGGTGGGGGTGCAAGAGGTTAGAGTGGGGGCCTGCTGGCAGATGCCCTGCACTGCTGGGGGGTGGGTGTGCAAGGGGACATGAGTGGGGGCCTGCTGGCAGGTGCCCTGCACTGCTGGGGGGTGGGGGAGCAAGGGGACATGAGTGGGACATGAGTGGGGGCCGGCTGGCAGGTGCCCTGCACTGCTAGGGGGTGGGGGTACAAGGGGACATGAGTGGGACATGAGTGGGGGCCTGCTGGCAGGTGCCCTGCACTGCTGGGGGGTGGGTGTGCAAGGGGACATGAGTGGGGGCCTGCTGGCAGGTGCCCTGCACTGCTGGGGGGTGGGTGTGCAAAGGGTCATGAGTGGGACATGAGTCGGGGCCAGCTGGCAGGTGCCCTGCACTGCTGGGGGGTGGGGGTGCAAGGGGACATGAGTGGGACATGAGTGGGGGCCTGCTGGCAGGTGCCCCTCAGTGCTGGGGGGTGGGGGTGCTGGGGGGTGGGGGTGCTGGGGGACATGACTGGGACATGAGTGGGGGCCTGCTGGCAGGTGCCCCTCAGTGCTGGGGTGTGGGGGTGCTGGGGGACATGCGTGGGGGCCTGCTGGCAGGTGCCCCTCAGTGCTGGGGGGTGGGGGTGCTTGGGGACATGAGTTGGGCCTGCTGGCAGGTGCCCCTCAGTGCTGGGGTTTGGGGGTGCTGGGGGACATAAGTGGGGGCCTGCTGGCAGGTGCACTGCACTGTTGGGGGGTGGGGGTGCAAGGAGACATGTGTGGGACATGAGTGGGGGCCTGCTGGCAGGTGCCCTGCACTGCTGGGGGGTGGGGGGTCAAGGGAACATGAGTGGGACATGAGTGGGGGCCTGCTGGCAGGTGCCCCTCAGTGCTGGGGGGTGGGGGTGCTGGGGGACATGAGTGGGTGCCTGCTGGCAGGTGCCCCTTAGTGCTGGGGGGTGGGGGTGCTGGGGGACATGAGTGGGGGCCTGCTGGCAGGTGCCCCTCAGTGCTGGGGGGGTGGGGGTGCTGGGGGACATGAGTGGGGGCCTGCTGGCAGGTGCCCTGCACTGCTGGGGGTGGGGGTGCAAGGGGACATGAGTGGGAGCCTGCTGGCAGGTGCCCTGCACTGCTGGGGGATGGGAGTGCAAGGGGACATGAGTGGGACATGAGTGTGGGCCTGCTGACAGGTGCCCTGCACTGCTGGGGGGTGGGTTTGCAAAGGGACAGGGGGGACCTGCTGGCAGGTGCCCTGCACTGCTGGGGGGTGGGTGTGCAAGGGGACATGAGTGGGACATGAGTGGGGGCCTGCAGGCAGGGGCCCTGCACTGCTGGGGGGTAGGGGTGCAAGGGGACATGAGTGGGACATGAGTGGGGGCCTGCTGGCAGGTGCCCCTCAGTGCTGGCGGGTGGGGGTGCTGGGAGACATGAGTGCGGGCCTGCTGGCAGGTGCCCCTCAGTGCTGGGGGATGGGGGTGCTGGGGGACATGAGTGGGGGCCTGCTGGCAGGTACCCCTCAGTGCTGGGGGGTGGGGTGCAAGGAGACATAAGTGGGAGCCTGCTGGCAGGGGCCCTGCACTGCTGGGGGGTTGGGGTGCAAGGGGACATGAGTGGGACATGAGTGGGGGCCTGCTGGCAGGTGCCCCGCACTGCTGGGGGGTGGGGGTGCAAGGTGACATGAGTGGGACATGAGTTGGGGCCTGCTGGCAGGTGCCCTGCACTGCTGGGGGGTGGGTGTGCAAGGGGAGATGAGTGGGACATGAGTGGGGGTCTGCTGGCAGGTGCCCCTGCACTGCTGGGGGGAGGGGGTGCAAGGGGACATGAGTGGGGGTCTGCTGGCAGGTGCCCCTCAGTGCTGGGGGGTGGGGGTGCTGGGGGACATGAGTGGGGGCCTACTGGCAGGTGCCCCTCAGTGCTGGGGGGTGGGGGTGCTGGGGGACATGAGTGGGGGCCTGCTGGCAGGTGCCCCTCGGTGCTGGGGGTTGGGGGTGCTGGGGGACATGAGTGGGGGCCTGCTGGCAAGTGCCCTGCACTGCTGGGGGGTGGGGGTGCAAGGGGACATGAGTGGGGGCCTGCTGGCAGGTGCCCTGCACTGCTGGGGGGTGGGGGTGCAAGGGGACATGAGTGGGACATGAGTGGGGGCCTGCTGGCAGGTGCCCCTCACTGCTGGGGGGTGGGGATGCAAGGGGACATGAGTGGGGGCCTGCTGGCAGGTGCACTGCAATGCTGGGGGGTGGGGATGAAAGGGGACATGAATGGGGGCCTGCTGGCAGGTGCCCTGCACTGCTGGGGGTGGGGGTGTAAGGGGACATGAGTGGGGGCCTGCTGGCGGGTGCCCTGCACTGCTGGGGGGTGGGGGTGCAAGGGGACATGTGTGGGGGCATGCTGGCAGGTGCACCTCAGTGTTGGGGAGTGGGGGTGCTGGGGGACATGAGTGGGGGCCTGCTGGCAGGTGCCCTGCACTGCTGGAGTGGTGGGGGTGCAAGGGACATGAGTGGGACATGAGTGGGGGCCTGCTGGCAGGTGCACTGCACTGCTGGGGGGTGGGGGTGCAAGGGGACATGAGTGGGACATGAGTGAGGGCCTGCTGGCAGGTGCCCTGCACTGCTGGGGGGTGGGTGTGCAAGGGGACATGAGTGGGGGCCTGCTGGCAGGTACCCTGCACTGCTGCGGGGTGGGTGTGCAAGGGGACATGAGTGGGACATGAGTGGGGGCCTGCTGGCAGGTGCCCTGCACTGATGGGGGGTGGGGGTGCAAGGGGACATGAGTGGGGGCCTGATGGCAGGTTCCCCTCAGTGCTGGGGGGTGGGGGTGCTGGGGGACATGAGTGGGGGCCTGCTGGCAGGTGCCCCTCAGTGCTGGAGGGTGGTGGTGCTGGGGGACATGAGTGGGGGCCTGCTGGCATGTGCCTTGCACTGCTGGGGGGTGGGGGTGCAAGGGGACATGAGTGGGGGTCTGCTGGCAGGTACCCCTCAGTGCTGGGGGTGGGGGTGCTGGGGGACATGAGTGGGGGCCTGCTGGCAGGTGCCCCTCAGTGCTGGGGGGTGGGGGTGCTGGGGGACATGAGTGGGGGCCTGCTGGCAGGTGCCCCTCGGTGCTGGGGGTGGGGGTGCTGGGGGACATGAGTGGGGGCCTGCTGGCAAGTGCCCTGCACTGCTGAGGGGTGGGGGTGCAAGGGGACATGAGTAGGGGCCTGCTGGCAGGTGCCCTGCACTGCTGGGGGGTGGGGGTGCAAGGGGACATGAGTGGGACATGAGTGGGGGTCTGCTGGCAGGTGCCCCTCACTGCTGGGGGGTGGGGATGCAAGGGGACATGAGTGGGGACTGCTGGCAGGTGCCCTGCACTGCTGGGGGTGAAAGGGGACATGAGTGGGGGCCTGCTGGCAGGTGCCCTGCACTGCTGGGGGTGGGGGTTCAAGGAGACATGAGTGGGGGCCTGCTGGCGGGTGCCCTGCACTGCTGGGGGGTGGGGGTGCAAGGGGACATGTGTGGGCGCCTGCTGGCAGGTGCCCCTCAGTGTTGGGAAGTGGGGGTGCTGGGGGACATGAGTGGGGGCCTGCTGGCAGGTGCCCCTCAGTGCTGGGGGCTGGGGGTGCTGGGGGACATGGGTGGGACATGAGTGGGGGCCTGCTGGCAGGTGCACTGCACTGCTGGTTGGTGGGGGTGCAAGGGGACATGAGTGGGACATGAGTGAGGGCCTGCTGGCAGGTGCCCTGCACTGCTGGGGGTGGGTGTGCAAGGGGACATGAGTGGGGGCCTGCTGGCAGGTACCCTGCACTGCTGGGGGGTGGGTGTGCAAGGGGACATGAGTGGGACATGAGTGGGGGCCTGCTGGCAGGTGCCCTGCACTGATGGGGGGTGGGGGTGCTGGGGGACATGAGTGGGGGCCTGCTGGCAGGTGCCCCTCAGTGCTGGAGGGTGGGGGTGCTGGGGGACATGAGTGGGGGCCTGCTGGCAGGTGCCCCTCAGTGCTGGGGTGTGGGGGTGCTGGGGGACATGAGTGGGGGCCTGCTGGCAGGTGCCCTGCAGTGCTGGGGGGTGGGGGTGCAAGGGGACATGAGTGGGACATAGTGGGGGCCTGCTGGCAGGTGCCCTGCACTGCTGGGGGGTGGGGGTGCAAGGGGACATGAGTGGGACATGAGTGGGGGCATGCTGGCAGGTGCCCTGCACTGCTGGGGGTGGGGAGGCAAGGGGACATGAGTGGGGGCCTGCTGGCAGGTGCCCTGCACTGCTGGGGTGTGGGTGTGCAAGGGGACATGAGTGGGGACCTGCTGGCAGGTGTCCTGCACTGCTGGGGGGTGGGGGTGCAAGGGGACATGAGTGGGACATGAGTGGGGGCCTGCTGGCAGGTGCCCTGCACTGCTGGGGGCTGGGGGTGCAAGGGGATATGAGTGGGGGCCTGCTGGCAGGTGCCCCTCAGTGCTGGGGGGTGGGGGTGCTGGGGGACATGAGTGGGGGCCTGCTGGCAGGTGCCCCTCAGTGCTGGGTGGTGGGGGTGCTGGGGGACATGAGTGGGGGCCTGCTGGCAGGTACCCTGCACTGCTGGGGGGGTGGGGTGCAAGGGGACATGAGTGGGGGCCTGCTGGCAGGTGCCCTGCACTGCTGGGGGGTGTGGGTGCAAGGGGACATGTGTGGGACATGAGTGGGGGCCTGTTGGCAGGTGCCCTGCACTGCTGGGGGGTGGGGGTGCAAGGGGACATTAGTGGGACATGAGTGGGGGCCTGCTGGCAGGTGCCCCTCAGTGCTGGGGGGTGGGGGTACTGGGGGACATGAGTGGGGGACTACTGGCAGGTGCCCTGCACTGCTGGGGGGTGGCTGTGCAAGGGGACATGAGTGGGGGCCTGCTGGCAGGTGCCCTGCACTGCTGGGGGGTGGGGGTGCAAGGGGACATGAGTGGGGGCCTGCTGGCAGGTGCCCCTCAGTGCTGGGGGGTGGGGGTGTTGGGGGACATGAGTGGGGACCTGCTGGAAGGTGCCCCTCAGTGCTGGGGGGTGGGGGTTTTGGGGGACATGAGTGGGGGCCTGCTGGCAGGTGCCCTGCACTGCTGGGGGGTGGGGGTACAAGGGACATGTGTGGGACATGAGTGGGGGCCTGCTGGCAGGTGCCCTGCACTGCTGGGGGGTGGGGGTGCAAGGGGACATGAGTGGGACATGAGTGGGGGCCTGCTGGCAGGTGCCCCTCAGTGCTGGGGGTTAGGGGTACTGGGGGACATGAGTGGGGACCTGCTGGCAGGTGCCCCTCAGTGCTGGGGGTGGGGGTGCTGGGGTCATGAGTGGGACATGAGTGGGGGCCTGCTGGCAGGTGCACTGCACTGCTGGGGGGTGGGGGTGCAAGGGGACATGAGTGGGACATGAGTGGGGGTCTGCTGGCAGGTGCCCTGCACTGCTGGGGGTGGGTGTGCAAGGGGACATGAGTGGGGGCCTGCTGGCAGGTACCCTGCACTGCTGGGGGGTGGGTGTGCAAGGGGACATGAGTGGGACATGAGTGGGGGCCTGCTGGCAGGTGCCCTGCACTGATGGGGGTGGGGTGCAAGGGGACATGAGTGGGGGCCTGATGGCAGGTTCCCCCAGTGCTGTGGGGTCGGGGTGCTGGGGGACATGAGTGGGGGCCTGCTGGCAGGTGCCCCTCAGTGCTGGAGGGTGGGGGTGCTGGGGGACATGAGTGGGGGCCTGCTGGCAGGTGCCCCTCATTGCTGGGATGTGGGGGTGCTGGGGGACATGAGTGGGGGCCTGCTGGCAGGTGCCCTGCACTGCTGGGGGGTGGGGGTGCAAGGGGACATGAGTGGGACATGAGTGGGGGCATGCTGGCAGGTGCCCTGCACTGCTGGGGGTGGGGAGGCAAGGGGACATGAGTGGGGGCCTGCTGGCAGGTGCCCTGCACTGCTGGGGTGTGGGTGTGCAAGGAGACATGAGTGGGGACCTGCTGGCAGGTGCCCTGCACTGCTGGGGGGTGGGGGTGCAAGGGGACATGAGTGGGACATGAGTGGGGGCCTGCTGGCAGGTGCCCCTCAGTGCTGGGGGGTGGGGGTGCTGGGGGACATGAGTGGGGGCCTGCTGGCAGGTGCCCCTCAGTGCTGGGGGGTGGGGGTTCTGGGGGACATGAGTGGGGGCCTGCTGGCAGGTACCCTGCACTGCTGGGGGGTGGGGGTGCAAGTGGACATGAGTGGGGGCCTGCTGGCAGGTGCCCTGCACTGCTGGGGGGTGTGGGTGCAAGGGGACATGTGTGGGACATGAGTGGGGGCCTGCTGGCAGGTGCCCTGCACTGCTGGGGGGTGGGGGTGCAAGGGGACATTAGTGGGACATGAGTGGGGGCCTGCTGGCAGGTGCCCCTCAGTGCTGGGGGGTGGGGGTACTGGGGGACATGAGTGGGGGACTACTGGCAGGTGCCCTGCACTGCTGGGGGGTGGGGGTGCAAGGGGACATGAGTGGGGCCTGCTGGCAGGTGCCCTGCACTGCTGGGGGGTGGGGGTGCAAGGGGACATGAGTGGGGGCCTGCTGGCAGGTGCCCCTCAGTGCTGGGGGGTGGGAGTGTTGGGGGACATGAGTGGGGGCCTGCTGGCAGGTGCCCTGCACTGCTGGGGGGTGCGGGTGCAAGGGGACATGAGTGGGGGCCTGCTGGCAGGTGCCCTGCACTGCTGGGGGGTGGGGGTGCAAGGGGACATGAGTGGGACATGAGTGGGGGCCTGCTGGCAGGTGCGCTGCACTGCTGGGGGGTGGGGGTGCAGGGGGACATGAGTGGGGGCCTGCTGTCAGGTGCCCTTCAGTGCTGGGGGGTGGGGGTGTTGGGGGACATGAGTGGGGGCCTGCTGGCAGGTGCCCTGCACTGCTGGGGGTGGGAGTACAAGGGGACATGTGTGGGACATGAGTGGGGGCCTGCTGGCAGGTGCCCTGCACTGCTGGGGGGTGGGGGTGCAAGGGGACATGAGTGGGGGCCTGCTGGCAGGTGCCCCTCAGTTCTGGGGGTTAGGGGTACTGGGGGACATGAGTGGGGACCTGCTGGCAGGTGCCCCTCAGTGCTGGGGGTGGGGGTGCTGGGGTCATGAGTGGGACATGAGTGGGGGCCTGCTGGCAGGTGAACTGCACTGCTGGGCGGTGGGGGTGCAAGAGGACATGAGTGGGACATGAGTGGGGGTCTGCTGGCAGGTGCCCTGCACTGCTGGGGGTGGGTGTGCAAGGGGACATGAGTGGGGGCCTGCTGGCAGGTACCCTGCACTGCTGGGGGGTGGGTGTGCAAGGGGACATGAGTGGGACATGAGTGGGGGCCTGCTGGCAGGTGCCCTGCACTGATGGGGGGTGGGGGTGCAAGGGGACATGAGTGGGGGCCTGATGGCAGGTTCCCCCAGTGCTGTGGGGTGGGGGTGCTGGGGGACATGAGTGGGGGCCTGCTGGCAGGTGCCCCTCAGTGCTGGAGGGTGGGGGTGCTGGGGGACATGAGTGGGGGCCTGCTGGCAGGTGCCCCTCAGTGCTGGGGTGTGGGGGTGCTGGGGGACATGAGTGGGGGCCTGCTGGCAGGTGCCCTGCACTGCCTGGGGGTGGGGGTGCAAGGGGACATGAATGGGACATGAGTGGGGGCCTGCTGGCAGGTGCCCTGCACTGCTGGGGGGTGGGGGTGCAAGGGAACATGAGTGGGACATGAGTGGGGGCATGCTGGCAGGTGCCCTGCACTGCTGGGGGTGGGGAGGCAAGGGGACATGAGTGGGGGCCTGCTGGCAGGTGCCCTGCACTGCTGGGGTGTGGGTGTGCAAGGGGACATGAGTGGAGACCTGCTGGCAGGTGCCCTGCACTGCTGGGGGGTGGGGGTGCAAGGGGACATGACTGGGACATGAGTGGGGGCCTCCTGGCAGGTGCCCTGCACTGCTGGGGGCTGGGGGTGCAAGGGGATATGAGTGGGGGCCTGCTGGCAGGTACCCTGCACTGCTGGGGGGTGGGGGTGCAAGGGGACATGAGTGGGGGCCTGCTGGCAGGTGCCCTGCACTGCTGGGGGGTGTGGGTGCAAGGGGACATGTGTGGGACATGAGTGGGGGCCTGCTGGCAGGTGCCCTGCACTGCTGGGGGGTGGGGGTGCAAGGGGACATTAGTGGGGCATGAGTGGGGGCCTGCTGGCAGGTGCCCCTCAGTGCTGTGGGTAGGGGTACTGGGGGACGAGTGGGGGCCTACTGGCAGGTGCCCTGGCCTGCTGGGGGGTAGGGGTGCAAGGGGACATGAGTGGGACATGAGTGGGGGCCTGCTGGCAGGTGCCCTGCACTGCTGGGGGGTGGGGTGCAAGGGGACATGAGTGGGGGCATGCTGGCAGGTGCCCTGCACTGCTGGGGGTGGGGAGGCAAGGGGACATGAGTGGGGGCCTGCTGGCAGGTGCCCTGCACTGCTGGGGTGTGGGTGTGCAAGGGGACATGAGTGGAGACCTGCTGGCAGGTGCCCTGCACTGCTGGGGGGTGGGGGTGCAAGGGGACATGACTGGGACATGAGTGGGGGCCTGCTGGCAGGTGCCCTGCACTGCTGGGGGCTGGGGGTGCAAGGGGATATGAGTGGGGGCCTGCTGGCAGGTACCCTGCACTGCTGGGGGGTGGGGGTGCAAGGGGACATGAGTGGGGGCCTGCTGGCAGGTGCCCTGCACTGCTGGGGGGTGTGGGTGCAAGGGGACATGTGTGGGACATGAGTGGGGGCCTGCTGGCAGGTGCCCTGCACTGCTGGGGGGTGGGGGTGCAAGGGGACATTAGTGGGGCATGAGTGGGGGCCTGCTGGCAGGTGCCCCTCAGTGCTGTGGGTAGGGGTACTGGGGGACGAGTGGGGCCTACTGGCAGGTGCCCTGGCCTGCTGGGGGGTAGGGGTGCAAGGGGACATGAGTGGGACATGAGTGGGGGCCTGCTGGCAGGTGCCCTGCACTGCTGGGGGGTGGGGTGCAAGGGGACATGAGTGGGGGCCTGCTGGCAGGGGCCCTGCACGGCTGGGGGGTGGGGGTGCAAGGGGACATGTGTGGGACATGAGTGGGGGCCTGCTGGCAGGTGCCCTGCACTGCTGGGGGGTGGGGGTGCAAGGGGACATAAGTGGGACATGAGTGGGGGCCTGCTGGCAGGTGCCCTTCAGTGCTGGGGGGGTGGTGGTACTGGGGGACATGAGTGGGGGCCTGCTGGCAGGTGCCCTGCACTGCTGGGGGGTGGGGGTGCAAGGGGACATGTGTGGGACATGAGTGGGGGCCTGCTGGCAGGTGCCCTGCACTGCTGGGGGGTGGGGTGCAAGGGGACATGAGTGGGACATGAGTGGGGGCCTGCTGGCAGGTGCCCCTCAGTGCTGGGGTGTAGGGGTACTGGGGGACATGAGTGGGGACCTGCTTTCAGGTGCCCCTCAGTGCTGGGGGTGGGGGTGCTGGGGTCATGAGTGGGGGCCTTCTGGCAGGTGCCCCTCAGTGCTGGGGGGTGGGGGTGCTCAGGGACATGAGTGGGGGCCTGCTGGCAGGTGCCCTGCACTGCTGGGGGCTGGGGGTGCAAGGGGACATGAGTGGGACACAAGTGAGGGCCTGCTGGCCGGTGCCCCTGACTGCTGGGGGGTGGAGGTGCAAGGGGACATGAGTGGGACATGAGTGGGGGCCTGCTGGCAGGTGCCCCTCAGTGCTGAGGGGTGGGGGTACTGGGGGACATGAGTGGGGGCCTGCTGGCAGGTGCCCTGCACTGCTGGGGGGTAGGGGTGCAAGGGGACATTGAGTGGGACATGAGTGGGGGCCTGCTGGCAGGTGCCCTGCACTCCTGGGGGGTTGGGGTGCAAGGGGACATGAGTGGGGGCCTACTGGCAGGTGCCCCTCAGTGCTGGGGGGTGGGGGTGTTGGGGGGCATGAGTGGGGACCTGCTGGCAGGTGCCCCTCAGTGCTGGGGGGTGGGGGTGCTGGGGGAAATGAGTGGGGGCCTGCTGGCAGGTGCCCTGCACGGCTGGGGGGTGGGGGTGCAAGGGGACATGTGTGGGACATGAGTGGGGGCCTGCTGGCAGGTGTCCTGCACTGCTGGGGGGTGGGGGTGCAAGGGGACATGAGTGGGACATGAGTGGGGGCCTGCTGGCAGGTGCCCCTCAGTGCTGGGGGGTGGTGGTACTGGGGGACATGAGTGGGGGCCTGCTGGTAGGTGCCCTGCACTGCTGGGGGGTGGGGGTGCAAGGGGACATGAGTGGGACATGAGTGGGGGCCTGCTGGCAGGTGCCCTGCACTGCTGGGGGTGGGGGTGCAAGGGGACATGAGTGGGGGCCTGCTGGCAGGTGCCCCTCAGTGCTGGGGAGTGGGGGTGTTGGGGGACATGAGTGGGGACCCGCTGGCAGGTGCCCCTCAGTGCTGGGGGGGTGCTGGGGGACATGAGTGGGGGCCTGCTGGCAGGTGCCCTGCACTGCTGGGGGGTGGGGTTGCAAGGGGACATAAGTGGGGGCCTGCTGGCAGGTGCCCTGCACTGCCGGGGGGTGGGGGTGCAAGGGGACATGTGTGGGACATGAGTGGGGGCCTGCTGGCAGGTGCCCTGCACTGCTGGGGGCTGGGGGTGCAAGTTGACATGAGTGGGACATGAGTGGGGGCCTGCTGGCAGGTGCCCCTCAGTGCTGGGGGGTAGGGGTACTGGGGGACATGAGTGGGGACCTGCTTTTAGGTGCCCCTCAGTGCTGGGGGTGGGGGTGCTGGAGTCATGAGTGGGGGCCTTCTGGCAGTTACCCCTCAGTGCTGGGGGGTGGATGTGCTCGGGGACATGAGTGGGGGCCTGCTGGCAGGTGCCCTGCACTGCTGGGGTGTGGGGGTGCAAGGGGACATGAGTGGGACACAAGTGAGGGCCTGCTGGCAGGTGCCCCTGACTGCTGGGGGTGCAAGGGGACATGAGTGGGACATGAGTGGGGGCCTGCTGGCAGGTGCCCCTCAGTGCTGAGGGGTGGGGGTACTGGGGGACATGAGTGGGGGCCTGCTGGCAGGTGCCCTGCACTGCTGGGGGGTAGGGGTGCAAGGGGACATGAGTGGGACATGAGTGGGGGCCTGCTGGCAGGTGCCCTGCACTGCTGGGGGGTGGGGGTGCAAGGGGACATGAGTGGGGGCCTGCTGGCAGGTGCCCCTCAGTGTTGGGGGGTGGGGGTGCTGGAGGACATGAGTGGGGGCCTGCTGGCAGGTGCCCTGCACTGCTGGGGCATGGGGGTGCAAGGGGACACGAGTGGGGGCCTTCTGGCAGGTGCCCTGCACTGCTGGGGGGTGGGGGTGCAAGGGGACATGTGTGGGACATGAGTGGGGGCCTGCTGGCAGGTGCCCTGCACTGCTGGGGGGTGGGGGTGCAAGGGGACATGAGTGGGACATGAGTGGGGGCCTGCTGGCAGGTGCCCCTCAGTGCTGGGGGGTAGAGGTACTGGCGGACATGAGTGGGGGCCTGCTGGCAGGTGCACCTCAGTGCTGGGGGGTGGGGGGTCTGGGGTCATGAGTGGGGGCCTGCTGGCAGGTGCCCCTCAGTGCTGGGGGGTGGGGGTGCTGGGGGACATGAGTGGGGGCCTGCTGGCAGGTGCCCTGCACTGCTGGGGGGTGGGGGTGCAAGGGGACATGAGTGGGACATAAGTGGGGGCCTGCTGGCAGGTGCCCCTGACTGCTGGGGGGTGGGGGTGCAAGGGGACATGAGTGGGACATGAGTGGGGGCCTGCTGGCAGGTGCCCTGAACTGCTGGGGGGGTGCAAGGGGACATGACTGGGGGCCTGCTGGCAGGTGCCCCTCAGTGCTGGGGGGTAGGGTACTGGGGGACATGGATGGGGGCCTGCTGGCAGGTGCCCCTCAGTGCTGGGGGGCGGGGGGGCTGGGGTCATGAGTGGGGGCCTGCTGGCAGGTGCCCCCCAGTGCTGGGGGGTGGGGGTGCTTGGGGACATGAGTGGGGGCCTGCTGGCAGGTGCCCTGCACTGCTGGGGGGTGGGGGTGCAAGGGGACATGAGTGGGACATAAGTGGGGGCCTGCTGGCAGGTGCCCTGCACTGCTGGGGGGTGGGTGTGCAAGGGGACATGAGTGGGACATGAGTGGGGGCCTGCTGGCAGGTGCCCTGCACTGCTGGGGGGTGGGGGTGCAAGGGGACATGAGTGGGACATAAGTGGGGGCCTGCTGGCAGGTGCCCCTGACTGCTGGGGGGTGGGGGTGCAAGGGGACATGAGTGGGGGCCTGCTGGCAGGTGCCCTGCACTGCTGGGGGGTACAAGGGGACATGAGTGGGGGCCTGCTGGCAGGTGCCCCTCAGTGCTGGGGGGTGGGGGTGGAGGGGGTCATGCGTTGGTGATCAGTAGTGCAAGCTGACATGTGGCTTGCCTGGGGGGCATGCCCATGGTGGATGGGCTGCCTGCGGGACATGACCAGGGGTGCAGGGTAGTCCCCTGTGGTGTGGGCTGCCTGCAGGGGCCATGGAGGGTATAGAGGGAACACCTGGGAGGACCCACACTGACAATTCACGTGTAGGACTTCCCTGCACCCCAGGTATACACGTACCCCACTCGCACAGGGCCTGTCGCGTGTGAAACTTCCCGCGCACCCCCGAAATACACGTACCCCACTCGCACAGGGCCTATCGCGTGTGAAACTTCCCGCGAACCCCAGAAATACACATACCCTGCTGCAATCGCTTGTGAAACTTCCCGCAAACCTCAGAAATACACGTACCCTGCTGAAATCGCGTGTGAAACTTCCCGCGCACCCCAGAAATACACGTACCCTGCTCGTCCAAGGCCAATCGCGTGTGAAACTTCCCGCGAACCCCAGATTTCCATGTACCCAGGCCAATCGCATGTGAAACTTCACGCAAACCCCAGGAATACACGCACCCCAATCACACAGGGCCTATCGCGTGCGAGACTTCCCGCGAACCCCAGATTTACACGTACCCAGGCCAATCGCGTGTGCAACTTCACGCAAACCCCAGGAATACACGCACCCCACTCGCACAGGGCCTATCGCATGTGAAACTTCCTGCAAACCCCAGATTTACACGCACCCCGCTCGCCCAAGGCCAATCGCATGTGAAACTTCCCGCGCACCCCCAAAATACACGCACATGCTATTTTTGACACAGCGGGTGTCCGTCGCGTACCCCTTTGCACGTCATTTGTCCTAGAGGGTCACAGTATGGGACAATCATCAGAGCTGTATATACGTGCTTTTTGTTAGCGCACATTTTGGCACACATTTTTTTCATGCGCAGGGACGCTACTGCCTGCCTTCGTGTGGCGGACGTGTTTAGGCCTGTGCGCGTCTTTGCCGGTGCGCTGGTTTGCCCTATTTGATTCCATGAATACGTGTTGTAGGCGAGCGTGTGGGCGTTCCGCGCTCTTGCCTCCTGTACGCCCACATTTTCACACGTTGTTCCTCATTCCGCGTGTCACGCCCCGTTTTACGCCTACTTTTGTTATGTGCGCCGCGCTATATGCGCTTTCGCTGTGGCAGTAGCGCACGCCGTTAGATGACTTGTGCGCCAGCGTACGCCATGCAGATTTTCAGCGCACATCCCAGATTTTACTTGCGCACGGACTTCCATGAATTGATGTGCGTGGGTTTTGCTGTGATTTTCGCACTTGCACTGCGACTTTCGCACTTGCACTGCGATTTGTACGGTTTCGCACGCTTGCGCCGGAATTTTCAGCGCACATTAATTCCCTGAATCAGGCTGTTAGTCTTAAATGTACTAACCATGTCCTGATGTACGTTGGTGGAGCCTTAATATCAAATGGTTTTGGTACAAAACCAGAGCAGCCGCAATCTGACATACTTAAATTCTCCATATAAAGCTTAAAATTGTTCAAACAATTCCAGTTTTCTATTTGATCCCACTCTTAATTTGTGTATGTATTCCTGAAGGCTCCCCATCAGAAACATTGTTAGCCTCAACTAAGAAGTCAACACACACCTTCATAAACTCATTCAATGGTTTGACCGATTCCTCTCGAAAAATTATCCCCAGCTCAGCAAACAGATTCAGACCAATCTCCTCTCCAATTTCAAAATATAGGCACAGTTTATTTTGTGTATACGTCTACCCCCAAGAACTGAGCCCCAGCTCAATATCAATTGCCCAGATGGAGGCAGAATGGGGCAGATTCAGAATTGCACACCAGATTTTCCCCTCAAAGAAATGTAGACATTTCCTAATGTCAATCGTAGCAGGTCAAGACCATAACGAAGTGATAGTGTAAGGTTAGCCTTATAAAACTCAATCACTGGTAGTAGTGAGTAAAAGGAAAAGGTTCTTTGAATTCATTTGATTTGTAAGCTAAAGGCCTTCATTTTCACATCCAACTTTTCCTTCACAAGATGCAGCTGCCTTTTGGTTGCCAAAATGTATCCCAAATATAAAATATTGTCAACTACCTCAATCTTATTCCTGTAACTATGCCCAGCACAACATTTGCACTTAGCCTTCTTTATATAAACCATAATATGAGATTTAATTGGGTTGATCAGCAAATCATTTTCTGTAGCATAGCTCTCAATGCAAGTCAGCCATTTTTTGAGCCCAGTAGGCGTTGCATCAAGAAAGATAAGGGCATCTGCATATGCCAACCAACCTATTTCAAATGACCCAATTGTTGGAGGAAAACAAGATACATCTTGAAAGGTCTTTGTCAGATCTGATTCAGATAAATCAAAGAGATTTCGGGCAAACACACTTCCCTGCTTTAGGCCAGACTGTACTAAAATATCACTCGATAATAGGCCTTCAGAATTCAATCTCACCCTACGTTTATTATTAGAATAGAGCAGCAAAAGCATATTTAACAAACTATCTGGTATACCCCACTTTCCCAATTTGGACCATAATCTATGTCTCAACTCTGTCAATTGTTGATGACATATCCAGACTTGACAGACTTGACAGATAACGAGGTTTCAGCCCCACTGTGATTGGCCCAGCAACAACCCATTTGCTGCCAGCAACAAGAGCCAGAAGGCCCTGCCTGCAGGCCGAGCTCAGGAAGGCCAACATGCAAGGCTGATACCTGTCGGGCCAAAGCACCTCCAGTGTCTCTGTTTCCATCCATTTCCAGGAAGGAACCCTCATCCCCACAACATCAGGATGCCAGCACCCTAATTACATGCCCAATGGAGAGCAATATTTTTCAAAATAATCTTCTAAATTGATTTTACACCCGGTCAAGAAAATCACTGTGCCTACATGTGCTCATTTTGAGATTAAACCCTGCCCAGTGTGAAGGCTCACTCATCGACTTACATATGCATATTTATAAAATATAATACACCCCAGTGGGAATGAGACTAGGAGAACAGGTTGCAAGATTCAGATTAGTTTATATAAAGTGGCATCCAGAGAACTCTGCTGCCTCGAGAGTGCTCTGGGAAACATTACAATTACAGAGAGTTATAAAGCAAAACAGCATCATAGATGACACAACTAACATAGGGTGCTACAACCGTGCGGGATTGGCTGGAAAGTAAAGATACATATAGCAATGTAGGCGCTGCTTCTTCTGTATTGGTTCCCCTAGATGGCGGGAGGGTGAGCGTCACGAAGTCCAGCTGCATGTGTCCGGGAGGGGTGAGGGTTAGGTCATGGCGAGATAGAGTTGACACTAACTAAGCTGGCATGAGACACTACCATTCAATATATAATAAACAACAATCATTAGTATACCTTTGAATAAATCTAGAAAACCTATAAATTGCATGCTTGCTATTACACCATCTTTCATTGGGACTTTTATGGGGTACAAGGCGTACAGGGTAGTTCTTAGCACATCAAGGCAAGTGGGGAGTTGTAATGACATGTGTTAGTTTTAGGGCACAATATACTGAGACAGAGGTCTGGGTTTATTGGGGCACTGTGGGGTGGGCTGCATAGCAGGGCCATGCTTCTGGTACATCAAAGAATACCTTAGGAGGGCACAGGTACATTGGCAGTAATTTACCAACAACAGGGCCAAGGGGGGAGGGGCGGATTTGTGGAGATGGATGAGCTACAAGGGATGGTTCATGCCGCTTCGCACACGGGACAGTGATCACAGCGGAAGGGTGAATATTATGTTATTTGTTTCAATTATTCCCGGCGCATCCATGAGGAAGGGATTTGTGAAGATTTCAGACAGGGAGGAAAAGGTGGGGGCCATGAGCGCGCTGTCCTGGGCGCTGCAGAGGGGAGAGAAGCCTTTTTGTACTATCGAAGTGAGGCCTAGTCCAAATATGGAGTCGAGGGCACACAAAATGGACACCAAGTTTGTCCCGCAATAGCCCCACTTATGCTAATGTTAGCATACGGGCAATGGAGGTGTTCCCCGCTATTGCACAAGCAAGTGGTCCATAATGTGCAGAATGTGTGAGGGGGGCCCAGACGACCCCCTCACTCCCACACACCAGCACGAAACAAAGCTCCCACCTACGCTGCTTTCATTGAAAATCAAGGTAAACATACTTTTTCCAAGATGGCCGCCGCCAAATGTTCTGGAGAGTCTTCAACGAGTGCCTCTGCACTCTTCCCGCCTCAGCCCCACTGTGATACGCTCACCAATAACCTATCTGCTGCCAGCAACAAGAGCCAGAAGGCCCTACCAGAAGGCTCAGCTCAGGAAGGCCCACAAGCAAGGATGATTCCTGTATTTGCCAAACCCTTCCCTGCCCAATCAGTAATTCATGAATGAAATTGCTTCCCCATCCTCTATGTGGCTGCACAGATGACCCCAACCTTGGTAAATCACTCTCTGATGTGCCTGATTGTGCAATCCTGCACCCTGCCCCCAAACCTATACTGCCTCTGCTTGTAAAGGCATCTATCCTGAACCCTGCTACTGGACCCGATTCCCCTCAACAGCCTCACATTCCCTTGATTTGCGTGCTAATGAACTGCGCGCCATCGCAGTATAACTCTTTCTGCTATGAGCTTATGCCCACCCGCACTGTTGCCCACACCACCCCCAAGGCTTCCCCTGCCTGCCGGCTTGCAGTGCCGACATTCATGGCACTAATCGGCATTCCAAAAGGCATTTCAACCTTCTCTTCTATCAATCTCCCGCGTGTTATTAACATGCACATTGACTCGCTCACCCACAAACAACATGCTCATTGTGTGCATGCACACTACTTACTGCATTGCCTATGCCCTGCTCCCAATTATATGTTTATGTTGCCTCAGCCCCATAGTCATGCCGCTATGCCTATGCCTAATGCTATGTTGTTGATGCCTGCACCCAATGATGTGCTTATGTTGCCTGCGCCCCATAGCCATGCCGCTATGCCTATGCCTAATGCTATGTTGGTGATGCTCGCACCCAATGATATGCTTATGTTGCCTGAGCCTATTGCTATGTACATGGGTCCCTCCCCTGCTGATATGGAAGCCTTGCCATCAAATCTTGCACATTGTGCAAATGTACTTTCTGCCCATAGCAAGTTAGAGACCATCCCCCTGCAATTACTTGTGCCTAATGCCATGTGGATGGGGCCCTCCCCTGCTGAGAGATGTGCACCACACTTAATCCCTGCACATGGGACTTATGTACCTGCTGCCCTGTATGATCTGGCGACCACCCCCAAAACATGGTCAACACCCATTGCCATGCCACCATATACGTGCCCTGAATCCACATGCAGTGCTTGTCATGCCAGGTTACTGAGGGGACATGCCAATCAGCTATACCCTGTGCCTGGCTGTTCCACTCCTGTTGTCAATCACTTGTGACCTTTACCAGCCCACACCACTCCTGTTGCTAGTAGAGCAAGAGTTCTAGGGCCGGGACCACCCCTGAAACACCGTCCCTGCTGCCTGCCAAGCAATACTTGATTAAAAAAGGAAGATTGGAGAAAAAGTGTTTATCTGGAGGAAACGGAAATGGAGTAAATCAAGTTTTCCGGTTTCCTATGCTTGGATCAATCCGAACATGTACTCTGTTATTTCCAATTCCTTCATCCTAGTATCATGTTCCCAGAAAGGTGTAAAGTTCTTCATTAATATTATGTCCTATTGGCTTCTTCGTATCAAAATCTAAAATATAGTTAATCTCCATTTTTTGAAGCACAAGCTCTCTATTTCCCCCTCTGCAGTTTATTCTACGCTGTGTATAGCAAACAACTTTCAACCTTCTAGTTTACCATTATGTTTTTCGTGAATATGTACAGCCATAGGGTAAGAAGGGTTACAGTTCTTAATAGCTCTCATATGCTGGAGGATCGGTAGCTTCAATTTGCCAATGGTATTGCCAACATACCACAATGCAAAGGGACACACCAGAATATAAACTACAAATTCTGTGGTGCAGATGATTTTACAATGTAGTTCAACTTTGTACCCAACACCTGATATTGATAGCTGGACTTGTTATCAGCATATTTGCATGCCTTTCAGTGTGTGCACTTGTGGAACCCTGGCTGACTTTTATTGATCCAGGTTGAGGAACTGGCATTTTTGTCTGATGACATGATGCTTTGTAGCAGTGAGTCATTTAGGGGGACTTCCTGAATGTAATGTCCACTCTGTCTCGTATAATGAATGACAAGTTAGTGTCTAGTCTTAACACGTGCCAATGGCGATGTATTATTTGTTGAATGTGGCTGGAATGAATGAGATGGATCTGATCGAGTTCTTGTTTATTGTCGTGCCTTTTGTTCTGGTTCAAAAGTAAATCAGGATCTTAATTCTACACCTTGATATATGCTCTTTACAGTATTGCCTTTAGATACGTGCGGCACTCTTTGTCAAAAGTATCCAGTTGGGTGCAGTTAAACACATTCGCTGTATGGTATGCTGCATTTAAGGGAGGAAGGGTGATTACTGCTGGCAAATAACGGCATGTTTTAGCTGGTGGTTTTGCAATACAGCTCTGTTATCATTTCTCCTTGGCTTTGTCTCACTACTACATCCGGAAAGATGATTGCTTCTTTGCTGTGTGTTTCAGTAAATTTCAGGTTTAGCATGTTAGTATTGCGAATAAGAACACATTCTTTCCATTCATTTTCGTTGCCCTTCCACAAAATGCACAGATCATCTATGTAACGCAACCAAAGCATGATGTATATATCTATCAACAAAATAAAGCCGTACTTCAAAACATTAAAATCCCCAAAAGTCTTGATTATTAGGGTGTGGATTACGCATGGGCAAATGCAGTTGTATTCCTATTTTCAGTACTCAATGGAGCTTTAAACAATCAAGGGTTGTGTCTCTTTGTAGTTTTCATTGTTAGTTTTGTGTACTGACCAGATACAGTTCTGCTGGTTAATCTTCAATATTTGCCATTTTATTCCATGAAATAACAATATAAAAAACGTTCGGGCATCTTCAGACCTGTATGATGCCTGAAATAACCACTTCCAACTAATACTTGTAAACATTTTCTACATATGTGGCAGCTAAAGGATGGGAGTGCTCTCGGAAATTTGATGTGATGTTCAATAACGCATGACTCTACACAACCTCGCTCATTTGATCCTCACAATTCCCTCTGTGCTAGATTTTCTGCTGCACAATCTATTTCTCCTTGAAAAAACAGTAAATCCCCAAAATATATTTTATTGGGATCGAATTCCTAAACAGTGAGATAATATTGAGCAAGCTGTATGCAGCTGACTAACTTAATTGGGAGCTATATAACGGTTATCATTTCAACATGGATATTTATCTGTTTTATCCTTTGAGTTGCCAAAAAAACCCTTAAGACAATTATTCCTGTTGATACAAATTACTTTCGGGTGCTAACATCATTTGTGATTGATAAAGCCAATGACGATACAACAGCTCTGCTTAATCAGCTTGTCCATTTTACCATTTTTGCTTCGTGCCAGTTTGGGAGCACTGTGTGGCATAAACTACTTGTGAGGCTACTTAAGTCTCTGTTGCCTTTTTCTGATAACCGGTTGGACATTGGACATGCATGGACTGGGTTGTGGCTTATTTTACTTCCACTACACATCACAAACATTTTAGCAACAAACATTGCTGAATATGTTCCTATTATACAGAACATTCAGGTTCTCTACCTTTAAACGAATAAACAAATGTCAGTATATGCAAGAAATGTTGTACTCCAGCAACTTCCTGGGGTAAGCAGATGTAAACTCCTGGCACCTGGCTTTACGGGAGGGAAAGCCCTTACTGAGAATGAGTGGAGAAAGGTGTTCCTTGGCAATGGTGTGCCAAAATAGTACCAACATGGTAGAATTTGCCCTAATTAGTCTGTGGTCCATCGGCAATGCAGGGAAGGTCAAGCATGGACTGGCAATGGACAGCAAAAAGTAATGTAGAGATGGGATCAGTACCCTCTCTGGGCCTCTGACACTTCTGGATCGGGACTGGAAGAGTGGAGACCAAACAGGAAAGCAAGCAGAGATTCAGGCTGGATTTCAAAAGACATATTTTATCCTTCATAGCAAGCAGACAGCATACAGGAGGAACTCCAACAGTTATCAACTGAGCTCTGAATGTAGCCCCTTATATACTGTATCAAGGCTGGTGTGATTTTCAAAGACAAAACTTGTCCCCTCTCAGGGTTGGTTGGCTGGACTGCCACTCACCAGGTACCCATGTCATACCTTTGCATGCAGCTAATTGAATTTGTGTGAGATACACTTGACCTTTAAAATTAATCCTTTGATGTGTCAAGAAAGAACATTTCTGACATCATCCTTGAGATAATTTTGGCAGGCAGCACCATGTCTCCCTGTAACAGGAGTACAAGTATGGGCATCAGCTGTGTGCACTGCCTGTGAGCCTAACAACTGTTGCTAGCTGACCAGCTGTCTGTACTAATTGCTACCTTGCCTTGAATCACTACATAGCTGCCCCCGGCTCATCAATGTCAAAATTACTGCCAATACGTCCAACAGTATGTCCTCATCTACTGAACTTTCAATGAACTGTTTATGAAATAAATATTCAATTACATCATCATGACTTTGTGAAATTCGACCATTTTCTATTTCCAGCAACCATCTTAGAGTTTGCCTGACTTCGTCCCAACCAAAATGGCAGACCAAATTACAAAATGACTAACCAAACTATTTTTGATCATAACTTGGTTCCTATTCAATTTCAAGCCTAGAATTTCGGTATCTACGATAAATGTATGCTACCCATCAGGCCCTCCGCTGTGCAAGGCATTCTGACCCAAAAATGTCTGCCGCCCTATAATGTGCTTGTTTTGGCCTTCCAGGCACTACAATTCTGATTTTTGCAGTACTAGAGTCATTGATCAACCCGACAAGTTATCTTTATTCAGTTTGAAAGTGGGTGAGGTCTATCCACTGTACAGTAAGCATCGGATTGCTTGTAACTTCAGCCCCCCTTTTGTCGGCCTGATGCTGGGACCATCTGGATCCTTAATTTTCACTGGACCTTGTGAATATCATGGTGGGTGACGTGGCAAACAGTGCCTTTCATTGTGTGAGGCTTCAGCTTTGATTGGTACTTTGTGTGGGTGGTCCATTCTTTGTGTTGGGGAGGGAGCTCCAGTGTTCTCTTCCTTCTGGGGGAGGTGAACACTGCTCAGATAATGACCCTGCATCAACTCCACATTTGGAGTAACAATTTTGAGTGGTGCTGTAAAACCTGGAAGACCTGCAATGAAAATCCTGGCACCTCCAACAACTCACCTTTCTGCCCTCCAGTGTAACCAATGCAAAGTGTTGCTCAGATTAGATGTTTGGCCACATTTTTGATCACCTGACTTTGTCTGTGTTGTTTCTTCAATAGTGAACTTCCTTGCCCTAAACGGCCTTCTGGGATGAATCCTGGATCACCTGGGTGCAGCTTGCTGTCATGGAGATGTGGTGACCCCATCAGGAGAGAGGCAGCATTCTTCTATTATTAATGAGGAAGACCCTATGATTCCTAACTCCCTAATCACATATTGTCACTTTACTAGTCCCACCCATTGTAGGACCACAAGAACCCTTCCTGCAAAACACTCTAGGCAGAGCAACATTCACGCCTCAGGTACACATGACTCATATTTAACATACTTTGTTTCTGAAGGTTTTATCCTAAGTAGGTGTCCCAAACAAAATACCACTTGTGTAAAAGTTGTTGTGTAAAAGTTGTGTGAAGTTGTAAAAGAGACACTTTTGCCATGCTTTCAAAACACCATCATTAAGTTGTTGTGTAGAAAAGATAGGCTTACTATCCTTTCAAACACTGTTGCTTGGAATAGACACTTTTTATCCTTAGGCAAGTTTTGTGTGAAAGGGACAGTTCTACTAATCTTAAAGGAACACTGTTTGAACAGAACTCTTGTAATATTCTACCTGAGACAGTTCAGGGGAAGGGAATCATCCCCTGGCTAAAATGATTGTTTAATTGAATATATATATATATTTGGGTTTTGCACACTTTTTACAGAATTTAAAGTGGAGACATGTACCTTTCACCTTTTGATGGTTTGTTTTAGAGTGAGGATCAGATACGTTTTGGACACAATGACAGTTAAAATCATTTTAATGATGAGACACAGACTTCTCATTAGTTTTAGTTTCCTAGGCAGGGAAACTCTCCTTAGGATAGGCACAGAAAGGCCTTCATCCAAACCCTTTTATTTTAATAAAATGTTTCATTTTTAAAACATTGCAGCTTTGTGTCTGCCTTTCATTTATGAGCCCTCGCTCTTCTCACTGAGGAATATGGATTTCCTTTGTGCTTCCTACTCGGTTTTGGACTTGATCCCCATGGGGCTTCATTGTTTTTGTCTTCACAGTTTTGCTAAGAATTGACTGTTTTTTTTATTATCCTTTGTGTTATGCCTTTTTTGTATTAATCATGCCGTTCTTGTTCACAACCTTCCAGTGCCAAAGTACCTCTGCAGAGGGAATATTGTGCTGTTTACATTCATTCAATGTATCCATTATCAAGAAAAGGGACACTTCACATTCCAAACAGAGATGGATTTTCTAGTGGTTCAAAGGGCAAATGCTTTAAATAATTATGTTTTAGCAAATGATTCTTAGTAAATGGACCGCTCTGAATTACTACCCACATATGCACACAGGGTTCTGTTCATCAATCCATACAGGAACTAAAATTTTAGGTCACAACAGTCGAATGTGTATACCATGAAACCAACGTGTGAAAATAAATTAATTTGTTTTCTCTCTTATTACACTGCAATGTCCTTATTGCATACTGACTCTATTGCTCACCTCCAAAACCTATTTGTAGTTTTTAATTTCCCAATGGTCTGTACGTTCAGGTCATGTCAGAATGTGATTTTTTGCCCCAAAATTTGGCAAAACATTAGGATTTACTACTATTACTGTGACAAAGTTAGATGCCAGACCCCGTCTGGGGATGCTTGTGGTCTCGTGCAGAAGGGATGTGACCTAGCAGTTTGGGTTGGACTGCCCCTTTTGGGGTAGGACCAAGCCTGATTTGCATATGTTTTTTCCCCTTCTGTAATGTCTTGGCAGGCTGAAAAACGATGGTCTGGAGGGTTGCCCAGAGCTTCGCCGGTGGTTATGATTAATTCAAAACCTTCAAGCCATCACCTTTCAGTTTTGCTAAAGTCACCCCAAGTGGGACGGGTATGCCCAGACGTGGGTCCCGAGTCTGCCGGGCCTAGAGACCCAAGCTACTCCTCAACGATGACGCCCAACAAGGCTGAAACATGTCTGGGGATGCTTGTGGTCTCGTGCTGAAGGGATGTGACCTAGCAGTTCGGGCTGGACTGCCCCTTTTGGGGTAGGACCAAGCCTGATTTGCATATGGTTTTTCCCCTTCTGTAATGTATTGGCAGGCTGAAAAACAATGGTCTGGAGGGTTGCCCAGAGCTTCGCCGGTGGTTATGATTAATTCAAAACTTTCCAGCCATCACCTTTCAGTTTTGCTAAAGACCCCGTTTTAAGGCATTGAGTGTGATTTGTGATCCAGGAAATAGTGCCTAAAGAGCCTGAGTGCCAATGTCTGCACCTAGAGGCAGTACAGGGTGGGAGTTATAGAGTCCTCCTCCCAGTTCATACCCCATACGTGAGCTAGATGAGCTGGACCCTTAAGACTGGGGAACCGGTAAGGTGAAAACACTTGTGTAAATGTCCTTTCGTATCATATCATACACCCAGCATTTTCTCAAGGACCTATTCCCCAGCTATGCATTAGATAAGTGAGAGGGGCATCGATGCTAGAAAACTGATTATTGTTATAGATTTGCAGTACCAAGCCCATTAACAACACTCATTTTGGGATACCAACGACCGATAGGAACCTCCAAACAGACGTACATATACTGATGTGTGATTGAGAAGCATTGTATAGCACACTCAATGGCCACAGGGTTCCTTATGGCAGAAGTAACCTTCATGGAGACTCACTCATATAGACCTGGAGATGATGACCAGACACCCAGTGAGGAACCCTCCATTCCTGCAGGACCCCATATGCCAGTGGAACGCCCAAGAAAAATACAGAGAAGACCCAAAATCTGAAGAAAAAAACAGACAGAGTACTGCAATTTACAGCATAATTTTCCTTTATTTTTCCCACTTTCAGTCGCTCCCTCAAAAACTCTTCCAGGTTTTTGGTTTCTTCAGACTTCTCCTTAGGCTTAACCTCAGCCCCTTTATCACCTAGCTTTCACTTGTCTTGTCAGCAGCACTCTTGCATGGTTGAGTTTCAACGCTACCTCTTGTAATCCACTTTTCTAGAGATGTCTCCACACTATCTCGGTTTCTTAATGTTTACTTGCCTTTACAGCCCTACCACAGGAGAGAGCCCGAAACCTAACAGCCCCCGGAATACATGTGGGACCCCTTACCTACACCTCCTCACCTCATCTGGTGATGTGGCCATCACCGCCACAAGGAGACATCACCGGGCCAATTCAAATGGAGCGTGTAGCTCTTGGCAGCAGGTGGAGGCAGAGGAAGAACACAGAGGAGGAAACTGCACTGCTACGAAGCACCAAGGAGAGGAGCAGGCCCATTCCAGGCTGCCTGATGACATACATGCCAGCAACATGTACAACTCTTCGCTGGAGCACAGCCTGGTGGAGGGGATGGGCTGCCAAAGATGCAGCATGAAAGCGGTGAACCAGCATCTTAGGATGTAGCCACTTGGACAACACCAGCTACTGCACAGAGAGAAGTGCTCCAGATAAGGGAGTGTGGCTCCACCAGATAGTGTTAGCTGGGTCCCGGGCACCCCATAAAGTGACCCCACTAAACCACCAAGGAATTCTAATAACAAAGGAAGGCCTGCAGGAATGGCAGGTCACTGGCAACACCACAAGCCCACCAGGGAGAACTCTAATGGAAAAGGCCTCCATGGAGGCCTGAAAGAACAACAGGTCCCTGTGAGCAACAGCCTTATAGTTACAAATGCAGCTAGACTGCACGAAGAAGGGAGCAGGGCTTACAAGCCCTTATGAAGCCTTCCTAATCCCTGCCCTGGACACACCCCATGGAGACTTGTAAGCCATCGGATAAGGTAAGTGGACCAATACTGGGAGGGCATGGGGGATTTAAGAAGGAGCAAGAGTGAAAGTTTCTATGGGTTAGTTGGGTGAGGACAGGAGGTGGAGGACATCTGAGATCCCAGAGGAGGAGAATGTGACAGGTGTTCCGAGGTTGTTGAAGAGATGGATGGTGTATAATGCCAGAACAGCTTGTAGGCCTGAGGCCCGTCTGAGTTATCATGGGTTAATTGATGCATGCACCAAATGCTTGCAGACTTTATTTTTGCTTTCACTGCAATGTTCCACGTAAACAGGTACGAGATTGCACCAGAAGTTCAGATTGACCGTGGCCAGTGATAAGACAGCAGTCCAGAAATGCTTCCCAGAGGATCAGTCAGCAAATCTCTAGGAGGGGGGAAGGAGCAACTTGGAATCATGGTAAAGATAGTACATTTTTATTGAAAATAAGTTAACAGAAGCTTCAGGAAGAGTTCACATAACGTTTGATGGACAGGAACACTTGATAAAAGCATTGCACATACATGAGCGTGGGGGATTCACCAGCAAGCTAGCATTGTGCATGGAGGGCGTCCTGGAAACTGAAGCCTCAAGCAATGGTTCCTGTCTGTTGCATTGCAATGGGTGCTGGCCTGTGGGTAAAAAGAGATCCACCAGTCTGGTGTTCATGAGGGTCCCTAGTGCAGCCGAATAAGTGAAGGAACGTAAGATTGTGCTCATGTAACTGTATTTACCTATTTGTAAGCATGCCTTCCTATGCAGTTTGTATTGATTATTTGCATTACTTGCATTTTTTTTACAATAAGTAGATAAAATAACTATACAGCATTTCCTTTGATTCTGAGTGAGTTCATTGTTTCTAGCAAAGTCAAATATGCAGTGCTGTGCTTGCTCTGGGCTGGTCCTAGTGCATGCAAACACAAACACACACATATATAAGTCCCTTATGGCACAAATGGCCCTTGGATTGTTCGTGCATGTAAATAGGAATTGAGTATAGTATGGGTAGGGGAGTAGGGGAGGGAGTAGTAATTGTATTGGTAGTAGTGGAGTAGTAGGAGGAGAGAAGAGGCAGTAGTAGTTGATGGTTGGTGATCGTAGGAATAGTGGAGTGCTAGTAGGAGGTAGTCTTAGTAGTAAGAGAATAGCAGCTAACAAAAAAGACTAGAGAGAAGAGGTAGTAAAATAGTAGTATTATTAGAGCTGTAGTGGTAGTAGAGACACAGTGGTAGCGAAAAGAAGTAATGGAGTAAGAGTATTCATAAGAGCAGAAGGGTTTTAACAGAGAGGTAGTAGTAACAAGGATACTGAGTAGTAGGAAGGAGGGAGGAGAAAATTGCATCATAGACAATAGAAGGCAGGTTTTTGGAGCTAATGGTGGTGAGAAGAGGAATTTAGTAGACAAGTAAAATAAAAAGGTGGAGGTAAGGATGTGGTGTGTAAGAGGAAAGGGACAGAAGTGTCATGGGGAGGATAACATCTGTGGACCCAGTGTAGTAGAGTGTCAGGTGAGTTTGTGAGCTATCGACTTAGGGACAGCACCTGCAGCCTTAGGGACAGCACCTACAGCCTTAGCGACTTAGGGGCAGCACCTACAGCCTAAATCAGAGAAAGACAGCTAAGTGACACCGATTTATAGAACTACACCAGTTATGTATACCTGTGAGAGGGAGGAGGGAAAGTCCGGGGAAGTCAAGGTACAGATTCCCCAATATCCCGGTTGACCCGGAAAACCCAAGCATTCATCCATCGATCTGTCCATCAGAAGTCACCAACTTGCTCAGACCATATGATTTGTACTGTTTGATTCAACCTATGCTCCAAGCAGCCTGAAGGGATTTTCTCCATCAGCCGGGTGCTAATACTGAAATGATTATGGCGTTAATCCCCAGTTCCAAGGGCTGGAACGGGGGTATTGGCCTAGCAGCCAAAGTAATCGGCTCAAGAGAAGTGAGGGCGGATAGAGAGGGCTCTGAGCCGTTACCCCCATTCAAACACTTGGAATGGGGTATTAAGGCTAATAGCACCCCGGGTGGCCAAAGCGGTAATCGGCAGTGCTAAAAACAAGTATTTTCCTTTGTTCAACGGGACACCGCACACATCCCGTTCAGAAATATAATACATGGAGCGTAGGAAGGAGCGAAAACAAAAAGAAAAAGCGGGACAGGGTGGGGGAAGATGGTGGCGGTGAAGCCAGCCATCAGGTGGGATGGAATGCAGGATTTCACCTGCGGTTCAAGCACGCGTTACTAGCCACCTGATTGGCTGGACCCCCCGCCATGGTGCTAATAGAATATTTGGAACTCATGAGTGTCCACTCCCACATTTTAATTTTAAATGCAAATACATCGTTCCTTAATTTATTTATCAATAATAAATCTTCAAACCTTAGTTTTTATTAAAACACCTGATCAAAAAGCTTAATTTTAATAACATTATCACATAGGAAGAGAGTGGGGACTGAGGGGACCTTAACAAACAATTTAAGGCCCGCTCCTGCCTCAGGGTACACTTTCAACACTTTCTCTCTGACATACAGCTGAATTATTACCTGCCTGCTATCTTCACAGGCGTTGTCCCATGTACCACCCCATCACTGCACTTTTGCACTCTCCTCTTTCCCCGAAAGCTGTGCCATTCTGTGTTTTCAGCAGGCTTCTTCAATGTCCCCTTTGTCTATCCTTCACTCCCTGCTGCTGCTGGGGACACAGTATTCTGTCCTGCACTGGCCTCCAACCTTTTTCTGCAGTTCTGTGTCCCTCGTCCCTTTGCACCCTCTGGCAGCTGAATCCCACACCACCCAACCTCTTCTAGTAATCCTTAATTTCACCCCCGGCCCCCGATGGCTGCATCACAATGCTTTCTCGCAGTGATCGCTGGTCACTCAAGGGGGAGCCGCGCCTATCTTTATTTATTTTTCCTGTTTCGTTTTAAAAAATATATAATTGATCCAATTTGAGAATATGACAATGACAATCCAGACCATCTCGGCTGGGCTGCAAAAGGTGCTATCAACCCTATTATCATTGTTAAGGGCCCTCAGCTTCTCCTCAGTGCCTTCATCACTCAGGAGTGGGCTGACACTACCCACTCTGCTGAATTGAATCCTCCTTAGATTAGAAAAGAATTGCTCAAAGGCAAGCGATTGCAGTTGGAAATCAAACACTTCAGTTAAATTGCATAATACTGACTTACCATGTTTACTCTATCCATTTTTGTATTTGCTTCTCCTGTACTTATTGTGGATTAGTACCCCAGCAGGATGTAACCCCCTTACATCTGGCAGGATGTAAGGGGGTTACATCCTGCCAGACAATCAGGAGGCTCATAGTATGGGCTTTACTGCACGGAAAACCCCCTGCTCTGAGCCTCCTCCGAGCAGGAGGCTGCCATCTTGCTATGCCGAGAATGAGGCAAGTGCGCTCTCCACTGCGTCCCCACCTGCGTCCCTTCCCCTTCTTTCCACCCCCCTTTTCCTCATCTTCAATTCCACCACACCTGCCCCGTTTACCTTGCACTGCCTAGTGCCTCATTGGCCCCGGGAACACTAGTCTTCCCGACGCATCCCCGGCGTGGCAATAGCCAGCATGAGCACCTTGGAAAAGGAGAAGGGAATATGTGGCGTTCAAGCATGGATGGCCACCCATAGCCTCTGCTTGAACGACGATAAGTCAGAACTTCTCATAGTAGGATCCCAGGCCCGCCTTAACTATTGGACCCTAGGTTCAAATCATTTACCATTGATGGCAATATTATAGAAGTCTAAAAAGAAGTCAAAACGCTGGGCGTGTATCTCGACTCCACACTATTGCTCAAAGAACCAATAAACGCCCCTATCTCATCCACAGCCTTTACTAATAAACTCATGTATGCCTGTAAGCCATTTCTCTCAACCACCAGCTGCCTCACACTTACCAGAGCACTGATACTATCCAGATTAGACTACTGTAATACACTCTTCCTGGGCTCCATTTATCACATTTTGAACAGACTTCAGGTCTTATAGACCAATGCCCTGAGCAGTGCCCTTAACCTTCCTCGCAAGGCCCACATTTCTACCATCAGTAAGGAAGTCCATTGGCTCCCTATTCGGGATAGAATCAAACTAAGATCGCTCGTCATTACACACAAATGCCTCTCACTGACTGCCCCACGCTACCTATCTGACAAATTCTCCAGACACAGTTCATCCAGACCTACTAGAACCCCTTACATGCACCAACTGAACATTTCCAAATTCAATCTGAAAATAGCAGGTGGATCTAGTTTCCCTGCGCTAGCAGCGAAATGCTGGAACGCACTCCCCATGATAATCAGAGCCGAAGAATCATTCTGGTCACTCAGTGCTAAGGTGAAAAAACTTGGCTCACATCGCAGTAAGAATACTATTCATACATATTGTAATGTACTATGTACTGCAATCTGCAACCGTGTTGTGGACCACATTGTAACCCGGTCCTCATGCTACCTACTGTATTATCCTCTTAAGTATTTTGCATGTGCAACCTTTCTGTAACTTTTGCTGCTCCTCAAGTCTAATGCGCCCAGTTACCCTAGGGTTTGGCTGCGCTATATAAATAAACAAACTAAACTAAACAGCGTGCCGGGATACTAATAGCAATATAATCCTTGCATGGGGTTATTCCCAGGGCATGTAATGCTCCCGGCTATCGTCAAAGCCCTCACTTTGCTCTGGCTTCTAACTGGTCAAGGGAATTACCTGGACGGTAATACCTCCCAACCCCTGCTTGGGTTATATTGCTTATTTATCTTTGGATCCTTTGAGCAATCATGAGATTCTCAGTCATTCATTCATTGAAGTGCACAAGGACTATAAATCACATGATATGGTTCAGTGTAAAGCTATCTGCCTTTCTCATGTAGATTCTTGTGTACACAAGTTTCATATTTATTTATTTATTTATTTATTTATTTATTTATTTATGTAGTACATTTGTTGATAATGCCCGGACCCGGAAGTATCACAGCAGTAATTAAGATGACAGTACAGGCATTACAGTTATGAGATAGTAGGACACGTATTAGGCATATTTGTTAAATGGTTCTGTGGTAGTCTACAGTATCTTAAATTTCAAAACAGTGGTTATCATATTAGCCACAATTAGAAAATGTGAAAAGGAGCTAATAATTCACTTACCAGAAGAGTGTTGATTTCTTTCACCACATATGGTATAGACATCTACAGGAACATTTCTTGGAGATGTTTTGGATGGAGGCATGATTTTAGCAAAATGAATGATGAAATGTGTTTCCACCCCATTTGGAATAGGGTGATACTGACACCAAAGCGTCCTATTTAAAAATTACAGTAATGGTGTGACCACTGTTATTATATAAGCTTGCTAAAAAGCGGGAGCATTTCCGTAATAGTTCAAATAATTTGGAGATCTACCCTAGGGTTGAGGCAGTTAATGTCTTAGTGGTTTTCCTGAAAACCTGCTCTGGATGGGGCTCTCTGGTTCTGGACTTGGAGCCGGGCAGTGAGTCTGATAATTGATTAGAAAACGTCCCTTTTGTTCATGCTACAGCATAAATGGGAAAGTATTTGCAAGAGACTGAGATAATAATTATCAATACTACAGGAGGGTTTCACAATTGGGAATTGACTGAAATTTGGATCTGGCTCCCAAATCAGGCATATTTAAGAACACAATCATCCACATGTGTAATGCAATAAAGGTGTTGACAATGGACGTTTCTGTAGTATATGGTAAGCGTGTCCACAGTAGTGTTCATTCAGTAATCAGAGTGACAGGATTTTGTTAAGAATAGAAGATCCAAATCATTATTTAGAGAGCACACTGACGATGATGTGTTACACTTAACAGATGTCCCTACCTTATGTAGCAGGCAGTGGAGGTTCTTCCGCTAGTAGGAGGTTTTACATCTGTGAAATTGTTGTGGTTCTACTGAGTTTAACCCTAATGATCATCAGGTAACCTCGATGTAAATAAATGCAATAGTACTTTAGGCAATCAATGGTAAAAAGAAAATAGCGAGTTGAAATCTCTGCGGCATAGCTCCAAACAGATGTATTATTCCTTGGGTGGTGATTGGTAATTTCACTTCTTATCAAGACGTTAAATAATGCAGTGTGGAACATAGTAATTACAGAGCATCCTTGTAAATGTGCTTCTAATTCAATATTGTCCTTGGTCCCTGCAGAGTTAATATAAGGAGTGCAGTGGGTTTCATATAAGAGCATGAATAAAGTATCTCCTCTGCTGAAAGCATTGTCACTTATCAGTTTAAAGTTCAGTGGCTTCTTAAAAAATGCTTCTGAGATGGAAAATATATATAGATATACATGCTAGCATTCTCAAATGTCATTAAATAAACCTTGCAATGTCAGCATTTACTTTTACAGAGTAAACGTATTCTGTTCCGTGCAGAATGCAGATGCTCCAGCCAGTTAGCTGTCCACAGTTCACACTCTTCTCTCTGATGCCTTTAGGAAATAGCTCTATTGTCCTATACTTAACCATTTGCGGTCACATACAAGAATGTTGTCACACAGATCATCCCTTAAACCACCTTATTATTTTTTAAGTCAACAAACCTCTTTACCACTCATGAAATAAGCAGGCCGTGCAGTTTACTTGGACGAGTATTGGAAACATACGTGCAAACCATACTTATTAGGCTTTGGTTTCGTGTAGCCCAAACATGGCATGATGGGGCATGATGGCATTTATCTGCATTTCCATTACTTGTCTGTGCTAATTTGAATGTAATTTCTAATGAGAAACCAAACATGCATATTAAAATATACAGCATCTTGGCCCTATGTGAGGTATGAAGCATTTCTCTTGTGAGTGACTTCAAACATATGTTGCAGCCAGGATTACAAAGGATAATGATTGTTCATTCTTTTGTACAGTTTCTCCACGGACTTGAGAAACCACATCCAAAACAGGCCGTCCTTTCATCAGGACACCATGGGCCTCATTACGAGGCTGGCGGTAATAAGACCCCATGGGCCTCATTACGACCCTGGCGGAATGGGTTTAACTGAGCTGGTAAAGGTGCCGGCGCCATTAAACCCATTCCGCCCTATTACGAGGTTCCCTCGCGGGACCCGCTCTGGACGTCTCGTTAGACCAGACGTCCTTTGCGAGTCCTGCAAGGGAACCAGCATGCTAACAACGGGCCTGTTACTAATGGGCCCATTGTTAGCATGCTCCTCATTCCCATTGACCACTATGGGGGTTCGAATGGGAATAGAGATGGGTTCCCTGAATGGGGAAATACTGAGCCCTCCTAGGTCGGAATGGCCCGGTAATTTCCCATTTAGGGAACCCAGACCCGGACTCGAGTTTGGAGGCAGCCATGCCCTCCAAACTCAAATCTCGAAAAAAAAATATCGAATTATTTATTTATTTATTTATTTATTTATATGTGTTTTTGGGGTCAGGTAAGTAAAAAAAAGGGTTAAAATAAAAAAAAAATAGAAAAAAGGGGGGTTGGGGCGGAACCCCCCCATTTCGAAAAAAAAATGTCATAAAAAAAAATTCAATATTTTTTTTTCGGCCTTTTATTTTCGAGATTTTTTTTTTCGAGATTTTAAAGTTCGGTATTATCACTATAAACCGAAAAGTAAATCATCATTGCAGCTTATTCTTCTACAGCAAATCACGGTTTCTTTGGTGTAATTCCATGGAGCTGGAAAGCAAGACTACTAGTTTGTTTAAGGGCTTTTGTTGCATTGATGTACTTGTATTTTTAACTGAGAATGGCATGTATGCCAACAGGTAAGATTTGCACGTAATCAAATACCTGTAATACAGTAAATAATAAAGAGTTCCACATTACCCAACGTTCATAACATCCCTTCCCTCAAATCTCACACAGAGCACTCAAGCAGATACAACGTATACTTGGCATTTAAATGCGCCAAGGACAGTGTGGTACAAAAAGTGAGAGGATTTTATTTTGCAGTAGCACACATAGTACACAAGAGGACATTATGGGCCTCATTACGAGTAGTGCGGAATGGGTTTAACGGCGCAGGTAATGGTGCCAGTGCCGTTAAACTCACTCCACACTATTACGAGGTCCCCTCGCGGGACCCGCTCTGGTCGTTTGGTTTTTCCAGACATCCATAGCGGGTTCCTCGAGGGAACCAGGGAGCTAACAACGGGCCCGTAATCGACAGACCCATTGTTAGCTCCCTCCCCATTCCCATTGAGCCCCATGGGGGCTTGAATGGGAATGGGGAAGGACCGGGCACGGGTTCCCTGAGGGAGGAATTACCGGGCCCTCCGAACTCAGAATTGCCCGGTAATTCCCCATTCAGGGAACCCGGACACGATTTTGGAGGCAGCCATGGGGCTTATAGCACCATGGCTACCTCCAAAGTCATAATGAGGCCCTATGACTCGTAAGTGTACATTATGCAAGAATCTCAGATGCCCTCCCCAAGATCACGAATGTGGAACACTATTAGGTTTCATGCATTAAATGCACATGCTGAGGGTATCTGTAAAATGTTCTTCCGTTTACATGCACATTGAAAGATATTCTGGTGTATCTTTCTACAATGGGCCTCATTACACGGATAGCGCTAAGGGATTACCGGCACCGGTAAGGGCACCGGTGCCGGTAATCCCTTAGCGCCATACTACGAGGTCCCTCAGCTGGTCCCGTCCTTAATGTGTGGCCAGACCACACGTTAAGGAAGGGACCCGCTGAGGGACTTCAGGGCAAATAACGGTACCGCTAATAGCGGTACCGTTATTTGCTCCTTCCCCATTCCCATTGAGCCCTATGGGTGCACAAATGGGAATGGGGAAGGGCCTTGGTGAATGGGGAATTACCGCCCCGCCAACCTTGGAATGGGGCAGTAATTCCCCCATTCACCAAGGCGAACTCGGTAAAATACCGGCAGCAACCATAGCGCCATGGTTACCGCCGTCCGTGTAATGAGGCCCAATGACTTTTATAAGACTTTTGGAAAAGTTAGGCACGCCATGATACCTTCATATACCTTTTTAGTTGGGACATGCTTTAAGGGAAAATACGGCAAAGTTTAATACCGAAATAAAGTGTAATAAGAAAGGTTTTTCTGAAAGATCGAGTGAGGCACCATTCACAAATTATGGGCCTCAGTACAGGTCTGGCGGTAATCGTGCCAGTGCTACCGGCAGGTTGCCGCCAGACCCAGAATGATTTAGTGGTGCCTGACTTCACGGAAACATCAGGGGATTACAACCCTGGCAGTCCGGGAAGTCAGACGCCTGCAAATTGTAAGTCCCCATTCCCATAGAGTCCTTTTGGACTCTATGGGAATGGGGACCATGGAAGCAGCAGCACCGTTGTTAACGGTGCCGGTGCTTCCGTGATGGCTTGCCTACCATAGCCGCTGTGCCGGCAGGGTCAGACCCGTCGGGCACAGCGGCTCTGGCAGGCAAACCCCTAATTTGCCAGTCCGGAAACAAGGGTGCTGGTAGGCTTACCGGCACTTTTGTTTCCAGACCGGCAAATTTATAATGAGGCCCAATGTCTTTTGTTGGATTTTTTCAGCATCTTGCATGATCTCATGATGAAAAGTATGCCTCTGTCACAAAATGCAAAATGCAAATGTGTGCGCGCGTGTGAACATTCTTCCACAGTGTACAAATGTGCAAACATTTACATGGCCTGTGCATTGAATTTAGGGACTTGCTTGTCAGTGCTGAAGAGAAGACGACTGAGAACTAAACAAGAACTGCCAAATTAAAACAAATATGAATTTACATGACAAAAGAGCGGCAGACTTAGAATGTTTGTTTGTTAACATGACACAAACATAAAAGTCCAGGATTTCATCACCAGTGCCATGTTACTGGATTACCAATATAGAAGGAAAATCCATTTGTGTTACACACTTGTCATTTATTTTAACTGATTGAGGAAACATTTACGTATGATTCATGCTAACCAAAATAATGTAAAAGACCATACCGTGAAAGTCTAATTTATTCCATTGCATGTGTTTCCCTTCGACTAATGCTGTGATGTATTTGAAACCCGAGGGGAAACAGTCCCAGATATATTCCTGTTAATAGTCAGGGGAAACTGTTTGAAGTTAAACATTTCCAAGGCCTGGCCCCAGTCCAGGAATGTAGCCACAAGATAAGACACCACAGAGCACTATTTAATACACAAGTTGAAACTGTTTTTGCACATTCATCTCATGACTACTGCTAGCTGGCTAGCTTCATGGAGAAACTTTAAAGAGACCTGTAAAATAAATACCCTAGGCCTCATATAATGCATTAGGCCACAAAGACGAAATTGCGATTTTAACATTAGAAGTTAGTGACCCATCCATTTGCAGTCCTGTGACTGGTAAAAACCACACCTAGTCACAGAGCAAAGAGTGAGTAAAAGATATGTAATTGCATGCACACAGAATGGGGGAGGATGAGAGTGAAAATTAAGAAGGAGAGATGAACATTAAAGAAGTTCTGATACAGCGGCAGATGGATGGGGAGAGCTGAAACCTTTTGAGACCGGATTGCATGCAGACAGGCTGGAGAGAGACAGAAGAGCAGGCCTAGATTCCAAGCAGGCATCAGGGTGCGGATCTTGCTGAGGGAAGCAGCTCCACAGAGAGAGTCCCAGCTGATTTTCCCCAAATGAGAAGGCACGTTTAAAAAGGAAAATAACACCTGAAATGTAAATAACATTTTGTACACAGTGGGCCTGATTACACGGTAGGCGCTGAGGGATTAACGGCACCGGTAAGGTCCCCGGTAATCCCTAAGCACCCTACTACGAGGTCTCTCAGCGGGTCCCGTCCTTAACACCTGGTCTGACCAGGCGTTAAGGACGAGACCCGCTGAGGGACTTCAGAGCTAATAACGGTACCGCAAATTGCGGTACCGTTATTTGCTCCTTCCTCATTCCCATTGAGCCCTATGGGGGCTCAAATGGGAATGGGGAATGGTATTTGGCATGGGGATTTACCGGGTCCTCTAGGGTCGGAATGACCCGGTAAGTCCCCATACCCTCTACCCGGACCCGGACCCGGTATGCGGTAAGGGAGTAGCCATGCCGTTAATAGCGGCATGGTTACCTCCTACCGTGTAATGAGGCCTAGTGTCTTCTATAGGAACATTATGGGAATAGAGGATTTTGGGAATAGGGAATGCTCATGTGACAAAGATACATGTGCAGTCTCACATATGGTGCCCCTTGTTGCTTATTTATATTGAGTACCAAGTGAGCAGTAATTCCCTTAAAGCACAATGGGCCTCATTACACGGTAGGCGGTGGCCATGGCACTATTAGCGCCATGGCTACCCCCTACCGCCGTTGGAGTCCGGGTTCCCGGAATAGGGACTTACCGGTCTATTCCGACCTTTGCGGGACCGGTAAGTCCCCTTTCCGGGAACCATTCCCATTTGAGCCCCCATAGAGCTCAATGGGAATGGGGAAGGAGCTAATAACGGTACCGCAATTTGCAGTACCGTTATTAGCTCTGAGGTCCCTGTCATGATGCCTACCTCCAAGGAGCCAGGTCCGACCCAGCAACCCCAGAGGCAGGCATCATTCCCCCCAGGGAAGTGCCAGCGGGCCCAAGCTGGGGCCCTTTGGACACAGTCCTGGCGCCTTAGGCGCCAGGCTCATGTTAGACCCCTGTCCTGGCGCCTTAGGCGCCAGGCTCATAAAGCTAGACATGTGTTCAAGTGTTTTAATGTGCACTTACGTGATGCAGACCATGCTGCTACATCCAGGCCCTCTTGAGGCCTGAATGGAACTACTTTACCTGTCGGACTACCTTCCACCTGGGTGTGGTCAGGGAAGGATACATACCTGATCGGTGGAAGGATACATATCTGGAACTTCTTCCAAAGCTATTTAAACCACACCCGATCAGCAACTCACGCTTCGCGTTGTTCTGCTCCTCGCAGCTGGACGCTCACCGTGTCAGCTCCTGCATCTGCACTTCAGCCACGCCTGTCAGCATCCTGGGTCGCCTGCAAGGGGAGATAAGAGAAAATTGGGGAGAAAGAAGACCTTACCTGCTAAAGCTGCATCACGGAGACATCACACCAACGATCCTGAAAGGGAAGACATCATTTTAAAAGCATTTCGCTTCGATCGCTGCAGCGCTGCATTTCACTCACCTTTCCTGGGCGCCTCCATCTTCAGCAGCGATCATCCGGATCCGCACCCGCTCCCCTGAGCCTAGAGAGAAAAAGACAAGAAAACAAGGTGAGAGAAGGAAGGGAATAGGAAAGGCTCAGTTTCCTTCTAAGACTTACCTGTTGGGTCATTCCCATTTCATTTCGGGTCCTGCCGCTTCCTGGCATTCCGGACCCCGGCCCCTATGGGGAAAAAAGACAAAGACATTGAATGAGCGAATGCAAAGACATTACCTGAACGCTCATCCAGAACTTACCTGTCATTTACTGGAACTGCACGTTTCACTTCGGGTCGGCGCCATATCTCCGGCATTCCGAACCCCGGCCCCTAAGGGGAAAAAGACATAAGCATTAGCGCTTGCTGCAATAAGACAATGAACATTATTATTAAGCTTGAACTTTTGAACTTGCAACAGAACTCTTACAACGCCTCACCTGAATAGTCAAGCTTATTTTGAACTCCCATCAAACCTCAATCCAGTGAAGTAACTGGGTTTCAATGCGCCCCTGCATCAGAAGCAGGATGGAGAACTCATCCTTCCAGACCCTAAGGTGAGACTTCACGGGGAATCGTGGAAGGGTATCGTGGAGGGTTGGAAGGCAGTGGGAGGCTTGAGCATTATTCCGTCAGTAGGTAATACTCCCTTTTCACGCACAGGGGAATATTCCTGCGAGCCAGGAAAGCCAGAGTAGAGGGGCCCTTCCTGTCCATCTTCAGAGTCCTGTGCTTCACCATTGAAGAAGCATCAGCACTCGAAGCCAGACCTGCGCCTCCGTGGGAATCAGGTGAGCATGACAGAACGCGAAGCCTACCCACAATTTCCCACCCGGGCGCTATGGAGACTTCCGAGACAGATCAGCTGGCCCAGCTTTTGGGGGAATTACGGGCAGAAGTGCACTCAGCCCGCCAGGAGACTAACGCTCTCAAAAGAGAACTGATCCTATCAAAGGAAAGAACAGATGACCTGGCCAAAAGGTTATTGCAGGCCCAGGCAGGGCACACTCCTTTACCTAATTCCGGAGGTACTTCCACATCTATGGATTTGAATAAGCCGGTACAAATCAATCTACCTGGACACATGCCTTTGGCCCCGCCTGAACGTTTTGTGGGGGATCCCAAGAAATATGCCGTCTTTATGAACCAATGTCGTTTACACTTTCTATGCAGACCCGGGTGCCTTCCCTAATGACCAGACCAAGGTAGCCTTTATACTATCTTACCTCAGTGGCAGTGCTGCCGATTGGTCTATTCCATTGGTAAATCAGGATGATCCCATTCTCCAGAATTTTCAGGGTTTCCAGGCCAGCATGGAAAGATTGTTTGCTCGACACTCTGAAGGATAGGCCCTTGATAACGAACTGCTATCCTTACGACAAGGTAATCAGGATCTCCTGTCCTACGTTGCCACCTTTAATAGACTGGTTGTGGAAACTGGATGGCCGGAAAACAAAAGGATCACATTGTTTCATCGAGGCCTGCGCGGAGAGCTTAAGGATGTTCTAGCTCAGATAGTAGATCCACCCCAGGTCTGCGTAGACTACATAGACTTGGTTGTTCATCTTGATCACAGACTTCAAAATAGAAAAGCAGATCGGTTCAAGTACGAAACCCGAGTACAGATCAAAACCCATGCTAACTCCAAGAATACCGACGTATCCGAACCTATGCAAATCGGCGGTGTTAAAGGACCATTAACGCAGAAGGAACGAGAGAGAAGGCGGCAAATGCAACTTTGTCTGTATTGCGGGACTTCCGGTCACTTTCTTCGAAATTGTCCGGTTAAACCACCTAAGAAGGTGGTTGGAGCCACTGATAACGATTTATTGACACCTGATTCGGGAAACGACCTAGCCCGACAAGCGTAGGGGTCCGCTTGCCGAGCTTGAAAACAGACTCTTTGACCTCGCATTTTGTCATGCCAATGGTGCTAGTGGACCCAAAACAGCCTCAGCAGTTGCATGCTATAAAAGCATACATCGACAGTGGAGCTATTGGAAATTACATAGACCGTGAATTGGCTTCCAGGATTAAGCTCCCTCTCCGCCCAAAAGTAACCCAAGATGTCATTACTACAGTAGATGGAACCGAAATAGCCTCAGGGCCTGTAACGCATTCCACTGTTGAAATGACACTGGTGGGTCAGGATGGACATCGGGAAGCAATCGTGTTTGATGTGATCAAGGCCCCACAATTTCAAATAATTCTTGGAATTCCTTGGTTAGAAACACATAATCCCAGAATTGACTGGCGAGCAAAGAAGATAAGTTTTCCTGATTGTGAACCAACTTGTTATCCAAGAAATCCAGTTATGGGTCTAGCCTCAGCAACTTCCACCCCTGTACAGCTACCGTCAGAATACCAAGAATTCCAAGACGTTTTTCAGAAGGAACAGGCTAACACGTTACCTCCCCATCGGTCTTATGATTGCCAAATCGATCTGGTACCCAATGCTCAACTACCTTGTAGTAGGATTTATGCTCTTACGGAACCTGAGAACCTGCATTTGCGTCGGTATTTAGATCAGTACCTAGCCAATGGTTTTATTCGCCCGTCCAAGTCTCCAGTCTCCTCAGCTCTGTTCTTCGTGCCGAAAAAAGAGGGCGACCTTAGAACATGTATAGACTATCGCGCCCTAAATCAAATAACGATTAAGAATCGTTATCCTCTGCCCCTGATCCCTGAGCTTATCGACCAGCTGAAAGACGCTTGTGTGTACACCAAGTTAGATCTCCGAGGAGCTTATCATCTGGTGCGTATAAAAGAAGGCGACGAATGGAAGACTGCATTCCGCACCAAATTCGGGCTCTTCGAATATCAGGTGATGCCCTTTGGTTTGTGCAATGCACCTGCCGCCTTTCAGTACTTTATGAATGATGTTCTTCGGGAACTTATCGATGTCTGTGTCATTGTTTATATTGACGACATCCTGGTGTACTCTTCTTCAGAATCCGATCACAGAAAACATGTTAGGGCAGTTCTTGAGAAATTGCGCCAGCACAGACTATTTGCAAAGCTCGAAAAATGCGTTTTTCATACCACAGAAGTTGAGTTTCTCGGATTCATCCTGACACCTCAAGGAGTCCGAATGGACTCGCGAAAGGTGGACGCCATCCTCAAATGGCCATCTCCTAGCTCGGTGAAGGGAGTTCAGAGCATGCTCGGCTTCGCCAATTTCTATCGAAGATTCATCCCGGAATTTTCCCGAACAGTCCAACCCATCACAGCTCTCCTAAAGAAAAACAAATGCTTTGAATGGACTCTTGAGGCCGAACAAGCCTTTCAGGACCTGAAAACCAAATTCACCTCTGCACCTGTATTGAAGCACCCGCACCCAGATCTCCCTTACATTGTGGAAACCGACGCATCCAGTTCGGCCATGGGAGCTGTCCTGTCGCAAAGAGACCCAGAAACTAACCAACTACACCCTGTGGCCTTTTGGTCCAGGAAATGTTCTCCTCCTGAAATCAACTACGCAATTACCGACAAAGAGTTACTGGCTATTAAATCTGCTTTCAAGGCTTGGCGTCACTACCTTCTCGGGGCAAGACACACCATCACCGTAATTACGGATCACAGAAATTTACAGTATTTAAAGACGGCCAAAGCTCAATCTTCACGACAACTCCGATGGGCTCTATTCTTTGCGGAATTTGATTTTGTAATTACCTATCGCCCTGGCTGCAAGAATGGTAAAGCGGACGCCTTATCCCGGATTGGCATGGAAGAACCCAATTCGAGTTTAGAACCTGTGCCAATCATACCTGAACAAAGAATCTTAGGCCTAACTTCATTGCAAACTATTGAGGACATCCAAACGCAAGTAAAACAACTTCTAGACTCGTCAGCCTTACTGGAATGGAGTCAAAAGGGTCCTCATTACACCGTTAAGGATGATTTACCCTACTTCCAAGAGCGGTTGTTTCTGCCAAGTAAAGAATTGCAAGAACTTGTTATTGCCCATCATCATGAATCATTAATGGAAGGACACCCTGGTATCGCTAAAACGGAGGAAAAAATCAAACGCCACTTCTGGTGGCCTTCTTGGAGAAAAGACATAGGGCCTCATTACACGGTAGGCGGTAGGGATTTACCGGCAACGGTAAAATACCGGTACCGGTAAATCCCTGCCGCCTTACTACGAGGTCCCTTAGCGGGTTGGAGTTTTAACGCCTGCTTTTTGCAGGCGTTAAATACCAACCCGCTAAGGGACCTCGGAGCTAATTACGGCACCGCAAAATTGCGGTGCCGTAATTAGCGCCTTCCCCATTCCCATAGAGCCCTAAGGGGCAGAAATGGGAATGGGGAAGGGCAATGGCGGAAGGGGGATTTACCGCCCCTCCAACCTTGGGATGGGGCGGTAAATCCCCTTTCCGCCAAGGCGGTGCCGGTATTTTACCGGCATGAGCCATGGCGCTAATAGCGCCATGGCTCACCGCCTACCGTGTAATGAGGCCCATAAAGTCTTTTGTATTGTCTTGCGGAATTTGCACCCAAAACAAGGGTCAAAAGAAAAGGCCAGCCGGCCTACTTTCACCCTTGGATATTCCACCGGCACCATGGCACACCTTGTCAATGGACTTTATAACTGACCTGCCTCCTTGTGCTGGTTACAACACTATCCTTGTAATTGTGGATCTATTCTCCAAAATGGCCCACTTTATCCCTTTAAAAGGCTTGCCTTCAGCTTCCACCTTGGCCAAGGAATTTCTGGAGAATATAGTTTGCATACATGGTTTCCCTTCCATATTAGTCTCGGATCGTGGAAGTCAATTTATCTCCCATTTTTGGAAGAAGTGTTGTCAACTAGCACAAATAGATGTGCGGTTATCCACCAGCCACCACCCCCAGACCGACGGACAAACCGAGAGAACCAATCAGACTCTCGAGCAGTATCTTCGGTGCATGTTACACCAATCCGAGTTAAATTGGAAAGACATCCTTTGGATCACAATATGCATACAACAATTCAGTGCACTCTGGAACCGGACAAACTCCTTTTTATACTTTGTATGGTCACCACCCTCGGACCTCTGACCTAGATCCACCTCTGACCCTGGAAATGCCCGCAGTAAATCATCTGCATTCCACAATAACCCGAGCCTTCAAAGAAGCTGCAACTCATTTACAGCAAGCCAAGAAAAAGTATAAAGAAAACGCTGATCAGGTATGGCTAGCAACGAAACATTTACCCCTCAAAGGCCCGCGAACCTTCAATTCCAGATTCATAGGACCCTATCCCATCAAGGCTATCATCAATCCCGTGGCCTTTAAACTGGATTTACCGTCTAACATGCGCATTCATCCAGTTTTTCATGCATCACTTTTGAAGCCAGTACAACCAGGGACCCGACTGTCCAAGCCTCCAGACCCGGTTCAAATTGAAGGGGAATTAGAATTCGAAGTTAAAGACATTTTAGACTCCAAGGTGTTAAAGTCAAAACTCTTCTATCTTGTTGACTGGAAGGGATATGGACCTCAGGAGAGATCGTGGGAGCCTAGTAACCATGTTCACGCACCTCGATTAATACAAAGGTTCCACCGGAGATTTCCGAACAAGCCAAAACCCCCGGAGGGAACAACCTTGGGAGGGGCCTTGAGGGGGGGTACTGTCATGATGCCTACCTCCAAGGAGCCAGGTCCGACCCAGCAACCCCAGAGGCAGGCATCATTCCCCCCAGGGAAGTGCCAGCGGGCCCAAGCTGGGGCCCTTTGGACACAGTCCTGGCGCCTTAGGCGCCAGGCTCATGTTAGACCCCTGTCCTGGCGCCTTAGGCGCCAGGCTCATAAAGCTAGACATGTGTTCAAGTGTTTTAATGTGCACTTACCTGATGCAGACCATGCTGCTACATCCAGGCCCTCTTGAGGCCTGAATGGAACTACTTTACCTGTGGGACTACTTTCCACCTGGGTGTGGTCAGGGAAGGATACATACCTGATCGGTGGAAGGATACATATCTGGAACTTCTTCCAAAGCTATTTAAACCACACCCGATCAGCAACTCACGCTTCGCGTTGTTCTGCTCCTCGCAGCTGGATGCCCACCGTGTCAGCTCCTGCATCTGGACTTCAGCCACGCATGTCAGCATCCTGGGTCGCCTGCAAGGGGAGATAAGAGAGAATTGGAGAGAAAGAAGACCATACCTGCTAAAGCTGCATCACGGAGACATCATACCGACGATCCTGAAAGGGAAGACATCATTTTAAAAGCATTTCGCTTCGATCGCTGGAGCGCTGCATTTCACTCACCTTTCCTGGGCGCCTCCATCTTCAGCAGCGATCATCCGGATCCGCACCCGCTCCCCTGAGCCTAGAGAGAAAAGACAAGAAAACAAGGTGAGAGAAGGAAGGGAAATAGGGAAAGCTCAGTTTCCTTCTAAGACTTACCTGTTGGGTCATTCCCATTTCATTTCGGGTCCTGCCGCTTCCTGGCATTCCGGACCCCGGCCCCAATGGGGAAAAAAGACAAAGACATTGAATGAGCGAATGCAAAGACATTACCTGAACGTTCATCCAGAACTTACACTTCGGGTCGGCGCCATATCTCCGGCATTCCGAACCCCGGCCCCTAAGGGGAAAAAGACATACGCATTAGCGCTTGCTGCAATAAGACAATGAACATTATTATTAAGCTTTAACTTTTGAACTTGCAACAGAACTCTTACAGCGCCTCACCTGAATAGTCAAGCTTATTTTGAACTCCCATCAAACCTCAATCCAGTGAAGTAACTGGGTTTCAACGTGCCCCTGCATCAGAAGCAGGATGGAGAACTCATCCTTCCAGACCCTAAGGTGAGACTTCACGGGGAATCGTGGAAGGGTATCGAGGAGGGTAGGAAGGGAGTGGGAGGCTTGAGCATTATTCCGTCAGTAGGTAATACTCCCTTTTCACGCACAGGGGAATATTCCTGCGAGCCAGAAAAGCCAGAGTAGAGGGGCCCTTCCTGTCCATCATCAGAGTCCTGCGCTTCACCATTGAAGAAGCATCAGCACTCGAAGCCAGACCTGCGCCTCCGTGGGAATCAGGTGAGCGTGACAGTCCCTCAGCGGGAACAGTCCATAACACCTGGGCAGACCACACGTTAAGGACGGGACCCGCTGAGGGACCTCGTAGTAGGGCGGTAGGGCATTACCGGCACCAGTGCCCTTACCGGTGCCGGTAATCCCCTGCTGCCTACCATGTAATGAGGCCCAATATATTTTGTATTGAAAGCTGAAACTGAAAACTGAATACATTTGGTGACACTAAAATGCAACATTACTTTTTTCAAATTAAGCACCATTTAAAATAGAATCCATGGCTTAAGCCAGTGCAGAATCATTTGAGCAATAGTATATTCATGACACACTTTTGTCTTAGGTGATATCATGCATAGTTGCAGCTGGGGGAGGCCTAGCCATACATTCGATGTTTGTGCAACAGAAAGTAATGTAGGGAATTACTTCTATTTACTAAGAATGGTGCAAAGTGCTAAACCCTTGCAGTCCCTTTTTTTTATTCCACAGACAGTCCTATGAGTAATGTGATGGGGAAAGGGCTGTAAAATTTTACATTTTACTGAACAAGATTACATCTCCATTCTAAAAGCACACATAGGGCCTCATTACGAGATCGGTGGTAAGGGGTTAACGGCAATGGTAAGAGTGCCATTGCCGTTAACCCCTTACCGCCGCATTACGAGGTCCCTTAGCGGCTCCCGCTAAAGGCGCCTGGTTTTACCAGGCGCCCTTAGAGGGAGCCGCTAAGGGACCAGGGAGCTAATAATGGGCCCACCATTAGCGGGCCGTTATTAGCTCCATCCCCATTCCCATTGAGCCGTATGGGGGCTCGAATGGGAATGGGGAATGGTTCTCAGAATGGGGACTTACCGGGTCCTCCAAGGCTGGAATGACCCGGTAAGTCCCTATTCCGAGAACCCGGACCCGGAATGCAGTAAGGGGGTAGCCATGGTGCGAATGGACACGGACAACATCAACACTACCCAAAAACTCAGGGGGTATCTTAAATTGTTCTATCATACCATATAAACACTGAACAAGTTAAAAAACAGCACATAAACACATTATATGTAATAATAAATAAGAAGTGGAACCTATATATGTAACACATCAACAGTCCATTTAAATAGTATATGTACTAAAATGGAATATACCAAAACAAAAAAGATATGCCTCCAACATAATTACCTCACAGAAACTGCACAGCAAGAAGCAACAGCAGACTTGCACAACAGTAACAACAAAACTTACCAGAAACTAGTAAGTAAACTTCATTTTTCTTATATATTTCTAAACCCTCTGTATTAAGTACACTAAAAGTTTTACACAGAAATGTCCAGTACTTTGATATGGCTTGAAGAAAATTTCCCACGTAAGGAAATGACTGAAGACAGTGATCCTAATGGTAGACACTTCTCTATATAAGCAAATTAATAATAATTACTTTATGTGTAACATATATATATATTTTTAACAGACCATACAAACATTGAAAATAATATAGCAAAAGAGACGTTAGAAAATACTCTGCAGCGTATGGAACAAAAAATGGATATGCTTATGGAAAATGTCAATCTATTAAAACATTTTGTGGAGGACCACATAAAAGAAAATATTAAATATCATTGTCCCACATGCACCTGTTCCCCCTCTCCATGTCCCAGTCAACTATCCCCAAACCCTCAGTACCTAGAAAAACGTTATGATGAGACTTCCATCCCTTTATCCACTCCCATCCATCCTCTCCAAACCCCTAACGGCCCGCAAGCAAAACAGAACTGTTCTTAGAACACACTTGGTGTTCGTTATGTCCGCAATTAACCAAAATGGGGGTGTTCTAAGGACACTATCCCTGTCCGTACTGTCCGCAAGCAAAATGAAACTGTTCTTAGAACACACTTGGTGTCCGAAATGTCTACTATTAACCAAAATGGAAGTGTCCTAAGAACACTATACCTGTTTGTACTGTCCGCAAGCAAAATGGAACTGTTCTTAGAACACACTCGGTGTCCAGAATGTCTGCAATTAACCAAAATGCAGGTGTCCTAAGAACACTATACCTGTTCGTACTGTCCGCAAGCGAAACGGAAATGTTCTTAGAACACATTTGGTGTTCGTTATGTCCGCAATTAACCAAAATGGGGGTGTCCTAAGGACACTATCCCTGTCCGTACTGTCCGCAAACAAAATGGAACTGTTCTTAGAACACACTTGGTGTCCGAAATGTCCGCAATTAACCAAAATGGAGGTGTCCTATGAACACTATACCTGTTTGTACTGTCTGCAAGCAAAATGGAACTGTTCTTAGAACACACTCGGTGTCCGTTACGTTATGTCTGCAATTAACCAAAATGGAGGTGTCCTAAGGACACTATCCCTGTCCGTACTGTCCGCAAGCAAAATGGAACTGTTCTTAGAACACACTTGGTGTCCGGAATGTCCGCAATTAACAAAAATGGAGGTTTCCTAATAACACTATACCTGTCCGTAGTGTCCAAGCAAAACAGAACTGCTCTTAGAACACACTTGGTGTCCGGAATGTCCGCAATTAACCAAAATGGAGGTGTCCTAAGGACACTATATCTGTCCGTATTGTCCACAGAACATCTACACACATGCGCACCACACCCATAGGTCCTACGAACATCGCCCCTGTCTGTAAATGTCCGTCTCATGTGTGTCGCCTTTTAATTAGTTTGAGGACCTGAACACTGTCCGTAGAACACCTGCGCGCATGCACACAACCGTTCCTGCACATTTGGTGTCCTGCGGACACCTTTGCCATTTGCGGACGTGTTGGCGACAACATCATATGACTACACCCATGCTGAGCATGTGTGCTGATTTGCGGACACTGTCCGGGTCCCCAAACATTTTAATAGTACTTTTTTGGACAATCCAAAATATTTTACGGTAAAAATTCACCATTGCACATGTGCCAGACAATGTGCAATGGTGTTCAACATACTTTTTGGAACTTTTTGAACCTTTTTTGGGTGTCCGATCTGTCCGCAGACAGCGCAGGCATCTGCAAAGCTCGTACCAGCACCCCTATAAAAGGACACACCCTAGAGCTCATATTTATTCTGTCTTTCTACTATTGAAGATTGACCTGCTTTTGCTGCCTTTGCTGTTGCACAATCAAACCTGATGGCATCCATGGCTGCTGTTGTTCCAGCTGGTGCTACTTCTGCCTCAGCACCACCCCCACCCCCTCCACCACCACCACCTCCCCAAGGGCCTGTGGAGGGGAAAAGGTGTGAGGATGTAGAGGGGGAGGATGAAGAGGATGAAGAGGATGAGGTAGTGGAAGTCTCTACTACCAGCACTCGCCGTGAGTCTTGGGTGTGGCGGTTGTTTACCACACTTCGTGGAGTGCCAAAAGCATGTGCGAATAAGGTCACCTGCAATCAGTGCCACATGGTGCTGAGTCGTGGGAGGCCTGGTTCGTACAGCTTTGGTACGACATCAATAAAGCGACACCTAAGGTCGTTCCACGGTGGGGCTATTCGCAAGGTTGTACCTTGTGATAAACGTAGCAGGTTGAGTTCCTCTACAGCATCCTCTGTTTCTGCTCCTGTCACCACAAAAGACACTCCTGTGGGACAGTGCATCCCTCCAGCCGCCTCACAGGCCATTCATGATGCTATTGACCCTTACCTTTCGAGGGTCACAATATTGTGTATGTACTGCGATGCAGTACTCTACAGGGGGGAGAATCTTCAGAGTGCTTTCAAGACTGCGGTCAATGAGCACAATAAGGTCTTATCACTACCTGAATAATGCCCACCCTACATCTTCCTCTCTCCACCCGCCCTTTCTTATCCCCGTGGTTGGTGTCCCTTCCTCACCCTCCTTTCCCCTCCCTTCCTTGTGTGTCGTGTGTAAAAAATAAATATATAAAACAACAAAAACCAAAAGAAATTGCTCTTTTCAGAGCCGCCGTTCACAGTTTAAAAAAAGAAGTGACAAATAAATAGTGCAGGGCCCTGTGCATTTTTTAGAAGTCCACGGTCATTTTGTTTTTTTGGGAGTGTTGCCCTACATAACCATTGCACTTTTCTATGGGAGGAAGTGGTGGCTCTGAAAAGAGCCTTTTGGTGGTGTTTTTTGTATTTCAAAAACTTTAATGATTAACACCTACTACAAAATGTATTAATGTAATTACAAAAAAGGTTGCAATGCATTTTGAATATTTTGCAGAAAAATCTGATTGCCAACATAAGTAAGATGACTCGATCTCTGCGAAACATGTATGTGCTACGAAACATAATATTTCCTTATGAAAAGAGGACATGCAAACATCTCTTAAAAAGGCACAAACAGCCTTATTGACATTGTGCCTCGCTTTCTCCATTTGTGGACCAAATGAAGAAGAACGCAGCCACATTAGTCTTTGCGCAATACGAGAAAATATTACTTGGGAATTTGGAAACATGTCCATGACCTTCCCAAGTTCTTCTTTCTTTGCAAATTGCAAAGAAATTCCAGGCACATGTCCAAAACCGCTCCCTCCACAATGAATTATAATTATGCCTGGATGATGCTGTGTCGCCAAAGTAGCACAGCGAGAGGTACGAGGTCCAGCCACTTCATTCCACGCACTCCATGCCAGTGCACTTCCACATGAGGGAATCCAAGATCTGCAGCTACTTCACAGCGTTCTGCATGCACTTCCAACCAATTTATCCACGAGTCTCCCAAAATCCAGATAATCTGTTTTCTAAAATACACAGCCATAGCTATCTGTTCTTCTCTCAGGAAAAAAGACTTTCTGACAAACTCTCTCCTTACACAACACACCCAGTAAACTTTATTTACCAATCCCTTGCTCTACTCTTTCTCATTTGCATACCTCTCCACCCCAAAATCCCCATTTGTAATACGCGGTGTCTGCGGACAACTGCCATGTCCGCAGACATATTGAAAATCTGAATTTAAATTTAAATAGTGTCCCCCATTTCCCCTCTGAGGTTGGCTTTGAAAAGAGCTGTTTTTTGTTTTGTTTTTTTTGCAGATCCTTGGCAGACACCTGTTATTTTGTATTTTTTGTTTGGTTTTGTTTTTTACTTTACTCCTAAAATCTTCACATAACCTTCTTCAAAGCAACCCTTACATTCCAAAACAGCATGGCATTCCCCATAAAAGATAAAGAAATACCATCTTCTTCAAAATAACCAGCATTACTGGAATCAATATTCTCATTATTACAGAAGAACATACCATCTCTAAGCATGAAAGCACACATGCCTCGATTGATTGCATACCTAGCAATGTTTTGCTGAGGACAAAAAACAGAGCTATTGTCCCATATTGCCCTAGGTACTAATCCAGACAAATTACTTTGGCATTTGGAAGGATGTTCATTACTGCTTGAACCAAATCTGCCAACAAAGTAGGGGCACTGACATAGCCCAAATGCAAAGCACCACAGTGCAAAACTTCCACATGGGGACTGTTCATCCTGCCCATATCTTCACAAAAGAGTACAATTCCCTGTACATTGTAATCACGCACAGTGCTCCACACTACCTCCACTCCTTTAACATCAAGATTGTTTGCCACATGCCTGCATTGAGCATACTGCTGTAAACCATGCACAGACATATCTCCAACCACCAACACCCAGACTTTTTCCACCTCTGCCATCTTCACTACACACAGACGCTTTCAACACAAATGCACAACCTGAACTCCTGATTGGCTAATCCCTACAGTCCCCTTTCCATGCTGGATTTGCTGGAAAACCCCAGATGTAGCACACCATGTCCCTGGACCGCGTAACTCCTAGACAGCCCTTCTACCCTTTCCACTTCAATCTCTCTGCCATTCATTCTTTGGATACAGCTAATCAGTCACACAACCATCCACCAACCACATCCAAGACCTCTACATCTAACTGCATCATCAGAGTTCAGCACTTCAAATGTACTGTTGATCACTCTGAGTACACGCCTGATATCGTTGGAAAGCACCTACTACAAAAACTACTGTACAAGTCTCCAAGATTTCTACTTGCAGCTGCATGCATATACTCATGCATGAATACAAACTACAGGTATGCATAGTTTATGCGGAGTACATGTACAACTCTTATAAATGTATATAAACAGAATAACTGCCACTTAACCTGTATAACCTATAAAATGAACTTATTATTATGTTTTCCATCTGCTATAATCAACTGTCACTTCCAAACCTGTTTGCTATCTTAATTCTTTTTTTACACACACAGCTATCTAAACAATTATAATATTAAAAGATGTGAGAAATAAAAGTATAATTGTAGAAAAACACTTAGTAGTGTATTATAAAATTACACACAGCCAGGATAAGACCACACATCTTTATACACTCACACAGATAGACACTATAATTAAAAAGCTCCCAGCTGAAATAGAACAACTGCCTCTATACCACATCCTTCTGCTTTATTACTCACACCTTTACAAATACATACATTCTACTCTTTTCTACACACTTTCTGCCTTTTGCCCTATAAAAATAGAAAATAAGTGTTTGATTATTTCTTCTATTTCCTAACATCCAATAACACAGCCTTAAGAAACCAAATGAGTTTCATACGCTTAGAATTACACTCATTTGCAAAGCATGTTGAACTAACAGATTGTAAGTAAAATATATAGGCTGCACATAGTCAAAGGAAACTGCATGCACACATTATGTTCAGTTATCAAACAACAATACTGCTACAAAAACATACAAATCAACTTCTAAATTAACAACAGTGCTATAAACACACAAAATTACAAACTTCTTTCTTTTACAATTGTAGTGAAGACCACACTCCTGAAAAGCAGCAGCATTTGAAGAACAAACAACAGCTCAGAAGAAACCTGCTCATTCCAAACACAAAATGTAAGTACAATACTACCATAATGTTCTAACTGTTACTCAAACACACTTTGTGGTTGATTCATGGAATTTGTGCGCCACAAAACTGGGATTTGTGCACCTTTATGCCCACAAATCCCCATTTGTGAAACAGGGATTTTCGGGCAGAATGGCATCCCCATCCCATCCCCAGAAATCCCCATTTTTCTGTGCACAAATTCCATAAATCAGCCCCTAGAATATTAGTATTGCAAAACAAAGAACTGTTTTAATTCTATACCATTATATTTAGTATTAGTGCTTCTCCTCACCACTAGCTTACTTTGTATTGTCACCTGAACCCCAGTATAGTAACACACAAATACAAGAATAGCCTTCCTAACTAGTTGTAGATGCCCATTGCACAATCACACACCTCCACATACTTCCTTACCATCATACTCAGACACTCATGCACACAGCACACATACATTGCAGAACAGTCCAACCCAAACTTTCTTTTTTTCCAACAGACCCCAAAGAATGCCTACCAAAAAGCAAGTCCGTAGAAAGCAACACAGAAGTAGAGCAAATGAAAATAAAAGTGTCCAAAATAAGCATTCCTCCATAGCAGAATTTGTACAAAAAAGTTCAAACAAAAGATCTAATAGAGTCATTAAGCGAAACAAAACAAGCTTCCAGTACAAAAACTTTGGCTCCTCTTTGAAAATGTAAAACAAAGCAATAAGTGATTAACAAGAATTCTAACACTGCTCCTATAAATCTTGATGTATTGGCAAGTAATCATACCAAAAAAAGTATTTTACAAAAAATGTTCCGCCACAGAGTCCTTCAGAATCTTATAAAAACAGGAGAGAAATCATGCACAACCCTTAAAACCTACCATCGAAAATTAATCTTAGAAGCTCTCATAGACAGTGCAATCCTTCTCAAAAGGAAATTATTTATTTAATGTTAAACAGAATGAAACCACTAACAAAACTAACTACTAAATTACAGAAAAGACTTCTCAATAATCGGAATGTCAACAAAAATAACTTCTAAATATCTACAGAGGTGTATGGAGTCATACCACAAGCACAGAACCATATTTCAATGAAGAAGCATACAAACAAAAGAAAACAAACACAATTTCCATGCATACCAGTGGACGAGGGTATGAAAAATGTAATAATACCATAATGGAACAAGAAATGCTGCTAACAAAAATATCGACAGAAAACTCAGTATCACCTCTCCATCCGACTGAACCAAAACGTCCAGTGTACAAATGGCCGTGCACCTCAATGTGTAAAATTGCCAAAAAATCTTTCAAATCGTTATGCCAGTTCCTCAGCCAATATGTAAAAGGCAAAGACAAATTCAAAATGAAACTTCTACAAAATATGGATACCTGTCCAGTGTGCAAACATACAGGACTACAAGGACATTCATTAGCCTGCATTTCAGGACCTAATTACAAAAGCACTTTCCATCATATCAAAATGATATCAACACATAATTCAACTATAAGAAATCTAGTCCATAAACTGTACTATGGTAAAAGTCCAGCTTTAGCATTAGGCAATTTAAATAACAATCTTCTACATGGTACAGCCAAAGACCTACTCAAAGAAATAGAGCATATCCAGAAAAAATATTTTGGAAGTGAAAGCCACTTACAAAATGCAATAACTTTACTGGAGACTAGGAACAATTCTACAAGTGGCAACCTTCTACTACACACATACAAAAAAGAAATACTAAAATGTAAAAGTACATCCGCTGAAGTACCAAACCATGTGTGTGTGTGTTGCTGCAGAACGTTTTTATAAAAGTAGCACAAAACCTGTAAACAGCATACAAAATAGAAGACAATGAAGATTCCACATGGTTTGAATTAGCTCCCTACCTTACAGCAGAAAACAAATATGAAATAAATGAGCCCTTAATACTTTGCAGTTACTGCACTGCAAAACTTGACAACAACCAAACTCCATAATGTGCTATCACAAATAACTTGGAATTATTCCCAGTACCAAAACCCTTGCAACAACTCAATTTATATGAGAGCATCATAATTCAAACAGTGCATCCAGTTCAAGCAATAATATGCCTTCAACCAAAAACAGCAAAATTACCTCCCTCAGAATTAGTCAAAGGCATTTGTGGCAAAGCAGTTTATTTACCATTAGATCTGAAAGAAAATGTACACACTGTAGGAGTGCAACATCCAATACAGGTTTGTTGCTCCCGGCTATCTTGCTTGTAGTTTGTGAAATAATTATTAGGTCAGGCTGACCTAACTTGCTCGTCAAGTTCCAAAGAGTGTTTTTCATAAACACATGTATTTGAAGGAAAAAATCATCCAGAAAAACAACGAACAATAAACGAATTAATTCATACTAACCAAGGTGTCAGAAATAATTATTTCACAAACTACAAGCAAGATAGCCGGGAGCAACAAACCTTTCTTTTCTAATTTACCAAACTGGGGCTTAGGCTAAACCCCAAAACCGCTCCTGTGAACTTGCCTAAAATCGTAATCACAACATAATTGGAGCTAAGCACTGGCAGGTTCTATTCCTAGAGCCTAAAACTCACCTCAACATCCAATACAGCAATCTTTAATTGTCTTAGTAAATGGTGTACCTACAAAAGACAAAAAAAATTGGCAACAACTCGTAGGCTTACATGAAGTTGGACAAGCCTTGCAATATCTAAAATACAATAATGAATACTACAAAGAAATTAATATTGAAGAAAACCTGAGGGAAACTACTGAAATAATTCAAGAGTCACCAGAAAGTGGTCAATTTGAACTTCTAGATCCTGCTACAGTATCCAATATTTTAGACCATTATACAATTCATCCATTACACTCTAAAGACACCATAGATGATGCACTAGAAATGTACCAAATGCGACAAACCAAAGGATCACCAATCAGCAATAGGGAAAAAAGTATAGAAGCACATGCTTTTCCTCTACTCTTTCCTACTGGGAAAGGAGGAAGGCACGATGATAGACCCACTCAGATATCAGCCTCAGAATAACGCTCATTACAAATGTATTCTGAAGATCCCAGATTTAGACAAAATGTGGAATACATATTCCACCTACACTTTGAAAGTGAACTAGCAACTCTATGCTACGGAGTTGCACACACATTGAAATCAGGTACCTATGTTCATAATATGTCAGCTACGCAATTACTGCAAAAAGTGCAAGAAAAAGATGAGGTTTTACAATCAAGCATTACAAATCTGTTAACAAACATGCGTGGTGCTAAAGAGTACTGGTTCTGATGTCACGGAGCTGTACGTTGTATGATAAGAAACCTTGGCCCACCCACTTGGTTTGTTACATTAAGTTGTGCAGAAAATGCATGGGAAGATTTACATGATTTCCTACGCATATCAAACAAAAACAAAACATACATAGATATACTGACACCTGGAGAACTTTGCTCTCTAGATCCTGTTAATGTTTCAAGATATTTCCATCATTGCTTCATTGCTATGCTACACTTTATTTGTAATAAAACTGTTCCTCTCCTCAGAGAATTGCAACACTTTGGAGAAAAGAATACCAAGCCAGAGGAGCACCACATATCCACATGCTTTTATGGATTAAAGATGATCCTAAATTTGGTCAAGACAGTGATGCTACTGTTTTACAGTTTATCAAAAAATATGTCACTTGTGAAATTCCTTCAGAAGCAACAAATAGTGATCTTCATGCACAAATTTTACAATTTGAAAGACACAAATGGGGGAAATATTGTTGTCGCAAATATAAAAATAACGGGAAATACTACACCAAATGCTGCTTTGATTTCCCTAGACCAGTTACAGCAAGAGGTCAAGTAAACAACTTCATGTCTTCAGTTAGACATAGTGTTAAAGGTAAATCACCTAAGAACACATATTACATAAAAAGAAGAGAAGAAGCAAAATATATCAATGGTTACAATGCAATCATTGAGAGAGAACTGAGAACTGGCGCAGGCACCGCTGGTTATTGTTATTTTACGTCAGTGCTTATAAGTAGATGCTGCTGTTTTTTGGGGTGCAGCCCACTAAATCATGCTACCGTGCGTCAGCACGAAGAGAATGAACTGTGTGAAAAAAGACCTAGGCAGTATTGCCTGCGGTGTGGGCCGCACACCCTTATATCCCAATTGGATTTCAAAGGAGATTAGTGTTCTAATAATCAACTTTCGCAAATCTTTGATTCTTAAATTCAGTGATTTACTCAAAGTAACAGTAAGCAGTCGCTTTTCCGATGGGCAAAACAACCCATTATGGCCAATGCATTTTGGACTCTACAGTCCTTCATCAGGGCCTGTCTAACCAGAGTTATAGCCAAACATCAAACATAGGTATTGGTTAATCCAATTGTACAGAAAAAACAACCAAATCAAATGTATCACAAATAAAAACGCATAACATCAAACAATATATTGAAACGACAGGGTACCCACGTACATAAAGACATACGTCATAAACACAGAAAGAGAAAAAGAAACAAGGATATGCATAAGCTTTATCATAAAAACATGACATTATTCAGCTTTTTATCTTCCAATACGCATATGATTGCCTATTATAAAAGTGCCCCACTTCTCGTTCAACTATAGATATACTAATGCACCTCGTGTGCTGGCGTGTGTGCTAACCAGTTCATGAAAACAAAGGGAAATACTACACCAAATGCCACTTTGGTTTCCCTAGACCAGTTACAGCAACAAGTCAAGTAAGCAATTTCATGTCTTCAGTTAGACATAGTGTTAAAGGTAAATCACCTAAGAACACGTATTACATAGAAAGAACAGAAGAAGCAAAATATGTCAATGATTACAATGCAATCATTGACTTCTTATGGAATGCAAACATAGATGTGCAGTACATTACAGGCAATTCCACTGCAGTTGCACAATATGTTACAGCCTACATAACCAAAGCACAAAAAAAGGAGCTTCAAGACCTCTGGGATGACTTATCATCAGACAAAACACTATCTCAGAAATTGTACAGCTTAGGCATAAAAATGCTCTCTCATAGAGAATGTGGCTCCTATGAAGCTGCAGATCGTTTAATGTAGTATGACTAAGTCTTGGTCCTGCTAAATCTAGAAAAAGAGTTCTAATATCATACGATGACATAGAAACAATAGCCAAAAAGGATCCCAACAGCTAAGACATTTTGAGAAACAATTTACTAGACACACACTACCCAAACAGGAGTACCACTTTGGAAACCATGGCCCTCATTACGAGTTTGGCAGTAGCCATGGAGCTACTAGCTCCATGGCTTCTGCCAAACTGGCCTCCTTTACCAGGTTCCTGCAATGAGCAATAACTGGGTCATTCCGACATAGGAGGACCCAGTAATTCCTCCTTGCAGGAACCAATCCCCATTCCCATTTGAGCCCCATAGGGCTCAATGGGAATGGGGATGGAGGTAACAATGGGCACATTACGAGTGTCCCGTTGTTACCTCCCTCTTCCCCTCGCGGGTCCCATACCGGCCCCCTTCATTCCGTCAGTGCCAGCCTCGTAATGAGGCCCCATGTGTCTATACCACATAGCCCAAAACTTCACATACAAAAATAATATAAAACCAGATGAAAACAAAGGTAGATACAGAGTGAAAAATTGTGAAGGCAGCTTAGTGAAACTTACCAAACAAAGCTTAATTAATCATATCAAATTGTCATTAAAAACTCCTCAACATAAAGAACTATATTACATGTCACTGCTACAACTTTTTAAACCATGGAGAAAGAAGAAGAGTTACTAGATATCTATGACTCCTTTGAAGATGCTTCTTTCAAAGCAAATGAAAGCACTATAACCGATGTAAACTTTACACAGTACAAGACAATGTTGTACAATGAACAGCAAAACAAAGAAGAACTCCAGGCCAAACTAGAAAAGGACACTCCTGACAGTAGTCAACCTCCTTCTGTGACAGGAAGCCAAGAACCACTGGAACAGCCATTAATTGCAAATGAGGCAGAATTAGCTATGACTGAAGTAGAAAACACCATGTGTCACTATGAAGAAGATACAGAAGACTTAACGGTACTCCAATCAAAACTGAACAATGAGCAGCATAGCATTTTACAAGAAGTAACAATAGAAATTGCACATGGTGTACAACATGAAAATAAAGAATGTACCTGCCAAAATTACAAACCTATACTACTGTACATCAGTGGTCAAGCTGGTTCAGGCAAAACATTCTTAATCAAAATCATCAGCAAGTTCCTTCAACAATTGACAAATAACAAACTGTCAGCTGTTGTAACTGCCCCCACAGATTTATTTGCCTACAGCATAGGCAGTGTCACTTTACGCTGATTACTACTCCTTCCAGTAGAACACCAAAACAAATTAGAATATTACAAACTTTCTACAGAAGCTGCAATGGAACTATGCAGAGTGTTAAAACAAATGAAAATGCTACTAATAGATGAAGTGAGCATGGTCTCCAACCCAATGTTGGCTTTGTTTCACCTCAGATTACAAGAAGTACTCAAAACAAACTACGAAGTGCTCTTTGGAGGAAAACACATTATTGTTTTCGGAGATCTTCTTCAATTGACACCAGTGAAAGGTGAACCTGTTTTTAAAACCTTAGGACACAAACTCTGCCATAAAACTGTTTGCAGCATAGGACATGTCAATCTTTGGCAACATTTCCAATACAGAGAATTAACAGAAAACATGCGCCAGTCTGCAAACCTCACATACGCCAACATTTTAAAAAGTATTACAGTTGGTGTACTATCTCAAGAAGCACAAGCAATATTAAAAACCCAGCACATCCATGCACTCTATGGCTATAACTCATGTGCTACTGATGTCATGGAAGAATTAGCACACAAAAATGTCAATTGTATGTCCTTGATGCCAACTCTTGCAAGCTGTTCCAAATTCAATGAAACAATGTTGAAAAATGAAATGCAACCAATAATTGAAATTTGATCCACAAACAAACTGGACGTACATGGTATGACACTACCCATGTGTCAACAAGCCACAACAAGACTAAATACCTTAGAAAACTCTATCTCCAACACAGCTGGGTTGGAGAAAATATTAAAATTATCTTTAAACTGTAGAGTAATGCTTAAACGTAACCTTGACGTGGAGCAAGTACTAGTTAATGGAGCACTTGGTACAGTTGTTGGCTTTCAAACATACCCACGTGACAACAACATTCAGTTTGTCAATATTCTCTTTGACAAACTATCAGAAATAAAAAGGATAGGACAGCTCGATTCCTTCTTCTCAAAGACATGTATGCACGTAGAGAACAATTTCCTCTAACTCTAGCATACACAGTCACCATTCACAAATCACAAGGTCTTACCCTAGATAAAGCATTGATAAATATTGTTAACAGAGTCTTTAAAGAATGCATGAGTTATGTAGCACTATCACGCTTACATACACTTGAAGGTCTATTTCTAATCAACTTTGATGCAAATAAAGTAAACGCTGATATTCCTTGCATTTTAGAATATAATAGACTACATTCACTATACACCCCCCATCTAAAAACCTATCCTGTTCCACAAAAAGCAAAACGTTGTAAAAGAGAACTACTTCAACCAGAAATGCAACAGGATCTCACTGCAAATCCTCCAAAGAGAATAAAAGAAGGTAATACTTCATCAATTATTACAACCAAAGAAGAATCTACTACTCAAAGTAACTAAGGTACTTCTTCAAAGAAGCAACACACACTCCGAAGAAATGACTTGGACACAGATTTATCTGGTCCATTCACATTTTCAAATATAACTGGTGTAAATTGCTAAGAAATGTAGCAATAAATATTCTATTCCAATTGCCACCAATTTTTTTTTTTAATCAAACAATTTTATTGTTTTTTCCCACAAACAAACAAACATAGTAAGTCACACATCAACTGTTAACCTCTGCATGTCCCTTCCCGCCCCTTGCACCCTGGGTGTCCGTACTTCAGGAGTGTCCACAGCATCATTAGCAGTGAAAGGCAAAGTTCCCTTGGCAATTGCATGCATGTCTCACACTTTCCTCCTAGGTGTATGTTCTGAGCTTTGCAGCAGACCAATCAGTGAATGTCTTCCCATTTTTGCCATATTTTCCTCGTTTTGTCAGGGCATCCTCTTGCGGTGTATACCCGATGTTCCATTGCGGAACATATGTCAACATCTGTGACCCACTGCTCAAATCTGGGAGTGGCCTCCGAGCCCACAGTTGTGTGATGTTCCTTCTGAGCACTGCTGTGGCTGTCGATATTAATAAATTTTCATATCTCGACAAATCGCTTTCGTCACCTACCACTAGCAGGCGCTGCTTTGGTTCTCTTGATATTGTTTTGCCAATGACCCTAGATAGTTTATCGCAGCATGCCTGCAATTATTGCTGTATGTGGTCGCATTCCCATATAATGTGGAAGAAGGCGCCCTCTTCACGTTTACAGCGCAAGCACCGTGGGTCTGGGGCTTTACCCCACCGGAAGAGAGACACTCTCGGGTAGTAAGTGCAGTGTAGGATCTTAAACTGTACGAGCCAAAGTCCTGATGAGATAGCGGCTTCTCTGGGGTACATTAACACAGTAATCCAGTCTTCTGGTTGTATTGCTCCTATATCCCTTTCCCATTTGGCCTTAAGGCTGACTAATTCCTTTGTGGCAAAGGAGGTGATTGTGTTGTACATGGTTGAGGTGACTTTTTGTGTGATACGTCCGGGAACATTTTGCGCTCGATTTGGGTATATTCAGCCATATTGTTCATGTCTGGTAGATGAGTTTGTAGTGCGTGGGTTATTTGAGTGTAGTGGTAGTGTTCTGTTGGTGGGAGGGAGAAGTCAGACTGCAAAGATTCAAATGTGGCTGTCTTGCCCTCTTGTATGACATCCTTTATCCTCATTATCCTGCTTTTTAGCAGGTGGGCCATCTCGGGAGTTTGTTAATATCCGGGAGATATCTATTGTTCCATAGTGGTTGCTCAGGTGTCAGTTTCCTGTCTCAATCCATACATTTGTGTGTCTCTGCCCATATTCGTGTCAGGTGCGATATCATGGACGATGTGGCTGCTCTCTTCAGGGCGCGATATAGTAGTTCGATGAGGGGTGTTGCCCTGCTAGTGATTATTGCTCTGATATGAGGCAGTGTTGCGTCCCCATGTAGCATGTCATTCACGACCGCCATTTGGCTGGCCCAGTAGTATGTTTGCAGCCTGGGCTTTCCGATTCCTCCCTTCCAGATGGATCTTTGGAGTGTGGCAAGTGCTATGTGCGGGTGACCACCATTCCATAGCAGTTTCCGGAGGGTGCGATCTAATTTATGGAACTCGTACATTGGGATATGTAGTGGGGCGTTCTGTAGGACGTACAGGAAGTGTGGAAGGGCAATAATTTTGAAAAGGGCTCCCCTGCCCAGTAGAGTTAGCGGTAGCGAGGCCCAGTGACGCGTATCCCCTACAAATCTCATAGTAATTAGATGTAGGTTGTCGGGTATGTAGTACATGAGCCTATTTGTGATCTGTATGCCTAGGTATCTGAAACGCTTTGTTTCAATACGGTATGGGCTGTTTGCAGGGGTTATGTAGTCTGCCCTCCCGATCGGGAATAATATAGATTTAGACCAGTTGACTCGTAGTCCGCTGAAGGCACCATACCTCTCTAGCAAGTCTGTGATTGCAGGGCTGGAGTTGGCAGGGTCCCTTAGGTAGATTAGTAGGTAGCCTGCATACAAAAAGCCCCTGTCTTCCCAGGTGTCTGACCATCAGAAGCCCTCCCACCTCTCTGAGTCCCTCAGCAGTGTTGCGAGGGGTTCTATCGCTAGTGCCAATATCATGGCCGATAGGGGACAGCCTTGTCTCGTGCCCCTCCCCAATGTGAAGGGTTCCGACCACCAGCCATTGACCCCAGTTCTCGCCCTTGGGCAGTTGTGTAGGAGTTTTACCCATGTCATGAATTGGTGACCAAAGGCCATGCAATGCATTATTTCCCATATGGCCTCCCAGTGCACCGAATCAAAACTTTTTCGAAGTCGATGGCGAGCAGTGCTTTGGGGCCCCAAAGTCTGTCTGCTTTTTCTAGGGCAGAGTGTATTCTGTATATGTTCATCTGGGTTGACCTCTGTGGCATGAAGGCACACTGGTCTGGGTGGATTAGGGATGAAAATACCAATTGTAGTTGATTGGCTAGTACCTTTGCAAGGATTTTCATTTTGCCATTTATGAGGGAGATGGGTCTGTACGATCCGCAGTATTCGGGGGGTTTGTCCGCCTTGGGTAGCACTATTATCGTGGCTTCTCTGAGGTCTGGTGCAATTGCAACCAATTATTGACAACATTTACTTACACAATACAGACCAATTATGTTTGTAAATGTTAGTCCTTCATAGAAATGCAAGCAACAATCTTGACAACACATACAGTGTTCATGGAATAAGATAAGAATTGGACTACTGTGCTGGAATGGTGAAATTCACTATAAACTCACAAGAAGATCCACAAGAATGCATTATGTACTTACTACAAGTACTGTAAACCAAAAACATACCTAGAAATGAAATCTTCCAGATTTCATACATGTGGAAACATACATGCACTCTCTGCAACAATATGGCACAGGAACAAATCCCTAATGAAGGCTTTGTGTATGTATCCATACCTAACTGTGAATCCGTTCCATTTCAGCAACATGGCAGATTATGTACTACCTACAATTCAGATAATCGCTCCACCTTACAAATACAAACACATAGTAAATACGTCATACTAATGCTTCTACGTTACAATGCAGATGGTACCAAAAACAACTGCAAGCTGACTGGATTCACACATGGTCAAGTATCACTTGGTAAGAAAACCTTCAAAATAATAGGTATAATCTACCACACAGGAGCCACAACCAATGCAGGTCACTACACTGCATATATAAAAAAGAATTGTGGATGGTTCGAATGTAATGATAATACCATTACTCTAAAGCAGAGATTATCAGCAAATCTTATAAACGCTTATTTAGTATTCTTAAAACCAAAATGTAATAACTAATCCGTACATAAACAATAATGAAACTTTAATTAGAAAACTATAAACAGTTAGAATAAGCCAACAGGTATCTAACTGCCCCAAGATTCTGCAACAACCAAACAGATAAATCAATACCACTAAATTATAAGAAGAAGTAAACATTTAGAATACGCCAACAGGTATCTAACTGCCCCAAGATTTTGCAACAACCAAACAGATAAATCAATAACACTAAAATATAAGAAGAAATAAACAGTTAGAATATGCCACCAGGTATCTAACTACCCGAAAAATCTACAACAACACAACAGATAGATGAGTAACTTGAAAATATAAATAAAAAATTATAACCAGCTACAATACGCCAACAGATATATAACTGCCCCAAGATTCTGTAACAACCAAACAGATAAATCAAGAAGAAATAAAAAGTTAGAATACGCCAACAGGTATCTAACAATCTGCAACAAGCAAACAGATAGAACATTAGCCAGAAACAACAAATAAACACTGAAAAGAAAGAAAGAAATGCATTGTACCATAACAAAAAAAGTTAATCCAGCATGGATTTTTTTCCCACAGACCCAATGATTTAAGAAACAAACACAGAAATTGAGCAAATTGCACAGTACACTGGTTTGTAAACTACTAAATATGAGGGTTGAAATAATGCAGAAATGTCTATTATGCGATGCAATAACTCATTATAAACTACCTACACTAACATGATCTTTTCTTTTATCACAGAAATTGAAAAAGAATATCTGCTCCAGTTACCCAAGCCATGAAAAAATATATCCAATCACAAAAAATCAAACAGTAAGTATATTATAATTCAACTCACAATACTGCTCCATAACGCAATTATTGAAGCAAACATCTAACCATACACCACAATTCAAAATGTTTACTTCCATGGATATGTTATATTGCAGTACTTGTTACCAAACTCTACAATCTTAATTACATGACATAGCCAAAACTTAACATACAAACTATACAAATCAAACAGTACACAAACTACATTTGTTGATATTTGATGGATGTTTGATTCTATGGGTGTGTTATGCTGCAGTGGTTGTGGCCAGGGCCTAGAGTCTTGGGTGCATGGCCTATGGCCTTCAGCCATGCACCCAAGATTCTAGGCCCTGGCCACAACCACCGCAGCATAACACACCCATAGAATCAAACATTTTAACTGTGCTATATGGGCATTTTTTATGTCCGTGGACAATCGCAGTGACCGCGGACATGACAAACACATCAGGGGTGCCTGCTACCTAAACAAATACAGCATTTGACCCATCTCTTACTCCCCCACCCTCCTCAAGCACTCTTACACACCAAGACACTCACCAAAGTTGTATTTTTCCCCCGTTCGTCGCCGCACTGTCCATGGATGCCGTGGATCCAAGATGGCGGACACATCAAAACAATACAACACACCTCACACTTCATACCAGCCAATCAGTGAACAAATTGTATGTCAGTGCACATGAAGCAAGCGGAGCAGACTATCGGTGTCCTGTCCGCGGACATAGATATCACTAATTTTTTGACACCTACTTTTTGGTCGTTTTAAAAAAAAATACTGGACGGATTTCCACCAATTTTACAAAAGCTTGCTTTCAAGACCAAGCCGCTGCCCCTGCTGCAAATTTGGTGAACATCCGTCCAGCGGTTTGGGCTGTAGGCGTGAGCAAAGTTTTTTCCCCCTTCACTCTTTGGTAAAAAAATACATTTTGGGACCCCCCCTATAACTTTGTCCCCCCGGACCAAACCTCATCAAACTTTGCAAAAAAAGAGTGGGCCATATACTTTTTTTGCAAAGTTTGGTGTTGATTCGTCCACAGGGAGCAAAGTTATAAGCCACCCAAAAATTGCTCTTCCTATGGGATTAGCAACTTAAGCATAACTACACGGCCACTACCGTGGGCCGTGTAATATATATATATATATATATATATATATATATATTTTTTTTTTTTTTTTTTTTTGAAGTTCCTTTGAGTGCTTGTGGGAGAGCCAGTAGTCAGATCACTCTAGGCGGGTAAAATTAGTTTGATTGTCCAATTGTATTTGAGCTTATAAAATTGTGATGCTCTCCATGGTGTAAACCTGGAGACGGCCTTGATTATAATTTGATTTTATTCATTTAAATACAGTTTATGAAGTCTATTGCTACTTATATTATGTGGATGCATTCAATGGCACCTTATAAAATCTTTAAAATACCATGATGCTTTATGCATTGGGAGTAATTCTAAGATGTAAAAGGCATATATTTAATGAAGCAGACATGCATTGTAATTTAAGAAAATCCTAGACAATGAGCACTAGCCAATTCTAAGTCTGCTATTGGGCCATATCTGTTAAAAGTAAAACCTTCATCAAGGACATGTTAAACACATATGTCCGGGATAGGCACATAATTATAAGTGAGCCACTTTACCAGTCGTCCTTAGCGGATCCCGCGAGCAGCCCAGCATGCTAACAATGGGCCCGTCATTAACGGCCCATTGTTAGCATGCTCCCCATTCCCATTGAGCCCTATGGAGGCTAAAATGTTAATGGGGATGGTCCGGGTTCCATGAATGGATAAATACCGCCCCCTCCTAGGTCGGAACAGCCCGTTATTTCCCCATTCAGTGTACCCGAACCAGGACCCTAGTTTGGGGGTAGCCATGCCCTTATTAAGGGCATGGCTACCTCCAAACTTGTAATGAGGCCCATAGGCTCTATTGGGGGTCATTACGAGTTAGGCGGTAATGGAAAAATGATGCCGGTAAGGGATTACCAGCACAGCATACCGCTCCAGGCCATTACGACACAACAACCTGGTATCAGCACCACCGCTGATAGCGTGCACCCCGTACCAGCATACGCACGGGCACGTGGCAGTTTGGTCTGGCAATACCGGGATGGCACTAACAAGAGGACATCACAAGTCATGCTTCATAACACAACCATTGAAGCAAACATCTAACCATACACCACAATTCAAAATATTTACTTCCATGCATATGCTATATTGCAGTGCTTGTTAGTAAACACTACAATCTTAATCACAGCAATCACATGCAAATACCAGCATCCTGAAGATGGAAATAAGGGCTAGCGGGATGCCGGCATCACAGCATCGCGAACCACCCGCAAACAGTAATGTGCAGGGTTCCCAACTGCCAAAGGTGCACACAATCAGCACAGGTGGAGGCAATGGAGTCTGGGCCAGCACAAAAGGAGCACACCCACACACCACACCCCTTTCCACACCAAAATGATTCCACTTGCAGTAGCAATTTTGGGGCTGGGGGACATGCTTGCATTGCTTCACCAGCAACAACAACAACAGGCACCACAGTGGAGATGCAGGAAGAGAAGGAGGGTAAGACAGGCCCAGCAAGCCCCACGCAGGCAGCCCCCAATCCCTTGCCTCAGAGCCAGTCCATTCAACCTAACCCCGGAGCAGATCGACCCTGTACCGTCTGGACCGGGACACCCTCACCACCATTGTGGACATGATACACAACGACATTGTCAGCCTAATTGAAATACGCACCACCATTCCCTCTGTACTGAAGGTAGTGTCTGTGCTCCACTTCCTGGCCACAGGCACCGACCAGCACACAGTGGGGCACATGCATGGCATATCACAACCCTTATTTTCTCGCATGCTGAACCAAGTACTGGATGCCCTCCTGAAGCACTCAAGGAACTACATATCCCTACCACTGACTGCCCAGGAGATTTTTGACACAAAAGTTGGCTTACATGCACTGGCAGGCATGCCAAATTGTATTGGTGCACTTGACTGCACCCATGTTGAATTGGTGGTCCCGCATGCCACGGAGCTGGTGTACCACAATTGTAAGTTATATCACTCCATCAAAGTACAGATGGTATGTGACCTCCAGCAAGATCAGCACACATTGTTGTGCCCAATTTCACGGATCAACTTATGACTCAATGGTCCTGCGGAACTCCACACTACCACGCTACATGGAGCGACATGCAGGGCGACGTGCCTGGCTGCTTGGTAAGTCGCATGACAGGCACATGGCAGTGTAATGGGGGGAGAGATGCACACACCACCATGGTGTCATTATTGTGGTGACAGAACAATGTCCACATCTAAAAACACTTTGCCCCAAAGCATCCCAAACTGAACATGACAACCAATCCCCATAGCAATGATGGAAGCTGCACACCAATTACAACATGCCTAACTTTCAACCAGCCCATATCCCACAACACGGTGGAGAAAGAGTGGGGGACGGAGGGATAGAGGAAGGGAGAGATGAAGGGGAGGATGCAGGCAATAAGGCAGAGAAAGACAACATTGAACCCGGATGTCCTTTAGATGATGTAAAAGTATCTGAGATGGATGGGGATGCAGATCTTACTCATACATCAATAATCAGATCGACTCAGGAAGTTTGGTAAAAACGCTACTGTTTTATTTACACTTGTTAAAACATGGAGTACAATGGGTCTCAACGGACACCGCACAGTATTTACTCTCAAGAGTTCCTCAAAGCATTACATGAAAAAGCAACTTTATACAAACAATGTGTCATAAGTAACGTCATACTAGGTGTCAAAATAAGAAAACCCACTAGGGGTTGTGATAGGCTTAAAGGGAACATCAAAGAATACTTTCTATAAGGGCAGGGATTGTGATTGGGTCTCTGAGGACAATTAAGCCCACCCCAAGTGCAAGTCATCTTCCGTGTCATGAAAATACAAAACGTTCTATTGGCTTCTCAAACTATAGGGCTCCTTGCTTTGTGGCCCACTTACATTGTTTGGCACGCTTGTACCCTTCTGGAATATTCCACTTGCTAGCAGAATGTAAGCTTGTACCCAGGTGCTGGGGGTCGGCCTGGTCATGCCTCCCCATCAAATTAGCCCAACATCCATCATCACTCCTGCGGTCTGCCCTTCAATTAATGTGTTTGAACTCGGCCTTGCAAAGGCTCACTGTGCCTGAGAATAAAAAGGAGTAAAGGCATGGTCTTATCTTCTGGTCTTGGTGTAGCTCGCCCCAAAGTGTATTTTCATCTGACCATGTGACTAGAGACCACATTTTGAGGTCCTTTGTTGTATTTGTTGTATTTAATACTTTTAAATGAAGAAAACCTGGCACTTCTGGTGTTTTTCCATTACACCTCAAACAGGAGCTCAGATCGCTTCTCACATTCATTGTATCTTTTCGAGTAGTTAACCAGGCTCTTGGCAGCCCTGACTCTTGACACTGGGCCAGGCAAGCCTTCTTGAATCTTCCTTCACCGTCAGCTGTTTTATTCTGCTGCACCACACTTTCAGCCCTTCCATTCATGGGGTCCAAGTTTGCTAAAACGCATTGTGGAACATCCAGATTCTATAGACATATATAAGCACCTGCAGTCTATCACTACGTATAGCCAGGCTAATGATTACTTAGTCTACTTGCGTTACTGCGTCTGTACATTTATGGAATGACTTTGCATTTTCTTCAGTGCTGCTCCGCAAGTGCAATCTTCATTCCGCACATAAAGGGTTGCTGAATTCTTTACTTCACCATCAGATTCTATAAGGTCTATATTCTTTCTTCATTGGCATCTCTTCTAGGTGTGTCATTTCTGCTTTATGTGATGTCACCAGTCTTCTCTTTCATTCTTCCTCACACTTCTTCCGGAACTTCCTTCAGTAGACCATCATTTCTTCACGGATACATATAGGGTTTTCTCAATGGATATCTTGTTTCAAGGCCTCTTCGCGGTATAGGTACGATTTGTGGGATATATTTACTCACTCGGCTGTACTCCCTTCCATAACCAAGCTGCACTTCAGCAGAAGCAGCAAAATGGCTGTGCTGGCTCCTGTGAGCACCACCGCCTCACAACAAAACTGCATTTTCAGCTACAAAAAGATGGCTGCACCATCTTGCCAAGCACATATTGGGCAGGATGGAACAAGGGGGCACACTGAGAAAGTCAGCCAGTGTGTTCTTACATGTACAAAAGAAGGGGAGTGAAAAAGCAGTACTGCTCCCCAGATCTGCATCTGTCCTCTCTCCTTGCATCTTCATATTTCTTCATCAGTTTTTCCTTGGTAATTGAGATTCTTATTTATCTCCCATCTGATTCCTGCTCCCTTCATTCTAGGCTGCTCGTATCTTATCACATGATCTCTGGTGTGTGCGCTTGCTCTTGTCTTCACATTTTGAACATAATCATCTACTTGCAGAGCTCACCATTCCGTCACCCATACCAAGTATGCTGTTCCACCCTGGAACTGACCTCTTGTATGGCAGAGTCCAAGGTGAGTCAGGCAATGAGCTGTCTGGATGTCTATTTTTATAGCTATGAATATCTTAGACTTCCGCATAGCATAAGGTAGGAGAGCACATGCATAGCAATCCTCCTCTGAGGTTCTTTTTCCCTACCTACTTCATGTGTTGATACTACTTACTTTTTGGCTACAAAATGTCAAGGATCAATGCGTCAAAAAGGCCCTGACTCTCTGGGCCTATGCCAATTTCAGTACATCTGTGTTTTAACCCATTGCTGCATACCAGAAGCTAACCATGGCTACAAAACAATGAGGGATTTCAGATGGAAGAGAAAAATCGAATTTGCAAGGAAAATGTTGAAAATATACTTTTGCAAACTAAGAAAAATACTTGTTTAAAAGTGTATGTTGGATAAGGCCCTGCCCTTATCTAGCAATGTGAAGGGGTTTTGTGCTGTGAAACATATTTGGGAGATCTTATTCAACAAGGCTTTATTCTGATTTATAACAAACATAAATATAATAAGGAATTAAATTGCATTTTCTACATGGGGAAATCAGCCCCAAACAGGTTTCTGCTTGGGGGTTGCCAGCAACAGAAGGCCCCTCACAGTAGATGCTAGAACACACACGTGATAATTGCTACCTTGGCAGACTTTCATGTGGGCTGAGGCCTCTTACAATGGAAGTTCCGGGACACCAACCTGTGAAGTGGAAGTGGCCATAAACCTTCAATCAAACTGGGAAAACCCCTCCCCACACTGGGCTGAAGTAACAGTTGGTGGTAGCTGAAGAGAAAGAAAATGGTTCCAGTGAAGGACAAAGGATGCCAATTTGTTTCAGAAGACTATTTTATTCAGAAACTTTTAAAGGCGATTATTTTTGCAGCAGAAATTTGCAGGAATGTAAGTTAACAGTTTTAATATAATGTTGTGGGTTTTAATTTAAGACGTTGTAGCCTTCACTGCCACCTTGGGAATAGAAATGGCAGAAAATTGGGTATTCCACAGAAAGTGTACATGATGCCAATGTAAAAATCAATACTGATATGCCTAATGATAATCCATACACATGTATAAAGCTATAGAACTTTAGGCCGAATATTTCACACTAAAAATGACAAAAAAGTATTAGAAGTGCGAAACAATGTCTCACAAACTGGAGCGTTGGACTGGTTTGTTCTGCATACAATATGTAACCTGCTTATGTAATTTGTTAAAAGGCCCCAACTGTACAAATGTGCCATTTATGGCAAAACTGGATTTTAGCTAAAGTAATTGTGGGAGGTTCTGGACATTGTAAAACTCACATCATAAATCTGACATCATGCCCTTGAAACCCAACCAGCTGATAGGAAGGCGGCAACTATCATCCCTGACCAATCCAGTTGTTTAGAGGCATGCTTAGCTAAGCCTGCCCTGCCGTATAATTCTATGATGTCACCATGCTCTATAAAAAGGGTGGCTGAAAAAACTCTAGACACACCATTTCCTGAATTTCCTACACCCTTTCCTGAATTTCCTGCGCCTGCGTTCCTGATCTTCTACATTCATCTTGGTAGATTCCAGACTCCACTGCAAGGCCAAAGCATTGCTGACCATCCCAGCAAGGCCTCAATCCAGAGATCCCACACAAAAAAAATCCCAGTAACCAAAGGGAAAAGCTGTGGTGTTCTTTTGGGAGCATCCTGAAACCAGACTGGCTTTTTGCCCACTAACTGCATGCCCGCTGCAACCCTGCCATCACGCGGTCCTGATTATCTGATAACTAGACAGGCCCAGGTGTTGCTCTGCTAGGAGAGTCCGCTGCTACCTGGTGACCCAAGCCCTGGAGTCCAGAATCCAGTTGACTGTTCCTAATCCCAAATTTAACAGCAGACTGTGAGTATCTCCATCCCATAACACATAATCTACCCCATCTTGACTTTTGTCATTGTGCCACTCTCTAAGCAACCCTATCCATACCCTGATAACTTGTATAGACTGTTCCAATTTTCTGTGCACCCTGTTCTTGTTTCCTAGTGTTAGCGCAACTCTTTTATTCAACTCACCTTGTTATGTTATGTTATGTTATGTTATTTTGCACTTATATAGCGCCTTATATACCATTGGTATGGTCTGAAGGCGCTGGTAGGTTGAACGCCCTTGGGAACCGAAGTTCTTGTCAGTAGAGGGAGGAGAGAGGATCCAAAAGGTGCGAGTGCGCATCTGGTATGTGTGCAGCTGGTGCGAAAATTCCTGTGGAAGCTGCTTCATAGCGGTAGGTGTGGTGGCTGAGAGGTCAGGAGTATGTGTTCGAATCTGGCAGGAATTATCCAGACCGAGAGTGGCAGCGTAAGGCCTGAGGAGAACGCCTGGCTGGGGGTGCGAGACCAGCAGTGATTACAATAGAGTGATGTGGAGTGAGCGGCGTCAGATGTTGATATGAGAACAGTTATACCGAATGGTGTCATAGTATCTCTGTGTTCTCGTTGGGTGGTCGTGTAGGGAGAGAGTAAGCGTGGGGTGTGATATGAGGTATGATCTTTTAAATGATCCATGCATTCTAGGTATAAAATCTGTGAAGATCTGCTCACCAACCTTGACACTAACATTCCCTCTGTCCTCATCCTCCTCGATCTCTCTTCTGCCTTCGACACGGTCAACCATACCATCCTGCTCAACCGTCTCCGTGAAAACTTGGGTATCACTGATCAGGCTCCTCCCTGGCTGACCTCTTTCCTCTCAGATCGACCCTCCCAAGTCCAACTTGGGTCCTTCCTTTCATCTATCTTCCTCTCTACCTGTGGTGTTCCCCAGGGGTCTAACCTCTCGCCCTAGCTTTTCAACCAATACCTGGCAACTCTCGCCCGCTGCATTTCCATTTTCTGCTCAAATTTCCAGTGCTACGCTGACGACACAACTCATTTTCAGGCTGCCCTCTGCCACCTCGTCTCCCTCTCATCTCTGATTGCCTAACTGCCATTCAAGATTGGTGTGCCGCCAATGATCTTTGTCTGAATGCCAGCAAGACGGAGATCCTCCTCATCGGCACACCTTCACCTTCCTTTCTCCTCATTCTCTGGCCGGCCTCCCTTGGCCCTCCTCCTACCCCCACCCCCGAGGCTAAGAACCTCGGGGTCATCTTTGACTCCACCCTTTCCTTCTCTGCCCACATCTCTGAGGTCTCTAAAAAGTCAAATTTCCGAGTGCACCTCCTCAGAGGTACTCTGCCGTTCCTCTCCTTCCCCCAGAAGCTCATGGTATCTCAAGCTCTGGTTCTCTCTAGCTTGGACTATTGTAACAGCCTCTTTCTAAATCTACCTGCCTCTACTCTCCACCCTCTGCAACTAATCCAGTGTTGGTGAAACAACCACTAGATCGCCCCACTGACCGCTTGCCTGAGACCACTGTTTTGCCAACCCCTCCAGCATGGGACGCAGACGTGCATGTGGGACCAGGTATATGCACAATGCCATCATGCCTAGTAATAGCATTGCTTTGTGCACACTTATCTGGCGACCGGCTTGATACTAGGAATTTGTCGAAGCATGTTTTGAACTCTTTCCATGAATGGAAAGGCCAAGCCTGCTCTTGTGTCTAAAACAGCTCCTCGGAACTGTTTTCTTGTGTTTGGTAGAAGACTTGACCTTTTCTCGTTTGAGAAACCCAATAGGAAGAGAAGTTTTATGGTTCTTGTGTGTTTAGTTTGCAAAGATGGGGCGATTCCCCCTTGATCAGCCAGTCGTCCAGGTGGGGTACACTGGGATTGCTTCCCTGCGTAGGTGCGCTGCCACCACCTCCAGTACCTTGGTGAATACCCTTGGAGCCGAAGCGATCCCGAAGGGTAGCACCTTGAATTTGTAGTGCTGGTTTGCTATTTTGAAACTCAAGAGTCTGTGCGCTAGGAACATTGAAATATGAAAATGGGCATCTTTCATATCCAGTGTTGCCATCGAATCTCCCCGTTTTAGCAGGGCAATTACTTGTAGCATTGCCATGCAGAATTGTGGAGGTTTTACATAGGTGTTTGCAGGGCATAAGTATAACACTGGGCACATAGTTCAATCTTTCTTTGGCACAAGAAAGTAGGTTGCATAAATACCCTTGTGTACCTTGTTGGACGGCACAATCTCTATGGCGTCCTTGAGAAGCAACGCGTTGACCTATTCGAGAAGGATGAGCTGTTCTTCTCTTATCGTCTTCCTTTAGAGCAGGGGATGGTTCAATGGTTTTTGGAGGAGCTCCACACAACCTCTCGCTACTGTTGATAGCAACCACCTGCCCGTGGTTATTCCCTCCCATGCGTGGGTGAAGTGTGAAATCTGTCCCAACTTGGGAGGCATGGGAGGGGACCTGTAGCGGGCTGTCATTGCTTGGGAGGTGTTCCTCCACCTCTAGATGTGGAGGACCTCCCCCGGCCGCAAGATCTGCGCTGGCCTCTGGTAACCGTGTGATGCCTGAACTTGGTTGTTATTCCAGGAAGAATTTTGATTTTGTCCATACGTGGAGCCTCTTTGGGAATTTTGGCCACGAAAGCAGTGAAAATTGTTGCTGCCTCTCTGGCCAGGTGGTTTATTAGGTAGTTGCCTGAGGGACTTGAGGGTGTCGTATTCCTCCTTAGCAGACTTCAGGGCGTCCTCTACCACTTTGCTGGATAAGACTGTTGGTTCCACTGGCATGCTAAGTAACATCACCTGGGTCTCCAGTCTAAAGCCAGACTGGTGAAGCCAAGCGTGGCGCTTGATTATGGATCCTTCAGCGATTATTCTGCCTGCACTATATGCAGCGTCAAGGTTATTCTTGAGAATGCAGCTGGCCGTAGCTTTGCCTTCAGCTGCTACTAATGCAAGTTGAGACTTTAAAGGCTCGGAAGCAGAAGCTATTAGGGTGGTTATTTCATCCCTTTTATGGTAATAACTTACCAACAGCGAGTAATTGTTGGCAATTCTAGCTTGAAACGCTGCCAAAGTCGCTACCTTCCTTCTCATGATATAGAGCTTCTTGCTCTTTGTCTGGGGGAGCCTCCGAAGAGTCTAGTGGTGTCCCAGCCCTTTTACGGGTAGTTGTGACCACGAGCAAATCTGGCTTAAGCTGGCCCCTGATAGACTGGGTTAGACGGCGACAGGCGGAAAGGTTTCTCTGCCCACGGATTTACTGCCTGTGTTTGGTTAGGTGTCTTTAGTGAAGGTTGGATTCTTCTTTGGACAGATTTTAAAATTGGGATGTAACTCATTAGTGATATTTGGAGTAATTTATATTAATTCCCACATAGATCAGAACACGGCAGGAAAAGGATGACGTCGCGAATCCATCTTTGAATGTACCGTGGTTTTCTTTAACAATATAGTCTAAATAATTTAGTTTAATTAAAATTTGCCTTTCATTTTTTTTAACCGATTTTCTCTTTTTCACTGCTCTATTTTCCTAAAAATAACCTTATTCTACCTTCCAAACCTCTCTCAATTCTCCAGCTATAGCCCTCCTTTCACTTATATAATGTCCCTGTGCTGTGCATCTATCCCACTGCCCAAAAACCGCATTCCGATTTAGTGTTTTTCACCCATTTTTTGAAAAAAACATTTTTGCATTTAAAACTGCAAGCCAGTAAAAAATGTGTGAGTTCGGCTGCACTGGGTTTTCATTTTCAATCTGTTTTGTGAACTGTAAGATATGATATGATATGATATGATATGATCTTTTATTTATATAGCGCCTATACACAATGTGTTTTAAAGCGCTTCAAGGAAAGGGAGGGAACAAGGGAAAATACAACCACATTCTTACAGGCCATGAACAGTAAGGATGAGAAATTAACTATCGTACTCGGCCTGATGACATTTCAGATAGTGCAAGAGCTAAGACATAGATAAGGAAGGGAGGGGGAGAGTGGGAAGGAAATGGAAACAGACAGGCGACTACCGTACTAGGCCTGATGACATTTCTGGTAGAGCTGGGGAAAACAAAAGGTGAGGGAGAGGGGTGCAGAAAGAGAGGGGAGGAACAAAACAAGCGACTATCATACTAGGCCTGACGATATTTCAGATAGTGCTGGAGGGTTGGTGGGGAGGAAAAAAACAGTAATGGGAGGGTGGAGGAAACAGACGAGGTTGCTATCATATTAGGTCCAGGGACAATTCTGATAGAGTAAGTGCATAGAAGAAAGAAAGGGGAGGAGATAGGAAAAGGGAGAAGGGAAAGGAGAAGAGAAAAGAGATTAAGCAGTCAACAAGAGTGGAGAAGCAAGCGTGGAGAGCGAATGCAATTGCAGAAGTCAGTAGTAACACATAATGTTGCAAGCCAGGATACAAGATGAAGATGGGAACAGCATGATTTAGGGTCACCATGAGTACAAGATGCAAAGGAAGTCCAGCATGAGAGTTGAGAAAGAGTGACGCACTGTGAATGAATGAAGTCCATAAAAGTCAAATCCAGCATTGGCCACAAGAAAGTGATGGTGAAGGAAGGCACCAGGTGGGCGGGGCTTGGTGATACTTTGCCTGATGGTTGATAGTGAGATAACATCCCTAATACTGTGATAAAACATATGTATATCATTATTTAACACGCATATAATTAATTATTTTTCAAAATGCGAGTGTCATTTTAGGATTTTGGTTGCTGCCTCTTATCCCTGACTATCTGCTGCTTCTTTCTATCCACTCAGAATTCGATTATGTGTGGGATTATTTGTGGGTTGAGGGAACATTGCAGGGGTAAACCTTACCTTGGGTGCTATCTATACTAATTAAAAAAGTGCTCCTATTCACTTGTGCTTTGGATATGTTCTACTAGAAGGTTAACCAAGTGCATTGCTTTCACTTCTATTGTAATTATCACCCCATTGGTGATTGCTGCCCAATATTAAAATGTGTGTGATTTTTGTGAATTTTAAAATAAATAAATATTGTATTTTCACCAACTGGCCTGGTTCATGGTCCATCGAGACCCGGGGTATTTGTAAAAGGGGGTGTGAGACAGGTCAGGTACCAGCTCAATTTAAATTCATTGAAGTGAAAGCAAAACCATTACTATTGAGCACCACATCTCAGGCTAAGACCAAGTGTCCTGGTCCAGTGTGTGACGCCCGATTGGAATTCTTAACACATTATTGGCTGTGCACATGTCACAATTTCTGGCTGCCAACATATAGGTAAATTGGGGGTGGGACTTTTGGTAGACGTACTTGGCTCCTCCTCTACACTCCCCCTATGGTTGATTTATTGACCAATTTCCCAATCGCCTTCACATCTAGACATCCTTTTGTGAAGAAGTGCTTCTTTGGAGTACATGGGCCTCATTACGAGTCCAGCGGTAACCGAGCTGGAAAAACCGGCAGGTTACCACAGGACTCGTATTACCATTCCGCCTCCATGATTCCCAGAATCACTGTGGCTTTACGACCCCAGTGATTCGGGAATTCCGGAGGCGGAATTGTGTAAGTCCCCATTCCCATGGAGCCCCATAGGACTCCATGGGATGGGGACAATGGAAACACTGGTTCTGTCTATGACAGAGCCAGTGTTTCCATGTCCGCCTGCAGGCGGGTGGTGTTAAACCCACCAGGTCAGACCTGGTGGGAGTGACACCTCCCAACTGCAGGACTCTTAATCAGCCTGTTTGGAAAGAACGGCGGCAGTGGTTTTACCACCACTGTTCTTTCCGGACCGGCAGGGTCGTAATGAGGCCCCATATCTTTATCACACCTTTGCGACATCCTGCTGATTTCACATGTTCATCAGCACAACAGGTCATGGGACTACATTGTCCATTCGGGCTGCAGTAGATCCATCTTCCCACATACTTATTTTGGTTTTTCAGATACAGGAACCTTGTTCCCTCAGGTGCATGAATACTAGCTTTTACATAGGCCCTCATTACGACCCTGGCGGAGATCCATGGTGCAATATGCACCATGGAGCATGGCGGAAAGCTGCCGATACCGCCATGGGGGTTGGCGGATTTACCGCCCCATTCCGACCTTGGCGGGGCGGTAAATCCCCAAACCCCATTTTACCCTTCCCCATTCCCATTTCTGCCCCATAGGGTATAATGGGAGTGGGGAAGGCGTTAATTACGCCACCGTAAATTACGGTGGCGTAATTAACATCAAGGTCCCGTAGCGCCATGGATTTCTCCGCCCGGAAAAACCAGGCGGAAAAGGGCTCCATGGCGCTACGGGAACTCGTAGTAAGGCGGACGGGTCCGCCACGATTACCGCTGGCGTAATCCCACTCCGCCAGGGTCGTAATGAGGCCCATAGTCTCTGATTTTTTCATCTGTCAGCTCTTTGGGCCCAAACCCAGACTCACCATCAATCATGATCTTCATTCCTGTTGCTTTCTTTGCTGTATTCTTGCACTGTGTGATTATTAGTCTGATCACACAGAATCCAAACATGACCATCACTATCAAGGCTCCAAGAAATTTGAAGATATTCACCATCCATTGTGGATTGATGCAAACCAACTGTCATCAGCAATGTCTTCCACTTCATCATCCATCTTGACATGTAAGTTTGTGAGTATCAATATGGCCTCTGTCAAGGCCCCATTCTCTTCATCATGAGAAGGTATGACTGTGCAACCTGATTCTCCGATTTTGGGACAAACACCTCCATCCATATCTTTAATCATATCCAAGACATATCTATTCTGAAGAGTCATCAGTCTTATAGCTCTCAGCTCTTCCTTGATAGCATTGAATCCCTTTATGGTAGTGTTGATCCTCTGCAGTAGCTCCCATCTGGTTATCTGTAACCATCTGGCATGTGCCATTATCTGGATCCCTGGCATGAAGATTGCCGTGAATATCGCCAAAGTCTGACTGAACAACCTGTGTTCATATGGAATGTCATTGAAAGTTTCTATTGATTTAGCTTAGAAGTAGTTCTCTCTCTTTGTTCGATTGAGGAATCCAACTGACCTCCTCTTTCTTAGGTGAGCATCTGCCTTTGGAAATTCTCCAATGTTCAGGTCACTCTTTGGTATCAGCAATGCTGGAACATGAACGATCACTATAGAACACAGTCCTCCCCAATCTCTGGGCAACTTCATGTATGCTCTTGAATCACAGGCCAAGTAGTGGTCCATTATCAGTACCGTTCCATCCTTCATTCCTGGTACATCGAACATTCAACCACACTGCTGATAATCTCCAACCTTTCTTGTGCCATTGTTTCTGAAGCATAGCTCTGAACTAGCCAGAGGCACTATCTGCAATGGGCTTCCTTTGTCTTCGACCCATGTCAGCAACTTTGCAAGCTTCGACCGTAGAGGTTTGCATACTTTTTCCACACGGTCTATAACTGGTTTGTGATGTCCTGTTACTGCCACAGCTCTGTATATGACTATGCCGTATTCTAAGCCATCTGGAGAAAGTAGTGCTCCCCAGATCTGCATCTGTCCTCTCTCCTTGCATCTTCATATTTCTTCATCAGTTTTTCCTTGGTAATTGAGATTCTTATTTATCTCCCATCTGATTCCTGCTCCGTTCATTCTAGGCTGCTCGTATCTTATCACATGATCTCTGGTGTGTGCGCTTGCTCTTGTCTTTACATTTTGAACATAATCATCTACTTGCAGAGCTCACCATTCCGTCACCCATACCAAGTATGCTGTTCCACCCTGGAACTGACCTCTTGTATGGCAGAGTCCAAGGTGAGTCAGGCAATGAGCTGTCTGGATGTCTATTTTTATAGCTCTGAATATCTTTGACTTCCCCATAGTATAAGGTAGGAGAGCACATGCATAGCAATACTCCTCTGAGGTTCTTTTTCCCTACCTACTTCATGTGTTGAAACTACATGTTGTTCCCCAAATGTGCTGTACTGTCTAGATAATTAAATAACTCATAATCATCTTCCCTTGCAATTCTCTTGGGTCTCTTTCTTGCCAAGAGAAAACATGCATTATGCTCATGGAGTATATCAGTCATCATCCTTTCTACAGGGGGAATCATAGGAACACTTGTCGGAGAAATAGGTGACTTTACAGGTGTCACAGGTGTCACAGGTGTAGGGATACTCACATATGGCCTTGGTCTCTTTGCAACAGCTATTTCTGTATAGATCACTGGAGTGGGAAGAATGAAAGGGACTCCTACCTTCTGGGACCAGCAAGGTAAGCAGCGTTGATTAGCAAAAACAGAAAAACAATGATAGATGCTGTGCACACATGAATTACGCACTAATACATGAGACCCCACCACTGGTGTCTCTCCACACGTCATTGAGTCTGCTCACTTTCTGGAGCTGCATTATTCTCAATGGTCCACATTGTGTCTGTGTACTATTTTTTAAGGAAGGAAACAACCTTTTTAATAAGGCAGTCTGTCATGACCACTTGCCCAGGATCACAGGAGCGGCACCATCAAGTGGGGGGAATCGGGGGCATCATGGTCCACACACGTCCCTTTGGTACGTTTATGAATGGGGGGCCTGGTTGGGCCTTTGGCGCCAGACCCATGGAAGAACTTAGACAAGACATGTTTATTATGGGCAGAAGTGCTTGGAATGGAACGGAACTCTTTTATTATGGGCAGGAATACTCTCAAGAACTTCTCAATTGTGTAACTAGTCTGGGCGTGGTCTCCATCTGCATCTGCACATGCATGCGCAACTTCTAGGAGTGGCAGGGCGTGGCAAGCAGGAATGAGCTAAGGGCGTGGCCTAAAGAGCTCAGCTATAAATACCAGCCAAACCCCAAGGCACACGCTTCGCGTTATTCTGCACCTCCGTGCAGCGTAACGCTCACCATGTCCTGTGACCTAATTTACCTGAAGAGATCCTGCCATTTACATCCACACTTACAATCCAGAGGGTCCTGTTCTTCCCTGTACGCTTTTTCATGGCACCGCTGCTCACCTGCAAACATCTTGGAGTGCAGACATCTTCTTCCTGGCACAGCGGCTCACCTGCAAACATCTTGGAGCACAGACATCTTCTTCCTGGCACCGCGGTTCACCTGCAAACATCTTGGAGCACAGACATCTTCTTCCTGGCACCGCGGCTCACCTGCAAACGTCTTGAAGCGTACACATCTTTCTTCCTGGCACCGCGGCTCACCTGCAAACATCTCAGAACACGGACAGCATCATCTGGGCACTGCGGCACGACACACTCCATCCAAACCCGCGGCACCTGCAAAAGAAACGCAAGAGACATGGTTAGACACTTAACAGACATTACGTTAAGGGCACACTGCCATTAAACCTCGCGCCTTCCCTAAAACGATCACTCACTTGCTGCCGGACATCGCGGTAAGTTTCATCTTCCACTCAGCCGCGTTCCGCACCTCCACAGCCGTTGTAAGCCATATTTCCACCTATTTGGGAGAAAACAGAGAGGAACGTTATTCATGGGAAAACATCAGCATTGAGAGCAATAAAATCAAAACATTGAGAGAAAGCAGAACGAAGGGAAAATACAAGAGACATTGAGAGAAAGCAGAAAGAAGGCAAAATATAAGAGACATTTGGCCTCATTCCGAGTATGGAGGTAATCATGGTGCTATTTGCACCATGACTACCTCCCATACCGGTACCGAGTCCGCCCTGGTTCAATGGGGACTTACCGGTCCATTCCAACCTTGGAGGGACCGGTAAGTCCCCATTGAAAAAACCATTCCCCATTCCCATTTGAACCCCCATAGGGCTCAATGGGAATGGGGAAGTAGCTAATAACGGTGCTGCAATTTGCGGTACTGTTATTAGCTCTCTGGTCCGTTAGCGGCTCCCGCTAAGGGCGCCTGGTAAAACCAGGCACCCATTGCGGCACCCGCTAAGGGACCTCATAGTAGGGCACAAAGGAATTACTGGCACCGATGTCCTTAATGGTGCCCGGTATCCCTTTGCGCCCTACTCGGAATGAGGTCCATTGAGAGAAAGCAAAAGAAGGAGCTTAGTTGCAGCTGGACTGGAATATTACTCAGGAATCAGTGAAGGAGTTCGATTTCATCATCAAGCGCCCCTGCCAGAAGTAGCAGGATGGAGAGCTCATCATTCACATTTACCAGGTGAGCCTTATGGGCCGGTATGTGCCCAGAGATATCGCACCTTGGGTCAAAGGGTTTGGGAGATACCACAGTCACCTAGCAGCACATTCACGTTTTCCCATATCCACGCAGGAGCAGTGCCAACATTTGTCGCCGCCCACAGCTGATTCACAGGGGACAAAACCAGAAGGGGGTGACCTAACTCCAGGGAGGGCTACAACCTGGCCCAATACCTCCGCAGAGACCAGGTGAGCGTAACACCTTGTTAGATGCTCAGGTAACTGCTGAATTTGCTCAATTATTGCTGCAAGCAATCTTTTGATTGCAGGGCCATTCTTAAGATCCTGCACAAAAGTACATAGGTTAGTGCTATACCCAACAAGAGCAGAGTAAGCTTGGAGTATAAAAACAAAGACATCGAGAAGGAGCCTATGCATATCAACATCGGACAGAACCATGAATCTAGCCAAAGAGAAACTCAGTGAGGAATTAATTGGGGAACTGCTCTCTTTTCCAGTAGTCAAATATAAAATCATGATCTGGCATTTTTAGCCCGTCAGCACTTTCTAAAATCTAATTAAAATAATTCCTGTGGCTCAGGAACATTGACTTGTGCACTCTTGCTAAAATATCTATAAAGAGTGTTTGGGACAAGCCACAGTCCAAATGCACACTTGCATTTATTTAATCAGCTATCTTAGTGTCCTTCTTCCTAGTCATCGATCAAGTCTGCACGTGCTGAACTACTTCTTCTTGTCTTGCTTCCGAATCAACAAATTGGGCATTCTTAAAGCTGGATCTGTACAAATTGCTTTTTTCAATTCTTCAACCCCTCCCCAACATTTCCCCAGTCAATTCTATTTTTTCCTTGTTCACTTGGGCTTTCTTTAAAGCCTGCAAAAGGGTTCTTGTGTATGAACTATAATCAAATACCCATGCGCTAACATAGTTGCACAATCCCAAAAACTGCTCCTCTTGCCAATATTGCAATTTCTCCTTTCCTACTTTATATCCCTTGTCTGCTAAGATATTCATGAACTGTAATTAACTGAATCAAATCTTGTCTGATCTCATCTTTGTTGTGCTACAAACAAAAATGTCATCTACGTACTGCAGCACAACACTTTGCAAATCAATATTGCTTCAGTCCATCTGCAGGACCCTATTAAAGATCGATGGAGATTCACAGTACTCTTGGGGCAAACGAGTACTCTTCAGCTTAGTTTGATGAAACGTGAATGATGTAAGGTCTTGGGAGTCCTTATGCAACGGGATTGAGAAAAACGCATTTTTCAAGTCAATCACTGTAAAATATCGTGCCTCTGCGGGGATACTACATACAATCGTCGCAGGATTCAGAACTAAAGGAAACTATGCCTCTACAATCTGGTTAATTGGCCTCATGTCCTGAATTAATCTCCATAAGCCCCCTCTTGATTTTTTCACAGAATACACAGCAGTATTACACGGTGACTCCAACATCACTAAGATACCCTGTTCCATCATGGCTGATATCGTCTTAAAAATACCCTCATCTGCCTCTCGCGACATTGGGTACCGTCTTGCATGAGGTAAAATTGCTCCTGGTTTCAGCTTAATCTTAACTTCTCCCACACCCCTCAATAGGCCTACGTCATAGGGACCTGTAGTCTATAAAGAGGTTGCCACTTTTTCCATGTCCTCATCAAGAAATTCTGGGCGCTGGTGCACTATCAGCATTCGCTGTGGGATTTCCCTTCTCTCTATTCGGATACAATATGTAACATTCACCTCAAATACAACTTCATCATCTGATGGATCATCTCTAAATATATCTTTGTCTGTGACATCAGTCAATCTATACCCTTCCCCAATGGCAATCACTGTTCTCCATGGCCTGCCCTCGACATTGGTTCCTTCGAGGATGGTCAATTTCCCCCACACTATGGCTGCATGAATAGTCCGTCGCCCCTCTTCGTCCATAGGTACCTGCGGCCTGAACAGGAACTCAAAAGGTATCATCATAATCTTTCCCACTAAGCCAGGTAGCTATGTCAACAAAATGCATACCCCATAAAGAAAAACCTCGCGCTCTAATGGCATTCCTCGCAGAGCCATTTGCTATGTAAACACCATTATAAATTCACCCACATTTAGATAATGTATCCCTGGAGTGGAACACACTACGCCGTCATCAGTAAAGGAAATTGTCATATTTAGATTTGTCATTAAATCTCAGCCCAGAATATTAACCGGTGTCTGCCTTGAGTACAATAATGGTACAGGCATGTCACACTCTCTTATAGAGACTGATAATGTATTAGTAAAAATTCTACTTCTAGCTCCAGAGAAGCCCTGAGCATTCATGGCATTTCCTGATAATGGATATTTTCCCTCTTGTATACATGAGCGAGTTGCCCAAGTATCTACTAAAAAAGAAAAAGATTTGCCTCCTATGGTAACATCAGCCCTTGGTTCGTCTTGGGGGTTCGGTGTCACCGATAGTACTAAACACATCAAGTAACCCTGTGAGCTGTCCTACGGTGGGTACATGCTTATCCCCGTACCTGTAACAGGACGTCCTCCCACGACAGTGACACCCCTTACTCTAGGTGTCAATAACTGTTCCATTTTTGCACTCTGCTGTATGGGTGCATGCTGTGACTGCCCTTGCAACAGATTCAATGGTGCTTGCTGTGGTTGCAAAGCCTGTTGCATTTTCGGCACTTGTGCTTGATGCACTGTCTGATCTTTGGCAAACCCATCCCTATTTTGGGAGCTATATGATGGAGGATAAGCTGTCCCCCCCTTTGAGAATATTCCATTCTGTACATACCCTTGGCTCCCACATGTTTGTGCGACGTGCCCTGTCATGCCACATGTCCAACATATAGGAGGGGCTCTTCTGACTAGCCCTGCTTGATTAAAACCTCCTTGCACATTTTGGTTATCATTCTGCACATTCTGAAACCCGTATTGGTTATTTTGAAATCCACCCTGATTATTCTGGGAACCACCTCTTCCTCTGAGACCCATTCCTCTGCCTCGCGGAGTGATCCAATTCCATCCTTGATCAGTTTGGGGTTGATTATTTGCCTGCGATGTACCCACTGCTTGCTGCCTTCCCAGCTCTTCTCCGCCTGTCAGTACCGCCCCTTCTATGGTGTATTTTCACAATTTCTTCTGAACTAACGTAGCTAACTCGAGTTTCCTAGCATCTTCCTTCTTCTTATTGTTCTCATGTTCCATGATGCACGATAGTCAACTTTATCTCTGCCCATGGCTTCGCTTCCATTCCCACTAACTTTTTGAGCTGTCTCTGTATCTGCTCTGGCAATACTTCACACAAAATGTCGTAAAATACTGGCACTGATTTCCCCAACGGCTCTCTCATTTCCAAAGTCCACTGTTCCTGAATACTTTGAATGTAAGCAAGCGGATCTTTGTCATCTTTCACTTTATGTACCATAATTGCACAAATAGCTGACATATCATGATACTGTAACCTGGGTGATCCTCAAACATCTGCTCTGCAATTATGAAATGGCTTTCCGTCGTGAGCTGTGTTTTGTGCTGTGACACTTTAGTAACCTGCTCTCATCCAATGTCATCAGCCCTTTCCCCAAGAATGGCTGCTAGGAGAACTTTAATGTCCCCTATGTCTAAAGTATTTCTCCTGTCTTCTTTTCTAGCTCATACATTAATTTTCCCGCACCCGCCGTCAAACTTGGGAGTTTACATCTTAAATTATCCCTGTCCATTTGGGACCAGGGGATATACTGCGGTCTGGCCTCCCCTTTGTCCAATAAGGGGAACTGCGAGAACCCAAATCCACAATTGGCTTCCATCGTCTGCCTATCCATAGTGGGTACAATGGTTCCTGATTGCCTTTTACCTGGCAATTACCTCAACCTGTTCGCATATGGTGGCGATTCCCCCCTCTCACTATGCAACCGTTCTTTAAGTTGATCTGGGTATGCCATGGGATGTGGCATCTTATCGTTAGGTTGCACTAGATCAGACCATCTCACTTTCTTGTCTGTCTGCAAACATCCCTCAGGACCGCATGCACATTCTCTCTCCTCCCCACGGAAGGTTTCTCTGTCTTCTTCTGACATATCTAGTCCTCAACTAGTATGGCTTTCATCCTTTTCATCCCTATTTAAAGTCAGCCTGCCTAAACACAAGGCTCTATGCTCGAGACTAAATCCATCCTGGCCTTGTGACTGGGCAACTATAGATCGATCTCCTTTTCCTCTACTTTTGCCGTCATCTCCTGAGAAGCCCTCCTCACCTGATATGCTTTATTGATCCTATCTCTGATGCTTCCTATTTCAAAATTCCCATATGGGTTTACCATAGATGGTCATAGCATTACTCTGTGCGACGGGAGAAACTCTTCTATGTCACATCATGATATTACTGGACTCGGTTCCATGAGCTCTTTCTCAATGTGATCAATATTGCATGCCCTCTGTCTCCTTTTTCGCTCCATTTCTTCATCTAATTTCCTTTGCTTCTTTGCTTCCTATCTAACCGTTCCCTCTTCTTGTCTTTTTTCTTCCCTTCTTTCGTTGGCTCTATGCACTTCCTCTTCCCTTCGTCTTTGCATTCTTTTGTCCCATAATTCTGGGCTTCTTCCTCTTCTCTCTTCTTTTCTAGCCTATCTCGTTCTTCGAATTGATCTCTGCCTTTTGTCATACTTCATTTGCTCCTCTGCCCTTCCTTCCTTTCTTAGCTGCACCTCCTGATACATCTGCTCTCATCTTTGTCTACTCTTCATTTTGTACTCATGTTCTTTCAACTGTTTCTCTCGTTCCCTGTCTTTTCTATCTTGTTCATCTTGATCTTGCCTTTGCCTTACTTCCTCGATACTTATCCCATTGAACTTGAGCAATATCTGTCCAACCATCCATTAGTTCTGTATGTCATAACCTCATCAGCTCTATCCTTTTCTCCTTTCCATCTCTTAATCTCCCATTCTATATCTACAGTCACATTTTGTTGTTCACATTTCTCCTCTTTGTCTTGTAAGACCTTAATGGTCTCCTCTTTTCCTTTAGCCTTTTCTGAGCTATCATCACTGCTGTTAGCAGGCGGTTCATGTGTCGGATTACTATATCCTGTCACCACCTTTAATTCCATTAATGTATACAATCCTTCATCTTTTGTACTATTGTCATTTATTTCAGGTGAGGTAAGAGGAGCAGAAGGCTCAGCACCTTCCTCCCTACACTGATTAATCATCCAATCATCAGGAGGCGGATCTTCTCGTTCCTCCTGGTACATTTCCCAGAGCTCTAAACTAGCTAGCCTTTTCTCCAATTTCTTCCCTCTGTACGCAGCGTGCAAGTATGTGGCCATGTTTTGCAAAACTGCTTTTGACAGCAATCCGCCTTGCGACCATGGCATGAATATTTTATCTGCTGTACCCTTGACCCATTCCACACTATACTGTTTGAGCTTGGGTGCATATTTTTGGCAGTGTTTTGCCAAGGTGCATCAGTGGAGTAACACCCCCCATTGCCACAAGTCTCAATTGACTGTCGCTACACCTTTGCCGCTCAAAGCCTCTATTCTCTCAGTTACTCCAATCTGCCTATTGAGTCGGCGCTGACAATGACTAAAAAGACAGATAACAACTTTTTCCTCTTTAACCTCACAATTTTACTTTTGTCGTTCCTCGAGACCTTTCTTCAACTTCAAAATATACAAACAAACAGACTAGTGAACTTCACATATATCTTGTCATGACACTCCTTTTCTCTTAGTACCTTAAATACTCCAACTGGAGTTTGAATCATTTCCTCTCATAGACCTGTCTATGTGCCGCCTAAGTACCCACTTGGGTTTTGAAATGACTCCTTCTAAAAGCTCCTTGAGTTTAGGACTCTGGGCTCTTTTTAATGCTCCTCGTCATATAGCTCTGATGCTCCTTGTCATATATTAATCAACCCCCTGTTACTTTATACTTTTACCACAATCCCCATTCCCTTATTTTGCCAGTCCCCTCAATCTACTCACCATTCGCCTTTCAGCTCCTGACCCTCGGGATCATCTCCTCCTCCAATCAGCCACTGTCGCCTTCGGTCTGCTCAGCACCTGTGGAAACCAGGAAGGATTTAGTGAAAGAGGTACCCGTCCCACCCATATCGTCTTTTCTTGCAAGAGTTCTATATCGGCTACTCTCCACAGGAAGCCTTCCGATCCTCCAGCTAAATAGTGGAGAACGCCCAATGTTCTGAAATTCTAAAAGCCTACTGGTTGATGGGTCTTTTTAACCATCCTCTCCTGCTACCAAGTCAACACGAGGTCCTTTAAGATGAGGTAAAGGTATCTGAGACAGTTGGGGATGCAGATCTTACTCATACATCAATAATCAGACCAACTCAGTGTGGGATGTTTTGACCCACTTTTGCTCTGCTATGCGGCATCACTGTGTTATGATGGTGCCAGAAAGCAGCAAAATCTTTGTGCGCGCCAAAACCTCTGAAAATCACGCTTTGCAAGGCACAAAAAGATGGCTGCCAATCTGCCACGCATGTTGTCAGTGGTGGAACAGAGCTTTTCACTCCTGAAATATGTCACTGGGCTCCACAACAATTGAAAATGGAGTACAGAAGGACAAAACAGTGCTTTGCTAAGTGAAACCGAGAATCTTGCTTTAAATCCCTTTTTCTTTGTTGCTGAAACTTCAGAATGCCGGTACAGAACACCCTCAAATATCGAAAATTCTTGTTGGGTGCTACAATTCACTTAGTTTAAGAACTCATTGTGAACTTACAAAGTCCTGAAAAGCTGAGAGCATAAAGAAATTTCCACAGCAAAAGTGGCCTGTCTGTGGATCTGTCAACAATCTCTGGGTGCACTACCCTGGGCCGCCTGAATGACAACTATTAGGAGCCTGCCTAATTAAACTGATAGTAACCCATATTGTAATTGTTTTGATCCCATGGTTTGAAATCTTCAATGAGAATTTGGCTGTGATTTGATACAACAAGTTTGTTTTTAAGCTAAGGAAAAAATCAACAGAGTTAACAATTAAAACTGGCTGAGGCTACCAAACTGGAATAAAAGGTTTCTCACAGAAGGAAGGTATTTCCCCACAGCAGGAAATCACACAAAAGCTCTAATTATGGGGTTGGGAAAGAACCTGTTCTCCAGAGGCATGAGGAACAATGACCAGCTGCAACTAAGGAAATGCGAGGTGTGAGGACAGTCGTAAATAACCTCTGCCAGGAGAAAACAGGGAGGAGACTGCTCATGAACTGCAAGGAGACAAAAAGAGACGGATCCAAACAACCATCTGTGGCTGAACATTAACAAAGAACACATGTTTAAAAGGCTGATAACTTACTGTTTAAAATTGTGAAAAATATCAAAGTAACAGATTTGTGAATCTAAATTTGGCTGCATGTTTCAAGAGGTGGCGACATCGTGTGACATGTTCTGGAAAGAAGCGGCAAGAAATGTGATTTTACGTAAAATGTATTTAGGCTAGAATTATGAAACTTTGTACACTTATGCCCATGTTAAACGTGCACACTTGTAGAAATTTGCTTAAGAATTGGACATTGTGTTCCTGATGAAAAGGGCAAAATTCTGTGAAAAGCAGAGACAAGATCCCACGGCTATGGGGTTTTGAGGAGTAGCTGCTATATGTAATCTATATATGTGATTGTTATAGAGGTTGCACATGTGGAAATATGGATTCTGCCAAAAGTAGATTTTGTGTCCCAGGGGCTAGGGGTGGATTCTCAGCCTCATAAAATCGCACCATAAAGGTGACACTCTGTTTCTCTCCTCCTATCAAGGAAGAGAGTAGACTCTGACCCAATCACCTGTCAAAAGGGGCAAGCTTAGGCTAAACCGGCCCACACACACCCCCTTTATCATAGCATAAATAGAGACAGCTCACCACACAAAAGGACAGACAGATTCACTCACTATCCCGATGCTGGTGGAGCACACTGCTTCTGAACTCTACATATTCCTTGGTCCAGACTCCAGAAACTTGGAAGATCAGAAACCCATTGCATAGCTGAACCATTTTCAGCTAGGCCTCAAAATTCCAGAACCAGAACCCCAAAAACCTAAGGGGAAGCATCAAAATACAGCGGGGCTGCGCTGTACTGCTTGCCTGCTGAAAATAAATATCATCATAACCAGAAGGTCAGATCCAATCCAGGCCTGTGCTGTGCTGTGACCAGCGGGCCTTGCAGATCGAGTCCAGTCCGGTGCTGTGCTGTGACCAGAGTTTCGTGCAGATCCGATCCAGTCCGATGATCCCAGCCATCTTTCATTAACCAGATCCCATCCCCTGACCAGAATTGATGGTCCAGAATCCTGACGGTTCCATTTAAAAACATATCCAGTGAGTATCTATAGAAAGAATTGTTACACTGGCATATGTATTTTGCATAGTCAACCCCTATCTTAAACCCATTCTATCTGGTATTCAGAAACTGTATTGTTAGGAGTATTTTTGAATTTTCTGAACTCTCTATCCAAACCATCCTATCTTCCTCCTGTACTAGTATTGGTAAAATTATCTTTGCGCTGATCTTTTCTCATCTGAAGGAGGTGAGTTTCCTCTGCAGGCAGTCATTCTGATCAAGTGACTGTGTTCCTGTGTGGTATTCATTTTGTTCACAGTCATCCTCTAGTGTAAGAAACTCTTTTGTCATTTTAAAAGTGCATTCCTGTTTTCCATTCTTGCGCCTATCTCGATAAAAAACCCTCTCTACTAAAACATCCATAACTCCCCCAGTTCTTGTGCTAGAAACAAAATTTCAACTACTGCTGGTAGTTAACATCCACAGCATTAAATAACACTTAAAAGCGCATTCAATACGGCTCTCCCGTTATTGCGAATATCGCGCAGTGAAAAGTTTGCAGCGAATTTCCGCTTAAAAATTTAAGAATTTTGGGAAATTCTTACACGTGTAAAACAGCTTTGATTGCTTCTGACTTGAATTTTAAGATTTCAAATTGTTTCTTGGTATTAAATCATTGCTTGAGTTTGTGTGTAACTATCCAAAGCGGCTCCCATAAGAATTTATAACAATTTAGCAATTTTGACCTTGTTTGGTGTTTTTCCCCAGTTCACTCTAAAGAGAACTTTAAAAGCCATTTTGACAGCTTGACAGTCAATTCCGTTTTCTCTTGTGTTTGAAAGAGGGAACGTGGGATTGATATTCTGTTGAATTCTGCCTTTCCTGAATACCTGTCCTCTCCTCCTATCTCTTTACATTGCCATTGGAGTTCGAGGCGTGTGCAGGGGTAACCTTTAACCACAGTGCTATCCGATCTGAAACAACACAAAAGTATTATTTTCTGTGCTCATTGTTTTGCTCACTACTTACTCCTTGTGTATTAAAGAGATCATTCAGTGTTACATCACCCCATTGTTTATATTGTGATAACATTTTAAATACATAAATAAATCTTTACCTTTGCAAACCAGCCTGATTCCTGGTTCATTGTGACCGGGGGGGGGTTCCAGGAGGAGGGTGTGATATGAGTGGTATATCGTCCAGAATAAAGAACTTTTAGACACAAATAAATAAGTATTTCAGCTGTGCACTACATGCTAGGTGTTGACTTGGGTGTATGCCGGATTGAAATCACTTACAGCTCGGGGGCTCGTCACGAGATCCTGAATTAGACATACCACTTGTGACAGTCTAACACAGCATGCTAACTGACGGGGTACATACACCTTGTTGGGTTACCATACTGTGCTACACTGTAAAAACACCCTTCAAAAGAAATACTCAAAGGAGGTGGGCCTGTTTTGCAAAAGTAAAAGTAACCCTGAGATAAGTCAGAAGGAAATTAATATTTCCGGAATGGCGACCCCGGTGGAAATCAACATGGCAAGGGAACACCTACTGCACACATTGTTTGTCAGGGGTGAATGGGTAGAGCAGGTTGAAAAAGTCTGGCTGCAGGAAATCAAGCAACAAGTCACTGCCATAAAATTAGATACATGTCAGGACCAGGGTTCATTACACCAGGCACTTAGTGAATTGTATATGGCCCCAAAAGTAAAAGAAGAGCAATGTAAAATTGACAAAATAGCGGCTTACCTATACCTCCACATTGGAGTAATACAGGAAAAATATGCCGAAAACCTAGATCTGGCAAAGAGGCAAGTACAATCCCTAGAGAAAACCCAAACTGATTTTGACTCTGCAGAGCAAAGGCTACAAAAGCGCCAAGAACCAGAGAGAGAAACCAGACAGTACCTGACAAAAGTAAAGGAAGACCTGGATCTCCTACAGCAAGAGAAGGTAGAACAAGATACCAAATTACTAACACTGCAAAAAGAGTGCCAAGAAAGGTTGGATTCTCTACAACAGAGCCAACAAAAGCTGGAACAGCAATTCAATTATAATAGAGCCTGTGCAGAGCAGGAAATTGCCCTGGAAAGGCAGATTGATGAACTAAAGGAGGAAAATAATAAATTAATAGTGAAGGATCTCCACACTCAAACAGATTTTGATGGGGAGCGCCAGAAATTATGTGCGTTTAGAAAACAAAGGGATAACCGGGATGCACAAAGGGGCTCTCTAACTCAGGAAAGGGATGCCTTAGGCCAGGAGGGCAGCCATTTAAAAACCGAGCTAGAAGAAAATCACCTGGCCGTTCAGGGACTGGGTGAACTTAAAATGGATTATGAAAAGCTGTTAGAGCATATCAGGAGGGTGGAAGATGCTCTGTCAAAGAATAATCAGGCCAGTAAGGACAGAACTCAGGAGGTGAGTCTCCTGCAGCAAAAGTTGGCCCAATACTCCCAATGCAGATAGGAAGCACAGAGAGACAATGAGGCTCTCTGTGAAAAAAATGACAGTCTCCATAGACAGATAGCCATCTATGTACAGGTTCCCAAGTGCTAGTGCCATCTTCTCTGATCAGGGAGACTTCAATGAGGGGGGAATCAGAGAACTGGATCCTCAGAAATATAACCTACCAAGAGATCAGGCAGTTACATTTGGTGGGGAATTCCATGAGACTAGGCCCACTGAGAGCGTACTAAAAACCTCTTCCCATCCAGGACAATGGGGGGGGGAATACTCAACCAATCCTGGGAGCAAGGAAGAGTCAGAAAACTCTTCTGAGCGCCACAGGTCCCAAGAGACTAGGCCCCCACATTCTGCCAGCCGTTCCCAAGCTCGCAGAATCTGGGAGAGTCTAGAAGATCAGACAGCCACCCCTGGTACCAGTACCTCTGAGTCAGAGGATGAGTGGACCAGGGTGACCAGAACTAAAAAGGCTAACAAAGTTAAGAGAGCTTTACTCAAGGATCCCCTGAAGCAAATAAAAGCTATTAGGAGCGTCATCACGCCCTATCACAAAAATGCCAAATATTTGGTTTGGGAGCACCTTGAATTATTTGAGCAGATGATGGAGGCTTTCCACCTGAAGGACACCCAAAGCTGTATTCAGTATGTAAAGTGGACATTTTCACCTGAGTACTCCAGCTTCTTTGCGGGGCTGGAGGATCAGAACCATTCCAGATGGTCCACCTATAAGGCGGCCATCCTGAAACATTTTTCTATTCATCTGAACCCTCAAGAGGCCCGCAAGGCAGACTACAACCTACAATGTGGGGAAGACCAGGCCCCACAAGAATTTGTCCATGAATTGAAACACGCCTTTGCGCAGACCACTAGAAGGGTGCGCAATGACAGTGAGGAATTTGTGAACACCTTCTTTCATGCTCTCTCTAATTACATTATGACCTAGCTAGTGAGGGACTTTCATGAGAAAAGATCACTAGACTGGGTCATTGAACAAGCAACGTGCATCTATGAAGTGCAAAAGCCAATAGAAAGTAAAAATATTAGCAAAAGCCCCAAACTAACCAACACCCCTGCTGTTGCTAAGGTGGCGGAGGTGAAGGTTGCCCCCATTTTAGATCTGGAGATGGGGGGCCTAAAAACCTTCCCGCACAGAATCCGACCAACCCCAGACCCAGAAGGCCCTAGGGCCAATCCCAAACAGGGAGTCAGCGAGGTAACCCCACAAATGGGACCCCTAACTCCCCTGACTACATCAGCCCACGCTATAAGGGCAACAGACCAATCCTGGGCTATGTGTGGACTCCCCCAGCCCAAGCAGGGGGGGTGTCCAACCAGACAGCCGGAAACCCAGGAAACTTCCCTCCTCACTTTCCCCAGGAGGGCAGTAATCTCCCAAATGCCAGACCAAATTTCTTTCCCTGGTACCTGCCAAACCTCAACTCCCAAAACAACCCTTCTTTCTTTCCCCACTTTCCTGAGCCTAGACAGCCCAATCCGGAAGAGGGGAGGCCAAGGGTGGAGGGTTACCTAAACTATCCTAACCAGGGGTATTATGCGAGAAGGGATAGTTATCCTTCCGGGGATCAACCCAGGGTAGACCACAGGACACCGTACCAACCAGAGGGGGTGTCTCAACTAGAGTGCCAGGTCCAGAACATGCGCACAGGATCTGGGTCGCATGCTGAGGGCTCAACAGAACCCTCAGATGAGAATGGCGGCTCAGAACTTCTCAAATCCAGGGTCTGGTGCTCCAAAACAATGATGGGGGAAGAACCCCGACAACCCACCGGTTCCCAAGGAGGAGGCACAACGCGAATGGGGGTGTAAAGCCTTGGAGGAAGCTCCCATCCCCATTCGTGAAAAGTCGCTGGAAACCCAGGAACTGGAACCAAAATCTCCTGCGCCCGAAAGTCTGCCACCCAAGGAGCAGAGGGTGGGTATGAGAAATAAAGAGCCTAAAAAGGCCCATTTTGTGGAGGAGGTGCAAATCTTCCAGTTTGAAGGAGAGGGGTCCTCAGAGGATTCTGGGAAAAGGATGTTCTCCTTCAGGGATGGGAGAACTCCTCCAAACAAAAAATGGGTCCCAAAGGATCCAAATCCAGGCTGGGTAGATGTGGGGACCGAGTTAAAACCACCCATCAACAAATCCCCTTGTTCAAAGCCACTCTGGTGACTGCCCCCAAAAAGGGGGGTACAACCCAGAATCAGAACCAGGGGAGTCCAAAACTTCCCCCATATCTAGCTGTCACCTTTTTCTTACAGGTTCCCAAGATCCCAAACAAAATCCTGCCCAAATCACCTCTCTATCAGTATCCAATGCAAAGAAATTCACCAACCAATTGGCCAAAAATGTGCCTTATCTTTGCCCCCTTGAGGAAAAGGAGGGAACATTTTATGCCCCGGTCCAAATATAAGGGCAATGTACAATTTTGGCACTGGTGGACACTGGATCCCAAGTCACCCTTCTGTCAAAAGGGCCTTTGATCAGCTGAATTCGGGAAGGGGTGTGAAATACCAAATTCCTCTCATCCCTCTTCCTGGACAACTTCAGAACTTCGATGGGAAGGAAATTCCTGTCGAGGGGGCTGCAGATTTAGACATTAAAATTGGGCAACACAAGGTGAAGCACCCGGTCATAGTTGTGACTCCAGAGGGCACACCATGTTGACTAGGGAATGACATCCTGCATAGATTGTCTCCCCTCATAGATTGTGTAAACAAGGTCCTCTGGACCCAGACTAACCGAACAATAAAATTGAAACAGAGTGTCAACCATGTTAGTTTAAATGGCACATGCCACATGGTTGAACAAAAACCTGACCAAATTGAATTTCACTTCCAGAATAATCAAATCCCAGACGTGACAGTAATTGCAGTAGGACAACAAACTGGTAATGAAAATCAACCTTCCTTCCAGTCTAAGGTGGCATTCCACACTGGAAGGAAACACTCTGAAATTCTATACAAATTCACAATCCGAAAATCCCATTCCTATAGTCCAAAAAGATGAGAAATCAGCTCAAAGCTTGGCCGATATTCAGAAAATTGGAGAACAGATGTTCATCCCTATTCAGTTAAATGAGGGGAAGAACTCTGTTCTCACCCGAGTACGTGTGAACGGTAAGAGCTTCATCAGCGAGGCCATGTTCCGCAAACTCAAAAAAGATCCAGCCATTCCCTCATTTAAACTGTTAGACAAATGGGAAATGGACCTGGAAACACCCAATTCCAAACATCTCCTACCTAGCAGGTTTATGCTCAAAATTTCCATAGGCAACAAGAGCATAGTCCATAATTGTTGGGTCGTGCGAGATGTCCCCGTTGCATTTTATTTAGGCAGTGACATTCTCAATCGCTTTGCCATTAGTTTGGACCTAATAAACTTCAAAGCTTGGTCCCGATTAGCGGGTAATCCCATGGACTTTGATGACCCAGAGAAAGCATTTTGGTCAGCTCAGCTGCTGCCATATGCAGTTGAAATTCAGATTGGAGAGGAAGTCACCATCCCAGAACGGACCCGACAATCCTCACTTGAAGTAAAAATTAAAAGAGGACAGAAACTGAAAAATTCTGACACCTATGTGCATCTCAATGCTCACTTCCAACAGCAGAGGTTGGGGGTAAACCCAACACCACTAGTCAACATAGAACACAACACCATTCCAATAGAGGTGCATAACAGCGACCTAAAGAGTATCACTATGGGCGCCGGCACCATTATGGAATGGCGGTTGATGACTGACATTTTTTCATAGGTTTAGGTATGAAACTGTTAGGACCAATCCCCAAGGACTGTTTTGAGAGTGATAGCGACGATGACACAACACCAGACAGGATCTTCACCCGGCATGGGGAGAATTTCCTGGTGTATTCTTCCTGCCCTTATGGTAAGGAAGATGTGACCTGTGACTTCAGGAGGGATGAGGTGATCTTTCAAGTCCACAAGGACTGCCTTCCCCACCTGAAGCCATTAGTCCAAGTCAATACCCTGACCAGGGACTTCTCCACCCAGCTGGAGGAGGCTGCTGAGATAGCCAAACCAGAAGTCTTTCCAGGCTTCAGGCAGATGGTTAAAGAGAGAGTCAATCTAGCTGATGCCTGCGAGTCTCTGGAGCAAAAGCAAAAATTGAAACACGTTTTCTTAGATTTTCAAGATCTCTTTGCGGTGGACTCATATGACTGTGGTCACACCAACATCCACACAACAACATTTCCCACGGACCCTGGCATGACTCCAGTGTTTGTGAAGCAATATCGCTTGCCTCTCGCATCAATGGAGTCCCTTACTGAAATAATTAAGAACCTTGAGTCCCGTGGGATAATTTGTCCAGTCCACAGCACCTTCAACAATCCGGTGCTGGGGAATTTGAAACCAAACGGCCAGTGGAGACTCTGTGCTGACCTGAAGGAGCTCAACAAACGGGTACATACTTCCCGATGGCCTCTTCCCTACATAGACCAAGGGCTGGCCCAGATCCTGGGGTCGAAGGTATTCACTGCCATTGACCTGAGCAATGGGTACTGGGCTGTAGCTGTCAGTGGGGAGGGCCAATACAAGCTGGCCTTTACCTTCGGGGGGCAGCAGTATGCTTGGACCCAGACTCTCTTCAGATACATCAACTCAGGCAATGAATTTAACATCTTTCTACATAAGGCCATGCCTGACCTGGGTGAAAGGGGTAACCTGGCCTATGTAGATGATGTTCTAGTCAAAAGCTCAACTGTGGAGGAACACATAGCGGAGATCCGTTATGTTCTGACCCAGTTCAGGGCTGCCACAGCAAAACTCTCTTTCCGAAAGGCACAGTGGTGCAGAACCCGTGTCAATTTATTGGGGCATGAGATAACTCCTCAGGGTCTCTGTCCCCAGGAAAAGAAAGTAGAAGCCCTCCAGAAAATCAAAGACCCCACCACTCTGCGGGAACTAAGGAGCCTCCTTGGACTAACTAATTACAGCAGAAAGTTCAATGAGGATTACGCAGAGATCACAAGAACCCTGGTCCATCTTTTGAAGGGGGGGTCAAGTGGGAGTGGGGTCCAGAACAAGCCCAGGCAGTAAGACAACTCAAAAGAAGCCTCTCACAAGCACCTTGCCTAGCTTACCTTGTAAAAAACAAGGATTTCTACTTGGAGACAGGGTTCTCAAATACATGCTTGACTGCAGTATTATATCAAAAGCATGACAAGGTCAATAGAGTAATCTCCTATGCGAGTAAGACTTTATCCTCTGTGGAGGAAAAATTCAATGGTTGTGAGAAGGCACTCCTGGCAATGGTGTGGGCATTGAAGAATTACTGGCTGTTTATCCAGAGGGAACACATCATAGTGGAGACTCCACACCAACCTTTGCAATATCTTGAAAGTGACAGAATCCGGGCCGGAAATGTGAGTAATTCCCAAATTACTTCCTGGATTCTGTCAATGCAAGGCTTTCCTGTGGAGGTCAGATATGGCCAAAACAAGAAGAGTCCCCTCACTCAAGGTCTGGCTGACTTGCTGGATTGTGCCAGAGAAAATTGTCTCGAGGACGAAAGTCTTAAAATCAAGGACAACATGGAGGCATACCTGAATTCCCCACACAAGGTCTATGAAGAAGACAAGTGTGAGGGAATGCCCACTGTCTATGTGGATGGATGCTCCTACCATGTTGACAACAACGGGGAAAAGGAACTTGTGGCCGGCGTAGGGAATGCATGGGTGAATAATGCCCAGAACCCTCCGCTGGGTACAAAATCGGTCCAGCATAAAGCATTCCTCACTGCTGTCCAACGCCAACTCCACAAACTAGTCATAATCACTGATTCAGATTATGTACGGAATGGGTTCATAGAGCACCTGGTTACTTGGAAAACCAGAGGCATGCTATGTGCTAATAATAAACCTTTAAAACATGGGAAATGAATACAAAATATTGATGATCTGGTCACCTCAAATGGGATGACCATCTACTGGAAAAAGAGCAAGGGTCATTCTAAAGTAGAGGGACCAGACAAAACTGGAAATGACCTAGCTGATCAGCTGGCTAAAACCAGAGCCATCCAAGGGGATCTACTTGAAATCGAGTCCCTGTTGGGGGAAATCCAGGTCACTGCTATCAGTAGGTCCCAGACAAATGCTAACAATGAACTCTCAACTGCCAATGGTGTACAGAGACCCTGAGATGCTGATTTGATTACGGCTCAAAATGGGGATCCAATAATTGGTCAATTTTATCAACGCATTGAGGACCCTGAGAACTTTCCCCTGACAGATACCGATTACATTGGGAAAGAGGACCTCAGAGTGTTGATGAAATGTCCAAAAATGTTCCGAATCCAAGACGGTTTGTTGGTGGGAAGATCCGTAGCCGGCCATGACCAGTGGGTGTTCCCTACCTCATTCCGAAGCCTGATGCTAAGTCATGCCCATGATGCGTCCACTGCTGGACATCGGGGGTTTCATACGACATTAGAAATCTTCTGAGAGGTTGCATACTGAATGCGCATGGGGCAGGACCTCGACCAATACTTAAAGGGGTGTCTTGTGTGTGCACAATTTCAGCCAACATCACTCACACACCGTGTTGCCCTCCAAAAGAGGGGGATGACACTGCCTTGGTCAGATTTACAAGTCGATTTTATCGGGCCCGTGATTCGCTCTGCTAGGGGGAACAAGTACATGTTGACCGTAACATGCTTGTTCACTAAATGGGTGGAATGTCTCCTGGCCCCAAATTGCAAGGCAGAAACAGCAGCTGCCCTGATGATCAACTACATCTCCTCACATTTTGGTCTACCCCAAAGGATTGAGTCAGACCAAAGTAGCTACTTCACTAGCAAAGTGATGACAAAGATGTGGGAGATACTTGGGGTCAAAAGGAAACTACACATCGCCTACGGCGATCCTCTAATGGTGGAGTTGAGAGATACAACAAGACTATTGTGAGCATATTAAAAAATGTTTGTGGCAGATTCTGGGCCAAGTTGGGACATTCGATTACGCTTTTTCCTGATGGCCATCAGATCTCCCCCTTCTCCGGCAACAAAAATGTCTCCATTTGAGCTGATGACTGGACGAAGGATGGTGCTACCCCAGCATCTGCTCTACAGAACCCAAGAGCAGACCTTGATAAATGCCTCCTCAACACATGAGTATGTTGAGATTCTGAGAAAACACCTTCAACATGCTTTTGCCTATGCTCAGCGGAATCTAGAAAGATCTGCAGACAGTATGAAGACCCACTATGACCTTAAGACAACTAAAAAAGAATACCAAGTAGGAGACTGGGTTTACTTGTACAATTTCCAAAGGAACCAAACCAAACAGCGCAAATTCCTCCTAACTTGGCGGGGTCCTTTTGAAATTGTAGACAGAATCTCATAAGTCGCCTAAAGAATCCACATCCCAAAGGGCAGTTTGGCAGAAGGGGAAGATAGGTGGGTCCACATCAATCAGCTGAAGAGTTGCTATCTCAGGCATACTTTTCGGCAAATAGAGGAGCCAACCGGAAACCCAGAGGGGGACATTCCGGCCACCTAGACGAATCCAACTGTTAAAATTAGTAAATACAGACGGGGAATATTGTAAATTGTATTCAATGTATTCATCTGTCCCACTACACAAGTAGTAGTGGGGACATTTCCATAACCATGCTCTGTTCTGTCTCATAGCATTGGAACCAAGAATTTCTAATTACCAAGGAGGACCACTCGGGGACCGGGAGGAAAGACCCAAGGAGCCCGGAGTTCGCTCCATACTCCCAACCAGAACCGGTGAGGAGAGCATGTCGATCCAGCACTGATGGGAGAAGCAGACACATTTCTCCACCTGGACCAAAGAAGAAAAGAACATCCCAATCTGCTGACTTCCCCTTGACGGGCGGTCAAACTCAAGTTGGGAGGGGAGCTCTGTGGGATGTTTTGACCCACTTTTGCTCTGCTATACAGCATCACTGTGTTATGATGGTGCCAGAAAACAGCAAAATGGCTGCAAAACCCTTGTGTGTGCCAAAACCTCTGAAAATCGCGCTCTGCAAGGCACAACAAAATGGCTGCCAATCTGCCACGCATGTTGTCAGTGGTGGAACAGTGCTCTCACTCCTGAAATATGTCACTGGGCTCCACAACAATTGAAAATGGAGTACAGAAGGAAAAAGCAGTGCTTTGCTAAGAGAAAACCCAGAATCTTGCTTTAAATCCCCTTTTCTTTGTTGCCAAAACTTCAGAATGCTGGTACAGAACACCCTCAAATATCCAAAATTCTTGTTGGGTGCTACAATTCACTTAGTTTAAGAAATCATTGTGAATTTACAGAGTCCTGAAAAGCTGACAGCATAAAGAAATGTCCACAGCAAAAGTGGCCTGTCTGTGGATCTGTCAAAAATCTGTGGGTGCAGTACCCTGGGCCACCTGAATGACAGCTGTCAGGAGCCTGCCTGATTAAACTTTAACATCTATAAACTGAAATCAAATGTTTGCAATCTAAGAGGCCTGTTACTGATAGTAACCCATATTGTAATTATTTTGATCCCATGGTTTGAAATCTTGAATGAGAATTTGAAAGAAAAGGGGGGTTTTGCTCTCCAGCTGCGCACTCACAAAAAGTAAATAAGCAGTTGCAATTATATATGAATAGTTTTAATGCAGCCTGACCTATGTTAATAATTTTTTGTTAAAACGCTTATACCTCAAATTTAGTAATTACAACTTGCCTAAGCCAAGACTAAGCCTCAGTAGAAGAGCATCCAGCTCGAAACACGTGTCAGGCTGCATTAAAACTATTCATATATAATTGCAACTGCTTATTTACTTTTTGTGAGTGCGCAGCTGGAGAGCAAAACCCCCCTTTTCTTCCACTTCCCTAAACCAGTGGGAACTTGGCAGGCTCCCACCCAAGCTCTCAGCCGCAGCCCTTTCACAGCCGCATAATTTGCTGACTTATGCGCTGTACCCTGTTGGCTTTCTGCCACCCTTTTTCTTTGAATGAGAATTTAGCTGTGATTTGATACAACAAGTTTGTTTTAATCTAAGGAAAAATTCAACAGCGTTAACAATTAAAATTAAAACTGGCTGAGGCTACCTAACTGGAATAACAGGTTTCTCACAGAAGGAAGGTCTTTCCCCCCAGCAGGAAATCACACAAAAGCTCTAATTATGGGGTTGGGAAATACCCTGGTCTGCTGAGGCATGAGGAACAATGCCTAGCTGCAACTAAGGAAATGTGAGGTGTGAGGACAGTCATAAATAGCCTCTGCCAGGAGCAAACAGAAGGAGACTGCTCATGAACTGCAGGGAGACAAAAAGAGGCGGACCCAAACAATCATCTGTGGCTGAACATTAACAAAGAACACATTTTACAAAGACAGATAACTTACTGTTAAAAATTGGGAAAAATATAAAAGTAACAGATTTGTGAATCTAAATTTTGGCTGCACGTTTCAAGAGGTGGACAAATCGTGAGACATGTTCTGGAAAGAAACGGCAAGAAATGTGATTTTACCCAAAATGTATTTCCGCTAGAAGTACGAAACTTTATACACTTATGCCCATGTTAAACGTGCACACTTGTAGAAATTTGCTTAAGAATTGGACATTGTGTTCCTGATGAAAAGGGCAAAATTCTGTGAAAAGCGGAGACAAGACCCCAAGGCTACAGGGTTTTGAGGAGTAGTTGCTATATAAAACATGTAATCTGTATATGTGATTGTTATAGAGGTTGCACATGTGGAAATATGGATTGTGCCAAAAGTAGATTTTGTGTTCCAGGGGCTAGGGGTGGATTCTCAGCCTTATAAAATCACACCATAAAGGTGACACTCTGTTTCTCTCCTCCTATCAAGGCAGAGAGTAGACTCTGACCCAATCACCTGTCAAAAGGGGCAATCTTAGGCCAAATCGGCCCACACACCCCCCTTTATCATAGCATAAATAGTGACAACTCACCACACAAAAGGACAGACAGATTCACTCACCATCCCGATGCTGGCGGAGAACCCTGCTGCTGAACTCTACATCTTCCTTGCTCCAGACTCCAGAAACTTGAAAAAGCAGGAACCCATTGCATAGCTGAACCATTTTCAGCTAGGCCTAAACATTCAAGAACCAGAACCCCACAAACCTAAGGGGAAGCATCAAAATACAGCCAGGCTGAGCTGTACTGCTTGCCTGCTGAAAATAAATATCATCATAACCAAGAAGGGCAGATCCAATACGGTCCTGTGCCGCGCTGTGATCAGAGGGCCTTGTAGATCCAGTCCAGTGCTGTTCTGTGACCAGAGTGCCTTGCAGATCCGATCCAGTCCGATGAGCCCAGCCATCTGTCCTAAACCAGATCCCATCCCCTGAAAAGAAATGACGGTCCAGAATTCTGACGGTGCCATTTAAAAACATATCCAGTGAGTATCTATAGAATGAATTGTGTCACTGGCATATGTATTTTGCATAGTCAATCCCTATCTTAAACCCATTCTATCTTGTATTCAGAACCTGTATTGTTAGGAGTATTTTTGAATTGTCTGAACTCTCTATCCAAACCATCCTATCTTCCTCCGGTACTAGTATTGGTAAAAATATCTTTGCACTGATCTTATCTCAAATGTAGGAGGCGAGATTCCTCTGCAGGCAGTCATTCTGATCAAGTGACTGTGTTCCTGTGTTGTATTCGTTTTGTTCATAGTCATCCTCTAGTGCATTCTCTAGTGTAAGAAACCCTGTTGTCATTTTAAAAGTGCATTCCTGTTTTCCATTCTTGCGCCTATCCCGAAAAAACGACCTCTACTAAAATGTCCATAACTCCCTCAGTTTGTGTGCTAGAAACAAAAATGTCAACTTCTGCTGGTAGCTAACATCCACAGCTTTAAATCACACCTAATGCATTCCAAATCAATCCGGTTCTCCCGTTATCGGGAATATCGCGCAGTGAAATGTTTGCCGCAAATTTTCATTTTGGGAAATTCTTACACATGTAAAACAGCTTTGATTGCTTCCGACTTGAATTTTAAAATTTCAAATTGTTTCTTGGTATTACATCATTGCTTGTGTTTGTGTGTAACTATCCAAAGTGGCTCCCATAAGAATTTATAACAATTTCAGCAATTTTGACCATATTTTGTGTTTTTGTCCAGTTCACTCTAAAGAGAGCTTTAAAAGCCATTTAGCCATTTTGACAGCTTGACAGTCAATTCTGTTTTCTCTTGTGTTTGAAAGGGGAATGTGGGATTGATATTCTGTTGAATTCTGCCTTTCCTGAATACCTGCCCTCTCCTCCTATCTCTTTACATTGCCAATGGGGGTTGAGGGGTGTGCAGGGGGAACCTTTAACCACAGTCCTATCTGATCTGAAACAACACAAAAGTATTATTTTCTGTGCTAATTGTTTTGTCTTACTCCTTGTGTTTTAAAGAGATCATTTAGTGTTACATCACCCCATTGGTGATTATTGTGTACTTATTAAGACATATTGGGCCTCATTACGACCCAGGCGGTAATCTGCCGTCATTACCGCCATGGCGTAATGAGCGTTAACGCCGTGGGCCGATGGCGTAAAGAGCGCCACATTACAACCCATCGCGCACGAGCATTACGCCATGGCGGTAATGCAATTAACGCCATGGCGGAAAAGGCCCCTACCGGCCTCGTAAGTCGAGCAAGGTACACTTCCGCCACCGTAAGTAGCGGCCACCGTAATTAGCGGTGGCCGCAATTAGCGGTCACCGTAAAAAGCAGAACCGGAAATAGCGTCATTGCGGCGGAACGGGAAACAGCACGTCGGCCATCTTTAAAAACACAATCCATGCCATCCTACCGAACAACACCAGATCCAACCCAGACACCTGTCCCAACCAATCACCCACCCATCCAACTACCCAAAAATGCCTAAAGTTGTTAAGAAGGCATGTGACCACCAGCGCCAGGAAAGATTTAGCCGGGAGGAACTCTGCATGCTTGCGGAGACCCTGCAAGACAACGCAGCTGTCGTTTTCTCCCCGGAAATGACCAGGACAGCGATAGCGAAAAAGAAGGCCTTCTGGGCCCTGGTGGCCGAGCGCGTCAGCGCGGTGGGGACCGTACCCCGCACCCCACAGCAGTGCAGGAAGCGCTGGGATGACCTTCGCATACGGGTCAGAGCCGTCATCTCTGCGAACCGCAACCTTGCCCTGGGTACCGGTGGAGGTTCGGAATCCCCACTAAAACTCCAACCGTGGGAGGAGATTTGTGCAACCACGATTGGCATGGAAGGCATTGAAGGCGTCGGAGGGATGGAAAGGGGAGCTCCGACATCAGGCGATGAAGGTAGGTGCCTCAAACAATACATGCCATAGTCACTGCAGTCCATTCATGTGTAGCACAAGGTTGCCCTAGAGTGTAAATGCAACACATTAGCTCCACACTGCCCATAGCCACATGCGAGCACCACCCTGTATACACTGCTGGCACCCACATACCTGCATCCACATTCCACACAAAAAGGAGACAACCTGGATGGCCCTGCCTGAAATCTGCCTCATCTACTGACCAGAATCATGTCAATCATTGTCAATCCAAAGTCCGCAGACCCATCAATAACGCCCTCCCTCCTTTGCTCCACCACAGGCACAGATTCACACCCCGAGGACCAGGACACCCCTGCGACGAAGAGAGCCAAGAAGACAAATAATACCATCCCCGCACCCTCAACCTCAGCTGCAGTGAGGCAGACCCCACAACAAGCAGAATCCACTGCAAGCAAACCGGACGGGCCACCGGCAAGCACCCCTGTAGGCAGCAGGCCAGCAGCAGCAGCTCCACCTGTACCAACATTGCCTGCCACAGAAGGCACCGGGTCTGCGGCCAGCAGCAACATGGGAGAAACAGCTGCAATTGCTGCATGTTCAGACTCTGACATTGAGGAGCACGAAGTCAGAAGCCCCACTGACCTACTACATTCCCCCTGTTTGTCAGATGCCAGCCCCCATGAGGATCACACACAGGGGCACACAGAGGTAGAGGAGTGGCCTTCTACCCCATGCCCAGTCCTCAGTCCACAGGAGGGGAGCAGCCCCTCCATCACACCACCAGCAATGGGCATGGCCCAGCAGGGGCAGCAGTCCCTCGAGGACATCATAGAACGGCAGCAACAACTGTCCATGATGCTGGCTGAGCATGCCGCGGAATGTGTGGGGGCTAGGGCAACCATTGAACAGGCCACGGAGACCCTAAGGGCCGAAGTAGCGCAGAGCACTGCCACCCTGAGGGATGCCATGCAGGCCATGTCCAGGGACATCTGTGGTGAACTTGCCGGCTTGCGTCGTGCGCTCACTGAGCTCACCCACACCCTACAGGACGTGCATGCACGGGGGCAGGCAGGGACATCCTCCGCTGCCAGTTCTGCACAGAGCAGCCCCGTCCGACGTTCCGGACGTAACCTGCGCTCCACAGCCAGGGGTGCCCCGGGGGCCGGGAGAGGGGGCTTGTAACAGCCTGTGGCCACTGTCACAGGCATCTGTTGACACCTACATGGGGTGTGTTGGGGTGTGCAGGGGGGAGGTGGGAGGGGGTGTGTTGGGGTGTGCAGGGGGAGGTGGGAGGGGGTGTGTTGGGGTGTGCAGGGGGGAGGGGGGAGGGGGTGTGTTGGGGTGTGCAGGGGGGAGGGGGGAGGGGGTGTGTTGGGGTGTGCAGGGGGGAGGGGTTGTGTCACAACGTTTTATGATTGAAATACCCTTTTTGCTTTCCCGAAATGAAATGTGTGGACATTTTCATTGCATATGTGTGCTTTATTGGTGTACAGTCCACAGTGTGCATGTCCCAGAGACACACAGTGCCCCAAGTGCAGTCTCCATGTGATACACACCAGCCGTGTGTGCTAGAAGCAGTGGTCGATGATACGTTGGTGCATTGCACGCCCCTCCTGTGCATCGCCTCCTCCATGGGGTGCCGCCATATCTGCACCCTCCTCATCCTCATCGTCAGGTGGTTGCAGTTCTGCGTCAGGGGGCAGGGGCACATTCCGTCTGACACACATATTGTGTAGCATGACACATGCCATGACGATCTTTGCCACCTTCTCATGGCGGTACAGGAGTGCCCCACCAGACCTGCTGAGGCTTCGGAACCCTGCCTTCAATAGGCCAAATGTCTGCTCTATGACCACACGAGTACGTGTATGTGCACGGTTGAAGTCCTCCTCGTGCTGGTTCTGCGGGTTCTGGACTGGTGTAAGGAGCCACCTCTTCAGGGGATAGCCTGCATCACCTGTATGTAGGCGAGAATGTATGTGTCAGTCATGTCGTCTGATCAAGAACATGATGTGCCACCATGGCTTGCATCCAACTGTTACTTTGGCTCACTTCTACATGCACTAATTGATTCATGCAATGCAACCAGTATATGCTCATGGCTCCCATGGCCTGTTTTGCATGCCATCACCCAATGTATGCAGAGGGGTTGAGTGCATGGTGAGTGCCCATCCACTGTGTCCGTTCATGCCGTTTGGTTAGTTGGCCTGGCACATGTCCTGTGATGGCAATGCGCACATCATTGCAACATTGCTGTGGGCCTCATCATGACCCCAGTGAGCAATGCTGATGTAGACAGGGACATTGTGGGGGCCCTGCTGTCTGTGTAATGGTGTGTTGATGTTTCTGTCCGTCATGTGCCTCCTTCGTGGGCAGTTATGGGGGACAGGCCTATCGGTTGATGGTGTTTGGTGACGTGCATGTAGGTGCTTTTCATTGTTGACAATGTGGTCTGATTTGGTAGAATGCACTTGCAGATGGTTGTGTCATGGTTGGGACACAACCTCATTCACACGGTAGGGCTGCATGCATTGGCTATTGGCTTTACTGGTGTTGGGTGGAGTATGGGTTGCTTCAGGGTATCCTCTGTCTCCGTTCTTTCTGCTACTCACAGCCAGGTGGAGTATGCATCATCCCCCCCCTTTCAGCCAGGTGGAGTATGCATCATCCCCCCCCCCCTTTCAGCCAGGTGGAGTATGCATCATCCCCCCCCCTTTCAGCCAGGTGGAGTATGCATCCTTCCCCCCGCCCCCTTTCAGCCAGGTGGAGTATGCATCATTCCCCCCCCTACCTCAGCCAGGTGGAGTATGCATCGGTACGTCATTCACCTGCCCACTTCCATGACATTGGACTCACCGAGTAGCCAGGATCTTGAGCCTGCATGTCGCTCCATGTAGCGTGGTATTGTGGAGTTCCTTGGGACCATGGAATCATGGGTTGATCCGGGGAATCGGGCACAACAATGTGTGATGATCTTGTTGGAGTCACAGACCATTTGCACGTTGATTGAGTGGAACTGTTTCTGGTTGCGGTACGGTACCTCCATGGCACGTGGAACCACCAATTCCACATGGGTGCAGTCGATGGCACCGATGCAACCGGGTATGCTGGCTAGTGCATGGAAACCCACTTTGGTGTTTGCAATCTCCTGGGCAGTCCGTGGTAATGAGATGTGGTCGTCTGTGTGCTTGAGGAGGGCATCGAGCACTTGGATGAGTGTTCGTGAGAATAATGGTTGTGAAATGCCATGCAAGTGCCCCACTGTATGCTGGTAGGTGCCTGTGGCCAGGAAGTGTAGTACAGACACTACCTTCAGTAGGGGTGGGATGGCGGTTGGAGTTTCTATCATCCTGACGATGTCGTTGTGTGTCATGTCTACGATGGCGGTGATGGTGTCCCGGTCCAAACGGTACAGGGTGTGGATCTGCTCAGCAGTGAGGTTGAATGGATTGGCTCTGATGCATGGGATTGGGGGCTGCCTGCGTGGTGGCACTGGCTGTGCTGGTGGGGCTTGCTGGGCCTGCCTTGCCCTCCTTCTCCTCCTGCGTCTCCTCTGTGCTGCCTGTTGTTGTTGTTGCTGTTGTAGCACTTGCATTGCTATCAGGTCCTCCAGCCCCAACATTGCTAGTCGTATTGGTATCATTGTGGAGTGTGACTGGGTGTGGGAAGGGGTGGGGTGTGATCTTTTTGTAGTTCCTGAGTCTGTATTGCCTTCACCTGTGCTGTTTCTGTGCACCTGTGGCAGCTGCATTCACTTTACATGGCCCTTTACGGTTGGTTCGCGATGGCGTAATTAGCACCATGGCGGTAAGTTACTTAACGGGCTGGGTGATGGCGTTAGGTGCATGTCCGCTTGGGTCGGCATTCGTGTACCTTTCCGCCATGGCGCTAAGTACGGTGTGGGAGGTCGCGTGCGCGCGCCCTTGGCGCAGTTAGCGGCAGCGTTAACTATGATGCCGCTAATGGCATCGTAGTTAACGGTCACGGGTCATGATCGGACCTGGTGGAAAATGATGGCGGTAACCATTTACCGCCATCGTTTTTCACTTAGCGCCAGGGTCATAATGAGGCCCATTGTAATACAATTTTAAATACATAAATAAAACTTTACCTTTGCAAACCAGCCTGATTCCTGGTTCAGTGTGACCGGGGGGTTCCAGGAGGAGGGCATGATATGAGTGTTATATCGTTCAGAATAAAAACTTTTAGACAAAAATAATAAGGATTTTAGCTGTGCACTACATGCTAGGCATTGACTTGGGCGTATTCCAGATTGGAATCACTTACATCAGGAAGTTTGGCAAAAACACAACTGTTTTAATTACACTTGTTAAAGTTAAAACAGGGAGTACAACGGGCATCAAAGGACTCCGCAAAGTATTTAATGTAAAGAATTCCTGAAAGCACTACATGAAAAAACTCAACTTTATCCTAAAGATTTGTCATAAGTGACGTCATACTACGTGTCAAAATAAGAAAATATACTAGGGGATGTGATAGGCTTAAAGGAAACATCTAAGTATACTTTCTATAAGGGCAGGGATCGTGATTGGGTCTCTAAGTTCAGGTGGACAAATAAGCCCACCCCAAGTGCAAGTCATCTTCCCTGTCATGACAATACACAAGGATCTATTGGCTTCTCAAACTATAGGGCTCCTTCCTATGTGGCCCTCTACAATTGGTTGGCACGTTTGTACCCTTCTGGAATATTCCACTCGCTAGCAGCACACAAGCTGGAAGTCTGCCATTCAATTAATGTGTTTAAACTTGGCGTTGCAAAGGCTCACTGTGCCTGAGCATAAAAGGAAGTCAAGGCATAGCCTTACATTCTGGTCCCGGTGTAGCTTGCCCCAAAGTCTATTTTCATCTGATTGTGTGACTAGAGACCACATTTTGAGCTGCTTTGTTGCATTTAATACTATTAAATTAAGAAAACCTGGCACTTCTAGTGTTTTTCCGTTACACCTCAAACAGGAGCTCGGCTCATTTCTCATGTTCATTGTATCTTCTCGAGTAGATTACAGGGCCTTTGTGGCCCGACTCTTTACACTGGCCAGGTAAGCCTTCTCGAACCTTCCTTCGCCATCAGCTGTTTTATTCTGCTGCGCCTCACTTTCAGCCCTTCCATTCACAGGGTCCAAGTTTGCTAAAATGCATCGCGGAACATCCAGATTCTATACACACACACACATTACTTGGCCGCGGAAGCGGCCATGTAGTTATGGTTAAGTTGGTGTTTCCATAGGAAGAGCACTTTTTGGGCGGCTTATAACTTCGCTCCCCCTGGACGAATCCTCACCAAACTTTGCAAAAAAAGTATATGGCCCACTTTGTTTGCAAAGTTTGGTGAGGATTCGTCCAGGAGGGGAAAAGTTATAGGGGGGGTCCCAAAACCTTTTTTTTTCCCCATAGACTGAATGGGAAAAAACTTTGCGCACGGCTACAGCCCGAACCGCTGTACGGATTTACAACATATTTGCGGCAGGAGTGGCGGCCTGGTCCCGAAAGCGTGCTTTTGAAAATTTGGTGTAAATCCGTCCAAGTTTTTTAAAAAATGACCAAAATGTAAGGCAAAAAAATTAGTGATATCTGTGTTCGCTTCGCGGACGGACTTCCCTGTTCGCTCCGCGGACAGCACCCCGATTGGCCCAGCGGCTTGCGTCATGTCCGCGGACATGCGACATGTTCGCTGATTGGGCGGCGTGATGCGCGTCAGATTTTCTGTCGCGCCCGCCATCTTGCATTTGCGGACGTCCGCGGACAGCGCGGTGAAAGTTTGTTCAAAATGTGTATTTAGTAGAGTGTGTTGGTGTGTAGAAGTCTTTGGGGAGGATGGGGGAGTATGAGATAGGTTCAAAGTTGTATTTTATTTATGTGCCAGACGCTTTTGTTGTGTTCGATTTGTCTGCGGACAACACGGCTGTTCTGGAATGTTCGTAAATAAACAGAATGGATTCGGTGTGAACTTGAAAGTGTTCTAAGAACACTTGTGGGGTCTTGGAATGTTTGCAGGGGGTGTCCTGGAGACATTGTCTGTATTGTTCGTTGGCAAGGTGAAAATGTTTTAAGAACAATCGCGGTGTCCAGAAATGTTTGTACATAAAGAAAATGGGGGTTTCCTGAGGACGCTGTTTGTATTGTCCTCTGGCAAGTTGAATGTGTCCTAGGACCTACCCCCTGTCCGCGGACATAAGAATGGTTGCAATGTTTGCATCTATGGGTGTGATATGCTGCGGTGGTTGTGGCCAGGGTATAGAATGTTGGGTGCATGGCCATTTGGCCATGCACCCAAGAGTGTATGCCCTGGCCACAACCACCGCAGCATATCACACCCATAGTGGCTTTTAACTTTGGGTCAAAAACTAATTTATAAGGAACAATGTTATAAGCTTGTATGGGTGTGATATGCTGCGATGGTTGTATTTATCTTGTTATACGTACTATTTGGTTTAGTGACAGGAGTCCATGTTTTTCTTGTTCATTTCTGTAATAAAAGAAAATAGCATGTTAGTATTAGTATTTTACAATGACTTATTACATTGTACAATCAACATTTTCTTCTTTTTATTGACCCTCATATTTAGTAGATTACAAACCAGAGTACTGTGCAATGTGCAAAGTTTCTGTGTTTGTTGCTAAAATCATTGGGTCTGTGGGAGAAAAAAATCCATGTTGGATTAAAAAAAAACCTTTTTCTGTTATGCTACAGTTTATTTATTTGTTTGTTTTCTGCGTTTACTTGTTCTTTCTGCCTAATGCTTTATGCATTGGATTGTTCCAGTTTTTGTGAGCAGTAAGATATTAGGTATTTGTTTGGATATTGTAAAATTTTGGCCCAGTTAGATACCAGTAGGCGTATTCTAACTGTTTATGTTTTGATATAATTTCGTGGTATTGATTTATCTGTTTGCATATTTGTAAATTTTGGGACAGTTAGATACCAATTGGCGTATTCTAACTGTCTATTTTTTGCTCTATTTGAGTGGTATTAATTTATCTGATTAGTTGTTGTAGAATCTTTGGGCAGCTAGATAGGTTTTGAAATATTGTGACAGTTTATATTTTTTTACTACAAGTGTACTTAAGGTTTAAGTACAGTTATCAAATTTTGGTTTTAAGAACATTAAATACGCATTTGTAAGATTAGCTGGTAATCTCTGCTTTAGAGTAACGATACTATCATTACATTCAAACCATCCACATTTTTTTTTATATATGCAGTGTAGTGCCCTGAGTTGTTTGTGGCTCCTGCGTGGTAGATTATACCTATTGTTGTGAAGGTTTTCCTACCAAGTGAAATTTGACCATGTGTGAATCCAGTCAGCTTGTAGTTGTTTTTCGTACCATCTGCATTGTAACGTAGAAGCATTAGTATTACGTATTTACTATGTGTTTATATTAGTAACGTGGAGCGATTATCCGAATTGCAGGTAGAACGTAATCTACCGTGGTTTGCATTTTGTACAAGTTGCTGAAATGGAACGGATTCACAATTAGGTATTGATATATAGACAAAGCGCTCATTGGGGATTTGTTCTTGTGTCACATTGTTGCAGAGAGTGCATGTATGTTTCCACATGTATGAAATCTGGAAGATTTCATTTATAGGTATGTTTTTGTTTTCCAGTACTAATAGTAAGTACATTAGAAATTCTTGTGGATCTTCCTGTGAGTTTATAGTGAATTTCACCATTCCAGCACAGTAGTCCAATTGTCATCTTATTCCAAAAACAATATACGTGTTGTCAGGATTGTTTGCTGCATTTCTGTGAAGTACTAACATTTGCAAACACAATGGGTCTGCACTGTGTAAGTAGATGTTGTCAACAATTGAATTGGTGGTAATTGAATTAGAATATTCATTGCTACATTTGCGTAGCAATTTACACCATCTATATTTGAGAATTTAAATGGTCCAGGTAGTTCTGTATCTAACTGCTTTTTTTGGAGTTTGTCTTCCTTCTTTAAAGAAGTACCTGGTTTATTTTCCCTAATTGATTCTTTTTTGCTTGTGGTACTTGATGAAGTTTTAGTTTCTTTTAGTCTCTTTGGAGGATTTGCAGTGACATCCTGTTGCATTTCTGTTTGATTTAGTTTTCTTTTAGAAAATGTTCCTTTTTGTGGAACAGGATATGTTTGTAGATGGGGGGTGTATAGTGAACGAAGTCTATTGTATTCTAAAATGCAAGGAATATCAGCATTTACTTTACTTGCATCAAAGTTTATTAGAAATAGACCGTCAATTGTACGTAGGCGTGACAGTGCTACGTAGCTCATGCCTTCTTTAAAGACTATGTTACCAATGTCTATCATTGCTTTGTCTAGGGTAAGACCTTGTGATTTATGAATGGTGACTGCTTATGCAAGAGTTAGAGAAAATTGTTCTCTGCGTACATACATGTCTTTGAAGAGAAGGAATCGAGCTGTTGAGCGTCCTATTCTTTTTACTTCTGAAAGTTTGGCAAAGAGAATATTGACAAACTGAATTTTGTTGTCACGTGGGTATGTTTGAAAGCCAACAACTGTACCCAGTGCTCCATTAACTAGTCCTTGGTCCACGTCAAGATTACGTTTAAGTATTACTCTGCAATTTAAGGATAACTTTAATATCTTTTCTAAGCCTGCTGTGTTTGAGATTGATTTTTCTAAACTATTTAGTCTTGCTGTGGCTTGGTCACACATGGGTAGTGTCATTCCATGTACATCTAGTTTGTCTGTGGCGCTAATTTCCATAATTGGTTGCATTTCTTTGCTTAACTTTATTTCATTGAATTTGAAACAGCTTGCAAGAGTTGGCATTAAGGCCATACAATTGACATTTTTGTGGGCTAATTGTTTCATAACATCTGTAGCACATGCATTATCACCATAAAGTACATGAATGTGCCAGGTTTTCAATATAGCTTCTGCTTCTCTAGAAAGTATACCAACTCTGATACTTTTTAAGATGTTGGCATAAGTGAGATCAGCAGATTGGCGCATGTTTTCTGTTAATTCTCTGTATTGGAAATGTTGCCAAAGGTTGACATTTCCAATGCTGCCAACAGTTTTACGCCAGAGTTTGTGTCCTAATGTTTTAAAAATAGGCTCACCTTTTACAGGTGTCAATTGAAGAAGATCTCCGAAAACATTGAAGTGTTTTCCTGCAAATAGCTCTTCATAGTTTGTTTTGAGTACTTCTTGTAATCTGAGGTGAATCAAAGCCAACATTAGGTTGGACACCATGCTCACTTCATCTATTAGTAGCATTTTCATTTGTTTCAATACTCTGCGTACTTCCATTGCAGCTTCTGCAGAAAGTTTGTAATAATCTAACTTGTTTCGGTGTTCTACTGGCAGGAGTAGTAATCGGTGTTAAGTGACACCACCTATGTTGTAGGCAGCTAAACCTGTGGGGGCAGTGACAACAGCTGACAGTTTGTTGTATGTCAATTGTTGAAGGAACTTACTGATGATTTTGATTAGGAATGTTTTGCCAGAACCAGCTTCACCACTGACATACAATAGTATAGGTTTGTAATTTTGACAGGTGCATTCTTTGTTTTCATGTTGCACACCATGTGCAATTTCTTTTGTTATTTCTTGAAAAATGCTACGTTGCTCTTTGTTTAGTTTTGATTGTAGTGTAGTTAAGTCTTCTTTATCTTCATAGTGACACATGGTGTTTTCTACTTCTATCATAGCTAATTCTGCCTCATTTGTTATTAGTGGTTCTCCCAGTGGTTCTTGGCTTCCTGTGACAGAAGGTTGACTACTGTCAGGAGTGTCCTTATCTAGTTGGGCCTGCAGTTCCTCTTCGTGTTGCTGTTCATTGTGCAACAATGTTTTGTACTGTGCAAAGGTAACATCAGTTATACTGCTTTCATTGGCTTCGAAAGCGTCTTCATATGAGTCATGGGTATCTAGTATTTCTTCTTCTTTTCTCCATGGTTTGAAGAGTTGTAGCAGGGACATGTAATATATTTCTTTATGTTGAGGAGTCTTTAATGACAATTTGATATGATTAATTAAATTTGGTTTGGTGAGTTTTACTAAGCTGCCATTACAGTTTGTCACTTTGTATTTACGGTTTTGCTCATCAGGTTTTATATTATTTTTGTATGTGTAGTTTTGGGCTACGTGGTATAGACACATGGTTTCCAAAGTGGCACTCCTGTTTGGGTAGTATGTGTCCAACAAATTGTTTTTTAAAATGTCTTGGCTGTTGGGATCATGTTTGGCTATTGTTTCTATATCTTCATATGATTTTAGAACTCTTTTTCTAGATTTAGCTGGACCAAGACTTAGCCATACTATATTTGCAGATGTACCATACAATGCAGTACCAGTAAATCGATCAGCTGCTTCATATGATCCACATTCTCTATGGGACAGCATTTTTATGCCCAAGTTGTATAATTTCTGAGACACTGTTTTATCTGATGACAGGTCATTTCAGAGGTCTTGGAGCTCTGTCTTTTCTGATTTGGTTAAGTATGCTGTGACATATCGTGCAACTGCAGTAGAATTGTCTGCAATGTACTGCACATCTATGTTTGCATTCCACAAGTGGGAAATGATTGCATTGTAATCATTGATATATTTTTCTTCTTCTTTTCATTTTATGCAATATGTATTTTTAGGTGACTTACCTTTAACACTATGTCTAACTTTTAGACATGAGGTTGTTCACTTGACCTGTATTTGTAACTGGTCTAGGGAAACCAAATCAGCATTTGGTGTAGTATTTCCCTTTGTTTTTGTATTTGCGACAACAATATTTGCCACATTTGTGTCTTTGGAATTGTAAGATTTTTGCATGAAGATCACTATTTGTGGATTCTGACGGAATTTCACAAGTGACATATTTTTCAATAAACTGTAAAACAGTGTCATCACTGTCTTGACCAAATTTAGGAGCATCTTTAATCCATAAAAGCATGTGGACATGTGGCGCTCCTCTGGCTTGGTATTCTTTTCTCCAAAAGAAGTGTTGCACTTCTCCAAGGGGAGGAACAGTTTTATTACAAATAAAATGTAGCATAGCAATGAAGCGATGGTGAAAATATCTTGAAACATTAACAGGATCCTGAGAACAAAGTTCTCCAGGTGTTAGTATATCTATGTTTGTTTTGTTTTCGTTTGATATGCGTAGGAAAGCATGTAAATCTTCCCATGCATATTCTGCGCAATTTAATGTAACAAACCAAGTGGGTGGGCCAAGGTTTCTGATCATAGAACGTACATCTCCATGGCGTTGAAACAAGTACTCTTTAGTACCTCGCATATTTGCTAATAGATTTGTAAGATTTGTCTGTAAAACCTCATCTTTTTGTTGAACTTTTTGTAATAATTGTGTGGCTGTCATATTTTGAAAGTGTGATCCTGATTTTAATATGTGTGCAACTCCGTAACGCAAAGTTGCTAGTTCACTTTCAAAGAGTAGGTGGAATATGTATTCCACATTTTGTCGAAATCTGGGATCTTCAGAATACATTCGTAATGAGCGATATTCTGATGCTGATATTTGAACAGGTCTATCATCGTATCTTCCTCCTTTGCCAGTAGGAAAGAGTAGAGGAAAAGCATGTGCTTCTATACTTTTTTCCCATATGCTGATTGGTGATCCTTTTGTTTGACGCATTTGGTACGTTTCCAGTGCATCTTCTATGGTGTCATTAGAGTGCAATGGGTGAATTGTATAATGGTCTAAAGTGTTTGCTATTGTAGCAGGATCTAGGAGCTCAAATTGACCGTTTCTTGTGTCTCTTGAATTATTTCAGTTGTATCTTTCAAGTTTTCCTCGATATTAATTTCTTTGTAATAATCATTATTCTCTTTGAGATATTGCAGGGCTTCTCTAACTTTATGTAAATCTACCAGCTGTTGCCAAATTGTAGCAGGATCTAGGATCTCAAATTGACCAGTTTCTTGTGTCTCTTGAATTATTTCAGTTGTATCTTTCAAGTTTTCTTCGATATTAATTTCTTTGTAATAATCATTATTCTCTTTGAGATATTGCAGGGCTTCTCTAACTTTATGTAAATCTACCAGTTGTTGCCAAATTCTTTTGTCTTTTGTAGGTACTCCATTTACCAAGATAATTAAAGATTGTTGCATTGGACGTTGCACTCCTAGAGTGTGCACATTTTCTTTTAGATCTAATGGTAAATACACTACTTTTCCACGAATACCTTTCACTAATTCAGAGGGAGGTAATTTTGCAGTTTTTGGTTGAAGGCGTATTATTGCTTGAAATGGATGAACTTTTTGAATTATGATGCTCTCATATAAATTAAGTTGTTGAAGGAGTTTTGGTAGTGGATGTAATTCCAAGTTATTTGAGATAGCACGTGAAGGAGTTTGGTTGTTGTCAAGTTTGGTAGTGCAGTAACTGCAAAGTATTATGGGGTCAGTTATTTCGTATTTGTTTTCTGATATAAGGTAGAGAGCTAATTCAAACCATTTAGAATCTTCATTGTCTTCTATTTTGTATGAAAGGTCTATAGTTTTTGTGTTACTTTTATAACACGTTCTGTGGCAACATACACACACGTGGTTTGGCACTTCAGCTGAAGTGCTTTGAAATTTTAGTATTTCTTTTTTGTATGTGTGTAGTGAAAGGGTGCCATGTGCAGATTTGTTACGAAGTTGGTTGACAGCTATTTCATCTTGTAAGTGGGTTTCATTTCCAAAATATTTTTTCTGTATATACTCGATTTCTTCTAGTAGGTCTTTTGGTGTACCATGTAGAAGAATGTTATTTAAATTGGCTAGTGCTAAAGCAGGACTTTTTGTATAATACAGTTTATAAACTAGATTCTTATACTTGCATGATGTGTTGATATCCTTTTGATATCATGGAAGGTTGTTTTGCAAGTAGCTCCTGATATGCAGGCCAACGAATGTCCTTGCAGTCCTGTGTGCTTGCGTACTGGACAAGCATCCATACTTTGCAGTATTTTAATTTTGATTTTGTCTTTGCTTTTCACATATTGATTGAGGAATAGGAATAAAGATTGGAACATTTTTTGGGAATGTTACACATTGACGTGCATGGCCATGTGTAAATTAGATGTTCTGATTCAGTCGAATGGAGGGGTAAATCTAAGTTTTCAGGGCATATTTTTGTAAGGAGTACTTCTTGTTCCATTATGGTATTATTAACTTTTTCATAACCTCGACCACTGCTATGTATGGCAATTGTGTTTGTTTGCTTTTGTTTGTACGATTCTTCATTAAAGTATGGTTTTGTGCTTGTAGTGTGACTCCATTCACCTCCACAGATATTTAAGAAGTTATTTCTGTTCACATTTCGTTTATTGAGAAGTCTTTTTTGAAGTTTAGTTATTAGTTTTGTTAGTGGTTTAATTCTGTTTAACACAACAATAAATAAGTTTCTTTTGAGAAGAATTGCACTGTCTATCAATGCCTCTAAGATTACTTTCCTACGATAGGTTTGAAGTGTTGAACCTGGTTTCTCTCCTGTTTTTATCAGATTTTGAAAGACTTTGTGACGGAACATTTTGTCTGATATACTTTTCTTGGTATGCTTACTTTGTACTATATCAAGATTTATAGAAGACGTTTTATTTGTAGTGATAGTTGATTTTCTGTTAAATAGTTTTTTGTGTCGTTTTTCTTTGTGATAGAGGAGGCAAAGTTTTTGCACTAGAAACTTCTTCTGTTTCACAACATGACTGTATTAGCTGTTGTGTTTCAACGTTTTTTACAAATTCTGCTATAGATGGGTGTTTATGTTGGAGACTTTTCTTTTCATTTGCTCTACTTCTGGGCCCTTTCTACGGAGTTGCTTTTTGGTGGGCATTCTGTAGCGTCTGTTGAAAAAAATACAGAAGGTATGGGTTGGGGTTTTCTGCAATGCATGTGTGTTGTGTGCATGATTGTTTGAGTAAGATGATAAAGATGTATGTAATGGTGTGTGATTGTGAATTGGGAAGTTGAACTGCCAGGGATGTGTATTCTTCAATTAATGTGTTACTAAACTGGGGTTCAGATGACAGAAAAAAGTAAGCGGTGGTGTGGAGAAGAATAAATAATATAGGTAAAGCTATACAATTAAAACAGTTGTTTGTTCTACAACATCTACATTCTAGCGGCTGAGTTGGGTAATTTGTGTGCCGAAAAATAGGAATTTGAGGGCCATTCTGACAGGAGATCACTGTTTAAGACGGGGGGATTTTTGGTCAGAATGGTGCAGAATCTCTATTTTTAGGCATAGAAATACCATGAATGCACCGTACAGTGCGTGTGAGTTATAAATCAAATATTATGGTAACAATCTACTTACTTTTTTTTCAAAAATGAGTAGTTTGCTTCTTAGTTGTTCTTTGTAAATCAAAATCGGCTGCTTCTATTCAGGAGAATGGGCTTCACTGCAATTGTAAAAGAAAGAAATTAGTAATTTGGTTGCTATATAGCACTGTTTTCATTTTAGACATAGATTTTTTTAAATTGAAATGCTCAGCGCCTTCCTGAAAACCATTAAAACTATATTATGACTAAGAGTAGGAAAGAAAATATCTTTACTATGGTTTGTGGAATTCATAATCTACCAACGTATAACACTATTCTTGTAACTAAGCTTTTCCACGTAATAGTGAGTCATTGTCAAAGCCTGCTTTTGCATGTAACAGTGAGTGAATGTCATAGTCTGCTTGTCCTATATAAGTGTATGTAAGTACTTATATAAACGAAAAAAATTAAAACCAATTATGTGTTTGTACAAATATTATTGTTTGAGATTTGATCATAGAGTGTGTATGTTATTTTGTGTGATTATATGTCGTGTATATATTTTATTTCAAAAATGTTAGTTTAATAGTATTTGCATGTGTGTGTGTGTATGAAGAAATTAAACGATATAAAGGTTTGTAAGTGACAGGTCATTTTAGGACAATGAAACAATGATCGTCCATTCATTTTTCAGATTATAGAAGGTAAAAGTCGGTTAGAAAATGTGTTCATGTACTGTGTAGAAAATATGCATACCTGTACTTTCTGTTCATGTATATGGATATGGACCAAGCTGCAAGTAGAAATATTGGAGATTTGTATAGTATTTCTCGTAGATCGTGGTTGTCAATGGTATGAGACTTGTACTCCGAGAGATACAGCGTACATTTGTAGTGCTGCTCTATGATGATGCAGTTACATGTAGAGTTATTGGATTTGATTGGTGGATGGTCATGTGATTGCTTAGCTACATCCAATGAGGGAATGGCACAGAGAGTGAAATCAAAATGGTAGAAGGGCTGTACATGTTATGATACGTTCGCGGACATGGCATTAGTTCTAGGACACCGCGTATTACATCTGGGAAATTTGGGGAGGGGCGGTATGGAAATGAGATTGGATGAAGCAAGGGATTGGTCAGTAAAGTTTAGTGAGTGTGTTGTGCTAGGAGAGGTTTTCTCAGATATTGTTTTTGCAGAGAGAAGAACAGATAGCTATGGCTGAGTGTTTCAAAACACAGATTGAATGGATTTTGGGAGACTCGTGGATTCATTGGTTGAAGGTGCATGCAGAAAGCTGTGGAGTATCTATAGATCTTGGATTCCCACATGTGGAAGTGCACTGGCATGGAGTGCGTGAAATGAAGTGGTTGGACTTGCTACCTCTCTGTGCAACTTTGAAGATAGAGAAACATCCAGACATAATTGTAATTAATTGTGGAGGGAACAGATTAGGACATGTGTCTGGAATTTCTTTGCAATTTGCAATGAAAGAAGGACTTCAGAAGATAATGGACATGTTTCCAATCTCTAAAATAATTTTTTCACGGATTGCGCAGAGACAAGTGTGGCTTCATTCTTTCTCATGTGGTCCACAAATGGAGAAAGCAAGGCGTAATGTTAATAAGGCTGTTTGTGCCTTCCTAAGAGATTTTGGCATGTCCTCCTTTAACAATGAAAATATTTTGTTTCGTAGTACATACATTTTTTGCAAAGATGGAGTCCATCTTACTTATGCTGGCAATCAGATTTTTCTGAGAAATGTACAAAATGCATTGCGACCTTTTTTAAAAATACAGCATTTGTTTTGAAGTACGTCTTACGTAGTTAAAATGTTTTACATTCAAACACCTCCCAAAGGCTCTTTTCAGAGCCACCACTTCCTGTTAGAGAAAAATGCATTGGTTTCAATAGGGTAGCAATGCAATTGTTTTTCTGTTCGCGGACCGTCTGCGGACTTTCACGAAATGGAAATGGCTATGCTTTATGTATCTTCACTTATAATTTTTAACTGTGAAAGGCGGCTCTGAAAAGAGCCTTATTTATTTTTTTGATTTTTGTTATTTTGTATTTTTTTTGTTCTTTTTTATACACGACACACTAGGAGAGGAGGGAAAGGAGGGTAAAGGGAGGGGGACACCAACCACAGGGATAAGAAAGGGCGAGCTGAGAGAGGAAGATGTAGAGTGGGTTTTATTTGGGTAGTGAGCAGGTCTTCTGGTGCTCTGAGACGATCGTCTCAAAAGCACTCCGAAGTCGTTCCCCCCTGCAGAGTACTGTGTCACAGTACACACATACAACTGTGACCCTCGAAAAGTAAGGGTCATCAGAATTCTGTATGGCCTGTGAGGCAGCTTGAGGAAGACGCTGTCCCACAGAGGTGTTCCTTGTGGTGACAGGATCAGGAACGGGGGATGAAGTAGAGGCAATCAACCTACTACGCTTCTCGCAAGGTAGAACCTTGCGAATCGCCCCAGTGTGGAATGAGCGCAGGTGTCGCTTCATGGTAGTGGTCCCAAAGCTATACGAACCATGCTTCCCGCGACTGAGTACCACTCATTACAGGTGACACGGTTCGCATGAGACTTAGGACCGTTTCCATGAACGGTAAACAACCGCCACACCCAAGATTCACGCCGAGGGAGGGTAGTAGGGATTTCCTCTACCTCATTCTCGTCATCGTCTTCTTCCTCCTCTGTATCCTCACTCCTGTTCCCCTCTTCAGCCCATGGGGAAATGGTGGTGGTGGAGGGGTGGGGATGGTGCTGAGGCAGATGTAGCACCATGGTCGAGCCATGGATGTCATAGGCTTGGAGATGGAAATCTCAAAATCTGCAAAGTATGCAGCAAAATGCAGTGTGCTCTGTGGAATAGTCAGAAACCCAATGAGAATGTGCTCTAGGGCGTGGTCTTATATCGGGGTGCTTGTGCGCGGGTCGCGGACATGCGCGCCGTCCGCAAGACAGATCGAACATCAAAAAAGGTTCAAAAAGTCACAAAAACTATGTGGAAAGTTAGGATTAGTATGTGGGATTTGTGGTATGGTGATTTTTTAATGAGAAATATTGTGGATCACTTGGAAATGTACTTTTAAACTGGTCGGGGACACGAACAGTGTCCGCATTTAGAGCACGAGATGAGCGTGGGCGCGGTCACATGATTGTTTTGTGAGCATGTTCGCTAAGGTAGCGGTCGTCCGCAGGACACCCAATGTACGGACATTGTTTTGCGCATGCGTGTTGATGTTCTGCGGACAGTGTTCGGGTCCTGAACTAATTAAAAGTGCATCACATGTTAAACGAACAGTTACGGACAGCCGTTTGTTCTTAGCACAGTTTAATTTATTTGCTAACAATACGGACAGACATAGCGTTTCAAGCACACTTCCCTTTTCGTTTATTTACGAACAATTCAGGACACCACGAGTGTTCTTAGAACAGTTTCTGGTTGCTACCGAACACTACGAATAGGCATAGTGTTCGTAAGGACACCTCCATTTTCGTTTATTTACGAACATTTCAGGACACTACGAGTGTTCTTAGAACATTTTCAACTTGCATGAGAACATTACGGACAGATGTAGTGTCCTCAGGACAGTTACATTTTCGTTTCTTTACGAACATTTCCAAACAACCGCGGTGTCCGTGGACACCTACATTGGTTTTATCACAAGGAACTGAAAGTAATTACAACAAAATATAAGAAAAGTAACTTTATTTCATATATATATACAATTATGACTGGGAAGGTGGGGCAGAAACGGAAACAAAAACAGGAGAATTAGGGATTACTAGATAACTGGGATCAGGTGAAGAAGGGAAGGAAATCTCATTGAAACGCTTTGGTCCATAGACAGGGTTTGGGGTTAACTGCATGGGATAGGGTGAGGGGGGACAAGTGCAGGTTGGACAATGGTGTGCTGTTGGGGGTTTCACATAATTTTCCACAAGGTTTTTCAAATCCATAAAATTTTGCATAAGGTCATCCATTTTTTGATTAATCTGCTGTAGAGTGATATCCTCTGATTGTTGTTGTGAGATGCTTGGAATGTTTGTATGGTCTGTAATAAAAAAATGTATATGTTAAATGTATACAAAATAATATTTATTAATTGGTTTATATAGTAAAGTGTGTACCATTAGGTGGACTATTTTCTAACATTTCCTCTCGTGGGAAATGCTCCTCTAGCCAGTCGAGAGTACTACACATTTCTGTGAGAAAACAAAAAAGGAATATGTTTTTTTTTCTAATATAGAAAGTTTATAAATATATGAGTAAAAAGAAGTGCACTTGCTATGTCTGGTGAGATGTGTAATCAGTAGTGTATACATCTGGTCTTGCTGTTGGTTGTGGAGCGTCTGTGAGGTAATTATGGTGGAAGCCACTTTTATCTTCTTTTGGTATATTCCATCTTAAAACATATTGTATTTACATGAATGGTTAGTGTGTTACATATATGGGTAACATTGTTTAAGTATTACTACATATACGTTGTACGTGTGCTGCTTTGTGAATTTGTTAAATGTTCCTATGTTATGATATAACTATTACACATACCTCCCCAGAGTTTTTAGGTGGTGGTACTGTTGTCCAAACATGTCTGCGGACCGTCAAATTCAGTAGAAAGGGTTCAGTATGTTCCATATTATATGTACATAAAGTCAAAGTTATTATTGTTAAGTTGTGCTACTAAAATACTATGAAATTCAGTAAAAAAACTTTGTTAAAGGGACGTTATGGTTACGTTGCACTACTAAAAACCTATGAAATTCAGTAAAAAAACTTTGTTAAAGGGACGTTATGGTTAAGTTGCGCTACTAAAAACCTATGAAATTCAGTGAAAAAACGTTGTTAAAGGGACGTTATGGTTCAAAGTAAAACCGAAAAACCCCTGAAATTCGGCAGTTATGGTAAGATAAGCAACCATAACTCGCGCCGCCACCGTGCACTGCTAAGACTAACACCCAGGACATCAAAGATGACATCACAAATGTCATTGATGACATCACTGATGACATCACATGTCTGGCTCCCTCTTTTTTCCTTTACTGATATATCTAGGCCAGCTACAATCAGGAACTAAAAATTCACTATACTATAATACAAAGTACTATGTTTGTAGACTTATACTACAAATATGTTCTTACAGTAATTCACTTAGGGTCCACTCAAAGCATATGAACCATATACAAGGGAGAAAACACAGACTTGGAAGACAACAATGCTTTCTATGTATGAAGATGATTAGTACGGTTATCAACACTGTGTTATAGTTCTGTTGTTTTTTTATTACTGTACTTTCCCTGAATATGCTCATATTTGTACACATTGCACGTACACTACTTTCATTAGGGTCTAGTCACAATATGTGATAGTTATACATAGGGAAGTAGTAGCTTTGAAGCAGAGATATCATTTCTGTACATGAAGATAATCAGTTACGTTATGAAAATTGTCGGGTAATACTGCTGTTTTTTTGTTTACTTCACTTTCCCTGTATATGCTCTATTTGTATGTGTTATTGTCTGTTTGTGTTTGGTGTGCAGTAATGCAATAAGGTAGTAATTGGGTTTTATTAGCTATTTATTACATGTTTCACATTATGCAAAACTCTAATAAAAAAGCAGTTATCATTTCAGTATTCAACATGGCAAGATTATGAATATTGCACCTTCATCATTTATGCTGCACACACTGCTTATGTTTCTGCATGAATAGCTTAGTATACTGGATAGAACTTCATAATAGAATGCTATGTATATCAACACATTCCTTAATGCACTAATTAGCTCATGATATTTATTCCAATGATCCTTGACACTTTTTTGTCAATATTACAATAAGAATCCCTTCTACAGAGTTTTCATGAAAAGTAAATGCACATGTGATGTCATCAGTGATGTCATCAATGACATTTGTGATGTCATCTTTGATGTCCTGGGTGTAAGTCTTAGCAGTGCACGGAGGCGGCGCGAGTTATGGTTGCTTATCTTACCATAACTGCCGAATTTCAGGGGTTTTTCGGTTTTACTTTGAACCATAACGCCCCTTTAACAACGTTTTTTCACTGATATATATATATATATATATATATATATACATATATATATACATATGTGTATATATATTGGTGGCACCGCCTCCAGTCGATTGACTACATATAGCCAGCCTTATGATTACTTTGTCTACCATCTGCTTGCGTTACTGCATCTGTACATTTATGGAATGGCTTTGCATTTTCTCCAGTGCTTCTCCGCATGTGCAATGTTCATTCCGCACATAAAGCGTTGCTCAATTCTTTACTTGGCCATCAGATTCTATATGGTCTATATTCTTTCTTCATTGGCATCTCTTCTGGGTGTGTCATTTTTGCTTCATGTAATGTCACCAGTCTTCTATTTCATTCATCTTCACACTTCTTCCGGAACTTCCTTCAGAAGACCGTCATTTGTTTGCGCATACATGTAGGGTTTTCTCAATGGATACCTTGTTTCAAGGATTCTTTGCGGTATAGGTGCCATTATTGACTTTGCATACGTCGCAATTTCCGACTGCAAACAAATAGGCAAAATGGGGGCGGGAAGTACTTGGCTCCTCCTCTACAACAGAATGGAGAAATGTGGGGAGGGATGGATTGAGGAATGTATGGAGTGATGGAAATATGGAGAAATTGAAAGAGGCATAAATGGAGGGAAGGATGGATGGAAGGAATGAAGTACAAAGTGGAGTTGGGGGATGAGAAGGGAGGGATGGAGAGAGGTAGAGAGGGCGAGATGTAGGCAGAGCCGGATAGATGGAGGAAAGTATGTCAGATTTAGGGGTGATTAAATGGAAGGATAAGGAGGTGGATGTTTGTAGGGATGAATGGAGGGATGAGCTTGGGTAGGGTGTAGAGACAGAGGAATGAATGGATAGTGAAGAGCAATGGGGATGGAGGGCATATGGAGGGTTGGCGGGAGGAATGAGGGTACTGAGGCATGGAGGTATGGATGGGGACATGGAGAGAGGACTAGCGAGATGGAGGAAGGGGTAAAGGGATGTTTATAGCAGTAAATGTATGGATGAATGGAAGGATCGTTGGGTGGGGGATAAAAGGAGAGAGGAGGAATGGATATAAGGATAGAGGGATGGATGAAATGATCTAGGCATGGAGGGATTCCACAAGAGAGGAATGGGGCATGGAGGTGTGGCTGTATGGATGGATCAATCAATGGATCGGTGGATGGAGGGCTGGAGCAATTGAGAGATGGTTGTTAGGACAAATGGGTCAATGGGCATAGTATTGGAGAGAAGGTGGGAGGGATGGATGAATGGATGGAGGGATTGGAGACAGGAAGACAAGGTGTATGGGGGACATGGATGAAGGAATGGAACATATATGGGTTGAGGTAGGTAAGGTGGCATTGAGAGAGATATGGTGTGAGGCATGGCTGGATGGAGTTGTGGACAGATGGTGGGGAGGAAGGTATCAAGAGAGAGAGGGAGGGAGTGATGTAAGGAGGAAAGAAAGGACGAAAGGAATTATGAATGAGGGATTGAGGTATAGAGTGTTGGCGGGATGCATGGGGAAGGGAAGAATTAAGGGAGAGAGGGAGGGAACACTAGAAGGATCAGGTGGGGATGGAGGGTGAGGCAGGGATGGAGAGATGAATGGAGGTAAGGTGAGATAGACGAAAAGATGGTGGCAGGGAGTGATGCACGGGGAAGTAAGGATAGATGGAGGGATGGATGTAATGAAGGTTGGAGGTAGGCAGGGATTAATGAAGAGAGGTGTGGATGGAGAGCAGGTGAGTGATTGAGGGATTGTTGGAGGGAGCAATGGAAAGAGGGATGGAGGGCACGATGGGGAGAGGGATGGAGAGGAGGGAAACATGGAGGATGTATGAAGGTATGCAGTCATGGTGGGATGCAGAGAGAGAGGAATGGGTCATGGAGGGGGGATTGAGGGATAAATAGAGGGTTGCATGGAGGGAAGCATGAATTGTTAAATGTTGTGATGTGGAAATGGATGGAGATATGGACGGAGGGATTGGGGGATAGGCCATAGAGGGAGAAACAGATGGGCAGTGGAAAGGATGTCCAATTTGGAGGATGGATGGATGGATGAATGGATGGATGGATGGAGAGATGACTGGAGGAATGGGCACAGGAAGGGGTATCTGGGGGAGCAGAGGGATGGGAATAGAGGGTGGACGGAGGGATGGATGAAGGGATTGAGACATGGAGGTATGGATGAATGGAGGGAAATATGGAGGGAGGCATTGAGAGATGGATTCAGGTGTGGATGAAAGAGGAAGAAATTAAGAAAAGGTGGGGATATAACGGAATGGGGCGAGAGAGGGCGAGGGATGTAATGACAGATACAGGGAAAGATGAAAGATGCAGGCAGAGATGGAATGCAGGTTTTAGGGAGATAGGAAGGGATAGAGTCACAGATGTATTAAGGGATGGAGGAAAGACGAATTGAAACAGGTATGCAAGGTGGGAAGGATGAAGGTATGGAAAGAAGGGTGTTGAACAGCATCTGGAGCATTCCAAGTGCCGAATGGGATTACCACAATAAATGATCTCAGGCCCAAATAACCAAAGAGACTCAAGGAATATGGCAAAATACTACTTTATTATAAGTTAAATAAAGTAGGGAACCCTGGTGAACAAACAGATTGCAGCTCACACACACTCAATGCATTTTGGTTACACAAAAGTGTTAAACCTTGACATACGTCAACTATGACATCATCCTACGTGCCTAACAGTAAAAACCTACTGTGTGGAGGGATTGAATAAGGGAAACACAGGCATAAGGTTTGTGTAAGTGTTAGTATCATCATTGGATGCCTGTTATCTGGTAGGAATGCCTTGAACCACCTCTAACTACGTAAAATACAGATTATAAAGTAATACCTGTGGTCAATAGGCTCATGCAACAATGTATGGTCCACCATTACATATACCCTCATGAATGGTTGGCACTCTATTAGCAACCTTGAACCTTTGACTTGTTAGCAGCATGTAAGCAACGAAACCCAGGTGCAAGAGAACAACGTCAGACAACTGCCTTTCTTAGCTAATTAGCCTGCCATCTCTCAGTTAGGCCCTAAGCAAAGGCTTCTCTTTTGTAGTTGACCTTGCTGACTGTTCTCTTCCTCAGAACTTTGAAGGGAGTGAAGGTACATTGCTATCTTTGCCTGGCGCCTTATGAATAGGCCTTGGTTTCCATTCCTGAATCACATGTGAGGAGACCATGATTCTGTCCATTTTGCTCCTCTACCCACTGATATTTCAGCCCAAATACCACCGTTTAGATTCATACAACCTTGCCTCCATGCTGAACTTTGTCACCATCTGAGTTTACCACCACCAGACCAAATTACCAGTCACAAAAGGTTGCTTTCTACAGATGCACCCCCCCTGTGTCAGTCCTTCTCAATCATCTGCAACATGGTTTCAATGTAACACTATCATACAACCTCAGCAAACACACAATCATGCACTCACTACTCACTCCTCGTCCCCATGTGCCATACCACTTAGAAACTGCAGACTCACCTCCAGATCTCTATGTCAGCACCACACACAAATCTCTAAAGATAGTATCGCAGTAACTACTACACCAGCTAACATTGACACACTGTCCACTTTATCTGGAACTAGCTGAAGGTCACCTAATGTCAAACCCAACAACCCTACACCTAGCATCAAAGTTGGCTTAATTAACGCTAGATCGCTTCCTGCTCATGCATTAGGCTTAGCTGACTTTTAACATTCCATGACCTCGACTTTATTGCCATCACAGAAACTTGGCTTCATTCACCATCAGTCCAGCACTAGCCTTGGCCATCCTGGAGAACTACTCTATTTTACGATCTGACAGAGAAGCCAATATTCGAAAGGAGGAGGCCTCGCTTTCATCTATAAAACAACTTTAGGCCTAAGAATTACCAACTATCATCCTTTACCGTCAGCAAAACCACTTTCCATTAAACTGCCTACCTCCACTACATCTACTATCACAATGTACCTGATCTACCAGCCACCAGTTCCCACCACCACCTTAAAAAATGATGTATCACATTGTTATCAACCAATACAAAAAGCAAGTCTCAAGTTATCATCCTGGGAGACTTTAACTTAGGATTTCAAGACCCTAAAGACCTTAAAGCTCATGCACTCAAGGATACTATTTCCAAATTAGGGTTCACGCACCGAATATCTGATCCTACTCACAAGAAAGGAAGAACATTAGGTTTGTTTGTAGACCTTAACTGCAATATTGATATACTATCTAATACTTCTTGCACGTGGACTGGCCACCACTTTATTTCATTCACTATCAAAGACTCCGCGTAACCTACTCCGCAAACTCAAGCACCTGCCATGATGACAAGAAATAAACGCAATCTCATCTTAGAGAAACCCTTTATTACAACCGATCACTCACCCTACTTTCACGCATTCAGACCCTACAGCATTAGTAGACATGTATAATGGAACCAACCTCAAAGCTATCGATACTATAGCGCCCCTCAAACTACGTAAAACTGGTTTACTCCTCACCTTAAAACGCTTAGGAAACTGAAAATGACAGCAGAAACAGTTTGGAAATGTACCCCGTCAGTACTAAATAAGACCAACTTTACAGCAGCCTCATTCAACTACAAGGTAGCCATTGTCCAAGCTAAAAAAAGACAACTTCAATGATCGCATATCAAATGCCAAGTCTAGTACGAAGGAATTATTCAACATCCTTAAAGAGTTGGAATCACTTGCCACTGCTCCTGATACCTGTACAAAAGACTCCATTTGTTGCACCAATATACAGAATGCACTACAAGACAAAATCACCTTGCTCCAAAACAAAATCGATATCTACCACGATTTGCCTCAATTCAACTTCACCTCTCTCTCTATCAAAGAGGTGGAGACTATTATCCTGAAACTCAAACCATCCAACTGCATGGGAGACACCTGCCCAGCCTTGCTTATCAAGGAGGCGGCCAATGAACTGGCTCCCTTCATCACGTCCTTCATTAATGCCTCCTTCAAATCCAGCACAGTACCCAATAATCTGAAAGACGCCTGCGTACTCCCCTTACTAAAAAAAAACAACATCACTAGACCCCAGCAACCCATCAAACTACAGCCCCATTAAAACGGTTTCATTTTTGTTAAAAATATTGGATTGAGCAGCCTATCTGCAGATACAGCAATACCTTGAAGCCAACAACTTGCTAGGACTGAGACAATATGGATTTAGACTCCGACATGGAACAGAAACAGGGCTAATTGACCTGAAGACCCAAATCCAGACTTTGAAAGACCCTGGAAAACTAGCCCTGCTACTGTAACTGGACCTATCGTCGGCATTTGATTTGGTGAATCACAAAATGTTATGTAATCATCTCTCGTCTGCTGTGCATTTCTCGGATCAAGCTAATGCTTGGATTGAGTCATTCCTTAACAACAGATCCATGAGGGTCTTTGCACCCTCTGCCTCAGCCCTACCCACTCCAGTCACCTGTGGGGTTCCATAAGTATCATGTGGATCCCCTATTCTTTATAATGTGTTCACTAAGCCACTTTTTGATATACTTGACTATACTTGACTATCTGGGGGTCGCGTATACTAATTATGCGGACGACACCCAGATACTCATCCCTATGCCTGGTGATCACATTGTAGACAGTACGGCCCTCAATGATATCTACAGCATTATACAAGCTTGGATGACAAAGCATGGGCTGTGTCTCAACGATGAGAAGACTGAGCTACTTCTCTTAGGGTTCTCAATTAAACTGAACAATTTGGATGCGCTATTCACTTCTTTCAATATTGATGGCAATGTAATCAAAGTAGCTAACGTTGTGAAAACTTTAGGAATTTTTATCGACTCTGCTCTCACTCTAACGAGAAGACAAACTAGTGCCTTTGCATCCTCCACAGCTTATACTTGTAAGCTCTTCACAGCCTGCCGTCCCTACCTGACCACAACCAACTGCATCTACATAGCTAGAGCCCTAGTCCTATTGAAGCTCGATTATTGTAATGCGCTCTACCTAGGAACGTTACAACAAACCCCAAAAAAATGCAAGTCATGCAAAATAACGCCATCAGATCAGCCCTAAACATTCCCAGGAAGCAACATATCTCTGCAACTAGACATTCAATAAACTGGCTCAACATCAAGCAAATAATTGACCTGAAAACACTCACCCATAAGTGCCTGTCCAACCAAGCCCCTATTTACTTTCTAACACTATCTTACGTCACTCCTCTACTTGTCCGACCAGAACGGCCCAGTCAAATTGTGTTTCAATTCCACATTTCAAGCAACAACGCGCAGGCGGACGATCTTCCGAGTCCTGGCAGCCAAGAAACGGAATACACTTCCAGTCTCCTTAAGAGAGGAACCCTCTCTTCTCCTATTCCCGGAAAAAGGTTAAAACCTGTCTACATAAGCCAGACCAGAATTTGGTTGTACAACACTTAGGCCTTACTGGAAAATGTTCTCCGCCTGTTGTATATATGTAAACATGACTATCCTGGTTATACTGACCTATGTATATTTGTAAATACTTGTACCTTATCTCTATGTTCATTATGACTGTATCCACTTCTGTAATATGTTTCTTATGATTAACTTGTACGAATAGAGCCCAGATGCCCACGGGCTTGGCTGCGCTCTACAAATAAATTAAACTAAACTAAACTAAACAAATCTATTCAATTATATTGGACGCTATTACTCTCCCCTGTCCTCTGGAGACTTGGTTGCTCCATTCTGCATGTGGTTTCTACACCTTTAATTGAACAATACTTGGCACTCACAATTGTTCACTCCTTCACTTAATCTAAGAGAAATATGACCTACGTACACAGCTTATACTCTTTCCATCCTTTCGAGCCATGTAGTTGCTCTTGCTGCAGCATCCTTGATTCTGAGAGAAGCAAATACCCTTTTTTCTTGCCCGAATTTGTATTCCAGTGCCTGTCAGCATTACAGCCTTGGTATCCCTTCTGGAGGCTTCTTGCCTACTATTTTACGATGCCAATGTCAATTTTCTTAATATAGCTTCTTTACTCACGTTCTATTTCCACCGTTAACAAGCTTCTATATGTCCCATCTACCTTGAGTTTCTGCATATATACATTCATTACATATCTTGTCATTTATCTTCTCAGTGTATATGGTTTTCTTTGTATTCTCATCTATGTTTACTTTGTTATTTTGATCACTTCTTCACTCTTTAGATATCTATACATCAAGTTCTGTGCGTCCACGTATCTTCTCTCTTTAGTGGCATCACTTTACATCTGCCAGACTTTACTTATAGTTCTTCAATGTCCAGTGTTGTCTGTAGGTTCATGTCTACCGCATCATTTTGAGGGTACATTCCATACGGTTGTATAAGTGCATAACATCTCTCATACCTAAAATGTGGTTCTGGGATAATACCAGGTGTCAAAAACAGTGCTTTCCTGTTGTTCTTCCAATATGACAGAGATGAGAGTATGGGCTCTATAAATGACGTGTAGATCTGCCTCTCTGCACGGGGAAGGGCCGGTGGTATGGTGTCGGAAGGAGAATGTAGGGAGGGATTGGGGTAGACAGAGAGATGCACAGATTTATGAGGGGTGGATGGATAGACAGAGGGACTGATGGGTAGATGTATGGATGGAGGGAGGATATACATTTTGAAGTAACAGGAGTATCATTGTGACACCACACATCCATGGACATCTAAGATTGCATTGATTGCAGCACAGAGCTAGTTTAGTAGAGCATCCATTGAAATGCTCCTGTGATCTGGTCTGTTTCAGAATCCCAATTTGTAAGTTAAAACATAGAAGCCCAGAATATGTACATTCGATCAGTAGCACAGCAGTTCATGGAGAAACATAATGGCAACCCAGAAACCTTACAATGGAGTGAATTTTCAACTGTAAAAAAAACAAACCGATGAGAATTGGTTTTGAGTTGATTGGAGGCTTGCCCTATTACTCACCTCCCAACTAAAAAAAGATCAAGAAGAATGAACAACATTGATAACGTCCATCTCCCTTCAATGGTGCATTATGGTGATTTCTTTGGGTATTTTACACATTGTTACACGCCTGATCAATAGGTAAATTGCCAGTTTGCCAAAATGTCATTTGATGTCCATATATGCCCGTTTGCTGTTGGGGTCTTTATAGGTTAATTGTGGTAATGAAATTCCAGAACTATGATGAGTTTCATAGAGGCATAGCTAACAATCATCTACTGTTTTATTATATTTATTTATTGTGCATTTGTAAGGCGCTTATACATCAAGTAAATTGTGTTTCAAAGTGCACACAGGGCAACAGGGGGGCATGGGAGTGAAGAACAAATACAATAATAAAAGAAAAAGGCAGACTTGCTATAATATGTAAAGGTTAGTGTGTAAAGATGGCAATTGGTAAAATGTGGATACTAGTGTACATTTGTTAGTTTGTAATTTGTTAGGATAAGTACAAAATAAGTATTGTATTATGTTTTTTTCTCTGATGATATTGTATTAGTTTTTATCTGTAGTGTTTACTGTTTTATTTCATGTGTTTTTAAATGAATTTGTTTTTGTAAAGGTTTATATAAACCATATACAAATAAATAATAAACATTTTTTAAAAAAAAGATCTAACCATTTTACCCCTTTATCTATGCTTGATTCCCTTGAAAATCCATATGTACCCTCTTCTTGCTTCTTCTTATTTTGTTTCCTTTCCTCATCTGACATTGTTATGCCCCAACTCGTATGACTATTGTCCTCTTCCACATAATCAAAATCTAACCCACTTAAGAATATAGTTCTATGATCATCTGGTCTGACTCATCCAGGCTTCCTCCTGTTCCTCTAAAGCAGATCCTTGTTCACCCTCATGAGTTCTATATCCTTCCTATTTGCCTCATTTACCTATATAATTTCCCAGTCCTAGTTCCTATAGTCCCTGTATCTTCTTCTGTCCATGTTGGCATTTCTAATGGTCCTCGCCAAACTCCACGGGGCGGTTGTGACCCTCTCCTTTTCAGTTTGCTCTTGTGTTTGTATGGTGCCATGCTTCTATGGCATATTCAATCTTGTCATCTTTAAATCACCTACTTCTGTTAATTTCTTCATCCCTTCTCCTTATTTCCCTTAATTCCTCTTCCTCTCGCCTTCTCGGTAACCTGCATGCTTTTAATCTTTCGGCTTCTATTTCTTCTCATTTTGCTTCTTCTAGCCTCTCCTTCTCCCTTTTTGCCTCATGTTTTCTTCTGTCTTCCCTTTGCTTACATTCCTTGTCTCTTTCCTGTTTGTATAGCCTCTCTTCTTCCTCTCTTTCACTTTCTTATCCAGCTCTTCAATTTCCTTTCTTTCTCGAACTCCACCAATACCTTTATCATTTAGTTTGTGCAATATTTGACCTCCCATCTATTTGTTCTCTACCACTGTGGTATCCTTAGCTATGTCTGTTATTCTTCTTTGTTTTTCTGCCTCTTCCTCTATCTCTATCTGTTTGCTCTGTCTATCCTTTTACTCATCATGCTATTTACTTTCATTGTGTGTTCGTGTACATTCAAGTTCTCTACTTTTACTCTCTTACTCTGTCTCTTCACTAATATAGGTACTGGGTTTGTAAGGTGGATTAACATACCTCACTGCTGCTTTTAGTTACTTTAGAGGGTAAAATCCCTTCTCTTTGGCTTCTATGTCTTGTTTTTCGGGAGGGGAAAGAGGAGCTGAAGGCATTATGTTTTCCCCTTTATGCTGACTAAGCATCCACTCCCTTCTTTCCCTTATGTGTGGCATTGTCTCGGGTAGATAGCTCAGCGGCAACGTGCTCACCTTGGAAGCAAGGTGACATGGAGCAACACAGGTTCGATCCCTGGGTCCGCGCTTAGAAACCTCTGGGTATTAAGCATGTTATAAATACCCTATCAAAACATATCATATCATATCATGTAAATATGTCATCAGGTTACTTAGTACCATATTTGACAACGAGCCTCCTGGAGGCCAGGGCATAATTATCTTAATGAGCGTGCCCTTAATCCATTCGGAATGGTACTGCATAATCTTCGCTGTATATCTTGGTAGTGTTCTGCATAGGTGTGTGAGAGGTGTTTCTTCCATTATGACAAGCCATTTCAAACTGTCAATACTTACTCGATTTTTTCTCTTAGTTGCAAACTTTTTAAAAATATAATTTCAATATTTTTTGATTAGGCACGATCAATCACCATTCACTCGTATTCCAGAAGATCAGAATATTTTTCCTACCTTCGTTTATTATATTTTTTTAAAAGAAAAAATCTATTTGACACTATTTTTCTCGCTCCTTTGTTTACACTTTCTTTTAATTATTAGTATGTTGTTCTTTGTTTTTTAGTATCTTCAAACTGTCTCTTTTACTTCTAGTGTGCCCTTTCCTTCTCTTTTCAGCCCGTGAATTCAAGGTATTCTTGTCTCGCTTCCTTTTATAATCCCCAGAAAATACTGTGACTCTTTATTTCTCTTTTATTTACAACATAACACAATTACAATCCCTCTCCCTTATGTTTTTACCAGCTATAATGGTCTACTTACATCTGGCACTCAGCTTGAGTCCCACAGCATCGCCTCTCCCACAATCGGTTATTTCGACGTTTGTCCATGAGGCATCTGCGGGGACTTGACAGGAATTTCTTCAAAGGGGGACCTGTTGACCAAATGTTGATCATGTGATTCTCTTGCGCCCTGCTCACCGCAGGAAACTCTGTGCTTGTCTGGCTTGTGGCGGGAACCTTCGAGCGTCCGGGAATCTAGGTCTGCGTTCTGGGTCTGCGCTATAGGAGATTAGACCTGAACCAACCACAATGCTACCAAATGTGCTCTAACACCTTGAAGTGTCTGTGTGCTAGATGGAATTACCAATAAAATAACTCAGACCAAATAACCGGACAGACTCAAAGGAGATGGTAAAATACTGCTTTAATCTCAAAGAAGTAAAGCTGGGTGAATAAACACTCATCAAATCAATGTATGTAGGATCACAATGTCTTTTTGATTATACTTAGTTTATATAATGCTAGATGTGTCATCTATGACATCATCCTACGTGGAGACTGTAAAACCTATTGAGGGGTGGGATTGGATTAGGGGAACATGTCTACATATAGATAGTTTGCGTGTTTATCCCTCATTGGTGGTCTCTTGTCTGTAAAACACACCCTGCGCAACTTCTATACCCTTGGTGTAATATACTCGTCATAGCAAATAATCTGGTAGCAGAACAATCATTTGTAACATTTCATTAAAAAAGTGCATGTCAGGCTTTTCTGATTGTTTGGCAACTCAAATCCAACCATGGACATTTGGCTCGCTCGAAGCACGTACATAGAAACGAAACCCAGGTGCTTGGAGATACGTCAGCTCTCACGCACCCGCTTGAATACCCGTACCCAGCTTGCGCCATCCAAATCGTATGAAAAACACTTTTCGCGCCCCCTTGAATACACGTACCCCGCTCGCGACAGCCAAATCGCGTGAAAAACCTCTTGCGCACCCCCTTGAATACGCGCACCCCCTGAAACTTGAGGAGAACCATCTCCGGTTCCGGAAGCACCTCAAAACCTTTCTCTTTGCTTCGGCTTTCTCTCCTCCTCTCCCCTCCTGATTTCCTGGCTGAAATTGACACTGCACTGGCTACCTGGCCACTCTCTGATCTCGGGCCCAGGTCTCCTCCCCCACCAGTTGCACGCCTGCACTGCATTCCTTGCAACCCCGCACTTGGGGACTGTTTTTCTGTGTCCCTACAGACCTTTACCAGCACTTGACAGTTGATGCCTGCACTTACCCTTTACCCCTGCATTTGCCAGCTGCTGGCCATACTTTTCTTATTGTTATTTATTCTATTATCCCTTGTACTGCATTTTCCCCTTCCCCTTCCTATGCTCTTGCGCGATCTGAATGACACCTGGCCTAGTAGGATTGTTGTCTGTCTTCCCTCTGTTCCCCCGCCCCTGCCTCGTCGCACCTTGAAACACTTGTGTATAGGTGCATTATAAATGCCATATCATATCATATCATATAATATCATATCTCCCCTTGTTTTCCCAATTAGCATACACTCTCTCATTGGTAGGCCTCTTGCCAGTGTTTTCTGTTTGAAGGCTGTCCTTGCCAGTCTGCACTGTCTCGGGACATTCGAGGGAGTACAGCTACACCATTATCTAAGCTTCAGACTTAATAAATAGCCCTTGGTAATATAATATAATGTTTATCTATTAATAAAGTGCAAATACACAGGCAGTGTTTCAAAGCGCTTAAGGTGGGTGGGAGCACAGGGAAAAACAACAGTTGCTCAGAGCCCTTGAAATTCTGAGACGGAAACGGTCTGCACAGGCAGAGTAAGTGATATGATACATTTAACAGTTTAGATACAGCAAATAGGCCTGACAGCGATTCTGCATTTTTTTCAAGTGCACATTAAGGGCTGAAGGCAAGAGAGAACAGACAGATGATCTTCAGGAAGAGCTGCATTCATATCGTGCAAGTGCAAGACGGGCAAGGGAGGGGTGGGGGTCCAAGTGCAACCAGTCGTTAGAGACTGGGGTAAGTGCAGAGAGAGAAACTCTCTAGGATTTATTACAAGTGCAGTGAGGGGAGTGGGGTGGAGGGCGCTGAGACAAGTGCAGAGAGGAATGGCGGGGATGCCAGGGAACTGTGAGACTCTGAGGTACACCAGGTGGCCAGTCAGAAAGCTGCATGGAAGAGGAGGGAGGGAGGGAGAGATGGCAAGAGCATAGAGCTAGGTTAGCAGGGTAGGGGGTGAGAGAAGGAAGAGTTGCTGGAACTTAAGAAAATCAGGCTCAAGACAGAGGGTGGCAGGGAGGCTATTCCAGAGGGAGGTGCCTGTTGAGGGTAAGGATCTCCCTCCAAATTTCTGCTTTGAGAACCGGCTGACTCGCAGAAGGTTGGAGGTAGATGAGTAGAGGGCTAGAGAGGGACAGTATTTAGGTAGGCAACGTTGCAGGTAAGTAGGTCCCAAGCCCCAGAAAGCCTTGTGGACAATGCAGAGGGTCTTAAATTTGATCCTTGCAGCCACGGGGAGCCAGTGGCAGTATTTCAGCGCCAGAGAGATGCAGTCCCTGGGCTTGAGGCTAAGGATAACTCTCGCTGGTCTGTTCTGGATGATTTGCAGCGGGCGCATGGCAGAAGAAGGGAGGTTGAGGAAGTGGCTGTTGCAGTAGTCCAGACTAGAGTGAACCAGTGCTCTGGAAACATTGAGATGTGAGAAAAGGTAGAGTGCCTCTGAGGAGGTGTAGTTGATAGTTAAACTATCGAGATGGCAGAAATGTGAGAAGAGAAGGAGAGATGGAGTCGAAGATGACCCCAAGGTTTTTGGCCTCACAGGTGGGGGTGGGCGCGGGTCGAAAGGAGGCCGGCTAGAGTGAGAGTGAGAAAGTGGGAGGAGGGGTCCCAATGCGAACGATCTCAGTTTTACTGGCATTGAGGCAGAGGATGTTTGCAGCACACCATGACTGAATAGCGGACAGACAGTCAGATATGAGTGAGGAGGAGGAAGAGCCTGAGGGTAGCCTGAAGGAGAGTTGCGTGTCATCCGCATAACACTGAAAATTAGAGGTGAAAGTGGCAATCACACGTGCCAAGGTAGCCATATAGACATTGAAGAACCAGGGGGATAGGTTCAGTGGCGTAACACAAAATGTGGGGGCCCCCCTGCGAGCCATGCTGAGGGCCCCCCCCCAACTCAGCAACAAATCACTGGTCAAGCCGAACTCTGGGCTGGCATAGATTATCACGCTTGTGAAATACGCACGGACGTGCTGCTGAAGGGATATGCCACACACTGCACTAGGCGAAAGATATAAATATGTGTTTTAATGCAATATACAGCACACATTCTGAGAAAAATTTCCTAAAAAGCGAAAGTGTTTGCAATTGTTTTGTAGGGTAACACCAATGCCATCGATGCAAGTCACCAACAGTGAACAGGAACATTTGCTATTAAAAATGCCATGCCATAATGAAAACATGTCCAACTGGCTACACAATGTAGACCAGTGTAGACACATATCGTTTCAGTAAAGCATGCCAGGCCACATTTAGACATACCTAGACTGGTTGCGCCAAAATGCCAGTCGAAGCATTAACACTCATCAAGAAGAGAACACACATTCAAGCCTGTGGCCTCTAACAACACAGCCAAACTCTTTAAAATCTGCAAGGAACTGATCAACCCTGTTGTGGTCTTTACCTCTCCTGTTCCCTCCAAGGCCCTCTGTATGGCTCTGTCATCTCACTTCTCTGCTAAAACTCCTGTCCTTCATATCCTCTTCCTCTCCCTCTTCCTCTTCCTCTTCCTCTCACGGCCCCCCTTTGGCCATCTCTACCTCTCTTCCTCCTGTCTCCTCTTTCTCTCTGACAACACCTGACAAGGGTTCTAGACCAGTCCGATCTATGAAAGTGTCATCCAAACAGGTGCTCCCCTGCTCCATAAAAACCATCAAGGACCATATTGAGACCCTCGCTCCAGCCTTGGCCGATTTCGGTAATCACTCTTTTGCCACTGGAACGTTCCCTTCTCCCCTTAACCACTCCCTTATGCACCCACTCCTCAAGAAGCCATCTGCCTATCCTGCCTGCCCGGCAAACTATCGCCCAATCTCCATCACACCTTTCCTGGGCAAACTGTTGGAAAAGCTGGCCATCTCCCAGCTTACTCTCCACACAGAATCTGTTGGTTGTCTCCATGACCTTCAGTCTGGCTTCAGAGCTGCCAGAGGCACAGAAACTGCTCTCCTGAACACCTGTAAAGATCCACTCTCAAACCTTGGTTCCAGGATTCCTTCTGTCCTCATCCTCCTTGATCTTTCCTCTGCTTTCGACACGGTCAACCACGCCATCCTGATCAATCAACTCCATGAGAACCTGGGCATCACAGATCAGGTTCTTTCTCTCCGCTCCATACTCTCACCATGGTTTTTCAACCTCTACTTGGCCCCTTTGGCCCACCTGAACTCTACCTTCTCCTCTAACTTTCAGTGTTATGCGGCTGACACTCCGCTTTCCTTCAGGCTCCCCTCAGAGTCCTCTACTCCCTCGCTCATTCCTGGCTGTGTATCTGCGATTCAGGATTGATGTGCCTCCAACGATGTCTGCCTTAATGTCAGTAAGATGGCGCTCCTTCTCATTTGGACTCCTGCCCCTGCTTTCCCTCTCTCACTCTGGCTGCCCGCCTTCGGCCCTTCCTGTGAGGCCAACAACCTTGGTGTCAAATTTGAATCCACTCTCTCTTTCTCTTTCTCTCCTCACATCTTGGACGTCGTCAAGAAGTCCCACTACCAGCTGCTCCTCCTCAAAGGAACTCTTCCCTTTCTCACTTTCCCCCAGAAGCTCACTGTCTCCAGGGCCCTGGTTCTCTCTAGGCTGGACTACTGCAACAGCCTCTTTCTCAATTTGCCTTCCTCTACTCTCCACCCTCTGCAACTAATCCAGAACAGGACTGCAAGACTTATCCTTGGCCTCAAGCCCAGGGATCTTATCTCTCCAGCCCTGAAATCTCTCCGCTGGCTCCCAGTTGCTGCAAGGATCAAGTTCAACAACCTTTGCATTGTCCACAAGGCTTTCTGGGCCTGGGGCCCTCACTACATCCAACGCTCTCTTCCAAAATATCTTCCTTCAAGCCCTTCGCTCAGCTACCTACAACTCTCTAAGGGTTAGACACTTCTCCAGGCAGAGAGTGGGGGTAGATCTCTCTCCTCTGCAGGTGCCTCGCTCTGCAATAGCCTCTCTGCCCCTCTCAAACTTGTGCTGGACCACCTGAAGTTCCGGAAGCAGCTCAAAACGTTCCTCTTCTCCTCTGCTTTCTCTCTCTCCCTCCCCTGCTGGCCTACCTGACCTACCTGTCCGCTGTACCTACTGGTTGCTTGGCTACCCTCAGAGTCTCACTGAGTCCAGACTCTTTCTTGATCAGTCACCCTTGCACTGCCTCTGGGCCTACCAAGCACTTAGGGGCTGTAACTAACCCTACAGTCCCTTGTTCACCTTGCACTACCCAGAGCCACACTGCCCTGGCTGAACTTACTCAGAGCATTGATGCCCTGTTTTCCCTCCTCTCTCCCTTGCACTTCCCCCCTCCCTTTCCCCTTGCACTTCTCGTTCTCGCACTTGCACGATCTGAATGACACAAGGCTTAGTAAGATCGTTTGTCTTGTCCTACCTCTATCTTCCCTCCCTTTTCTTGTCGCGCCTAGAAACACTTGTGTACCGGTGCATTTTAAATGACTTATATCATATCATTTGATCACAGATGCCCAGAAAAATATACAATGCCGCATTAAGAAACGGCTAGACTGGCAGCACCCAAATGGCAGTCTAGCCAGGTAATTCACTTAGCAGGACTGCTTTATCAGAAATGCCCAGTTAAAAAAAAGTCATACCAAACTGAGGAATGACTAGACTGGCTGCATCAAAATGCCTCTAGCCACTAATACCACATATCATGCCTGCTTAACCTGGACATGGACAGCATTATGATTTGTTGCACAATCCTAGCTCCCCCCCCCACACATCCGCTCTCCCTACCACCCCTAGCCCAACCTCCAAAATCAGCTCCTTGGCCCAGAATTACCTCCATGTCACTCTTCCTTGTCCCAGAGCTTACGTATGAGGCTCTTTGCCTCAGAGGTAAGAACTGGGATGAGGAAGAGTGGGACTAGGAGTAATGAAGAGTACAGGTAGCTAAGTCAGGCATTACCTCCATGTACCTCTACCTCATCCCAGTACTTGTGTATGAGGCAGAGTGCCTTATACACAAGTACTTTCTCATGCACACTGGGACGAGGAAGAATAGGGCTAGTAGTAATGAGTAATCAAGACATTAAACAGTATTGGTGCAACACCATTGAGTTGACTGGGATTCAGCAATCCCCCTGAAACTTTGGGCTATGTTTGTTGACTCGACCTGGCTGACCTTTACAGCACTTGCCAGACAGAATAGGGCACAGATGTTAAATGGCACCTGGGTTTCGCTGTTAACAAGAGCCCAGCTAATACTAACATACAGCATTTCACTGTTAGTACCTGCTTTCAAATGGCAAATGTTTTATGCAATTGAAATCGTGATGTGGGTTTAATACTTGCATGCCAGGGGAGTGATTGGAAGGGTAGAGAGGGAACAGGAGACCACTCATTCTCACAGCAGTCCATAAGTGGGTGCTTTCAACCTTAAAGGAGAGAGTTAACTGCTTGTAACATTGAAGCTGCACTAGAATAGTCTTATTAAAATGAGTAAAGAAATGAGATGCCCCCAAACAAATAAGTTTGCCCCTCCCCCACCGCCCATGAAGTTAGCGCCTCTCCCAACATTTAAAAGGTTATCCCCCTGAAATGTAGGTTTTGTTGCGCCCCTGAATGCAGGCACACACACCAATCACCATATACACACACACACACCCAGCCATCCATACATTTAAGTGTGCACCCTTTCACCATACATTCACACCCAGGCAGCCACCCGTACATTTAAGTGTGCACCCTTTCACCATACTTTCACACGTGCACACATCATGGGGTTAAAGGGAGCCCTAATATGAAATGGGGCCTCATTACAAATATGCCAGTCTGGAAACAACGGTGCCGGTAAGCTTACCAGCGCCGTTGTTTCTGGACCGGCATATTACAGCTCTACGGGCGGTTGCCGTCCCACCCAGCAGGTCAGACCTGCCGGGCAGAATGGCACGTTATTAATGGTGCCGGCGCTTCCGTGGTCCCCATTCCCATAGAGTCCAATAGGACTCTATGGAAATTGGGTCTTACCATTTGCCGGCGCCTGACTTCCCGGACCGCCGTGGTTGTAATCCCCTGGTGTTACCGGGAAGTTGGGCACCAGTAAATCATTACGGGTCCGGCAGCAACCTGCCGGTAGCACCGGAACAGTTACCGCCAAACCCGTAATGAAGTCTATTGTTTCTTCTTGAAGTCACTCTGACTTCATAAAGAAACTATTTCCATTATGGACCAAACCATAACAGAAATAATTTCTTTGTGAAGCAGAGTGACTTCAAAAATAAACTATGGGCCTCATTACGAGTTTGGAGACCGCTGCCTCCAAACTCGGGTCCGGGTCCGTGGTCCCTGAATGGGGAAATACGGGGCCATTCCAACCTTGGAGGCCCCGGTATATCCCCATTCAGGGAACACATCCCCATTCCCATTTCAGCCCCCATAGGGCTCAATGGGAATGGGGAGAGAGCTAACAACGGGCCCGTAGTAACGTGCCTGTTGTTAGCTCCCTGGTCCCCTTGCGGGACACGCAAAGGACGTCTGGTCTGACCAGACATCCAGAGCGGGTCCCGCATGGGAACGTCGTAATAGGGCGGAATGGGATTAACGGCACCGGCACCTTTACCGGCGCCGTTAAACCCATTCCGCCTGCCTCGAGTGATAGAGATTTCCGGAATGGAGGGGTCAGCAGAGTGTTTCTTGAGCAGAGGGCATACAAGGTAGTGCTTGAGAGGAGTTGGGAAAACTCCAGTGGAAAATTAAAGATTGCAAAGGTCAGCCAAGACTGGGCGAGGGAGTCAATGGTGTACTTGATGGTTTTGGAGGGGCAAGGGACTACCTGTTTTGATGAGACTTCATAGCCGGACTTGTCTGGCGACCTCATCAGGTGTGATGGGTGAGAGAGAGGAGAGTGGAAGTGGAGGTGGGGCAAAGGGAGGCACCAGTGTTGGTGTGTGCAGTGATGTGTGAGGATGGGAGCAGAGGATGTCTTGGGTTTTTGTGGTGAAGTGTGCTGCCAGGGCCGAGCAGAGGTCCTGGGTGGGTGTAACAGAGGACAAGGCTGCTGCAGGATTGGCCAGTTCCTTGCAGACTTTGGAAAGTTTGGCCGCGTTGTTTGATGCTTCGGAGAAGCAGGCTTGAATAAAGACTCTTTTCTTGGATCGGATGCAGAGTCGATATTGCCTTTGAAGGAGGCGGCATGCCAGTTTGTCAGATGGTCCACCCAACAAGTTCTATTCCTTCTCTGCTACCCTACACTTGCATTTAAGGGCAGCCAGATCAGAGTCGTACCAAGAGTTGCACATTTTGGAAGGCTTCAGTCGGACCCTCATGACAGGAGCAAGAGTATCAAGAGTTTTGGAGATAGAGAGATTAAGGTTAGTGAGGGCTGTGTCAGGGTGGGAGTCAGCAACTGTCACTTTTTTCATGGGTCTGGTGACTTTGAAGCCGAGTGGCTGTGCCGACTGCGTTGCTGCAAGAGGAGAGCAGAGCTTCAGGTGTGTTTATAGAAGAGAGTGGTCGGTCCAAGAGAGAGAGGTAGTGAGAGGGATAGAGAGTGGGATGTCAGTGGAGATGAGGGCATCCAACGTGTGGCACATGGTGTGAGTGGAGCCAGAGGGTAGAATAGAGAGGGAGAGAGAGTCACATAGGTTGCAGAAAAATCCTTGTTTGCAAGCTATCCATCACGTGTCAAGAGACATGAAATTGTCCATGTCGGTAGTGCATTTAACACCATTTGATTCAATTATTTTAGGTGCAGTTGCTCCTCTTGGCCTTAAGGGACTTGCTTAAACTATCCCATATAAACTTCATGCCCTTTTAATTGTCTAACACCTGTCATCCGTAAATGTTCTTGTTCCTCCCAATCTTTGAGAAATATGTCATTTGCACATGGTCTGCTCGTTAGACTCCCTTTGTGCTTTTCCTCCATCTCTGGAAATAGCATCCTTGGTCCTAGGCCAATGTATTCCTCTATTTTGTAAGGGAAAACAAATTATTCATCATCTTTTCACTTTAAGATCCTAGGACCATATTTTGAGGTATCTGGGTTGATTGACATAAGTTGTCGTCCATCTTCTTCTAATGGTCGTCCTCAATGTTGAATATATACCTCTCATAAGCAAGCTTCTATGGGCCTCATTACGACCCAGGCGGTAATTTGCCGTCATTACCGCCATTACGTAATGAGCGTTAACGCCGTGGGCGATGGCGTAAAGAGCGCCACATTACGACCCATCGCGCACGAGCATTATGCCATGGCGGAAAAGGCCCCTACCGGCCTCGTAAGTCGAGCAAGGTGCACTTCCGCCACCGTAAGTAGCGGCCACCGTAATTAGCGGCCACCGTAATTAGCGGTGGCCGCAATTAGCGGTCACCGTAAAAAGCAGAACCGGAAATAGCGTCATCGCGGCGGAACGGGAAACAGCACGTCGGCCATTTTTAAAAACACAATCCATTGCCATCCTACCGAACAACACCAGATCCAACCCAGACACCTGTCCCAACCAATCACCCACCCATCCAACTACCCAAAAATGCCTAAAGTTGTTAAGAAGGCATGTGACCGCCAGCGCCAGGAAAGATTTAGCCGGGAGGAACTCTGCATGCTTGCGGAGACCCTGCAAGACAACGCAGCTGTCGTTTTCTAACCCGGAAATGACCAGGACAGCGATAGCGAAAAAGAATGCCATCTGGGCCCTGGCAGCCGAGCGCGTCAGCGCGGTGGGGACCGTACCCCGCACCCCACAGCAGTGCAGGAAGCGCTGGAAAGACCTTCGCATACGGGTCAGAGCCATCATCTCTGCGAACCGCAACCTTGCCCTGGGTACCGGTGGAGGTTCGGAATCCCCACTAAAACTCCAACCGTGGGAGGAGATTTGTGCAACCACGATTGGCATGGAAGGCATTGAAGGCATCGGAGGGATGGAAAGGGGAGCTCCGACATCAGGCGATGAAGGTAGGTGCCTCAAACAATACATGCCATAGTCACTGCAGTCCATTTATGTGTAGCACAAGGTTGCCCTAGAGTGTAAATGCAACACATTAGCTCCACACTGCCCATAGCCACATGGGAGCACCACCCTGTATACACTGCTGGCACCCACATACCTGCATCCACATTCCACACAAAAAGGAGACAACCTGCATGGCCCTGCCTGAAATCTGCCTCATCTACTGACCAGAATCATGTCAATCATTGTCAATCCAAAGTCCGCAGACCCATCAATAACGCCCTTCCTCCTTTGCTCCACCACAGGCACAGATTCACACCCCGAGGACCAGGACACCCCTGCGACGAAGAGAGCCAAGAAGACAAATAATACCATCCCCGCACCCTCAACCTCAGCTGCAGTGAGGCAGACCCCACAACAAGCAGAATCCACTGCAAGCAAACCGGACGGGCCACCGGCAAGCACCCCTGTAGGCAGCAGGCCAGCAGCAGCAGCTCCACCTGTACCAACATTGCCTGCCACAGAAGGCACCGGGTCTGCGGCCAGCAGCAACATGGGAGAAACAGCTGCAATTGCTGCATGTTCAGACTCTGACATTGAGGAGCACGAAGTCAGAAGCCCCACTGACCTACTACATTCCCCCTGTTTGTCAGACGCTAGCCCCCATGAGGATCACACACAGGGGCACACAGAGGTAGAGGAGTGGCCTTCTACCCCATGCCCAGTCCTCAGTCCACAGGAGGGGAGCAGCCCCTCCATCACACCACCAGCACTGGGCATGGCCCAGCAGGGGCAGCAGTCCCTCGAGGACATCATAGAACGGCAGCAACAACTGTCCACGATGCTGACTGAGCATGCCGTGGAATGTGTGGGGGCTAGGGCAACCATTGAACAGGCCACGGACACCCTAAGGGCCGAAGTAGCGTAGAGCACTGCCACCCTGAGGGATGCCATGCAGGCCATGTCCAGGGACATCTGTGGTGAACTTGCCGGCTTGCGTCGTGCGCTCACTGAGCTCACCCACACCCTACAGGACGTGCATGCACGGGGGCAGGCAGGGACATCCTCCGCTGCCAGTTCTGCACAGAGCAGCCCCGTCCGACGTTCCGGACTTAACCTGCGCTCCACAGCCAGGGGTGCCCCGGGGGCCGGGAGAGGGGGCTTGTAACAGCCTGTGGCCACTGTCACAGGCATCTGTTGACACCTACATGGGGTGTGTTGGGGTGTGCAGGGGGGAGTTGGGAGGGGGTGTGTTGGGGTGTGCAGGGGGGAGGTGGGAGGGGGTGTGTTGGGGTGTGCAGGGGGGAGGGGGAGTGGTTGTGTCACAACGTTTTATGATTGAAATACACTTTTTGCTTTCCCGAAATGTGTGGACATTTTCATTGCATATGTGTGCTTTATTGGTGTACAGTCCACAGTGTGCATGTCCCAGAGACACACAGTGCCCCAAGTGCAGTCTCCATGTGATACACACCAGCCGTGTGTGCTAGAAGCAGTGGTCGATGATACTTTGGCGCATTGCATGCCCCTCCTGTGCATCGCCTCCTCCATGGGGTGCCGCCCCATCTGCACCCTCCTCATCCTCATCGTCAGGTGGTTGCAGTTCTGCGTCAGGGGGCAGGGGCACATTCCGTCTGACGCACATATTGTGTAGCATGACACATGCCATGACGATCTTTGCCACCTTCTCATGGCGGTACAGGAGTGCCCCACCAGACCTGCTGAGGCTTCGGAACCGTGCCTTCAATAGGCCGAATGTCTGCTCTATGACCACAAGAGTACGTGTATGTGCACGGTTGAAGTCCTCCTCGTGCTGGTTCTGCGGGTTCCAGACTGGTGTAAGGAGCCACCTCTTCAGGGGATAGCCTGCATCACCTGTATGTAGGCGAGAATGTATGTGTCAGTCATGTCGTCTGATCAAGAACATAATGTGCCACCATGGCTTGCATCCAACTGTTAATTTGGCTCACTTCTACATGCACTAATTGATTCACGCAATGCAACCAGCATATGCTCATGGCTCCCATGGCCTGTTTTGCATGCCATCACCCAATGTATGCAGAGGGGTTGAGTGCATTGTGAGTGCCCATCCACTGTGTCCGTTCATGCCGTTTGGTTAGTTGGCCTGGCACATGTCCTGTGATGGCAATGCGCACATCATTGCAACATTGCTGTGGGCCTCATCATGACCCCAGTGAGCAATGCTGATGTAGACAGGGACATTGTGGGGTCCCTGCTGTCTGTGTAATGGTGTGTTGATGTTTCTGTCCGTCATGTGCCTCCTTCGTGGGCAGTTATGGGGGACAGGCCTATCGGTTGATGGTGTTTGGTGACGTGCATGTAGGTGCTTTTCATTGTTGACAATGTGGTCTGATTTGGTAGAATGCACTTGCAGATGGTTGTGTCATGGTTGGGACACAACCTCATTCACATGGTAGGGCTGCATGCATTGGCTATTGGCTTTACTGGTGTTGGGTGGAGTATGGGTTGCTTCAGGGTATCCTCTGTCTCCGTTCTCTCTGCTACTCACAGCCAGGTGGAGTATGCATCATTCCCCCCCCCTTTCAGCCAGGTGGAGTATGCATCATCCCCCCCCCCTTCAGCCTGGTGGAGTATGCATCATCCCCCCCTTTCAGCCAGGTGGAGTATGCATCATTCCCCCTCCGCCCTTTCAGCCAGGTGGAGTATGCATCATCCCCCCCCCCCAAGCCAGGTGGAGTATGCATCGGTACGTCATTCACCTGCCCACTTCCATGACATTGGACTCACCGAGTAGCCAGGATCTTGGGCCTGCATGTCGCTCCATGTAGCGTGGTATTGTGGAGTTCCTCGGGACCATGGAATCATGGGTTGATCCGGGGAATCGGGCACAACAATGTGTGATGATCTTGTTGGAGTCACAGACCATTTGCACGTTGATTGAGTGGAACTGTTTCCGGTTGCGGTACGGTACCTCCATGGCACGTGGAACCACCAATTCCACATGGGTGCAGTCGATGGCACCGATGCAACCGGGTATGCCGGCTAGTGCATGGACACCCACTTTGGTGTTTGCAATCTCCTGGGCAGTCTGTGGTAATGAGATGTGGTCGTCTGTGTGCTTGAGGAGGGCATCGAGCACTTGGATGAGTGTTCGTGAGAATAATGGTTGTGAAATGCAATGCAAGTGCCCCACTGTGTGCTGGTAGGTGCCTGTGGCCAGGAAGTGTAGTACAGACACTACCTTCAGTAGGGGTGGGATGGCGGTTGGAGTTTCTATCATGCTGACGATGTCGTTGTGTGTCAAGTCTACGATGGCGGTGATGGTGTCCCGGTCCAAACGGTACAGGGTGTGGATCTGCTCAGCAGTGAGGTTGAATGGATTGGCTCTGATGCGTGGGATTGGGGGCTGCCTGCGTGGTGGCACTGGCTGTGCTGGTGGGGCTTGCTGGGCCTGCCTTGCCCTCCTTCTCCTCCTGCGTCTCCTCTGTGCTGCCTGTTGTTGTTGTTGCTGTTGTAGCACTTGCATTGCTATCAGGTCCTCCAGCCCCAACATTGCTAGTCGTATTGGTATCATTGTGGAGTGTGACTGGGTGTGGGAAGAGGTGGGGTGAGCTCTTTTTGTACTTCCTGAGTCTGTATTTCCTTCACCTGTGCTGTTTCTGTGCACCTGTGGCAGCTGCATTCACTTTACATGGCCCTTTACGGTTGGTTCGCGATGGCGTAATTAGCACCATGGCGGTAAGGTACTTAACGGGCTGGGTGATGGCGTTAGGTGCATGTCCGCTTGGGTCAGCATTCACGTACCTTTCCGCCATGGCGCTAAGTACGGTGTGGGAGGTCGCGTGCGCGCGCCCTTGGCGCAGTTAGCGGCAGCGTTAACTATGATGCTGCTAATGGCATCGTAGTTAACGGTCACGGGTCATGATCGGACCTGGCGGAAAACGATGGCGGTAACCATTTACCACCATCGTTTTTCACTTAGCGCCAGGGTCGTAATGAGGCCCTATGCATTCTTTCTACCTTGTGTTTCAGTATATTTACAGTTATTGACCAGTGAGTCACATCATTCTTCTGTGTTCATGATTACTGTATCATGGAGTACATGTTTCTCTTAGTGCTCCAGTTACAACGTCATTCTTATTTAATTTCATTGTGTTTCAGCATAAGTTCTTAAATCTTCTTTATGCATTTATTTATTTATTTTATTTATGTAGCACACAGACAGAGCCCGTAGGCATGGGGGTGCTAAACAGGAAGTACATACGTAACAAAAAAAGATAAAGTGACAGCCGGGATCATTCTAAGGCAAAGGGACTCAGTATAAAAAAGAGCTGTTTTCAAGCCCCTTTTAAAAACAGAGAAGGATGTGCATGCTCGTAGGGTGAGAGGAAGCGCATTCCATAACCTCGGGGCTGCATGCGTAAAAACGGCTCTCCTGCCACATAGGAACGTTTGGACCAACACGTCAACAAAGATAGGTGTTTTGTTCGAACTCAATATCCTGTGAGCAGGCAGCCATAGGATGTGTTTGGCCAGATACTCTGGACCCAAGCCATAGAGGCATTGGTGTGTTATGCAAGCATACGAAACAGGACATAGCTATTCACCAGCAGCCAGAGCAATGTACTTCTGGCTAAGGAGACATGGTCCACCCTGCCCAGCGCCATCACAATATGTACAGCATTATTCTGAATAACCTGTGGTCGGGACAATTCCCCTTTGGCTACCCCCATCAGAAAGCACAATAGTCCAGCTTGGCTCCTATGATGGCGCGTGCAATCATGGTGCAGTTAGTGCTGTCCAAAAAGGGCCAAAGCTGGGCTAACGGCTTAAAGTAGTAGGATGTACAGGAGACTAGGCTGCTCACAAGTGCTTTCATGACAATTTTCTGATCAAGGGTGACTCCCAAAGTCTTGACCTTGGGCTGTGTTTTAATCAGACAGCCTGCTATGGTGAACTGGCAGTATTCCTGACTGAGTTTCTGTCGTTGGGGAGCAGTCTCCATGACCATGAGTTCAGCCTTTAAGTCGTTGAGTGCTAGTCTATTCACTTGCTTGAATGCCTGTATCTGCCCATAGATACAATTGAGGGCAATGGAGTCAGTGGTATAGTCACCTGAGAGTGGCACAAGGCACTGTGTATCATCAGCATAATTTGCATAAATTATCTCTGCTGCATCCATTTGTTTAAAAAGTGGGAGCATAAAGATATTAAACAACATCAGTGACACACAGGATCCCTGTGGCACGCCGCAGGAGACCAAGACCTCTTCTGCCAATGAATCCTGAAAAAAGACTCTTGCGGTACGGTCTGACAAAAATGAATGAACCCATCTTGCTGCTGCAATGGAAAAATGTGCCGTGCTACATAGTCTGTCTGCAAGGATGGAGTGATCCACTAGATCAAATCCTGCTGACAGATCTAGTAGCACAAGTAGAGCTGAGATAAAGAAGAGTTGACTCAGTGCTGTAGCCTCGTCGGAAGCCACATTTTTTTAGCCCTAGAACATTATGTCTAAGGAGAAATTCCTCAATGTGTAACTGTGCCACTTTGTCAAATATCTTTGACAAATAAGGAACATTTGTGGTGGGCTCGTAGTTTCCCAACAAATTCTGGTCCAGGGTGGGTTGTTAATTAGCTGAGAAAGCCATGCCTTTTTTGATGTTAGTGGGGACATTACTTTCCATAAAGTAGAGGTTTATGCATTTAGTAATAAGAGGGGCGAAATGGCTACCACACTCTTTAACTGTTGAGCCGGGACAGGCATCACCCTTGCAGTTAGTTGGTTTTAATTGACTGAGTATCTCACTTCGGTATTGCTCAGTAATGGGCTGAAATTCTAAATTAGGATAGTCCATATTTGAAAATGCGGGTGAGGGAGTTACAATGACTCCACCCCCCAAATTGGTTTTGATGTCGAGATTGTTTTGAATGTTGTCTATTTTGTTGATCCTTGCCTTCTGGATAGATATACCAGCTAGAACCTTTAACCACCTGTGAGGGAATTCGGCAGGGATCCTCCAGTTCTTTGAGAATTTTAAATAATTCCCTTTAACTGGAGGCTGCTCCAGAGATTCTTTGGTCGTAGTAGCATTTTTTGCATTCATGATATGATGATTTCAATGTCCTAAACTTAGATGTTCTTAAAATGTGAATATCGCAAGAGAACCATTTTTGTTAGATTTGGCTTTAGACCAACGTGTTTTCAATGGTGCCAGATGGTTAGTGGCTCTTTCAAGGGTATCACAATAAGCCTTTGCAAACTCTTCCACAATGTTCAATATGTCTAAGTTGTTAATGGTGGCAGCTATAAACGTGCCATAGCATCCAGGCTAAGTCTGCACACGTTTCTATGTCACCCAGGTCTTCTCTGATTTATTTTTCTGATAACTAGGAAGAGACAGACTTCATTCTAGGAGATAATGATCGGACCAGGGACACAGGTTATTCCCCAGGTTGTTGATGGAGAGATTCTGGGTGAGCACCCAGTCCAGGATTCTGCCCTTAACATGCGTTGGCGTCTTGCCATTTTGGATGAAACCTAGATCACAGAATGTGTTGTTGACTAATGTCAACTGAGAATCCAATGTGTCCTCATAGCCCAGATTAAAATCACCCAAAATCAATGTTGGGTTTAAGGCTGGCTACAATTAGGTCACTAAGATTAATCAGAAAATCTCTCATACACTGAGGTGGCCTATAAATGAGGAAGATATTTACTGTCTCGTTAGGGTATATTTGTAATTTAGCTCATAATAGTTCACAATTTGCCAAGCAGATGTTATACATTTTTCTGATATGTAGAGTGTAGAGAGTTATGGTATAGTAGGGCTACTCCTCCAGCAATCACCTTGCCACGGTCTGTTCTCAGAGTATGGAATACTGTGGTTAGGGCAAGTGTTAATGCAGGTCCCACAACCTCCTGTAGCCAAGATTCCGTAATGGCACAGAGGTTAATTTTGTGAGTGTTAATATAGTCGGCTACATCGACTGAGTGTTTAATAAGAGATCTTGTGTTGGGGAGCATGCATTTTATTTCCCGCACATGTCTTGATTCATTATTTGCAGGATTGAGCAAAGGGTCAATTTTATATGTTCCTGGCAGACTGGCATTAGTGTGGGCATTTTCCTGTTCCCCTTTAAAGGCCTCCAGCGATGGGGTGACATGTGCTGTAGTTGCAAAGCCGCCGGTAGGACTAGATTGTGCCAACACAAGTAGCTGTTTGGATTTTAGCACTGTTGAGGGGTGATCAAATTGGGGACATTCTTGAAAATCAACTGTGTTACAGGCAACAGTTAAGAGAGTAGATGTAGTGGGGAGTTAAGGCTTAGTGGCCTGCGCAGACTCGAGCATTTGGGACTGTGTAAAAAGCATGAAAAGCTCAGAAATTGGAGAAGTTAGATGCTCTGTGGGAGTGAGTCCCATATCAGCATTTTCTGTTATACTGTCAAATGTTCTAGTCTGCCGCTTTGTGCCCGCTGTGACACTACTACACGCTGAGTGCAGCAAACAGTAGATTTCTTCGTGAGATAAACTTGAAAATCTGGATGGAATAAGACAGTGCTAAACACTCCTACAATGTCAAAAGGTCATAGGCTAAAGTAAGACAGAGGGATCATGACAGATGGATTTATGACATTGTTTTGCTGTCATCGGACTTCGTTTTAACACACATCCATTCTGTTCATGGCTGCATTTAGACAGCTCGGCAAAGTACATCGTTCTTGGTAACTTTCCTCAACTATGTCAACTTGCAGGTACATTCTGAAGGGTTGTCTGAGTGCACATCATCTCTCATATACTCTATGAGGTACAGGAATATTGCAAGGATTCAGGCATGGGTTCCCCATCATGGGACTTCGCCTGTCATACCAATATGATGGTGGCAAGGGGGTGGGGACTAGGGAGAAGACAGGTACCTCCTCCTCTACACCAGGTGTTTTTTTTGCAGATGTTTCATGCTGTGTCTGTGTTGCATGTTACATTAGAATGCCACATCAGCATCAATGGTCTGATGGATGACTGCTTCTTTAATTCAGCCGGTAGGACAGGTCTCCTGAAAAGGCCCAATGCAACACTTTAAAAACTCACAGTGCGATTTTTTTCTGACGTTCTGACCAGGTTTAAGCATCGAGACATGTACATTGAAGGCACGCGCCTGAACGGTCACACCAGAGAGAATACAACCCGCTAGGGAAGAAAGGCCCAAGTCGATCTTGTAAGGATAACAAGTTTAATCTCACACACAAAGGAGAGCAACAGCTCTAGTACAAGCAGAATCTTATCAAGCAAAACATTGTCATAAATGATGCAATACATACAGTAATAAAACAGCACAGCTGATTGGATGGACCCTATATAGGTACCACCTTTATCCATAAGGGATGGCAGTGTATTTGTCCCAGCCCAGTTCGTCCATCTTCCATCACGTTGGTGCTGCTGGGTTCATCTTCTTCTCACAGTGGAGGTCAGAAAACAAATTAAGTATACTCTTACTATACAGCTTGTTTTATCACTCCTATTGTGCACTTGGCAGTCCTTAAGATGGGCACACAGGAGGTTCTGGGGCATTCTAACCTTCACACACTCATTTCACTCACTCCCTCCGCACCATCACAAAGCGTTTGAAGTGTTCTCAGAAGTCCAGGTGGTTGGTTTAGTGGTCTACAGATTCTGTGTTACTCAATGTCCATGAATCAAGGAATGGAATGCAGCAGAACCTGGAAGATGCTTACTTCCAGGGGTGCACAATCTGGAAAGTTTCTTAAAAAATTCTTAGGACAGCCAGCAGACATTGGCAGACTTTGGTTGTCGTTGTTCTTAGTCAAGCAGAATCGTTGACTTCATGTGTGCTCTAGCAACTTGAAGCGTCTCTTGCATTAGATGGAATTACCAATAAAGATATCAGACCAAATAACCGGACAGATTCAAGGAATATGACAAAGTAATAGTTTATTCTCAATTTAATAAAGCAAGGTCATCTGGCAGACATCGGACTGATGCTTGCACACTCACACAAAAACTTGATTACACAGGGGTCTTATACCCCAATAGGCATCATCTATGACTTCGTCCTACGTGGCAAACCATAAAACTTATTGACGGGACGGATTGGATTAGGGGAACATATCTAGTTTTAGAAGGTATATGGGTTAGTACTTCATTGGCTGTCTCTTATCTGTAAGACAACGCTCAAACTGCCTTCTACCTATGTATAATACTGATTATAGCAAAACCAATCATAGCAAATTGGTCTATGCAACATTGTATAACAGGTTGCCCATATACCCTGAACCCCGGGACCTGGGGCCCTTTAAGACGAGGTAGCAATACTTAGAGATGGAAGGGGATGCAGAACTTCCTCATACATCAATAATCAAACCGACTCAGCAAGTTGGCAAAACTACTCACAATTATCTAAAACAGGGAGTTACAACAGACATCAACGGACGTCGCACAGCATAGTCTCAACGTATTTCATAAAAAAGCATTCTTATATAGTAAAACTCTGTCATCATTGACATCACACTACATCGCAAACTGTATATGTGCTATACTGACAGGAGTTGTGATTGGGACTCTAAAATCGGGTGGACAACTAAGCCCTCCTTTAGTGCAAGTCATCTTCATCGTCACAAAATACATGACAATCTATTGGTTATACAAACTATAGGGGGCTCTTTGATACATGGCCCTCTATAAGTTATTGGCATGCTTGTACCCTTTTGGAATATTCCACTTGCTGGCAGCACGCAAGCTGGTAACCCCAGGTGCTGGGGGGCGGGGAGGTTTGGCCTGGTCATGCCTCCCCAACCTATTAGCCCAACATCTATCATCACTTCTGCAGTCTGCCATTCAATTAGGCTTCGAACTTGACTTTGCAGATGCTCTCTTTCACAGGGTTAAAGTTTGCTAAAGTGTATTGTAGAACATTGAGATTCTATACATTCCTATGTGTATGTATTGGTGCATTGCTGCTATCTATTCAGTACATAGCCAGCCTCAGGATGACTTTGTCTACTTGCGTTACAGCATCTGTACAAGTGTAAAATGACTTTGCATTTTCTTCAGTGTTTCTTTGCACAATCATCTCCATTTTTGATCCCGAAATGTTGCTTGACTTCGACACCTCCTCTTCATATCTTATAGAATGTTTATGGTCCTCTTTCATTTGTGTCTTTTCTTGGTGCGTCAGTTCTGCTTCATATGATGTCACAAGTCTCCTTTCACGTTCGTTTTCATACTTCTTGCGGGACTCTTTCCAGAAGACCATTATTTCTTTGTGAATGCATATAGGGTTTTTCTCAGTGAATTGTCTCAAGAATTCTTTGCGGTATAGGCATTCTCACTGGTACTGCACATGTTGCAATTTCTGGCTTCCAACATATAGGCAACATTGGGGCAGAGCTTTTAGTAGGGGTATGTGGCTCCTCCTCTGCAACCCACTGACTATTTGGCATTCTCACAGAACCTTGGACTTTTGACTCGGCTTGCAGCACGTCAGGAAACCGAAACGTCAGATTACTCCTTATTTTCTCAATTAGTCCATCATCTCTCATCAGTCCGGCCATGAGGCAAAGTTTCCTGTCTGTAGTTGACCTTGTAGACTGTTCTCTATTCTAGGACATTCGAAGGAGTGAAAGCACATCACTATCTTCATTAGAGGCTTAATGAACAGCCCTTGTTTTCGACTTCTGAATCACGTGTGAAGAGACCACACATTTTTCCATTTCAGCCTCTTATTAATGCTATTTGATTTAATTATACTGTGTGTCATTGCCCCTTTTGGCCTCTACAGACTTGCTCACTCTTTCTTGCATAGACTGTATACACTTTTAATTGTCCAATACTTGCCTCTTGCAAATGTTTTCTTCTTCTTTAATCTAAGAGAAATATGTCTTATTTCCATGTCTCGTCCATCTACCTCCCTTTGTGCTTTGCAAATATTCCTTACAAATAAACTCTTTGATCCCAAGCCAACATTAACTCCTCTTGTTTTGCACACAAAGCTGTTTTACCAGCGTCTCCTGACTCTCCAACACAGATCAGCTTCTGAGGTAGTTGAACTGAATATTTACTGAAGCTGGTGTCCATTTTCCTATAATGGCCATCCTTGCCATGTTATATATTCCTCTATAGCAAGCTTCTATGTATCTTTTCTACCTTGCCTTAATGCGTATTTATACTTATTGGCCAGCAAGTTACTTTATCTTCTTCTGTATTCATGATGACTTTATCGTCTCGTACATGTTTCTCTTATTGCTTCAGTTAAATCGTCATTCTTCAGTATGTTCATATATTTTCAGCATGGCTTTATATATATTCTTTAAGACATCACTTTGCCCACGTCAGATTTCACTCAGCGCTCCATGATATTCAATGGTGCATTCTGTCATCTTTCCATACGGCATCCTTCCCCACTTTCAGTGAAAGCACACATTTGGTATGGTTGTATGAGTGCATATCGTCTCTCCTATACTCAATGAAGTACAGGCATAACAGTTCTAGGTCATTAGACCTATTTTAACAAAATGAAAAAAAAGATTTAGAAAGACCGCACAGAGCGGTCTTTCTAAATCGAAAATGTCAGCCCCTGCGATGCACGCATGTGCGCACAGGGGCTAAGAGGCATGCCAGGACCCGGAAGCCACTGTGACAGAGAACGGGTAAGTGTGTGTGTTGCCTGTGTGTTTGTGTGCTGTGTATTTGTGTGTGTGTTTGTTTATTTTCTGGGACAGTGCGGGTGCCTGGGAGGGATATTTGGGGGGTGAGCCCCCTTGATTTTGAACAAATCCCATCAGGAGAGGGTGGGGGAGGATGCGTTTGGGGGATGTGGTAGGGGTGGTGGGCTAGGCCATGTGGGTTTTCTCTTTTTGTAGGCTGCCCAAAATCGGTCAAAGAAATCAATCTTTCTGTTGGGCAACCTACAAAAGCGAAATTATCGCAGTGAACCAGCATAACAGATGGAGTCTCACACAAAGCTCTTTATTCTGCTGTTCCAGTATGACGGCAGAGAGGGGGCGGGAGTTAGGGAACATGCGTCCACCTGCTCTTCTACACATGGGTCAGGGTTTGTGTCGAGCTCATAATAGGCATCTCAGGATACGCACAGAGCATTGAAGGATTACTATTAACCCACTCCTGTTGGGATAACGGAGGAAGGCATCCGAGTTGGTCCTCTCTTGGTCGCTGAAGAAGGCTGTCATAGTGTTGCCATCAGAAGGGAGGCTTGGATGATTTGGGGTTCTGTCAGAGCCCCATCAAGGTAAATTTTCAGGTAGGCTTCTTAATTCTGCGGGACTCATTCTACGGTCTGACTAGGTATGGATGCAGAACCTTGTGTTACACATGTTTTTTGGAACGGGAAACGTGATTGAAGAATAAACTCAGCCTTTGGTCCTTCTGAGGTTGATAAATGAGGACCAACTTCGGTTGGGTGATAAATGGATGCAAATATTCACTTTGGAGAAAGCGCTTTATAAATAACACATCATTATTGTATCATAAGCTAGGGAGTGTTGTAAAGATCCAAAAGCTAAATGAATGACAGACATATACCACAGCTACGTTTTTAGCAGACCATGGATATCACTACGACTGTGCCAGTGCCGTTAAACCTACCGGCACCGATGTGTTTGCCGAGCGGCACAGTATGACTCTGCAGGCCGTTGCCGTCCTGCCACTAAGGTCAGACCTAGCGGGTGGAATGGCACCCACCTTTGTTAACGGTGCCGGTGCTTCCGTGGTCCCCATTCCTGGGACTCCATCGGAATGGGGACTTACAAAATTACCGGGCCTGAATTCCTGGCCGCTGGGGTCAGAATACCCCGGTGTTAACGGGAAGTCAGGCGCTGGAAATTCATTACGGGTCCAGCAGGAACCTGCAGGTTTTACCGGCACGGTTATCGCCAGACCCGTAATGAGGCCCATTGATGTAAAAATGTGAGACCTTTGGGTATCAGAGAAAATAGAAAAGAATGGATGGCTATTATTTCAGTGAGTGCCACATTTCTATTGCAAGTGTAACATTGCAATAGCAGTTTACCGTTTACATCGCGTTCTTTTAATCCAAAGGCATGCCATCAGTGTAAACAAATTTATATTTTCAGACACAGTTTAGTTAATTCACTTTTAAAAATTTCAAGGTAAAGTTCCACCCTCAAGTCCTTTAGTTGGTGTGCTGGAGTACCTTCAACCACAAGTATAGGGAAACAAAGTATTGTTTTCCCGTCATTCTAAAACGTCTGGGATGGGGATGTCATTGTTATGTTCTCAGTGTATTGCTGCCACTGTGACTGCAGTTAGACAATCAATAATAGTTTACAGCTACATGGTCAGAAATTAAAAAGCATTTTTAAATCATATTTTTCTCTAATAAACATGATAAATACATCTTCAAGTATAGAATATCGAAGGCACACATTGCCGCATTAAAAAATCACGTTGCAGAAGTTATAGCTCTTGCATTCATTGTGAAATCATTCTTTATTTGGACTCTCCAGGTGCCAGAAATCATAAACAGAAAACTGTGTGCATTCCTAACAGCGACCAAAAAGAATTGCGCGCATCTCTCTGCCCTCCTAACGAGGCAGTTCAGAGTCACTCGTGTGCATTGGCTGGAAAAGGCGCCCTGCAGCAAGCCCTCTGCTCCCGAGCAATGCCTGCCCCTCTTAGCACTGAGTGGGAGCACCAGCACAGCGAATCATGCTGATAGGCTGTCCTCTAGCACCGCCTCGTTCAGCCCTAGAAGAACATGACCGCATGATTTCGGATGAGATGCAGACTGACAGGGATAACGTTCTCGACCTGACTCTTCGGGGTGATGGAAAACATTTGCAGGGACAGCCTGACACGCAGCAGGGCGACGAGCCGCCCCTTGTGCGCAGACTGCAGTCTTACTATAACGATTTAAAGAACCACTTTTTCATTTCCAGACCATGTTTGAGTGAAAAAGATTTTTATTTAACATGAAGGCCATGGTGTCTATCAGTATGTTTCGTTGCCGTGCTTTGACTTAAATCTGTTCTATAACAGGGCTTTACTGGACGCGCAATGCAGTGTATGCTTAATTGCTTCAAAAGCATCCCTGTGGCCATTTGCACGAGAGCAGCAAGGTGTCACTTGGCGTGAGGGAAGAACATTCCGTTAGTGGCACTGCTCAGGGTCTCCATGATTTACAGATTCCATACAGGCTCAAGCTGGCCTATAGGCCAATGTTGCAATGCCCGAACCAAAAACCAAAATGCTACTTTGCGCCAGTTTTTTTGGTCAAAGTGCGCCACTTTTGAGCAATGTGGCCAGTTCGATGAGTTTCATCACTATGTGGCTAGCAGTTTGGACCGTTGTTGCTGACTAAATATTCTTTAAATTGCACAATTTGCATAACATTTCATCAAAAAAGTCTCCCTTCGGTACTATTCAAACAGTCTGTCACTGAAGGAATGAATTGCCTTTTGCAACCGGCGTGGGCCACTTTTTCATTAGTGCCCAAGACAATTTAATGCTCCAGTCACCCTGATTCCATAGTCCTTTAAGCAGGTGATGGTAAGTGATCCTCTCTCACATTACATGGATCATTGCAAACTTACACATTTGGACATTGGTACCTCAACCATTTATTTTAGTGCTTCATCGGGTATTGCATGGTATTTCACACTTGCATAATGGTATCTGTTTTTTTGGATATAGTAGACGCGCACGCATTGAGATGGACGTTTTCTTACATTACTCCTGAGCGAAGATTCGGACTTTGCTCAAGGAGCAAGATTTTCAGAAGTGTCAGCCCTGTCTGCTTACTGGGGAGCCCGCATCCTTCATCTCCTCTACCGGGCCCCAAGCCCTGCGTGGGACCACCCAGCATTCAACAGTGCTCTGCACCACCAAACATGCGCAGGATCTTGTCCTGTGTGCACTCCTGCTCTCTTACAGGAGCCACAACATTTTGGTGGGGGAGCTAAGTGGCAATTTTGAAAGCTGGTAGTAAGTGGGGTCATTAAACCTCTTTTGTTGGTCAATGCCCACCTGCAGCTCAGTAGGCTGAATAGCCATTGTGCCTTCCTTTGCCCCATTAGATGCATCTTTCACCCCCAATCCACCAGAGGCGTATCAAGGATTGTGTAACAACTGGGGCACTGAGCTAACGGAGTAGGGCTCACCCTAAGGGGAGTCTGAAGAGGCAACTGGGCTTGTTCTGCCCTACCGCATCTTTAGAAGATACCAAGCATAGTGAGGGAGAGTGCACCATCCCAGGTGGGTTAACAGGGGTTCTCTCTCAAAGAAAAAGGTTTAAACAAGGGGTTGAAATGGTGAATTTTACAGTATGCTTTCTGTGATACGTTAGGTAAAAAATCACACAGTTTACAATCGGTTTTGTAGGGTAAGATGTGGAAAAAGTCCATTAGAAACCAAGTCATCAACAATGTACAAACACATTTTCATAATGCCTTTGCCCACTGTATGCCAGTACCCCGAGGTGTAAAAACATGTTCAAACTGATTGTGCCCAAACACATCTATTCTGGTGCTCCTATATTATGCCAGTATTCCTACATCAGAAAATACTCAGGTTTGTTTTGCCCATGATGCCAGTATATATATATATATATATATATATATATATATATATATATATATATATATATATATATATATATATATATATATATATATATATATATATATATATATATTCAGTGAAAACACTTTGTTAAAGGGACGTTATGGTTAAGTTGCTCTACTAAAAACCTATGAAATTCAGTGAAAAAACGTTGTCAAAGGGACGTTATGGTTCCAAGTAAAACCGAAAAACCCTTGAAATTCGCCAGTTATGGTAAGCTAAGCAACCATAACTCGCCCCACCACCGTGCACTGCTAAGACTAACACCCAGGACATCAAAGATGACATCACAAATGGCATTGATGACATCACTGATGACATCACATGTGTATGTACTTTTCATGAAATATGTGTACAAGGGATTCTTATTATAATGTTGCGAAACAAGTGTCAAGGATCATTGCAATAAATATCATACCCTAATTAGTGCATTGAACGATGCATTGATATAAATAGCATTCTATTATGGGGTTCTATCTGGTATACTAAGCTACTCATACAGAAACATAACATTGTGTGCAGCGTACAAGATGAAGGTATAATATTTGTAATGTTAATATGTTGAATAATGAAATGATAATTGTTTTCTTAATAGATTTTTGTGTACTGTGAAATATGTAATAAGTAGCTAATAAAACGCATGTGTTACATAATTGCATTACTATAGACAAAACACAAAGACACAAGAACACATACCAATATGGGTATATACAGGGAAAGTGAAGTTAGCAAAAAAGCACAAGTAGTAGCAGAAACAATTCATAACTTAACTGATTATTTTCATGCAAATAAATGATTGCTCTGTTTCAAAGCTGCTATTTACCCTATGTATATGTATCACTTGATGTGATTGGACCCACAGGGAAAGTACAGCCATAAAAAAAAAACAGAACTATCAGGAAGTGCTCATAAGTATATTGATTATCTTTATGCACAAAAAGGATTGCTGTCTTTCAAGCTTGTGTCTTCCCGTATGTATATGTTTCATATGATGTGACTGGACTCTAAGGGAATTACTGTAAGAACCTACTTGAAGGATAAGTCTACAAATAAAATAACATTTTTAGTTTCTGACTGTTACTGAAGAAAACCATGTGGCCTAGACATGTCAGCAAAAGAAAAAAGAGCGAGCCAGACATGTGATGTCAAGGGTTTTTCGGTTTTACTTGGAACCATAACGTCCCTTTGACAAAGTTTTTTCACTGAATTTCACAGGTTTTTAGTAGCGCAACTTAACCATAACGTCCCTTTAACAAAGTTTTTTCACTGAATTTCATAGGTTTTTAGTAGCGCAACTTAACCATAACGTCCCTTTAACAATGTTTTTTTATTGAATTTCGTAGGTTTTTAGTAGTGCAACTTAACAATAATGACTTTCACTTTATATACATATCATATGGAACTGACTTAATCTCTTCTACTGTACTTGATGTCCGCGAACTCATTTAATGTTCGCGGACATGTTCGAAGAACAGTACCACTACCAAAAAAACTCTGCGGGGGTATGTTTGATTGTTATATCATAACATAGGAACATTTAACAAATTCAAAAAAAAGCACACAAACACATTATATGTACTAATACATAAGAAATGTAACCCATATATACAACACACTAACCATTCATTTAAATGCACTATGTTCTAAAATGGAATATACAACAAGAAAATAAATTGGCTTCCAACATAATTACCTCACAAACACAACAGAACTGAGAACAAGAGCAGACCCACTGAGTACATAGGACATATCTTACCTGAAATAGTAAGTGTACTTAATTTTATTCATATATTTATAAACTTTCTGTATTAGATAAAAAAATATATTATCTTTTTTTTTTCTCTCACAGAAATGTCTAGTACTCTGGAATGGCTAGAGGAACATTTCCCACCTGAAGAAATGTCACAAGATAGTGAAACTAATGGTAAACACTTTATAATATAAACCATTTAATTATTATTATTTTGTATACATTTAACATATATATATATTTTTTGTACAGAGCATAACAAAATAGAAACTACCTCTGAAGAAGCTGTTATAGAAAACACGCTTGACAGCATAAAAGAAAAAATTGATTTATTGTTGAAGATCATTTTAAAACAAAAACGTCATACCATTGCCCCACATGTACTTGTCCCCCCTCACCATATCCCAGTCAATTATCCCCAAACCCTCTTCATAACCCAAAACGTTTTGATGAGACTTCCATCCCTTCTTCACCTAAAACAATCATGATGAAACCCCTAATTCTCCTGTTTTTGTTTCTGTTTCTGCCTCACCTTCTCTGTCATAAATTATTAATATATGTTAAATAAAGTTTAATTTTTATATTGTGTTGTAAATAGTTTCGTTTTTTTTTTAAAACAATGTAGGTGTTCTAAATGTTCGTAAATAAACGAAAATGGAGGTGTCCTGAAGAACACTATACCTGTTCGTACTGTTCGCTAGCAAGATGAAACTATTCTAAGAACACACGTGGTGTCCTGAAATGTTCGTAAAAAAAAATTAAAGTGTCCTAAAGAACACTATATCTGTCCGTAGTGTTCGCTAGCAAGTTCAAACTGTTCTAAGAACACACGCGGTGTCCTGAATTGTTCGTAATTAAACGAAAATGGAGGTGTCCTAAAGAATACTATAAATGTCCGTACTGTTCGCTAGCAACTTGAAAATGTTCTAAGAACACAATTGGTGTCCTGAAATGTTCGTACATAAACGAAATTGAATGTGTCCTGAAGAACAGTATATCTGTCCTTACTGTTCGCTAGCAAATTTAAACTGTTCTAAGAACACACGCAGTGTCCTGAAATGTTCGTTTCACATGTGACGCAATTTTAATTAGTTCAGCACCCGAACAGTGTCCGTAGAACATCAACGCGCATGCGCTAGCCAATCTCCGTGCATTTGGTGTCCTGCGGACATGCGCTTCCTTCGCGGACTTGTTCGCGAACGGATCATATGACCGCGCCCACGCTGATCGCGTGTTCTGAATGAGGACACTGTTCGGGTCCCCGAACAAATTAAAAGTAAATGTTCAATTAATCCATAATATTTTTCAATAAAATCTCACCATGGCACAAGTCCCACATAGTAATCCTGAGTTGCTACATACCTTTTGAAACTTTTCAAACTTTTTTTGTGTTCGATCTGTCCGCGGACAGCGCGCATGTCCGCGAACCGCGCACAAGCACCCCTATAAAAGACCACGCCCTAGAGCTTATTCTCATTGTGTTTCTGGCTATTCTTCAGAGCACAGCTATTTCTCCAGCAACTTGCTGATTACACCATCGAGATGGCATTCCTGGCTGCAGAACTGCCACCTGGTGCTGCACCTGCTTCAGCACAACCCCCACCCCCTCCACCACCAACACCTCCCCAAGGGCCTGAAGAGGGGAACAGGAGTGAGGATGCGGAGGAGGAAGAAGAGGATGATGAGAATGAGGTAGAGGAAAACCCTAATACCTGCACTAGGCGTGAGTCTTGGGTTTGGCGGTTATTTACCATTCATGGTAATGTTCCTAAGGCTCATGCGAACCGTGTTACCTGCAATGAGGGTAAAATGATACTCAGTCATGGGAAGCACGGTAAGTATAGCTTTGGGACCACTACTATGAAGCGACACCTGAGGTCATTTCACTCTGGGGCTATTCGCAGGGTTGTACCTTGCAAAGAACGTAGCAGGTTGATTTCCTCTACTTCATCCTCTGTTTCTCATCCTGTCACCACAAGGACCACCTTCCTCAAGCTGCCTCACAGGCCACACAGAATGCTGATGACCCTTACCTTTCGAGGGTCACAGTTGTATGTATGTACTGTGACACAGTACACTGCAGGGGGGAGCGACTTCGTAGTGCTTTTGAGACTATCGTCTCAGAGCACGAGAAGATCTGCTCACTACCCAAATAAAACCCACTCTACATCTTCCTCTCTCAGCTCGCCCTTTCTTATCCCTGTGGTTGGTGTGCCCCCTTTACCTTCCTTTCCCCTCCTCTCCACAATTGGTATTGATATATATATGAAGCAGCGACTTGTACAAAATGCAAACCATGGTAGATTATGCTCTACCTGCAATTCAGATAATCGCTCCATGTTAGTAATACAAACACATAGTAAATACATAATACTAATGCTTCTACGTTACAATGCAGATGGTACCAAAAACAACTGCAAACTGACTGGATTCACATATGGTCAAATATCACTTGGTAAGAAAACCTTCACAACAATAGGTATAATCTACCACGCAAGAGCCACAACCAATTCAGGGCACTACAATGCATATATAAAAAAGAAATGTGGATGGTTTGAATGTAATGATAGTACCATTACTCTAAAGCAGAGATTACCAGGAAATCTTACAAACGCTTATTTGATGTTCTTAAAACCAAAATTTGATAACTAAACTGTATTTAAACCCTAAGTAAACTTGTGTTAAAAAAATATAAACTGTTAGAATACTCCAAAAGCTATCTAACTGCTCAAAGATTCTACAACAACTAATCAGATAAATGAATACCACTAAATTAGACCAAAAAATACACAGTTAGAATACGCCAATTGATATCTAACTGTCCCAAAATTTAACAATATCCAAATAGATAAATCAATACCACTAAAATATATCAAAACAATAGACAGTTAGAATACACCAATTGGTATCTAACTGCTCCAAAATTTTATAATATCAAAACAAATAAATAATATGTTACTGCTCCAAAAAAATACAACAAGCAAAAGTATTAAGCATTAGCCAGAAACAACAAGTGAACACTGAAAACAAACAAACAAATAAACTGTAGCATAACAGAAAAAGGGATTTTTTTAATCCAACATGGATTTTTTTTTCTCCCACAGACCCAATGATTTTAGCAACAAATACAGAAACTGAGCAAATTGCACAGTACTCTGATTTGTAATCTACTAAATATGAGGGTCCAAAAAAAAAAAAAGTATATTGATTATACAATGTAATAAGTCATTACAAAATACTAATACTAACATGCTATTTTCTTTTATCACAGAAATTAACAGGAAAAACATGGACTCCCGTTACTAGACCAAACAGTAAGTATACAATAATAAGGAGAACCATAGCAGCATATCACATCCATAGTATCTAATACCTTTGTTCCTTATACATTTGTTTTTCACCCAAAGTTATAAGCAAATATGAATGTGATATGCTGCGGTGGTTGTTGCCAGGGCATAGAGCCTTGGGTGCATGCCATGCACCCAAGACTCTATGCCCTGGCAACAACCACCGCAGCATATCACATCCATAGAGTCAAACATTTCAACTATGGTCTATGGAAACTTTTAATGTCCGCGGACATTATGAGTGTTCTTAGAACACTTTCAACTTGCCAGCGAACAATACGGACAGCGCTTTCAGGACACCCCCTACGAACATTTCAGAACAACGCGATAGTTCTTAGAACACTTTCAACTTGACAACGAACAATACGGACAGTGTCCTCAGGACACCCCCATTTTGTTTATTTGCGAAGATTTCAGGACACCATGAGTGTTCTAAGAACACATTCAACTTGACAGAGAACAATACGGAGAGCGTCCTCGGGACACCCCCATTTTGTTTATTTGCGAACATTTCAGGACACTGCGAGTGTTCTTAGAACACATTCAACTTGCCAGCGAACAATACGGACTACACCTTCAGGACACCCCCTACGAACATTCCAGGACACCGGGAGTGTTCTTAGAAACGTCTTCAGAACACCACCATCTTGTTTATTTGCGAACATTTCAGGACACCGCGAGTGCTCTTAGAACACATTCAACTTGACAACGAACAATACGGACAGTGTCCTCAGAACACCCCCATTTCGTTTATTTGCGAACAATTCAGGACACCATGAGTGTTCTAAGAACACATTCAACTTGACAGAGAACAATATGGACAGCGTCCTCAGGACACCCCCATTTTGTTTATTTGCGAACATTTGAGGACACCGCAAGTGTTCTTAGAACACATTCAACTTGACAGAGAACAATACGGACAGCGTCCTCAGGACACACCCATTTTGTTTATTTGCGAACATTTGTGATGTCATCTTTGATGTCCTGGGTGTTAGTGTTAGCAGTGCACGGTGGCGCGAGTTATGGTTGCTTATGTTACCATAACTGCCGAATTTCAGGGGTTTTTCGGTTTTACTTTGAACCATAACGTCCCTTTAACAAAGTTTTTTTACTGAATTTCATAGGTTTTTAGTAGCGCAACTTAACCATAACGTCCCTTTAACAAAGTTTTTTCACTGAATTTCATAGGTTTTTAGTAGCACAACTTAACCATAATATCCCTGACTTCATATACATGTAACATAGAACATACTAACCCCCTCGTAGTGATTTTCATGTCCGAGGACTACCGCCATGTCCGCGGACATATCGAAAATCTGAGCGTGGTGAATGTATATTTAAATAGTGTGCCCCATTTCCCCTTTGAAGTTGGCTCTGAAAAGAGCCATTTTTTTTTTTTTTTTTTTTACAGATGCTTGACAGACACCTGTTATTTTGTATTTTTTTTCTTGTTTTTTTTACTTACTTTACTCCTAAAATCTTCACATAACCTTCTCCAAAGCAACCCTTACATTCCAAAATAGAAAGGCATTTCCCGTAAAAGATAAAGAAATGTCATCTTATTTAAAATTAACAGCATTACTGGCATCAATATTCTCATTATTACAGAAGAACATACCAGCTCTAAGCATGAAGGCACACAAGCCTCGGTTGATGACACACCTAGCAATGTTTTGCTGAGGACAAAAAACTGAACTATTGTCCCATATTGCCCTAGGTAGTAATCCAGAAAAAATTACTTTCGCATTTGGAAGGATCTTCATTACGGCTTGAACCAAGCGTTCCAAATCAGCCAACAAAGTAGGGGCACTGACGTTGCCCAAATGGAAAGCACCATAGTGCAAAACTACCACATGCGTACTGTTCATCGTGGCCATATCCTCACAAACTTGTACAATTCCCTGTACATTGCAATCAGGCACAGTGCTCCACACCACCTCCACTCCTTTCACATCAAAGTTCTTTGCAACATGCCTGCATTCAGCGTACTGTTGTAAACCATGCACAAACATATCTCCGAGCACCAACACCCTGACTTTCTCCACTTCTGCCATCTTCACTACACACAGTCTCTTTCAACACAAATCCACAACCTCGACATCTGATTGGCTGATCCGTACAGTCTTCTTTCCACTTTACTCTCTGTGCCATTCCCTCATTGCATACAGCTAAGCAATCACACAATACGAATAACGTCCTCAGAAAACCCCCATTTTGTGAATTTTCGAACATTTCAGGACAATTATCATTTCATTATTAAACATATTAACATTACAAATATCATACTTTCATCTTGTACTCTGCACACAATGCTATGTTTTTCCATTAGTAGCTCAGTATACTAGATAGAATCCCATAATACAATGCTATTTATATCAATGCATCGTTCAAAACACTAATAACGGTATGATATTTATTGCAATATCCTTGACACTTTTTTCGCAACATTATAATCATTATAATAAAAATCCCTAGTACACAAATTCCATGAAAAGTACATACACATGTGATGTCATCAGTGATTTCATCAATGACATTTGCGATGTCATCTTTGATGTCCTGGGTGTTAGTCTTAGCAGTGCACGGTGGTGGCGTAACTCATTTTTCATAGCTTACCATAACTTGCGATTTTCAGGGGTCTTTCGGCTGTACTTAGAACCATAACGTCCCTTAAACAAACTCTTTTTTAATATCACGCAAACAATATACAAACATGGCGTGCAAAAACCAACTTCTCACAGATGACTTTACACAGAATGTTGCAAAGTAAGAATTTATGCTCGTTCACAGTGAAGGTCAGCTGCTTCCATTTTTTTCTCGTGCCCCGGAGAGGCTCACGAAGCGGACTATAAGGTTGTATTGTGTTTTGACCTTGACAGACAGAGATTGTGATGAAAGACTTCTCTTGAAGGAGTGTTGCTAAAACGTAAGAGAAGATAAAGATGAAATTTCTGAAACGAAACCACTTTTATATATTATATCACTATGCAAAAGATCGTTCGCACACGCGGAGTCGTATTTTGGGACTGCACTACTCGTAGACAATGGAAATTGCAATTGTACTGTAAGTAACCCTTTAGATTATTTTATATCAAATATAATTACAATAGCGTAGCATTAAAGACCGCTCAAGTTGAACTTGTTTGTTGAAAGTGGCATAATGTTTTCTACCGCGCACTTGTCATGCATTTCACTCCCTCTGGGGATCCCATTCCTCATCCCCGTGCCCCGAACACCCCTCGCCCTCTTGCCCGAGTTCCGGGACTCACAGGTTCTCTCTTCGCCCCAGTTGCCACGGCGCCGACTGCCACAAAGCTTGGGTCGGCATGCTCTTTTCCCGCGGAGACGTCTGCCCCCTTGGCGTCTTCCGTGGTGGCTGCTAGACCGACTTCTTCCACGTCACATGACCGCCATCTTTCGCTTACGTGTTTCTGGACTACACTCACGTGATGCGCTCGCGGGTCATGTGACCGGGAGGAAATAGCAGCGCCAGTATTTAAACGGCTCTGTTGCGGTGCTTCGGTGCTTCACAGCTGTTTCTTCGGATTCCTGTACGGCGCTACACACCTTTTGTTTCACCCCTTTTTGGATCTTGACCTCGGATTTGTTTCACGGACTGGCAACGGATAACCCTTGGCTTTGGTACTTTCTTTTGGATCATTGTCATGACCACAGACTGCTTCACGGACTCCTACTACGTTCCGCCCTTCGTGTGCGGATTCTGGCATCAGGTGGGCCTGGCACTTGCAACCTTGCTGGGATACTTACATACTGAAAGAACTGCCTTGCTGGGTCTCGGAACCTCCCCCATAGGTACAACCACCACTCCACAGACACCTTTTGGTAAGACCGTTCCACTTACTTGTTGATTGGTTGTTGATTCTGTTTTGGCTTGACACTTAACCGGTGTTTCCTTTGCAGTGGTTCGGGGTTCCACGAGTACCGCAGTTCCGGAAAGAACATCTCCCACCTGTAGCCTCAAAGGCGGCACAGAGAGTGACTTTGATTCTCTCTGTGCGGCACTTGTGGACAGAGGACTCTTCGGCTACACGACAGTCAAGACACAACAGCACTATCACCGCCGAATTGATCCCTTGTCATTTAGAGGGCTCTGAAAAAGGCAGACGACACAGGGTGGGTTAATAGAAATAATTTAACCGGTCTATAGGCGGTCAAGCGCTCTACTCGCTGTGCCACTTCACTGTAGCCTGTCAAGTGGCACAGCGAGCACAACGCTCGCTTTGACATCCGTGCACACCTTGCTAACGCAAGTTCGAATCCCGGCAAGGCCAAACTCAGCCTTTCATCCTTCCGTTGTCGATAAATGAGCACCACACACCGTGGTTAATAATAAGCACCGCTTAGATACCTCACGGTTCTTAGCGCTATATGAATGGGAAAATATTATTATTTTATTATTGACATACTCCGTTGCACTATCTTCGATAGCAAATATTTTCACGCCCTAATAAATAAAATGATGATTTTTAATGAAGATCGGCTGGTGAGACTAATTTATGTTTTTTAAAACAGATATGTGGCCCCATTTTGCCTATGTCACGATTTACAGACTCCAGCGGATGGGGTCTTCAAATATGCAACTTCATGACCCTCACCATTTTATGGGACAATCGCCAAGGACCAATATGCCCTTACGCAGTACTAGTGGCTACAAACAACATACCAACCAATAGGGTGGTCTAATGGCTCGTTGTTGGAGCAACCTTCCGATTATCAGAGCGGCCATTTACTGCTTTTATCATAAACCAACAGCCTATCTACCGCAAAGGAACAACGCGTGGCTCAAAATAAACTTTTGCTGATCGACAGCAGAGACAATAGCAAATCGCTGAATATTCACTAAACATTTCATGTGAACTAAATGTACTTTACCAAATGTACAATCCTGCTGTTTACTTTTAAACCACAGTTTCATATTCCGAATTGTGGCGCACTGAGTTGTAAGCTGATCTAACACCCTCTGTACCGCAAAGGAATATCGTGTGCCTGAACATGAACTTTTGCGGATCGACAACAAAGACAAATGCAAATTGCTGAATATTCTCTAAACATTTAATGTCAAATAAATATACTTTACAAAATTTACAATCTTGCTGTTTGCTTTTAAATCACTGTTTCATATTCCGAATTGTGGCGCGCTGTGTTGTGACATAATATGTGTTGTCTTCCGGGTTCTGTGTAAAGTCACTTAGGACTGGGCGCGTTTGATGACGCACCCTGTAACGTCACGGAGAGAGGCGGGGAATATGAATGCTTTGATAATATCAGGCTTAGGGGCGGGAGATATGATTTAGTGTCGCAAAAGCAAGTCAGCCAGGTCAAAAGCGCCAGTCATAGGATTATCACATAATGTCAAAAGGAGTGGTCTTAAAACACTTTCACCCTGACAACGAACAATACAAACAACGTTCTCAGAACACCCCCATTTTGTGTAATTGCAACCATTTCGGGACACCGCGAGTGTACTTAGAACACATTCAATTAGACAGATTACAATACGGACAGCGTCCTAAGGACGCCCCCAGTTTGTGTATTTACGAACAATTAAGTACACCACAAGTGTTCATACCTCATTTTTACCTTCCTTGCGAACAAAAATGACACATACTCCGTCCTCTAAACACCCCACCATTTAGTCTATTTACAAAATGTCAGAACAGCCGTGTTCTCCGCAGACAAATCGAACGCAACAAAAATGTCTAGCACATAAAAAAACAAAACATTGAACCTATCTCATACTCCCCCACCCTCCCCAAACACTCTTACACACCAACACACGGCACTAAATACAATTTTTTATCCACGTTTCACCGCGCTGTACGCGGTCGATGGCAAATACAAGATGGCGGGCGCCACAGAAAATCTGACGTGCTCCACGCCCCTCGCCGTCCAATCAGCGAACACGTTGCATGTCCGTGGACATGACACAAGGCCATGGGCCAATCGGGGTGCTGTCCGCGGAGCGAACAGGGAAGTCCGTCCGCGAAGCGAACACCGATATCACTAATCTTTTTGCCTTACGTTTTGGTCATTTTATAAAAAACTACTGGACGGATTTACACCAAATTTGCAAAAGGACGCTTTCGGGACCAAGCCCCCGTTTCTGCCGCAAATTTGGTGTAAATCCATCCAGCGGTCGTGGCCTGTGGCCGTGCGCAAAGTTTTGGGACCCCCCTATAACTTTGCCCCTCCTGGACGAATCCTCACCAAACTTTGCAAAAAAATTCAGAGTGACCCATATACTTAAGTTTGGTGAGGATCCGTCCAGGGAGTGCAAAGTTTTAAGCCACCCAAAAAGTGCTCTTCCTATGGAAAGAGCAACTTAACCATAACTACATGGCCATGTAATATATATATATATTTGTGAAAGTGTGTTTGTTGGTGGTTCAGGGTAGGCTTCAGCCACATGTCACTTTTGACTGTGAAATTTTGGTTGCACTGACGATAGCGGAGGATACAGCCAATGGCTCATATGCCAGCTCTTTTCTACCGAGCCATCTAACCACTAACACCATTAAACATCCTCTCATAATAGAGAGTGCTACTAAAACCCAGACGGACAATACACACACCGCAGGCCCCTCCAATATATCTGAGGTTAGCACCAAAGGCTCTTTTACTTAACACAAGATCCCTAATTGAACACTCTTTGGAGGTAGCAGAGTTTGTCACCGAACACAGGATTGACTTATGTGCGATAATAGAGTCATGGTTACTCAATGCTGCAGGGCCAGCACTCTCTCGCTGTACCAATAGGATATGACATCCTTAGAGCAGATTGGCTCTAACACCTTGAATCATCTGTGTACTAGATGGAATGATCAATAAATATCTCAGACCAAATAACCGGACAGACTCCTGGGAGATTGTAAAATACTGCTTTAATCTCAAGAAGTAAAGCAGGGCGAATAAACACTCATCAAATCGACTCATGCAGATCACAATGTCTTCTCATTTGTTTTTAGATTATATAATGCAAGTTGCGTCATCTATGACTTCATCCTACGTGGCAACCTGCAAAAACCTATTGAGAGGTGGTATTGGATGAAGGGATCATATCTGCTTATAGAATACACGCATGTTATTCCCTCATTGGTGGTCTCTTATCTGTAAAATACACCCTGAGCTACTTCTACTCACTTAGTGCAAGGCCCTCATCATAACAGAATAATACTTTGCAACATCATATGTAAAAGTGCATGGCAGGCTATTCTAATTGGTTGGCAACCAACTCCAACCTTTGACATTCGGCTTGCTAGCAGCACGTACATAGAAACGAATCCCAGGTGGTTGGAGACACGTCAGCCTTCCCCTTGTTTCCCAATTAGGCAACTATCTCTAATCGGTAGGCCTCATGCCTGTGTCTTTTGCTTGAAGGTTGACCTTGCCAGTCTGCACTGCCTCAGGACATCCGAGTGAGTGTAGGCACATCACTATCTTAGCTTCAAGTTTACTGAATAGCCCTTGTTTATGAGGTTTTTGTCACATTACAAGACCGTGAAATTATCCATATCGACAGTGCTTTTAACTCCATTTAATTAAATTATGCTAGGTGCAGTTGCTCCTCTTGGCCTTTAGAGACACTCTATCCCATATTAACTCCATGCCTTTTTAATTGTCCAATATTTGGATCAGTAAATGTTCTTTTTCCTCCTAATCTTTGGGAAATATGGCCTTGTGCATGGTCTGCTAGTAGACTCCCTTTGTGCTTTCATCTCTCGAAATAGCATCCTTGATTTTGAGCTAATGTACTCCTTTATTCTGCAAGGGTAAAACAGCATCTTCATCATCTTTCCATGTTAAAATCCTGGGCTTGTGTTTTGAGGTAACTGGATTGATTGACATAAGCCATCATCCATCTTGTTCTAATGGTCGTCCTAAATGTGAATATCTACCTCTCATAAGAAAGCTTCCACGTATTCTTTCTACCTTGCGTCTCAGCATATTTACAATCATTGACCAGGGGTCACTTCATTCTTCTTTGTGTTCACACGTACTGCATCATGGAGCACATATCTTTCTTAGTACTCTAGTTACATCGTATTTTCATATCGTTTCAACATAGATTCATATATCTTCTTTAGGACACTCTTTTGCTGTTATTAGACTTTGTTTAACGTACATCCTTGACACGCACCATTATATTCATGGCAGCATTCGGCAACTCGGCAAGGGACATCCTTCTTGGTAGCTTTCCTCCATTGTTTCAAAGTGAGTGTATCTTCTGAATGGCTGCCTTAGTGCATATTGTCTTTCATATAGTCGAAGTGGTATGGACATGTTGCATATTCTTATGCATGGGTTACCAAGTGTGGCTCCTTGTCTGTCATTCCAATTGGACGGGGTTTGAGGGGGCGGTGACTAAGGAGAATACGTCCACCTACTCCTCTACATTCTCCCATCTGGTTGCATACTTGACCAGACTCTTTGTCTCCTCTTCTGCAATTCCTACTTCATCTTCTTCAATCATCTTATTATATTTTCTCTTCTTTGGTACTCATATGTTTGTCACCTCCCTCAGGTGGCCAGCATTCTTTATGTGTTCATCCACACTCCAGGTCATCAAACGACAATCTCCTGTTGGTGCACAAAATATCCATTGTCACACATATTTTTTCAGATCCTTGGGATAATACAACTTTGTTCCTGGAGGTGCAAGATAACTCTTCTTTATATTTTCTCGGGTAACCTCTTCTGTTTGCATCTGTTCTCCAGTATGCTTGTTAATGTCAATCATTATTTTCATTCCAATAGCTTTCTTGGCTCTTTTCTGGTATTGTCCCACGATGATCCTTATGAGACAGAATCCCAACATTACAATTAGTAATATTGCTCCAAGTAGTTTAAAAGCATTTGCCAACCAAGATGGAATCCATTCAATCAATGATGAAAACCAGTAATCTCCTGCTATTCTATCAGCTTAATCTTCCTTCTGTGTGTGCAAGGCCATCAGCATCGTTATTGCCTCTGTATATGTCCCATTTTCTCTATCTTGAGGAGGTGTAAACGTACAGCAAGAAGGTCCGACCTTGGTGCACACATCTCCTTCCATTTCTGTTATCGGATCCAGAACTGTTCTCCATTGAATCCTTTTATTGTTGCCTTGATCATCTGCAGCAGCTCCCATCTGGTAATCTGGAGCCACTTGGTATTCACTGCAGCTTGAAGTCCTGGTGTGAATATAGATGTCATTATGATGGCAGTCTTGATAAATAGTTTGTACTCATCAGGAATGTTGTCATAAACTTCTATTGACTTTGATGAGAAGTAATTCTCTCTCTTTAGTCGGCAAAGATGAAGTGATCTCTTCTTTCTGTTATATTCATTCATTTTCGGAAACTCTTCAATATGGAGGTTACTTTGGGGAATCGCTAGTGCTGGGACATGTACATTTACTATGGAGCACACTCCTCCCCAATCCCTGGGCAACTGCATCTACAATCTGGATTCACAGGCCCAATATCGATCCATCAGAACTGCAGTTCCTCCATTCATTCCCAGTACTTCTATTGTTTCTCCACATCCTTTGTTTTTTCCAACATAGAGCTTTCCATCATTCTTGAAGCAGGTTGTTCTATTCTTTACTTGCAATATATGCACTGATCCTGCTTCATTCTCAACCCAGGTTAGTAGTTTTGCATCTTAATGTTGCACACTTCACTTCGAATTGGCCTCCCGTAGTGCAGGCTGTTAGATGACTGAGACATTTTGTATTGTCTGGAGACATTTTTCTTGCAATAAATGTCCTTGTCACATTCATGGCATACAGTATTGAAGAACAGACATAGCAACCTACTTCTGATGTTCTCTCTCCCACCTCTCTCATGTGCTTATAACTAAGATATTTGTCAAATGAGCCAAATTATTTAAATATGAGTTGACATTTTCATTATCTCAGGATCTTTTCTTTCATTTAATATCCGGACCTAATGGGGTTCTTGGTCTCTTAGTATGGAAAATAGGAATAAATGGACTGGTGGGGGATGTCTTATTTTCTGGTTACTCGCTGCTTATAATATTTGTGAATGGCAACATTATAAGGAGAACTGTCAAAATCAAAATACCATAAACAATTCCAACAATTATCTAATGTTTGGTACATCTCTTTCATGGGGCTATTGCTCTCACCTCTTGGTACATTTCCATTGTTACTACCTTTTTCTTTGGAATGTCAATACCTGTAGAATGATTGCCAAAACAATTTATAAAAAATTGATGCCACTCTTTGGATGCTGAAAAATTTCACAATGTTCTTCGTATTAAAGCAGGTAACACCGAAGTATATAGGAAAAACAGCAAGCAAGAATCTATGTATGATTAGCAACATAAAAGCTCAAACATTTTTTCCTTCTTTGATTATTTCATAGTTTTCTCTATTTCATTCTAGGGAAGATGTTTCAAGATTACGACAGATGAATGAATTGATACATAAATCCTAATCTAAAAGTGTTTTCCTTTCTTCAGCCAAGTTCCTGACCATCGATCATCTGGTTATTCTTCGTTGTTCTTCTCTTGATTCACTGCGAGGCCTTGATTTGCTGGCAATACTTGCTTCACTGTCAACCCAGATGATCAGGGGACGGGTGAAGGAGACTTGTTTCACAGGGGACGGGTGAAGGAGAGGTCAATGTTGCTTTACTTTTATAAGGTTTGACATCATGAATGTGGATCCATGCCCTTCTTCATTTTAACATCACCGCAGTAAGACTTATGTCCTCGTGTGTGCCTTCAAATTGAGTGGTACTCCAGGAGCATACAACTGTGCGCACTAACACTTGGCCCCCTATATATAGCGGTAGTGTCTTTAGTGTGTTTTTCAAATTGATAGGTAAACTGTCCTCTTTATTTACATGTTACCCCTCCTGTTGACGCATGATCTGTTGAGAAATAAAAGAGATGCTTTGAATCATCGTTTTAAAAGAAGTATGCATTTCATCTGCTATTGCTTTTGCTACACTGTGGGCATCTGTATTTGTCCTTGTCAGGAGGTGAGAGGAGTTCTCATTCATAGTCCAGTCACCAGCTCATGGGGTGTTAAATGACAATCTGAACTAGGTTGATTCCTTAGTGCATATAATGCAAGAGGTAGTCAATGTAGCCATCCTTAATTTAATGTCAATTTGAGCTTTGCTATCCTTTCCTTCAGAAGTCCATTTAACCACTCATGTATCCCGTTGGTTTACAGGTGATAGGCCAAGGCAAACTTATGCGTAATGCTTAATAGTGAGGCTATAATTTCAAAAAGTTCATTCACAAAATGTGGTCCATTATCGGATCGCAAAACTCTGCATAACTCCTATCTTGGAAACACCTTGCGGACTAAAACAGATGCATGCACAGACCTGCCTCAATTCATCTGGAAAAGGGAAAAACTATAACTATCATGTATTGATAGCCATAGTCTATGTGCAAATGTTGTAAGGGGTGTTAGGTCTGGGGATTACTTCTCTGACTGTTCACAGGGTGTGCCCTACCATGAGTTTCTGGCACACAATACAGCTTACAATGAACTGTTCTACATGTCCACTGAGGTTCGGTATGAACCAGGTTTCTGCTATTGTAGCAGTTAAACTTTCTCTCACATGCCCAGGATAGTGGAGCTGCTCCACTGCTACTCACAGTAATGCTAGAGGCATAACTGGCTTTCCTGTACTATCCTGCCTCCAAATTGCCTCAGTGGGGAATAAAGAACACTCCCACTTTTTCCATAGCTCATTTTCTTCTTGCAATGCTTGTCCTTGTACTTCAATTAACTGTACATCGCCCTGTCACTTGCTTCAAATCTTTTATCTCATCTTCAATTATGGTTGAATAATATGCAGCACGTTTGGCATTTAAATATAAGTCTGCGGCTTAATTCCTACAAGAGATTAAGTCTGTTCTTTTTGAATGCTCTGCACATTTCACGATGGCTGTAGTTGCTGGAAAGCTCACGGCTTCAATGAGTTTGTTTAATAGACCTGCATGTTGCACTGGAGTGCCATCTGCTAGGAGGAAGCCCTTCCTCTTCCAACATTCTAGGCCTGCATTTACTGTTCACATCACATAGGCAGAGTCAGAGTATATTGTCACTTCCTCATCCTCAGAACTTCATAGTGCATCAATAAGTGTGGCTAATTCTGCAGCCTTGCTGAATAGGTTGACGTAAATCATCTGCTTATTAATACTTCATTGGTGCCCCCTTATGTCACCCTTACTACTGCTGATCTCGAATGTCTCACCCCAGTTTGTTGGTCAATTGTGGATGAACCATCAATGATAACCACTTCCCCTCTCACTAGACCATTCTCTCTAACATGGAGAATATCATTATAACATTCAGTGAAAGTAACACAATCATGCACATCGTCATCTTCTCCCACTGGTTTGGCTATGAACATGGCTGGATTCACTATGCTACACTGTGGAGGAGAAGACATATGTATCCACAGGAGATCCTACCATCCCTACCTCCCCTGTATTGGGGCCAAGAGACCATGCCCTGTCTAACCTCAGCTACTGTACCAATAATACAGCAAGCATGTGGAAGACTATATCCATTGAGATGACCATATCGGATCTATTCTTGAGTTGATGACAACCTGCAGGAGGAACTTCCTGAAAGAATATGAGAAAGAGCTAAGATAATTAACTGATGACATCATAAGAAAGTGTGCATAACGTCCTGAGATACTGAATGAAGATGATGTATGGATCCTAGAGGACAAATGACAAAGTAAAGAATCGAGTAAACTATTACAGTGGAAGAGAAGAAGATTACACGTTAACAAAGTGCTGCAGGAAATAGAAGTGTAATGAATGTACAGATGCTGAAACGCAAGATAGATCAAGTCATTTTATAGGCTAGCTAGAAATAGTGAATAGAATTCAGGCAGAGCCACCATTGTATAGAAAATGGACATTGGTATCATGAAATAGTAAGCTAAAGAATCGTTGCAAAAGAATCAAAATCATTGTCGCAGTAGAATAGCATGTTATTGCAGCTGCATTGGTAGGCTGCCTGGCCTGAAGTCAAGAACTGAGAAGTCGAGGTTGTCGCCCCATGCGTAGATCCCAGCACTCTCCCAGCTTCTCGCTACCTTGAGGTCTGTTATGGTTTTGCATACGTCTACCAGGATGGGGGTGTTGGGAGACTATGGGTGGCTCAATTGGAGGGTGGAACAGGTTCTGGTCCAAATCTGTCTGCCCAGTTTTGTAATCATGGGGACGTCTCATGTCTGTTTCAGCCGATTCCAGAGCACCTCCTTCGAGAACAGGTTGGAGGGTGTTTGCCTTAATAATTCCGACTCAGTATTTGGTTCGTCGTGGAGCCACCTCGTCACATGGCTAAGCTGTGCGGCTAGATAGTACATTTGTAAGTCAGGGAGTTGCACCCCACCTTCTTTGTGTCGCAACGTGAGAATTGGCAGAGATAGTTTGTGTCTGGATGGGCCCCATAGAAAGTCTCTGATTAGTATTTCCAGTTTCTTGAAGAAGGGCGGGGAGATGTAGCAGCAGATGTTCGTGAAATAGTATAAGAATCTTGGGAGGATTATCATTTTCACGATGGCTGCTCTGCCCATCATGGCAAGTGGTAGTTTTGACCAGAATTTCGTGGAGTTGCGGAGTGCTTTGGTTGCTACTTTGGTGTTGTGGTTGTTTATAAGCTCTGGGGTGTGCTTTATATTGATTCCCAGGTATCGGAATTCTTCGGGTTGCCATTTTATTCCCGCCTCCGATAAATCGGCCTCTTCCACGCCCCTGAGTCTAGCCAGCAGGAATGCACAGGATTTCGATCTGCTGAACTTGATTCCCGAGTAGCGTGCATAGTTATCGAGTACATCTAGCATGACTTGTACATTTACGTGCGGGTCTTTCAAGTATAAGAGTACATCGTCCGCATATAAGGAGATTATGAAGTGTTGGTTGCCCAGTTTTATACCCGCATCAAAAAACTGCTTCCTGAAATAGATGGCAATCGGAACTCTCAGACGGCTGGATACTGGTGACTTGGCTCTACGGCCGATTGATGGACAGATCCAACCCCAAAAGTGCAGCACTGAAGGAGAGTTGGGAAGCTGAGCTAGTGACCATGCTGAGGGACAAAGAATGGGAAAGAATCTTACTTTACCCCAAGGAGGTCTCTAGGAACAACAGATTCCGACAAATACAAATGAACGTCCTCTACAGGACGTACATAACCCCGAAGTGAATGGCTGGTTTCAACAAAAAAGCATTGCCAAACTGCCCTTGGTGCGGCAGTGACTCAGCAGATTTGCTACACATGTTCTGTCCCTGCAACAGGGGGCAACTCTGGTCCAAGGTAAAGCAGACCTGCATAGGTGCTGGCATTACCAGATACAAGTGGGAACCAAAGGAATGTTTAATAGGAGCCCACCCCAGGATGAGCAAGCACAAACATGAAGTCAAGCTGATGGACATATCCTGCATCCTTGCAAAAAGAACAATAGCAATGGCTTGGAAGTCGACTGGGGGCCCGAGATACGAACTCTGGATCAAGGAGCTGGAAAGGTGGACCGCAGCAGAAGCTAGAGCCTGGCAAAACGGAGCCATCACTGGAGTTGAAGACACAAACAACACCCTCAAATCATGGAAAGCCCTCCTCCGTGACATACCCTTCACCGCACACCACAAACCCCCCTGAAGAAATTGCCTGAACCAATTACAATATGGAACGGAATTACCCAATTACCCGACTTGATCCTCTCACTATGCCTGAAACTTCACCCTATTACACCCCTGCCCCGGAACAGAAGTTGTAGACATCATTCTGAGAGATGAAGACTGTGCTGTTTGTTTATTATGTTGTTATTTGTTAAAGGATTCTTTATACGATAAATCAGACTCATTGCCAACTTCTAACTTGTAATGTTTACAAGACCAAATGCAAATAAAATATGTTTTAAAAAAATCTACTCTGAAGAAGAACATGTGTGCAGAGGATGAATCCACTCAGGTTAAGGTGCAAGAAAGAAAAGAAAGGATGTCAATTTATGAAAAGCATTTAAAAGCTTGCAGAATAAACAGAATCATGGTATCTTGTCACGAGGGTCAAGGATGAAAATAGGATGAAAATATAGTTTGAACTTGGAGTTCCAGATACGATAGTGAGTGCCCTCACTCCTGTGCATTCCCAGGGTGAGAATAGTCTGCATTGCCGAGTACAAAGAAAATGTCATGGCAGAAGACAAGGGTGATGAGAGATGCTGGGCTAAATATACTTGCACCTGGGTCTTGGCTTACATGCTGCTAATTAACCCGAATGTTATAGACATGGCACAAGCATGCCAAACCAATTGTATTATTCTGTATAACAAAGGACCATACCAATGAAACACTGTGTAACTGATTATGCTTAAATGACTCATATGAAGAGGTAGGCATAAGTGGCCCACCTAATATCGGACAGCGAAAAACAAATCTAGCTCCTATATGATTGTATATCTAGATGTGACCCTTAACCAATCCCAACCCTTCATAGGTTTTTCACTATTGCCACGTAGTATGATGTCACTCTGATGCATAATGAAGTAAATAAATTGTATTCTTTGTGGAAATCGCTGAGAGACTGAGCGTACATCTGTTGATGTTTGTTGTAACCTCCGTGTTTTAGATAATTGTCAATAAAACAGTAGCTTGTCATCTTCTTGAGTTTGGCCACTTATTTGGACTGAGAATTATTCTGGTGTAATCCCATCCAGTAACAGATGCACATTCCAAGGGCCATATGCTCATGTGGTAGCAGTGTTGATATTTTCAGATCTAAACTAGTTTGACTTAAGAGTTTCAGACGATCGTGCATCCTCCGCCATTAGCTGGAAAATCGTGGAGTTTCCTGTGGAGAGCGGACGATACAAATATACTTGCAAGAAGAACAAAGACGGTGGGCAGGTCCCTCTTTGAAGAAATCCCTGCTTGGTTTCCACAGGCGCTATGCAGACAGAAGGCAAATTGGTCGGATTGAAAGAGGAGTCGATACCCAAGACCTCCAGTTGATTAAACAGATGTAAGTAGACTAAGGGAAATGGCAATGTAACGGGGCGGGATTGTGATATTTTTGGGTAACATGAAATTTTGTGTGGACAAAGAAATGCCTAGTTAATCCTGTTTTAAGGGAGATAGAAGTAGACGTCTCAAATTCCAGTCAGAATATTAAAAAAGAGAATATGTACGGTCAGGACCCTGTAAGGTGATGTCTTAAACTCTGTACGGGGAAATATAAGTGGAGGTGAGGAATGAATACCTCTTACTATAAATGAATGTAGGGAAAAGGGAAGGTGATCACAAGAGTTATTAATGTGTATTGTGTTATTATTTTGAGTATTATTTGATGTATGACGTTTAGAGAGGTAATAAGCTGTGAAGGTTGAAAGTGACGCTGTTTTGAGTTAAGTGTAGTAAATGATTGGCCCCAATCAGAAGACAGATAGGATCCTGAAACAAAAGAGGATTGAGCAGCGATTGATGGTGCTTGCTCATATTTATTGTTTGTAAGATTAAAAGCATTGAGCAATAAGCTTTGAGATAGATAGAGATTTATTAATGATCTGGTAAGTATAAACACTAAATTGTGACTTGTCATTATGGAGGACACTCCACTTATGCATCTTTGTAAAACAATACCAAGACATGCGCCGAAACTCAAACCGTACAGTGCAGAATGGGTAAAGGACACAGCTGACAAAATATCCATGCCATGGCCACAAGGGGGATGATTGTTAAAGGCAGTATTACCACACATGACCACATATGTGCATGCTGCCTTCACTGCAAAGAAACTAGAGAAAAGACAGGCAGTTTTAGAACTTTGGAAAATGTACCGAGAGGAGAAAGAGGATACATTATCAGAGCAGTGGGTGCTTAATCAACGTAAAGTGGAGGACATTGAGCCCTTGGCTCCTCTTACTCTAAGAGCGTAGATGCAGAGGAGACAGGATGTTACCCTTTAAAGGAATTAAAAACTGAAGCTGGTATAGTAATCCAACATATGAAATACTGCTTATAGTAATGATGACAGTTCAGAAGAGAGCAAAAGGAAGGGAGATGCCTGTAAGTTCATACGAGATAAAGAAGAAAGAGGTGAGAGATCAAATATATCAACAAGTATAGACAGAGAAATTAAGAGATGGAAGGGAGAAAAGGATAGAGCTGATGAGGTAAGGCTTGTACAAACGAATGAAGCAGAGGACAGATATTACTCAAATTAGATGGGAAGAGCATCGAGGAGGTTGGGTAAAGGGAAGACAAATACAAGCAGGAAAAGAAGGATAGGGAACGAGAAAAGCGTTTGAGAGAGGATGAGCAAGGAAAAGAAAAGCAGGGAATGACTGGAACAGATATATAGAGAAGAACAAGTCAAAGATGAAAAGCAGGTGGAGGACCAAAGAAAGTATGGCACAAGAAAGGGATAGGAGAGACAGAAAGAGAGAGAAAGAAGAGACACTATGGCCCTCATTACAACCTTGGCGGTAAGTTTTCAACTTTACCGCCAAGGAGTAATTTATGTTAACGCCATGGTGGATGGCGGATTTACCGCCCCATTCCAAGCTTGGCGGGGCGGTAAATCCCCATTCACCATGGCCCCTTCCCCATTCCCATTTTTGCCCCATAGGGCATAATGGGAGTGGGGAAGGCGCTAATTACGGCACCGTAAATTACGGTGCCGTAATTAGCACCAAGGCGGCTTTGTGCCTTGCATTTTAACGCCTGCTAAAAGCAGGCGTTAAAATGGGAATCAGGCTTAAGGGTTAATGGCGCCGACCGCGCCGTTAAACCCTTAAAGCCTGGGTTGTAATGAGGGCATAAGAGTAAAGGAAAAAATATTACACAGAAGAAGAAGAACAAAGGGAAGAAATGAGGGAAGCACAAAAGATAGAAGAAGTGAGGGCAAGGAGAGATGCAAGAGAGCGAAGGGACGTAGAAAAAGGAATAGAACAGAATAGAAGGCAGTGGGGTCTTGATGTCAGTCTCGTTCTTAGGGAACGAGTAAGACAGAGCAATGAAATACAGGGATGATGGGAAACGACAAGCAAAGTTCTCCCAATGAGTGAAACGAATCAAGAAATACTTAAAGTATCACAGGAAGTGGAAAGATATGAGAAAAGAAGTATTGGAGATAGAATTGCAAAAATATATCAGCAAATGAGGCAGAACAGCGAGTGTGGGACTCCAGGGAGTGGCACACAATCCCTGATACCTAAACTATGGGACGAGAAAACCGTGTGCAGGAATGAACGCAGAGCATTGTTGTTAAGTAGATTAAATTTAGATAGAGAAGAGGAGGATGATAGTCACACCAGTTGGGGTCTAGCAATGTCAGACAAGGAAAGAGAGTCAGGTCGTCAGATAGAAGGGTAGGGTACATGCGTCCCCCTGGGAAGTCAACATTTGGATAAGGAGCTAAAATGGTTATATCTGGAACACTTTAAGGAGAGAACATCAGATCTGACACTATATCCTGAATTTTCCTGAAGATGATCGTGTAGCGTGGGGGAGAATCCCCACCCTATGTGAGTAGGTTAAGGTTGTTACCATCACGAAGATGAATAAGGATGATTACCCCCAAAATGGGTAAACAAATAATGGGATCCAGTTATCGGATGGGGTTCATACACATTTTCACCTTGCTAGAGAAGGAGGGGGGGCAAGTCCGCAATATATTCCATGGCCCAGATGGATAAGGATAACTTAAAATGTAAGTTACCTACTTTGACTTCGGGGGCTGGAAAATGGTTGTACAAATTAGAGAAAATGACAGGGGGAAACACGCGGGCCATAGGAGACATAAAAGTTCTACTGGCAACTATTCTTGGGGAGGGGGCTGACAACATTTGGAGACAAGCGGGATATGCGAGGGTGACAGCACAAAACACAGCACATGATGGAGCGTCATTTAAAAATTGCAGGGCAGATGTTTGAAGGGCTCTCACGGTACAGTATTCTGATACATCTGATATGGGTGCAATTATGACATGTAAAATGCCAGAATATGTTTATATTTAGGATATTCAAGAAAGATGGCAGCTTGAAACTTGTGAACCGTTGGAAACAAAAGTAGAGCTAGTCTATCATATTTTGTGTCAGGGGTTACCAGAACAAGTACAGAGACAAATTAAAAAATAAGTAGGAATAGAAGCAAAGCCGTTGGCTGAGATACAATTAACCATTGTGCATCATTGTCAGTTATTACAAGAGAAGATGAGAACAGGAAGATTGAGGAAGCTTAACTTAGTTCAGAAGAAAATATAAAAAGGTGCTATAGAAGGGGCAGTATTGACAAGTGGAGAAGGAGTAGGGACGCAAGAAACAGGTGAATTACAGGTGAATAATCCACACTCAGTGGATCAAAGTGAGTATGGGTTTTGGCCACGAGGTAGAAGTGGAGGATTTAGAGGAAGGGATGGATTTCAGAACACCAATGTGGATTTGAAAATGCCCAAGGTGGGAGTCAGAATGCTCAGGCAGGATATAATAGTGGGTTTGCCAGAGGGCCACCCCCAGTGTGTTGGAATTGTGGGATAACAGGGCATATTACTTTTGTATGTAGAAGGAGAGGAAATACATGCATGAGTGAATTAAAGATCTGAGGCGTTCATGAAAACACTAAAGCCAAATACAGTGAGGCAAATGCATCAATTTCTGGTTTTATGCAATTATTGTACGGCCTGGGTGTTCGACTATGGCACATACACAAAACCACTTTTGCGACTATAGCACATACACAAAACCACTTTTGCAAGCACTTAAGAAAGCACAAGTTGGTAAGGAAAAGATAGAGTGGACTGAAGAAATGGAGGAATGATTTAAAGAATTTAAAAAAGCAATTTGTACAGTTCCAGTTTTAGGAATTCCCAATTATAGTGAAGAATTTTATTTGTTTTCACACACCAATGAGCCAGTAATGACAGCAGTACTCACACAAAGAAAAACCCTAGGGTATAAAACTTTGGCGTATTACAGTGGGATTATAGACCCAGTTATGCAAGAAAATTTTCCATGCGAACAAGCGTTGGCTGCTGCCACATTTTCAATTGAGAAGTCCACAAGTATTACCATGGGCTGTTCCATGACTCTATACGTGGAGCACGCCTTATTTGCTATTTTAGAGAAACCCAACGGTACATTGACATTTCAATCTGTGTATAATGTGATGATTTTTAATCCAGCAAATAAAATTGTGAGGTGTAAAATAGTGAACCCAGCCATGTTTGTAGCGAAACCTGTAGAAGAAGGTGATCATATGCATGACTCCTCTAATTATGTTGAATTTTATGATTATATACCCCACGTGAAAAAAAATGCTCTAGCGGGAGGCGAAATTCTCTTTATTGATGGTTCTTTGAAAATTGACCAAACCAGTGGGGAGAGGCATTCCAAATCTGCAGTTGAAAGACACAGATTAAATGGTGAATTTGAGGTAGTGGTGAGTGCAAGACTACTGTCCCATTTTTCAGCAAAGGCAGCAGAATTGGTAGCGCTTATTGTTATTGATATTGGTATTGATATTTTATTTCTATCGCGCTTGTACACAAGTGTTTCAGAGCACGACAATGGCAAGGGAGGGGAACAGAGGAGAACAAAACGTGATCTTACTAGGCCCAGTGACATTCAGACCCAATGATAGGAGGGAAAAAGTGCATGGAAGGGGGGAGAAGTGGAAAGTGCAAAGCAGAGGAGAAACAGATAAATAATAAATAAATAAAAATAAAGGCAACAATCTGTGGTAGTGCAGCCAGCAATTTGCAAGTGCTAGGTTTAAGGCAGAAGACAGGGTAGGTCTGATAAGTGCAGGAAGAAAAAGGGGGGGCTGTATGGGTACAGACACAGACCCCAGTGCAAGGGGTGGCCCGGAGGCAGTGCGGAAGGGTGGCAAGGTGAGCAGGTACCTGGGCCCAGAGGACCGAGGGTGGCCAGGTGCACGGTGCCAAGAGAGAACAGATCAGCAGAGGAGAGGGGGAGCAAAGGCAGAAGAAAAGAGGAAGGTTTTGATGTGCTTCTGGAACCAGAGATGGTTCTCCTCAAGTTTTAGAGTGGCAGGGAGGCTGTTCCATAGAGAGGCCCCAGCCGAATACAGAGATCTACCCCGAGCTTGTTTCTTTGAAAAACAACTGACCCTGAGAGAGTTAGAAATAGAGGAGTGAAGAGATCGACAGGGGAGGTATTTGCGGAGGGATAGCTGAAGGTATTTTGGACCCAGGCCCCAGAAAGCCTTGTGGATAATGCAGAGGGTTTTGAATTTAATACTTGCATCCACTGGGAGCCAATGGAGGGATTTCAGAGCTGGAGAGATACGATCCCAGGGCTTGAGGCCAAGGACAAGTCTCGCAGTCCTGTTCTGGATTAGTTGCAAAGGGCAGAGAGTAGAGGCAGGTAGATTTAGAAAGAGGCTGTTACAATAGTCCAACCTAGAGAGAACCAGAGCTTAGGATCCATGAGCATCTGGGGGAAGGAGAGGAAAGGCAGAGTACCTCTGAGGAGGTGCAGTAGGTAGTTTGACCTTTTAGAGACTTCAGAGAAGTGGGCGGAGAAGGACAGGGTGGAGTCAAAGATGACCCTGAGGTTCTTAGCCTTGGAGGGGGGGTAGGAGGAGGGCCAAAGGAAGTCGGCCAGAGAGTGAGGGGAAATGGATGGTGAAGGTGAGCTGATGAGGAGGATCTCAGTCTTGCTGGCATTCAGACAAAGATCATTGGCAGCACACCAATCTTTTGAATGGCAGTTAGGCACTCAGAGATGAGAGAGGGAGAGGAGGTGGCCGAGGGCAGCCTGAACATGAGTTGAGTGTCATCAGCGTAGCACTGAAAATTTGAGCAGAAAATGACAATGCAGTGGGCGAGAGTTGCCAGGTATTGGTTGAAAAGCCGGGGCGAGAGGTTAGACATCTGGGGAACACCACAGGTAGAGAGGAAGATAGATGATGGGAAGGACCCAAGTTTGACGTGGGAGGGTCGATCAGAGAGGAAAGAGGTCAGCCAGGCCAGAGCCTGATCAGTGATACCCAGGTTTTCACAAAGACGGTTGAGCAGGATGGTATGGTTGACTGTGTCGAAGGCAGAAGAGAGATCGAGGAGGATGAGGACAGAGGGAATGTTAGAGTCAAGGTTGGACAGCAGATCTTCACGGATGTTCAGGAGAGTAGTTTACGTGTTTCTGGCAGCTCTGAAGACAGACTGATGGTCATGGACACAGCCAACAGAATTGGAATGAAGGTTAAGCTGAGAGATGCCCAACATTTCCAGGAGTTTGCCCAGAAAGGGAGCAATGGAAATTTGGCTATAATTAGCTGGACAAGAAGTATCAGCTGTCGGTTTCTTGAGAAGAGGATGCACAAGGGAGTGCTTCAGAGGGGAGGGGAAGGATCCTGAGGCAAAGGAGTGGTTGCAAAAATCAGCAAGGGCCGAAGCAAGGGTGTCAATGTGGTTCTTGATGGTTTTAGAGGAACAGGAATGAACCTATTTTGATGAGGCTTTCATAGATCAGACTTGTCTGGTGACCTTGTCAGGGGAGAAAAGAGGAAAGGACAAGAAGGATGGTGGGGGTGGCTAAAGGAGGGTAACCAAGCACAGATGCAGAGGAGAGGGATGGGGTGGAAAGGGTGGACAGGATGTCCTGGGTTTTTTAAATGAAGTGAGAGACAAGTGCATTGCAAAGAGCCTGGGAGGCAACAGGAGGGATAGAGACTGCAGCAGGGTTGGCCAGCTCCTTGCAGATTTTAAAGAGTTTGGATGAGTTATTAGATGCAGCAGAGACACGATCCTGAATGTGGACTCTCTTCTGGGTGAGGACAGAGAGTCAGTATTGCCTTTGTAGCAGGCGACAGACCAGTTTGTCATGGGATGAACAGGAAGCTCTCCATTTCCTCTCAGCCACTCTACACTTACGTCTATTGTTGCTCTCGAGAAACACAAAGGTTAGGAAGTTATGGTGTACAGTGACTCCACCTATGTGATGTCAAGCTTACATACAGGGCGGTCATACTGGAGAAGGAGGGGTTATCTCTGCACAGATGGAACTCCAGTGCAACATGCATCTTTATTGGACAGGCTTATTAAGACACTACAACTCCTAGTGGCCATGGCGCTAGTAACAAGCACAGCTCATACAAAAAGAACAGACTTTATCTCCTGCAGAAACAGAGCCGCAGATGTAGAAGCCAAAAGGGTTGCATATTCATCCGAAATTTCAAGTTTCAAAACTGAAAATATTAGAGAAGTATCGGAATGAAGCATGTTAGTATGAGAGGAGTTTAATATGTTGGCAAATACGCACCTAATAGAGATACAGTGTAGAGTCTGGCAAGAAGAACAGGAGTTATGGAAACATAGGAGTTGTTAATTACCCCCCACGGAAGTACTGTGGAGACAAGAAATCATTGGAAAACTAGTTATGCAAGCAGAATTACTAAAAGTGGCACTTGAGCAGCTGCAATACCCTGCACATATACCCCGAGAAATTCTTGCTGCCACCATTGCAGAAGACTGGTTTCTCCCCGATTTGTTGCAAAACGTTGCACAGTTCATTATGGATTGCATCGTGTGACAGACGTTTACAGCTGGGCATACACTAAGAACAATCAGAGGAGTAATACCCCATCCAAACGGTCCATTTCAGCATTTGCATATCGACTATGTCGATATGCTACAGGCATGTAATGGATATATTTATCTATTAGTGGTGGTGTGTCCCTTTTTTCGATGGATTGAAGCTGGTCCTTGTACACACCCTGATGCCACATGCGCAGCGAAAATCCTTGTGTGCAAAGTATTTCCTAGATGGGCTTTGTGCGAAGTATTAAGGTCTGATAAAGGGCCATATTTTGTCATATTGAGCATAAAGCATATGTTTTCTTCTGCTTATCACCCAAAATCAAACGGGATATGCGAGAGACTCAACGGCCTCCTTAAGGAAAGGATATCAAAGATTAGATCGATATTGAAAAAAGGGATGGCTATATTGCCTACCCATAGCCTTGTATTCCCTTCTAAATCAGCCAGGTTTGGACCATCACCTTACGCCCCATAAGCTAGTAACAGGGTGCTGCATGAAGATGCCCCTTATGCCGCCTTCTAGAGTTAGGAGTGATGCCCAGAATGTGGCATATACTAGAACTTCACATTAGAGGTTTATAAAGCCCTTGCCACAGATACAAAAAAGCAATCACTCTAACACAATCCTTAACCTACAATGCAAGAATCGCAAATGCCAAATACAAATTGAAAGAACCATTTGCTATCTTCAAGGAAATGGCCACACCACCCACCAACCCCAAAGAAACCTTTAAAAACAAGACCTGGTGCACCAAGGTCCAAACTGCCATGTTGAATAAAATCAACCTCCTCCAGGAAAAAATGCAGTCGCAATATAATGCCTTGCCTATTACTAGCTTTCCCACTGCGATAATCTCTAATCCTAACATCAATGACAAAAAGCTCTTCTCCTTCAAGGAAGTTACTGAGACAGAAGTTCTAGCTATCATGAAACAAATCATACCATCTTTCTACAAAGGAGATGCCTGCCCCACAAGCCTTATAAAAGACTGTGCAGACTCACAAGCCCCATTTCTGACAGCCTTTATCAATGCCTCGTTCACCTCAGATATCGCCCCTCCAAGTCTGAAAGAATCATGGGTTCGCCCATTGGTGAAATAAAACTCCCTTGACCCTGATTCACCCAATGACTACAGACCCATCACAGCCGTTCCTTTTTTGCTAAAGATACTAGATAAAGCTGCCTATTTACAAATTCAACATTTTATGGAAATCAACAATGTCTTGGGTAAGAGGCAATCAGGCTTCCGCCCACACCATGGCACAGAATCTGCCTTACTCGATCTCAAGAACCAGCCAGGATAAATCATGAATAAAGGCAAGCCAGCGCTGCTCGTACTCCTTGATCTGTCTGCAGCTTTTGATCTTGTAGATCATAAGATCCTCTGCAGCCACCTCAGGGATGCTGCCCAATTCACCCTGGGAGCCACATCATAGATCATCTCATTCATTGAAGGAAGACTGAGGAGAGTTTTCTCAGACAATGCTTGTGCGGTTCCAACAACCATCCACTGTGGTGTTCCTCAGGGCTCTTGCACATCGTCCACATTGTATAACATTTTTATATTGCCACTCTTTAATGACCTGGACGATCACGGAATAACCTACACAAACTATGCTGATGATACTTAGATCCTCTTCCCCCTTTCCGGTACCTACGAACAGGATTTAGCTAGTCTCTGTAATATATATATGCCTGAATCCAGGCCTGGGTGGTGGCTAATGGCCTGTGCTTGAATGGAGACAAAATCAGAAATCCTTCTGGTTGGCCTAAAGGAAATTCTCAACAAGCTGGACAGTCAATACAGGTCCTTCACCATTGAGAGTACTGTAATCACTGCCTCTGCTGCAATCAAATCCTTGGGAGTTTTCCTCGACTCTACCCTGACTCGTCAGGTCAGCACCATTTCATCCTCCGCAGCACTTACTACCAAAGTCATTAATACAGTGAAACCATACCTCTCCACCAAAAGTCTTTGGCCATTGCTAGAGCCACCGTTGGGGCCAAATTGGACTATTGTAATTTGTCCTCTTTATAGGTACTTCAGCTAAAAACCTCAACCAATTACAAATCACCCAAAACAACACCCTCAGAGCGGCGTTAGGCATCCAAAAAAGGGAGCACATCTCTCAGGCTAGACGTGATGCCCATTGGTTCCTAGTCAGAGAGCGCATTCTCTTCAAATCCCTCAACATCACACACATGTGCCTCTCCCTCACAGCGCTGCCCTACCTGGCAGAAAGAAATCTGCTGTTCTCATACGAGCCCAGCACTCCAATCAGCTCCTTGTTCCTACTGTTAAAAGAGCCAAAGATCTAGTTTTCCATTCCTAGCACCTAAAAACTGGAACGCCCTCCCCTGCCCACCTCTCTCAGGAATGAGACCACCCTCACAGCCTTTCAGAAAGCACTAAAAACTAAGCTCTTCAGCTAGTCATGCCCTCCTACACAATACTATCTATAGGCTCACCTATAACATCATAACCAGATTAGTACTGATCCCACATGCTAAAATGCTAAGTACTTGCTCTGGTCGGGAGCTACATGGGTAAAGGTTCCACGCAGCAGATAGCGAGACAGCTGTAGGAGCCGAAGTGCCAGCAACAGGTGCACTCCACAAAACTTTCCTCCAAGTACTTGCTGTCATCCTCGTGCAGTTTCTGTCTGTGGCTGCTGTGAAGAGAAAGCTAGAAGCTGACGCTGTCCTCCAACAGAACTTGACCACAGACAACGAATAACCTGCTTTCTGAGGTAGATTGTACTCGTGCTTCGAGTAAGTTGCTTTGGAAGTCGCTGTTACGCTGCTGCTGCTGCTACGCTGACCCTGCGGATACTTCCTGAATACCAGTTGAGTTTCTTTGAACTCTATAACGCGGTAAACTCCACCCACATTCTCCCAGAAATCCTCAAAAAGCAACGAGCGCGCGCTTCTGCGTGCGCCATTCGAGTATGTCACTTTGGAAGTCGCTGTTATGCTGCTGCTACGCTGACCCTGCAGATACTTCCTGAATACCAGCTGCAATTCTTTGAACTCTATAAGGATATACTTCACCCTTTTAAATTGTATCGCTTATGAGACATATAAGATTTTAAAATATATTGTTTGATACCTTTTTAGGTAAACTCCACCTACATTCTCCCAGAAATCCTCAAAAATCGACGAGCGCACGCTTCTGCGTGCGCGCTTCGAGTAAGTCGCTTTGGAAGTCGCTGTTGTGCTCTTAAGCTGATTCAGCTGACAGCGTGGAGCGACTTCCCCTTATCTCATTGAAATTTTAATCCGCTTTCGATTCTTCCTTGTTGCTAACCCCTTGTTCCTCCAAATCTTGAAGGGTGACCTTTTCTCTGTTAACAAACTAAGTACCCAAATTCGATTTCACGTAAAGGTGCTGGCTATACGCTAAAAAATGGTATGTCGTCTCGTCTTGTGATCACGTCCGCTTCTCTACAACTGAAAGCTTCACCAATGAGACCATTGCCTACGATTGCATGAAGAGAAAAATCTGCGGACAACCTCTAAACTGCTCTGACAAAAAGATTGCTACGGTGATATCCGTGAGTTTTACTTTCCTCGTATCTCTACGGACTCCCTTTCAGATGATAACAGTTGTAACGTTGTACCTACAAATGAATTGCTTACAATAATAGACCTGAATTGATGTCGGATGCCCAGGCTTCGAATGTAACAATCTCTGATACACAAATGATGGCTGCATTTTCTAATGTGCCGACTAATGTTATAGTAGTTGACTTAACAACTCAAGAGAATGAACATAGTGATCAACCAAGTTCTTCCATATGTTCTAGCCATTGGTGCGATACAAAAAAAATAATTGCTAATACTCCGGGGGATAATTGCTTGCCTAGAATTGATATTTCTATAGTTAGTGCATGCGTAAATCCTGAACTGAATGATGAAATACCACCTAGTAACCTTGAAGAACTGCAAGCTACCAAATTACCGTCTATGCCCATTGACCCTTCTTCTCAGGCAGCCGAAATAAGTCTCTATCAATCACCAAGTGCATTTAGGGGCCGATTCATGGAACAAACGTGCGCCGAAAATCTTCGCGCAAGCAGGCGCAAGCGGAAAAAAACAGGCGCACGCGCACGCGTGCGATTCATGGAAGTCCCTGCGCGTGTTCACCTCGGGATGTGCGCCAAACCCGTGCATGGCGCACAAGTCACTGCAACATCCCGAAAGGCGTGCGCGACGCGCACAGTGAAAGCGCACAACCTCGGCACATACACCAGAAAGTGGGCGGGTCACGGGGCGTAACGCGCGGAATGGGGAACAACGTGCGAAAATAAGGGCGTAACTGGGGATGTACTGCAGGGAAGCAGACGGAACGCCCACACGCACTCGAACCACACGTATTCATGGAATCAAATAGGGCAAAGCCACGCACAGCCAAAGACACGCACAAGCTGAAACACGTCCGCCACACGAAGGCAGGCGGTAGAGTCCCAGCGCATCACAAAAGTGGCAACATACAGCAATTGGGCCTGTGCGAGCGGGGCACATGTATTGTGGGGGTGCGCGGGAAGCAACACACGCAATCGAGCGGGGTACGTGTATTTCGGGGGCGCGCGGGAAGTGACACACGCGATTGAGCGGGGTACGTGTATTTCGGGGGTGCGCGGGAAGTTACACACGCGATTGAGTGGGGTACGTGCATATCGGGGGTGCGCGGGTAGTTTACACACGCGATTGAGCGGGGTACGTGTATTTCGGGGGTGCACGGGAAGTTACACACGCGATTGAGCGGGGTACGTGTATTTCGGGGGTGCATGGGAAGTTACACACGCGATTGAGCGGGGTACGTGTTTTTCGGGGGTGCACGGGAAGTTACACACGCGATTGAGCGGGGTACGTGTATTTCTGGGGTGCGCGGGAAGTCACACACGCGATCTCATCAGGGTACGTATATTTCAGGGTGCGGGGAAAGTATCCCATGCAACATCAGCAGGGTACGTGTATTCCAGGGGAGCGTGGGAAGTTCCACACGCAATTCCATCAGGGTACGTGTATTACAGGGGTGCGCGGGAAGTTCCACACGCGATATCATCAGGGTACGTGTATTACAGGGGTGCGCGGGGAGCAGCACACGTGAATTGCACGTGTGGGTCCTCCCAGGTGTTCCCTCTACACCCTCCATGGCCCCTGCAGGTGGCTCACACCACAGGGGCCTACCCAGCACATGTCATGCAGGCACCCCATCCACCATGGCCATGCCCACCAGCCAACCCACATGTCAACTTGCACTACTGCCCACCAACGCATGTCCCCCTGCACCCCCAGCCACCAGGGGCACCCTCCACAGGCCCCCACCCATGTCTCCCACCACCCCCCAGCAGTGCAGGGGCAGCCTCCACCAGGCCCCACTCATGTCTCCCATCACCCCCACCCCCAGCAGTACAGGGGCAGCCTCCACCAGGCCCCCACTCATGTCTCCCTGCACCCCCACCCCCCAGCCACCAGGGGCAGCCTCCACCAGGCCCCCACTCATGCCTCCCTGCACCCCCACCCTCCAGCCACCAGGGGCAGCCTCCACCAGGTCCCCACTCATGTCTCCCATCACCCCCACCCCCCAGCAGTGCAGGGGCAGCCTCCACCAGGCCCCCACCCATGTCTACCACCACCCCCACACCCCAGCCACCAGGGGCAGCCTCCACCAGGTCCCCACTCATGTCTCCCATCACCCCCACCCCCCAGCAGTGCAGGGGCAGCCTCCACCAGGCCCCCATCCATGTCTACCACCACCCCCACACCCCAGCAGTGCAGGGGCAGCCTCCACCAGGTCCCCACCCATGTCTCCCACCATCCCCACCCCCCAGCAGTGCAGGGGCAGCCTCCACCAGGCCCCCACCCATGTCTCCCTGCACCCCCACCCCCCAGCCACCAGGGGCAGCCTCCACCAGGCCCCCACTCATGTCTCCCTGCACCCCCACCCCCCAGCAGTGCAGGGGCAGCCTCCACCAGGCCCCCACTCATGTCCAACTCATGTCTCCCATCACCCCCACCCCCAGCCACCAGGGGCAGCCTCCACCAGGCCCCCACTCATGTCTCCCTGCACCCCCACCCCCCAGCCACCAGGGGCAGCCTCCACCAGGTCCCCACTCATGTCTTCCATCACCCCCACCCCCCAGCAGTGCAGGGGCAGCCTCCACCAGGCCCCCACCCATGTCTACCACCACCCCCACACCCCAGCAGTGCAGGGGCAGCCTCCACCAGGTCCCCACCCATGTCTCCCACCACCCCCACCCCCCAGCAGTGCAGGGGCACCCACCACCAGACCCCCACCCATGTCTCCCACCACCCTCACCCCCCCAGCCACCAGGGGCAGCCTCCACCAGGCCCCCACCCATGTCTACCACCACCCCCACACCCCAGCACTGCAGGTGCAGCCTCCACCAGGCCCCCACCCATGTCTCCCACCACCCCCACCCCCAGCCACCAGGGGCAGCCTCCACCAGGCCCCCACTCATGTCTCCCACCACCCCCACCCCCCAGCAGTGCAGGGGCAGCCTCCACCAGGCCCCCACTCATGCCCAACTCATGTCTCCCATCACTCCCACCCCCGGCAGTGCAGGGGCAGCCTCCACCAGGTCCCCACCCATGTCTACCACCACCCCCACACCCCAGCAGTGCAGGGGCAGCCTCCACCAGGTCCCCACCCATGTCTCCCACCACCCCCACCCCCCAGCAGTGCAGGGGCAGCCTCCACCAGGCCCCCACTCATGTCTCCCTGCACCCCGACCCCCGAGGAGTGCAGGGGCAGCCTCCACCAGGCCCCCACCCATGTCTCCCACCACCCCACCCCCCAGCAGTGCAGGGGCAGCCTCCACCAGGCCCCCACCCATGTCTACCACCACCCCCACACCCCAGCCACCAGGGGCAGCCTCCACCAGGTCCCCACTCATGTCTCCCATCACCCCCACCCCCCAGCAGTGCAGGGGCAGCCTCCACCAGGCCCCCATCCATGTCTACCACCACCCCCACACCCCAGCAGTGCAGGGGCAGCCTCCACCAGGTCCCCACCCATGTCTCCCACCATCCCCACCCCCCAGCAGTGCAGGGGCAGCCTCCACCAGGCCCCCACCCATGTCTCCCTGCACCCCCACCCCCCAGCCACCAGGGGCAGCCTCCACCAGGCCCCCACTCATGTCTCCCTGCACCCCCACCCCCCAGCAGTGCAGGGGCAGCCTCCACCAGGCCCCCACTCATGTCCAACTCATGTCTCCCATCACCCCCACCCCCAGCCACCAGGGGCAGCCTCCACCAGCCCCCCACTCATGTCTCCCTGCACCCCCACCCACCAGCCACCAGGGGCAGCCTCCACCAGGTCCCCACTCATGTCTTCCATCACCCCCACCCCCCAGCAGTGCAGGGGCAGCCTCCACCAGGCCCCCACCCATGTCTACCACCACCCCCACACCCCAGCAGTGCAGGGGCAGCCTCCACCAGGTCCCCACCCATGTCTCCCACCACCCCCACCCCCCAGCAGTGCAGGGGCACCCACCACCAGGCCCCCACCCATGTCTCCCACCACCCTAACCCCCCCAGCCACCAGGGGCAGCCTCCACCAGGCCCCCACCCATGTCTACCACCACCCCCACACCCCAGCACTGCAGGGGCAGCCTCCACCAGGCCCCCACCCATGTCTCCCACCACCCCCACCCCCAGCCACCAGGGGCAGCCTCCACCAGGCCCCCACTCATGTCTCCCACCACCCCCACCCCCCAGCAGTGCAGGGGCAGCCTCCACCAGGCCCCCACTCATGCCCAACTCATGTCTCCCATCACTCCCACCCCCGGCAGTGCAGGGGCAGCCTCCACCAGGTCCCCACCCATGTCTACCACCACCCCCACACCCCAGCAGTGCAGGGGCAGCCTCCACCAGGTCCCCACCCATGTCTCCCACCACCCCCACCCCCCAGCAGTGCAGGGGCAGCCTCCACCAGGCCCCCACTCATGTCTCCCTGCACCCCGACCCCCGAGGAGTGCAGGGGCAGCCTCCACCAGGCCCCCACCCATGTCTCCCACCACCCCCACCCCCCAGCAGTGCAGGGGCAGCCTCCACCAGGTCCCCACCCATGTCTCCCACCACCCCCCCAGCCACCAGGGGCAGCCTCCACCAGGCCCCCACCCATGTCTCCCTGCACCCATACCCCCGAGGAGTGCAGGGGCAGCCTCCACCAGGCCCCCACCCATGTCTCCCACCACCCCCACCCCCCAGCCACCAGGGGCAGCCTCCACCAGGCCCCCACTCATGTCTCCCTGCACCCCCACCCCCCAGCAGTGCAGGGGCAGCCTCCACCAGGCCCCCACTCATGTCCAACTCATGTCTCCCATAACCCCCACCCCCAGCCACCAGGGGCAGCCTCCACCAGGCCCCCACTCATGTCTCCCTGCACCCCCACCCCCCAGCCACCACGGGCAGCCTCCACCAGGTCCCCACTCATGTCTCCCATCACCCCCACCCCCCAGCAGTGCAGGGGCAGCCTCCACCAGGCGCCCACCCATGTCTACCACCACCCCACACCCCAGCAGTGCAGGGGCAGCCTCCACCAGGTCCCCACCCATGTCTCCCACGACCCCCACCCCCCAGCCACCAGGGGCAGCCTCAACCAGGCCCCCACCCATGTCTACCACCACCCCCACACCCCAGCAGTGCAGGGGCAGCCTCCACCAGGTCCCCACCCATGTCTCCCACCACCCCCACCCCCCAGCAGTGCAGGGGCAGCCGCCACCAGGCCCCCACCCATGTCTCCCTGCACCCCCACCCCCCAGCAGTGCAGGGGCAGCCTCCACCAGGCCCCCACTCATGTCTCCCTGCACCCCCACCCCCCCAGCCAGCAGGGGCAGCCTCCACCAGGCCCCCACTCATGTCTCCCTGCACCCCCACCCCCCAGCCACCAGGGGCAGCCTCCACCAGGCCCCCACTCATGTCTCCCACCACCCCCACCTCCCAGCAGTGCAGGGGCAGCCTCCACCAGGTCCCCACTCATGTCTACCACCACCCCCACACCCCAGCAGTGCAGGGGCAGCCTCCACCAGGTCCCCACCCATGTCTCCCACCACCCCCACCCCCCAGCCACCAGGGGCAGCCTCCACCAGGCCCCCACCCATGTCTTCCACCCCCCCCCACACCCCAGCAGTGCAGGGGCAGCCTCCACCAGGCCCCCACTCATGTCCAACTCATATCTCCCATCACCCCCACCCCCAGCCACCAGGGGCAGCCTCCACCAGGCCCCCACTCATGTCTCCCTGCACCCCCACCCCCCAGCCACCAGGGGCAGCCTCCACCAGGTCCCCACTCATGTCTCCCATCACGCCCACCCCCCAGCAGTGCAGGGGCAGCCTCCACCAGGCCCCCACCCATGTCTCCCACCACCCCCACCCCCCAGCAATGCAGGGGCAGCCTCCACCAGGCCCCCACCCATGTCTCTATGCACCCCCACCCCCGAGGAGTGCAGGGGCAGCCTTCACCAGGCCCCCACCCATGTCTCCCACCACCCCCACCCCCCAGCAGTGCAGGGGCAGCCTCCACCAGGTCCCCACCCATGTCTCCCACCACCCCCACCCCCCAGCCACCAGGGGCAGCCTCCACCAGGCCCCCACCCATGTCTTCCACCACCCCCACACCCCAGCAGTGCAGGGGCAGCCTCCACCAGGCCCCCACTCATGTCCAACTCATATCTCCCATCACCCCCACCCCCAGCCACCAGGGGCAGCCTCCACCAGGCCCCCACTCATGTCTCCCTGCACCCCCACCCCCCAGCCACCAGGGGCAGCCTCCACCAGGTCCCCACTCATGTCTCCCATCACCCCCACCCCCCAGCAGTGCAGGGGCAGCCTCCACCAGGCCCCCACCCATGTCTACCACCACCCCCACACCCTAGCAGTGCAGGGGCAGCCTCCACCAGGTCCCCACCCATGTCTCCCACCACCCCCACCCCCCAGCAATGCAGGGGCAGCCTCCACCAGGCCCCCACCCATGTCTCCCTGCACCCCCACCCCCGAGGAGTGCAGGGGCAGCCTTCACCAGGCCCCCACCCATGTCTCCCACCACCCCCACCCCCCAGCAGTGCAGGGGCAGCCTCCACCAGGTCCCCACCCATGTCTCCCACCAACCCCACCCCCCAGCCACCAGGGGCAGCCTCCACCAGGCCCCCACTCATGTCACCCTGCACCCCCACCCCCGAGGAGTGCAGGGGCAGCCTCCACCAGGCCCCCACCCATGTCTCCCACCACCCCCACCCCCCAGCCACCAGGGGCAGCCTCCACCAGGCCCCCACTCATTTCTCCCTGCACCCCCACCCCCCAGCAGTGCAGGGGCAGCCTCCACCAGGACCCCACTCATGTCCAACTCATGTCTCCCATCACCCCCACCCCCAGCCACCAGGGGCAGCCTCCACCAGGCCCCCACTCATGTCTCCCTGCACCCCCACCCCCCAGCCACCAGGGGCAGCCTCCACCAGGTCCCCACTCATGTCTCCCATCACCCCCCAGCAGTGCAAGGGCAGCCTCCACCAGGCCCCCACCCATGTCTACCACCACCCCCACACCCCAGCAGTGCAGGGGCAGCCTCCACCAGGTCCCCACCCATGTCTCCCACCACCCCCACCCCCCAGCAGTGCAGGGGCAGCCTTCACCAGGCCCCCACCCATGTCTCCCTGCACCCCCACCCCCCAGCCACCAGGGGCAGCCTCCACCAGGCCCCCACTCATGTCTCACTGCACCCCCACCCCCGAGCCACCAGGGGCAGCCTCCACCAGGCCCCCACTCATGTCTCCCTGCACCCCCACCCCCCAGCCACCAGGGGCAGCCTCCACCAGGCCCCCACTCATGTCTCCCACCACCCCCACCCCCCAGCAGTGCAGGGGCAGCCTCCACCACGCCCCCACTCATGTCTCCCTGCACCCCCACCCCCAGCAGTGCAGGGGCAGCCTCCACCAGGCCCCCACCCATGTGCAACTCATGTTCCCCAGCCAACATGTCATCACAATCTAGATCCCTGGTCCCTATGGTCAGCCTCCAAATGCAAAACACCCACCCGAGTATTGCATCCACCCACTCATAATTTGCAATTACATCACAGAACACCAATTGCAAGTTCTGAAACAAACACATTTCCCTCACATACACCCAATGGGTGTCAGTGAATCTCAAAACACATATCATGAAATGCATGAAACCAATGAGATACCACACATTGAAGTTCACCAAAAATAATATGTATTAAAGGAAACATCAATAGAATAAAAAATGAAGAAACAGAAACGTGAATGTACAAAAATGAAAAGAAGCATGTCCGTCAAAAAAAGCAAAACCAAAAATAAAAATCCAAAGTAATGTCCAAAGTCAATGTCCACAAAACAAAATCCAATGTAAAATAAAAAAGAAAGCCATTGCTCCATGGTCAAAAATAGAAAAATAAATACAATCCAACTGTCAACTATGTACATGGGAACAATCCAGGGTCCATTATCCCAACAAAATAAAGGAAACCTATCTAACTACACTAACTAATAAAATAAACTATATACAAAAATGTGGCCAATGTCCGAAAGGTCCAAATAAAATAAAAACAAAAATGAAACCTAACACTACCTAGAAACTATGTACAAGGGCAGCGGGCTAGTTTCACGGCTCACTTGTGGATGTTCCGGGCCAGGGCATCATCGAACTCCTCCTCAATGTCCCGGAGACGGTCCTCCTCCAGGGCCCCGAGGGTCCGCAGGGCCGCCGACGTCTCCACCTCTAAACCCCTGCGGATTGCCTCGAGGCACTCGGCCCGCCTCAGGGCCCTCCGCATGGAGTTCTCCGCCCTGACCATTGTGAGCCGTGCCTCTTCCGCCGGCTGCCGCTCCGCATCTATGGCGTGGCCCAACCGCTGCCACACGTAAGACACTCTCTGTCCTGGGTCCTCCTGCCCTCCGGCCGATGCCTGCCCCTCCGATGTCGAAGGCCCCGAGCCTTCATGGCTCCCACCACATTGCTGCTGCTGCTGTGCCTCTGCCCGTGCACTGCCTCCTGCTGCCTGCACATCCTCCGCCGGCTGGGGTGCAGTTGTTGATGTGGCCACCCCTGCTGAACGTCCGACTCCCGACTGTGGCAGGGATGCCTCCTCCACCAGCCTGGCCCCCCCACATCAGAGGCAGCTCCACAGGGCACCCAGGTGACTGATGGGTGGGAAGATGGCACAGAGGACGACTGGCGCGTAGGGGGTCCAGTTGAGGAGGGGGTCGGAGCAAGCCCCATCAGACGGAGGAATACGGCCTGGTTGACCTGTCCCAGCAGGCTGACGTGGTCAACGAGCCATTCGAGATGACTCGCAGTCTCTTCATGAAAAGACTGCAGGTCACCTCGCATGGCCCGTTGACGCAACGACACACCAGCCAGGACAGGCTCAACCCGGACCTGGATAGCCACGTCCGCAGGCAGAGGAAGGCCAGTTGACGTGAGCTCATCCCCTGCCTGAAAACGGGTCTGGACGTAGGCATCCCTGCTGGTGCAAGATGATGCAGGGACAGGATCGGGGACAGGATTGCACACAGGCACCTCCGCGGCGGCCTGTGCTGCCTCCTGTCCCTGGTCCTGCACTGCACCACTAGCACCAGTGGGATCCCCACCTCCAGACCCCGTCTCTGGTGCTTGCATGGCCTCCTCCTCCACCAAACCCCCCACCAACCTGGATGACTCCGTGCCATATTCCCCTGTTGGGCCCTGTGGGGTCCCAGCTGCCCCTTCTGCTGCCGAGGAGTCCAACTCCAACCTCCGCCTCTTGGACCTCCCCCCGGCAGCTGCGGCTTGGGACGCGGCACCGGACTCCTCACTCCCCGACGAGATGACAACCTGGGAGGGGAGCCGGGCCTTGCGTCTCTGGCTGGCGGTCGGATCCCCGCCACTGTGCTCCACAGCACCTTCTCCGCCCTCTTCATCAGTTGACGCTGCAGACAGGGAGAAACAAAACACAGGCATCAGGGCACTGTACAATGGACACATACACACATGACAGTTGTACATGAGTGGCATTGGCAAACCTCAGACATGTCATCACAATCCCCAACACACATGTCATTACAACTCGCACACATGAGCCATACCACAGCCATATCACAACTGCCACCACCTCCATACACATACAACAGCATGAGCAGCCAAAGGTGAGCCAGACATCACATGCAACACAGGAAGTGCACCACACATGTACACACACCACCACACTTGCATGCATGTGTACACCTCTGCCAAGTGTCGCACTGTTCAGACGGGCATCCATGTCACATCTGCCAATCAGGCTTCCACATACCGCTGTCACATGCATCCATGTTGCATCACTGTTGCACCCTTGTCAAATACACACACATGCACATGTACATAGTGCTGATACATGCAGCCGAAAACAACATACATGCGTGACATCACGGACATGTCTACTTACATACACATTCATCCAAACATGTGTGCCCACACAACTGCATTTGGCATGCAAGCCTACACACACAAGCACCATCCATGTCTCACACATTACAGCCCTCGCATGTGTCAGCCCCACCGCCCTGTACACCCCCACCCATACTCGACCCCATACAAACAGATGTGCAACCTGCACACTACTGAATAATCACCACACGCACTGCTCACAATCAGGATGCATGTACACTCACCGCTCGACTCCAGACGGGTCTGCTTCTCAAGGACCTGGACGTGGAGCGCTGGGGATATGCGTTCCAGGACCCTCATCTGTTCTTCCGACAAGTGGCCCTGCGCCCCTTGGCATCCGCTGCCTTCAAGAGGCGCCGGGCCTTGTTCAGGGTCCTGGACCTGAAGTCCTCCCAGCGCTTCTTGACATGTTGTAAATCGCGAACTGCCACCCCCTCCGCGTTGATGGCAGTCACGATGTCAGTCCAGATCCGAGTCCGTCCTTCCTTGTCGGCGCGGGAACTTCCGAAGAGGGCATCATACTGCCCCAGGACTTGCTCCACCAGGACACCAACTTCGGTGGCACTGAAGCTGGTGCCCCTCTGCCTCTCTGGCCGGGGGTTGTCAGTGGTCACAGATGGTGTTTGCCCCGACATGACAACCCCAGAGGCAGGAGTGGGTGGGCAACTGGGTCCTGGGGCTGGGCTGTGGAGCGATGGAATCCCAGTCGGGAGTCTTCGGTTCCAGCAGGGGTGGTCACAGCAACAGCACCCCTGGCTGCTGTGCAGGCAGCAAATGGCAGGGCACGTGGGCAGCAGGCAGTCAGGCAGCAGCAGATGGCAGGTGGGAGCGTGCTCGGGGCTCTGGGGGGCAGTAGTTCGGCCTTCTGGGCAGGAGCGTGGTCTTCCGTGTGCTTACGCGTGGCCAGCTTGATACGGAGTGATTTGGCACGTGAAAAATCTGCACGTCAGCGTGTAATTCGAGGAAAGGCCCTTAGCGCGTAAGCGCGTCTGCACGCATACGCATTTTCATTGGACTGAAGGCCCCAAAAGCGCAAGCGCCCCTGTGACGTGACGCGTACAGACGTGCAGGCGAATTTCAGCGCGCGTGAAAAACTGCACGTCCGCGTGTAATATGAGGAAAGGGCCCATGCGTGTATGCACGGCAGCACGCATATGCGATTTCATTGGACCAAAGGCCCTTAGCGCGTGAGCGCGTCTGTGACGTGACGCGCGCAGGTGTTTCCCTCATTGCACGTGATGACAGAACACACGTAGATTTCCAGCAATCGCGTGTGAAAGTTCCCAGCACCCCGGAACACACGTACCCAGGCTAATCGCGTGTGGAACTTCCCGCACACCCCGAAACACACGTACCCAGGCCAGTTGCGTGTACGCTCACTCCCCTCCGATCACACGCGATGACACTCGGACCGTATCCGAATACGGGAAACCCGCGCACGGCAAAAGACGTGCACAGGCGTCAACGCATCTGCCACACGAAGGCAGGCGGAAGCGTCCCCGCGCACAGCATAAAAGTGCACGCAAACAACAAACGCGTATATACAGCTACGATGAATGCCCCATTTGTCGCTGCACTGATCGTGGGACACCGCAGGAGGAGGAGAATAGCCAGGGCACGCATTTTCGCACCATGGACAAGCCTTTTTGGGATGCCTGACGACCAGGTCTATGGCAGGTATAGGTTTCCACCCCATATCATCCTAGACCTGGTCAGGGAGTGGGAAGATGACCTCACATCCTCCACCCTTTGCTCCCAAGCATTAAGCCCCTTGGAGAAGCTACTCAATGTCCTGCATTTTTTGGCCACTGGGTCATTTCAGCAGACTACTGCCATAGTGGGGGGGGTCTCACAGGCCACGCAGTCACGCTGCCTACACCAGGTACTGGCAATCATGACAGCGTGCCCCTCAGTCCGCAGGCACATGTACATGCCCAGAACACCCGCAGAAAGGCAGGCCGTTGTCCTGGATTTTTTCAGGGTGGCACACTTCCCCAAAGTGCTCGGTGCCATAGATTGCACCCATGTGGCCCTACGTCCACCTAGGGCCATTGAGCACATCTACCGAAACCGCAAGCACTGGCATTCCATCAATGTACAGGTGGTATGTGATGCAAAGGGAATCATCACCTCTGTCTATGCAAACTACCCTGGCTCCACCCATGACAGTTTCATATACAGAATGTCCGCCCTGAGCCGGGCCCTGGAAGCTGTGCAGCATGGTGACACATGGCTCCTAGGTCAGTACAAATGCCCTTGCACATGCATGCAAGTCACACACAGACAAATATCCAAACCCTAATAATCTCAACTATTATCACCTCCCCAGGGGACAGTGCCTACCCTCTGAGCAACCACATGATGACGCCAATCCGGAACCCCACCACACCACCCCAGGTAAGATACAACGCCGCCCATATTGCAACCAGGGGCATAGTGGAGCGCACATTCGGAGTGCTCAAGTCACGTTTCTGCTCCCTTGACCGCTCTGGTGGCCAACTACTCTATGCACCACCAGTAGTGTGCAGGATCATTGTGGCAGCATGTGGCCTGCACAATGTTGCAACACGGCAGGGCGTCCCGGTGGAAATGGTGGTGCCCCCACATCCCCAACCACAGGCACAGGCGCTGCCCATGGGAGGGGACAGGGCACGTGGCGAGGAAGCCCGGACCCAGCTTGTGGCCACATTTTTCATCTAAACTCCCACCCCTGCGGAGTGCACACAGGCCTGGCACATACCAGGTGACAATCGATGATGACAAAGAGACAGTTAACTGTCACAACCCTACCACCCTGAGAAAGTTGCCATGGAAGTGCCACATCGTCTGCATCCCTAGCTACTTAAACACAAGCTATCCTGTGTGACCAAAAGGCACACATATGACATATGACATGATATGGGCCATACACAAGTATTCCAAGGCGCAATGAGGCAGGGAGGGGGGACAAGGGAACACAGGGAACGGTACTACTAGGCCAGGTGTCATTGGGATCGTGCAAGTGCAGGGGTAGGGGGAATGGGAAAAGTGCAAGGGGAAGGGTGGGGGGGAGTCCAGTACAGGGGAAGTAGCCCAAAAAAATAATACATAGGTCGCCTGGTGGCAACTACAAAGGTAAGTGCAGACAAGTGCTGGGAAGGGAAGGCTGTAGGGATAGAGAGACAGTACTGCAGTGCAGGGGTTGCCAGGGAGGCAGTGCAAGTGGAGAGTGGCTGGGCCAGGGACCGAGGTCGGTGAGAGTGGGCCAGTTGCAGCTCCTGTGCAGTTCCAGTGGAGAATTCTGCAAGGGAGGGGCAGCCAGTAAGCAGAAGCAAAGAGGAAGGTCTTGAAGTGCTTCCAGAACTGCAGATGATTCCCCTCAAGTTCAAGTCAGGCCGGAAGTCTGTTCCAGGGGGAGGGCCCTGCTGTGGAGAGAAATCTACCCCCAGCTAGTTGCTCTGAGAAGCGGATGACACGGACATGCAAGGTGTGCATCACACACACCTGCAAAACAGGCCATGGCCATCACTGTCATGTCACTCAAACCCTCCCAAACATCAACATGACATGGCACGCAATACCCATACACCAATGCAGTAACAATAAGGTAAACATTGCCATGTCCTAAATGCACAGTGGCATCGGACGCTGCTGCCTGACCCGGAATCAGATGAAATGACAGACCAACAACCTCCCACCCAAAATAAGTCATTTCCAAATGCATTACAGCAGTCGTAGACGTAACATCACAATGAATGCCTGTCTACATGCACATTATGCATTGCAAAATCAACACTGCAGCTCATGTGTGCAGTGTCTTACTCCTGCATCACACTGCTCAGCGCACAGCACAGTGAACAGCCATTGTGTGTGATGCACACCCTGAGCATCACATCTAAGTGACAGACCACGTCAAACAGCAAATTAGGCATGTACTAGATCCATGATCGGTCACAGAACATGTGCTGCCGGGACACAGTGGGCACCAGAAGGCAAACAGTGTACACGTGGATATGCAAGGGTGGGAGTACATGTAGTGCATCAGAGTGCAAGTGTGTGGTTCTGCAAGGACATGCACTCCACATATGCATGTGCACTCAAGTGACCATCAGTGTTCCCTACACATCACATGTGAACATCCACCATGTGTACACCCCAGCATGTCAAACCACAACTATCCCCTCGCACCTGAAAGGAAAACACAACACATGAACAGGCATTGATCAGCAGAACACAACATGTACATAGGATACCACCATTACTATGTCAGAGTTCCCATCACACTGCAGGGCAAGGCAACTATCAACAACAACCCCCCCTCCCTCACAAATGACCATGACCCACTGAACAACTGCACCTGGGTCATGGAGCCACCAAACCTCAATTCCACCTGGCCACAGGATCACCTTTACCCTTCGTCACCATCTCCCACCTTGTGTGTAAAAAGATGCCTGAACCCTCAGAATCCACACTCATTTCCAAAATCACAAAATCCAAGGCATAAAAACGAACCCAAACACCCTCCAGTAGATGACTTGACGTAGCAGTACCTCACAAAGGCCAAGTACTACCACAATGATGCAACAACCAAGGTCGCACAGCAAAACAATGTCACGACAGGATGTGAGACATGTGTGGTACATGACATAGGACGATGCACCATGAATGGATGTCTACTGTCACAGGTCCCCTGTACAGGCGCGGGAGTGTCACGAAACAACCACCCCCACCATGTCCCGGGTGCCTGCAAGGTCAGACTCACACAGGCCCCTGAGACCCTGGTGGGGAAGGAGGTTCAGGGATATGCAGTCGGGACAGGTGTTGACACACTGGATGACTGGAATGAGCAGCAGGAGAGGGGAGGAGGAATGACACATGAAACTAGGGAATGCACGAAAATGTACAACCTGCATGAACACATACACAATCCAAACAGACTTGGACATCATTGTCATGGCCTTCTGTAGTCCAGGCTCAGGAGTGGTACGAACCAACCACCCCCTCTAGGGTTTTGGCACCTGCAAGTTCGGGGCTTACACAGGCATCCGCAACCCCAGTGGGGAAAGAGGGTCAGGGAACGTTGCTTGGATAGGCACGGGAATCAGGAACACCGGGTAGAGGGTACAGGTTTCAAAATTGCATAGGATCACGGGTGATTAGGGAGAAAAAAACATACCAAATTGAACCACACATACATCCATGCATCAGTACACTCCCCAGCAAGCCTATGCAGAGCAGTTTGTAAGAAAAACAACAAGACACTTAGCTCTGGTTTTGAGTGCTGGCCTCCTGCCTGCGCACTCTCAGGTCCGGTTACAGGAGCACTGCAATGCTGCAAAGAGAGACACAGTCAACAACCTGTACGTGGCAATTGCACAAAAACACAACACCAAACATGCCCCATAGCAACAGACTACTCTACAAACAGACAATCTGTGGTTGATGCTTCGTACCCATATATAACATCACCCCTGTGACGGGTCATACACAGTCAATGCAGTAAGGCAGCCGCTGCTGGGTGCGTGGCAAATGGAACACCAATGTGTCACAATTCACACAACATGCAATGTTCCCTGGGTAAGCAGACAGACCCATATAGCAAGCCATGACTACAGAGCAAGTTTCGTACCACCATGACCGAAACAAAGTTGGCAGTGCATTTATCATGAAGTACGTGGAAAAGACATGCACTGCACCCGAGTATGTCCCTTGCTGTATGTCCCTGTGAGCTGCCCCTTTCCATGTCTCAGAAGGCTACATGGTTGATACAAGTGCCTCAATGGACCTTGGTGTACCGGAGGGTATGTGCCACTGCCCCTGCATGTGTCCCAGACAACCCTACTATCAGCAGCCATCAGTCCACAAACACATCTGAGCTGCATTGTGTGCCCCAACACCAATATTCGTCTAAGCTCACCCTCAGTGCTGTGACTAAGCCTGCATGTGCAACTCGCCTGGTGCAAGCTTTGCTGTGTCGTGGCCCCCCTGTGATGCTCACCTTGCCTGGAGTTCCTTGGAACATGTCAGCAGTTCTAGGATGTGGGTCTGCAATCACTGTGCCTCTGCTTCTGCACACATGTGCATGTGGGCACCAACAAACGGGTCCAGAATTCCGTCGTCCAATGGGCCATGTCTGCTGGCAAAGGTGCTCTGGAGGCTCATCCCCCTGCAGAAAGGGCATGAAACACATGATTAATGCTTCAAAGTCATCTGTGTGTGTCTCATCAGGCATCTCATTACTTGACCATGTCAGAGAGTCACATCACAAATCACACCATCAGTCCGTCTTTCACCTCCAAAGTGTGGAACACTATCTACAGCATGAATTGCAACAGGCACATGTACAGGAAAGATATGAAACATACTACACAATGCATAGCAATCAATGTCTACATTAATCATGACACACCCCATCTAGCAAAAGCTGAACAGTGGACAATGACACCTAAATCATCCCCACTAGGGGTGTCAACACAAGTCACACAGCACCAGACATGCCACAGATATGACAGTCCAAGGCCCTTGTGTAAAATGCTGTAACACCGAACCATCCTTGCGAGCCCATGGATAAGGGAGGCAGGAGTGGCATATGTGAGTCAAGGAACCCAAGCAGCAAACACATACACAAGACAACCATGAAGGGCCCAGCTGGAACAGACAGTGGATGCCTTCAAAAGCCACAAAGCACCGCACCGTCACATGAAAGCACAATAGACTAGCAATTTTAAACTAAATCAACTATTAACTAATTACACTAACTATGGAAAACCTACATTACCTATTTAAACTAACTATCAAACAGAAACTTAACTAACTAAACTAAAAGAAAAATCAAAAATGGCCACATACGACCTGGGGGGGAGGGGAGGCACCCAGGAGGGGGGAGGTACAGGGTGCTGCTCAACATCCACATGCGATGATGCTGAGCCAAAAAAAAATCCTCCATGGGCTCAACGCCTGCACAGCACGACCTATGTGGGAGATAGATGGTCGTCCGAGTCTGGCTCATCCTGGAAAGGAGGACGTGGCACAATAGCCTGGCCACGCCTAGCCGCAGCTTGCCCCTCGTCGGCAGCAAGTCTGCCGGACGGGTGAGCCTGGTTCTGTGTCGCGATGTGACGTAGGTCTGCATGCAGAACCTCCCGTGATACACGTGCTTCCTCTTGCAAGGTAGCACGTGTAACACGGAGTTCCTCCTGCAAGGCCTGGCTGGACAACCGCTGCACCTCCCGGCAAGCCTGTAGCTCAGCCGAGATGGTACGCTCAAGCTGTGCAAACCTCTCCTCTGCCTGCCGCCTCTGGGACATCATAAGGACACCCAGAGTGGATCTGAGGGAAGCATACTCCTCCCTCAGGGCATCCATGTGCGCCTCTGCGTGAGCAGCAATTGCTTGACGCAGAGACGACATTTCAGCCTGGCGTGCCCTGTCTGAGGCCGCCATGCCCAGCCTGAGCGAGCGGGCCATGGACCGTGCCGCCTGCTGCTGGAGAAGCACCTGCCTAGCAGGGGGGAGCACAGATCGGGCCACACGCTCCATGCTCTCAGCGATGTTCTCCATTGCTGCCCCCTGCCGTTCGGAATTGGCAGTCATGTCTTGCTCCCACTCAGTATACAGCGGTTGCGCGCGGCGACCGCGTTGCCGGGCTTGACCCCTGCGGGACCCAAGGACCGGAGTCCTCGCTGTGTTGGCACCGCCTGCGGCTGCACGACAACATGCCCCCGTCGACGTGATGTCCCAGGCACATCAGTGACTGGTGTGGAGGGTGACCCTGCGTCCCGATCCACCACGGGCGGAGGAACCAAGACTGTCTGATCCCTCAGTGCAGGTGTCGCAGACAGAAGAGTGTCCACATCAGAATCACTCACCCCTGACACATCGACTTGATGCTCATCCAACTCAACATGGACGTCAGAGTCGTCATCAAGGCTGGACTCATAGGCAGCCAGAGACAAGATGGACTGCAGCACTTGGGGGTTTTCGTGGCCTACCACCCCACGACCCCCACTAGTGCTGGGTTGATGTGGTGTTACCAACCCTGTGTCTGGCATGACAACACCATCCTCTGCCTCCATTGCATCATCACCTGAAAAATAGAGAGAAAAAGGTCAATACACATGTCAGAAGCACACACACCGACAGCAAAGGCATCCGGCAGACATGTGACACACAACATATGACCTGGCATGCATGCTGGGTCTACTTTGAATAGCTTCTGTGATTAGACCTGTTGAAAGGTGGCAGTTTCCATGGAAGTGGGTCTATGCAGTGCAGAAAATGTGTACGCCACTCACTACCTACATGTACAAGCACTACATGGTGTGTGCCAGGAAATCTGAAGGCAGTGCAATGTCAAATTCAGACATCACGTGCATTGGCATTCAATGTGTACCATGTCTAGAAGCCAAGCACCCCTCCACCCCAGTACCAAAGCAGGGATGCCTAGCATGGAATCAAAAGGCTGACCATACACCTGTGTATTGACAGGCAGTGTTGACTGGCATCAACAGCTTGATGTGATTCAAATTACAACACTGCAAATGATGCTGGGACAGTGGGCAGGACACATGATGGAAACTCCGGAGGCCGCCCACGTGTGAAGAAGACACAGCAAGAGTTGGACAGAGTCATTGGCCATTGAACAGGCTGAGGCCTGTGAGCCACACAGATTGTCAGAGCCTAAACATGTGTGCAACGCAGGACTGAGCCACAGTTGACATGGGAAGGCTGATGAGATGGCAGGCAATGTATGTAACCAAGGACTTATATTACAGTGATCATCCAGTCAAGGACACATAGGGGCATGCGTGCAATGCACATGGAGCATGAATGGGCACTCATGTCCCTGCGGGACATCTGACCCATGCACAGTACAAGTGAGATACCCTGCATCGCATACTAAGGCTGTACCACACGGCATATGTCTGGCAGATTCTACGCTGGAAGTTTGCATCTACACAGGACACATGAACAAGAAAGTACACATTGGCAAGATTGAAGCAGACCAGTGCAAAGGTGGAACTGGGGTGCAGAGTGGCGGAGGAGGGGCAAGGGAGCATGCCTACACGGAGTCCCGCATGCAGGCAGAGGAGACATGCATGACGGTAGCATTGCATTACTTACACATCAGAACCATGCACACGTCACATGTAGCAGCAATCATGCACAACACATCCCACAAGTGAAACACACACGTCCTCAACAAACACGCATCAACACTCACTGGACTGGGCATCAAAGTCCAGCTTCTCTCCCACTCCTTCGACCAATTCTGGTGGTATGAACTCCGCAACGAGAGCCTCATGCGGAGTGAGTTCTTCCTCCTCTGGTGCAGGCCCACCGCCAGTCACCAGAGTCAAGTTGTAATTTGCGGCACGCTTGGCCTTAGTGCTGCGCTTGATGTCATTCCAACGCTTTTTGCACTCCTGCGCCGTGCGCACCTCATGGCCGAATGAACTGACATGTTCCGCAACATGCTTCCAGTGGGTGTCACGTTGGGCAGCCGTGGTCTGACTATTGGCACCCACTAGCATGTCACGGCTGTGGCCCCGCACGTAGTCCACGAGGAAGTCCAGTTCCTGCTTAAAGAAAAGCTTCTTCCTCAACGTGCAGGAGGTCGTGGCTGTGTGTGGGGTCCCAGCCTGTGCTGCAGGTGCAACCTTCCTCCTCTTGGACTGTGGCGCAGACCCTGGCTGGCTAATGCCGCCCTGACCAGTATGGCCAGTGGGTTCGGTGGATTGAGCCAAGGGAGTGGCAGGTGGAGGGATGACCAAAGGCCTGACTTGTGTCAGTGGCAGCTGGGTGCCCACTAATGGACCCTGCGCAGCAACATCAGCTGTGGCAGGGTCGTTGGCCGCAACGGTCCTGGTTGGCAGACTCACAACCGGGGTGCTGTTGGGTGCATCTGCCCCTGCACTTGCCAACACCCGGCTGTTCGGGGCAGCAGATGACATGACTGCCCCAGGGACACGTGTCTTGGTCTGAGCAGCCCGGCCTGCCCCTATGGTTTCCCCCTGGCCTGTTGGAGATCTACCAAGGGCTCTTCAAGTGCCAACGCAGCCTGCGCTGGCAGACCCTGAGCCTGGGTGGCGGTGTCCACAGCTGCACCTGCAGCTACCACTACCCTTGGGCCCGTGGCAGTCGATGGAACGGACTGCCGGGTCATATGGGTGCCAGTGCCTGATGCAGGAGCTGCATCCCCCGGAACCACAGGGGGTGGTGGCATGGCTGCACCGACACATGGCACAACATTGTGCTCAAGTGGCGCACCTCTGCCTCTTCCCCCTCTGTGGCTGCCCTGGACACCCTGGAGTCCCCCTACTCCATGGTCACCACGGCCACGTCCCCGACCACGCCCGCCACGAGGAGTACGCCCAGCTGAGGCGCCCCTCACCTTTGGTGGCCTCCCAACCATGGCACAGATGTAGTAGTGCTGGCACAGATGGAGTGGTGCCAATGGGAGGTGTACACCACAATTGACCTGAGCAATTGGGGTGAAGGGGGTGGGAAGCAAGATGTTAACAGCCCCCCTGCACCTGCAAGGCTGTATGTGACCCCGGTGATGTGGTGACAGGTCACGCAACGCTCAGGCACCCCAAAACTGCAGTAAAACCGTGCACGCAACCCTGCAGCCTACGTGCGTGGATTCAACCTCCCGCAGTACGCGGTGGCACCCAGTAACACGAATAACGCGTACGCGTGGGACACGCAGGCTACTATGACATCGAAAATGGGTGCGATACACAGGGGCACCCGCAGTGGGAAAAAGAGCGTGTGCGACTCACCGTCTGACTAGCGCGATGCAGAAAAACACGCGTAGCCAATACCTCCGCCAAAAGAAGAGATACGTCCTTGATAGCTGTGAAGATGTGATGGCGCGCGAAACAACAGGAAGCAGCAACACACGTCGGTCTCCACGAAAGGCACGTACAGCGAACTGCTGGGCCCGCTCACCTTTAACCCGTGCTGAGGGAAACGCACGCGCGCATCACGTCACTTACGCGCATGGGCCCTTTCCTCGTATTACACGCGGACGTGCAGTTTCCACGCGCGCTTACGCGCATGGGCCCTTTCCTCGTATTACACGGGGACGTGCAGTTTTTCACGCGCGCTGAAATGCGCATGCACGTCTGTACGCGTCACGTCACAGGGGCGCTTGCGCTTGTGGGGCCTTCAGTCCAATGAAAATGCGTATGCGTGCAGACGCGCTTACGCGCTAAGGGCCTTTCCTCGAATTACACGCTGACGTGCAGATTTTTCACGTGCCAAATCACTCCGTATCAAGCTGGCCACGCGTAAGCACACGGAAGACCACGCTCCTGCCCAGAAGGCCGAACTACTGCCCCCCAGAGCCCCGAGCACGCTCCCACCTGCCATCTGCTGCTGCCTGACTGCCTGCTGCCCACGTGCCCTGCCATTTGCTGCCTGCACATCAGCCAGGGGTGCTGTTCCTGTGACCACCCCTGCTGGAACCGAAGACTCCCGACTGGGATTCCATCGCTCCACAGCCCAGCCCCAGGACCCAGTTGCCCACCCACTCCTGCCTCTGGGGTTGTCATGTTGGGACAAACACCATCTGTGACCATTGACAACCCCCGGCCAGAGAGGCAGAGGGGCACCAGCTTCAGTGCCACCGAAGTTGGTGTCCTGGTGGAGCAAGTCCTGGGGCAGTATGATGCCCTCTTCGGAAGTTCCCGCGCCGACAAGGAAGGACGGACTCGGATCTGGACTGACATCGTGACTGCCATCAACGCGGAGGGGGTGGCAGTCCGCGACTTACAACATGTCAAGAAGCGCTGGGAGGCCTTCAGGTCCAGGACCCTGAACAAGGCCCGGCGCCTCTTGAAGGCAGCGGATGCCAAGGGGCGCCGGGGCCACTTGTCGGAAGAACAGATGAGGGTCCTGGAACGCATATCCCCAGCGCTCCACGTCCAGGTCCTTGAGAAGCAGACCCGTCTGGAGTCGAGCGGTGAGTGTACATGCATCCTGATTGTGAGCAGTGCGTGTGGTGATTATTCAGTAGTGTGCAGGTTGCACATCTGTTTGTATGGGGTCGAGTATGGGTGGGGGTGTACAGGGCGGTGGGGCTGACACATGCGAGGGCTGTAATGTGTGAGACATGGATGGTGCTTGTGTGTGTAGGCTTGCATGCCAAATGCAGTTGTGTGGGCACACATGTTTGGATGAATGTGTATGTAAGTAGACATGTCCGTGATGTCACGCATGTATGTTGTTTTCGGCTGCATGTATCAGCACTGTGTACATGTGCATGTGTGTGTATTTGACAAGGGTGCAACAGTGATGCAACATGGATGCATGTGACAGCGGTATGTGGAAGCCTGATTGGCAGATGTGACATGGATGCCCGTCTGAACAGTGCGACACTTGGCAGAGGTGTACACATGCATGCAAGTGTGGTGGTGTGTGTACATGTGTGGTGCACTTCCTGTGTTGCATGTGATGTCTGGCTCACCTTTGGCTGCTCATGCTGTTGTATGTGTATGGATGGTGGTGGCAGTTGCGATATGGCTGTGGTATGGCTCATGTGTGCGAGTTGTAATGACATGTGTGTTGGGGATTGTGATGACATGTCTGAGGTTTGCCAATGCCACTCATGTACAACTGTCATGTGTGTATGTGTCCATTGTACAGTGCCCTGATGCCTGTGTTTTGTTTCTCCCTGTCTGCAGCGTCAACTGATGAAGAGGGCGGAGAAGGTGCTGTGGAGCACAGCGGCGGGGATCCGACCGCCAGCCGGAGACGCAAGGCCCGGCTCCCCTCCCAGGTTGTCATCTCGTCAGGGAGTGAGAAGTCCGGTGACGCGTCTCAGGCCGCAGCTGCCGGGGGGAGGTCCAAGAGGCGGAGGTTGGAGTTGGACTCCTCGGCAGCAGAAGGGGCAGCTGGGACCCCACAGGGCCCAACAGGGGAAGATGGCACGGAGTCATCCAGGTTGGTGGGGGGTTTGGTGGAGGAGGAGGCCGTGCAAGCACCAGAGACGGGGTCTGGAGGTGGGGATCCCACTGGTGCTAGTGGTGCAGTGCAGGACCAGGGACAGGAGGCAGCACAGGCCGCCGCGGAGGTGCCTGTGTGCAATCCTGTCCCCGATCCTGTCCCTGCATCATCTTGCACCAGCAGGGATGCCTACGTCCAGACCCGTTTTCAGGCAGGGGATGAGCTCACGTCAACTGGCCTTCCTCTGCCTGCGGATGTGGCTATCCAGGTCCGGGTTGAGCCTGTCCTGGCTGGTGTGGCGTTGCGTCAACGGGCCATGCGAGGTGACCTGCAGTCTTTTCATGAAGAGACTGCGAGTCATCTCGAATGGCTCGTTGACCACGTGAGCATGCTGGGACAGGTCACCCAGGCCGGATTCCTCCGTCTGATGGGGCTTGCTCTGACCCCCTCCTCAACTGGACCCCCTACGCGCCAGTCGTCCTCTGTGCCATCTTCCCACCCATCAGTCACCTGGGTGCCCTATGGAGCTGCCTCTGACGGTGCGGCCAGGCTGGTGGAGGAGGCATCCCTGCCACAGTCGGGAGTCGGACGTCCAGCAGGGATGGCCACATCAACAACTGCACCCCAGCCGGCGGAGGATGTGCAGGCAGCAGGAGGCAGTGCACGGGCAGAGGCACAGCAGCAGCAGCAACGTGGTGGGAGCCATGAAGGCTCGGGGCCTTCGACATCGGAGGGGCAGGCATCGGCCGGAGGGCAGGAGGACCCAGGACAGAGAGTGTCTTCCGTGTGGCAGCGGTTGGGCCACACCATAGATGCGGAGCGGCAGCGGGCGGAAGAGGCACGGCTCACAATGGTCAGGGCGGAGAACTCCATGCGGAGGGCCCTGAGGCGGGCCGAGTGCTTCGAGGCAATCCACAGGGGTTTGGAGGTGGAGACGTCGGCGGCCCTGTGGACCCTCGGGGCCATGGAGGAGGACCGCCTCCGGGACATTGAGGAGGAGTTCGATGATGCCCTGGCCCGGAACATCCACAAGTGAGCCGTGAAACTAGCCCGCTGCCCTTGTACATAGTTTCTAGGTAGTGTTAGGTTTCATTTTTGTTTTTATTTTATTTGGACCTTTCGGACATTGGCCACATTTTTGTATATAGTTTATTTTATTAGTTAGTGTAGTTAGATAGGTTTACTTTATTTTGTTGGGATAATGGACCCTGGATTGTTCCCATGTACATAGTTGACAGTTGGATTGTATTTATTTTTCTATTTTTGACCATGGAGCAATGGCTTTCTTTTTTATTTCACATTGGATGTTGTTTTGTGGACATTGACTTTGGACATTACTTTGGATTTTTATTTTTGATTTTGCTTTTTTTGACGGACATGCTTCTTTTCATTTTTGTACATTCACGTTTCTGTTTCTTCATTTTTTATTCTATTGATGTTTCCTTTAATACATATTATTTTTGGTGAACTTCAATGTGTGGTATCTCATTGGTTTCATGCATTTCATGATATGTGTTTTGAGATTCACTGACACCCATTGGGTGTATGTGAGGGAAATGTGTTTGTTTCGGAACTTGCAATTGGTGTTCTGTGATGTAATTGCAAATTATGAGTGGGTGGATGCAATACTCGGGTGGGTGTTTTGCATTTGGAGGCTGACCATAGGGACCAGGGATCTAGATTGTGATGACATGTTGGCTGGGGAACATGAGTTGCACATGGGTGGGGACCTGGTGGAGGCTGCCCCTGCACTGCTGGGGGTGGGGGTGCAGGGAGACATGAGTGGGGGCCTGGTGGAGGCTGCCCCTGCACTGCTGGGGGGTGGGGGTGGTGGGAGACATGGGTGGGGACCTGGTGGAGGCTGCCCCTGCACTGCTGGGGTGTGGGGGTGGTGGTAGATATGGGTGGGGGCCTGGTGGAGGCTGCCCCTGCACTCCTCGGGGGTGGGGGTGCAGGGAGACATGAGTGGGGGCCTGGTGGAGGCTGCCCCTGGTGGCTGGGGGGTGGTGGGAGACATGAGTGGGGGCCTGGTGGAGGCTGCCCCTGCACTGCTGGTGGGGGTGATGGGAGACATGAGTTGGACATGAGTGGGGGCCTGGTGGAGGCTGCCCCTGGTGGCTGGGGGGTGGTGGTTGTGGTAGACATGGGTGGGGACCTGGTGGAGGCTGCCCCTGCACTGCTGGGGTGTGGGGGTGGTGGTAGACATGGGTGGGGACCTGGTGGAGGCTGCCCTTGCACTGCTGGGGGTGGGGGTGATGGGAGACATGAGTTGGACATGAGTGGGGGCCTGGTGGAGGCTGCCCCTGTACTGCTGGGGGGTGGGGGTGGTGGGAGACATGAGTGGGGGCCTGGTGGAGGCTGCCCCTGGTGGCTTGGGGTGGGGGTGGTGGGAGACATGGGTGGGGGCCTGGTGGAGGCTGCCCCTGCACTGCTGGGGTGTGGGGGTGGTGGTAGACATGGGTGGGGGCCTGGTGGAGGCTGCCCCTGGTGGCTGGGGGGTGGGGGTGGTGGGAGACATGGGTGGGGGCCTGGTGGTGGGTGCCCCTGCACTGCTGGGGGTTGGGGGTGGTGGGAGACTTGGGTGGGGACCTGGTGGAGGCTGCCCCTGCACTGCTGGGGTGTGGGGGTGGTGGTAGACATGGGTGGGGGCCTGGTGGAGGCTGCCCCTGCACTGCTGGGGGGTGGGGGTGATGGGAGACATGAGTGGGGACCTGGTGGAGGCTGCCCCTGGTGGCTGGGGGGTGGGGGTGCAGGGAGACATGAGTGGGGGCCTGGTGGAGGCTGCCCCTGGTGGCTGGGGGTGGGGGTGATGGGAGACATGAGTTGGACATGAGTGGGGGCCCGGTGGAGGCTGCCCCTGCACTGCTGGGGGGTGGGGGTGCAGGGAGACATGAGTGGGGGCCTGGTGGAGGCTGCCCCTGGTGGCTGGGGGGTGGGGGTGCAGGGAGACATGGGTGGGGGCCTGGTGGAGGCTGCCCCTGCACTGCTGGGGGGTGGGGGTGGTGGGAGACATGGGTGGGGACCTGGTGGAGGCTGCCCCTGCACTGCTGGGGTGTGGGGGTGGTGGTAGACATTGGTGGGGACCTGGTGGAGGCTGCCCCTGCACTGCTGGGGGTGGGGGTGATGGGAGACATGAGTTGGACATGAGTGGGGGCCAGGTGGAGGCTGCCCCTGCACTGCTGGTTGGTGGGGGTGGTGGGAGACATGGGTGGGGACCTGGTGGAGGCTGCCCCTGCACTGCTGGGGTGTGGGGGTGGTGGTAGACATGGGTGGGGACCTGGTGGAGGCTGCCCCTGCACTGCTGGGGGTTGGGGTGATGGGAGACATGAGTTGGACATGAGTGGGGGCCTGGTGGAGGCTGCCCCTGAACTGCTGGGGGGTTGGGGTGGTGGGAGACATGAGTGGGGGCCTGGTGGAGGCTGCCCCTGGTGGCTGGGGCGTGGGGGTGGTGGGAGACATGGGTGGGGGCCTGGTGGAGGCTGCCCCTGCACTGCTGGGGTGTGGGGGTGGTGGTAGACATGGGTGGGGGCCTGGTGGAGGCTGCCCCTGGTGGCTGGGGGGTGGGGGTGGTGGGAGACATGGGTGGGAGCCTGGTGGTGGGTGCCCCTGCACTGCTGGGGGGTGGGGGTGGTGGGAGACATGGGTGGGGACCTGGTGGAGGCTGCCCCTGCACTGCTGCGGTGTGGGGGTGGTGGTAGACATGGGTGGGGGCCTGGTGGATGCTGCCCCTGCACTGCTGGGGGGTGGGGTGATGGGAGACATGAGTGGGGACCTGGTGGAGGCTGCCCCTGGTGGTTGGGGGGTGGGGGTGCAGGGAGACATGAGTGGGGGCCTGGTGGAGGCTGCCCCTGGTGGCTGGGGGTGGGGGTGATGGGAGACATGAGTTGGACATGAGTGGGGGCCTGGTGGAGGCTGCCCCTGCACTGCTGGGGGGTGGGGGTGCAGGGAGACATGAGTGGGGGCCTGGTGGAGGCTGCCCCTGGTGGCTGCGGGGTGGGGGTGCAGGGAGACATGGGTGGGGGCCTGGTGGAGGCTGCCCCTGCACTGCTAGGGGGTGGGGATGGTGGGAGACATGGGTGGGGACCTGGTGGAGGCTGCCGCTGGTGGCTGGGGGGTGGGGGTGGTGGGAGACATGAGGTGGACATGAGTGGGGGCCTGGTGGAGGCTGCCCCTGCACTGCTGGGGTGTGGGGTGGTGGGAGACATGGGTGGGGGCCTGGTGGAGGCTGCCCCTGGTGGCTGGGGGGTGGGGGTGGTGGGAGACATGCGTGGGGACCTGGTGGAGGCTGCCCCTGCACTGCTGGGGTGTGGGGGTGGTGGTAGACATGGGTGGGGACCTGGTGGAGGCTGCCCCTGCACTGCTGGGGGGTGGGGTGGTGGGAGACATGAGTGGGGGCCTGGTGGAGGCTGCCCCTGGTGCCTGGGGGGTGGGGGTGCAGGGAGACATGAGTGGGGGCCTGGTGGAGGCTGCCCCTGGTGGCTGGGGTGTGGGGGTGCAGGGAGACATGAGTGGGGGCCTGGTGGAGGCTGCCCCTGCACTTCTGGGGGGTGGGGGTGCAGGGAGACATGGGTGGGGGCCTGGTTGAGGCTGCCCCTGCACTGCTGGGGGGTGGGGGTGGTGAGAGACATGGGTGGGGACCTGGTGGAGGCTGCCCTGCACTGCTGGGGGGTGGGGGTGGTGGTAGACATGGGTGGGGGCCTGGTGGAGGCTGCCCCTGGTTGCTGGGGGGTGGGGGTGGTGGGAGACATGGGTGGGGACCTGGTGGAGGCTGCCCCTGCACTGCTGGGGTGTGGGGGTGGTGGTAGACATGGGTGGGGGCCTGGTGGAGGCTGCCCCTGCACTGCTGGGGGGTGGGGGTGATGGGAGACATGAGTGGGGACTTGGTGGAGGCTGCCCCTGGTGGCTGGGGGTGCAGGGAGACATGAGTGGGGGCCTGGTGGAGGCTGCCCCTGGTGGCTGGGGGTGGGGGTGATGGGAGACATGAGTTGGACATGAGTGGGGGCCTGGTGAGGCTGCCCCTGCACTGCTGGGGGGTGGGGGTGCAGGGAGACATGAGTGGGGGCCTGGTGGAGGCTGCCCCTGGTGGCTGGGGGGTGGGGGTGGTGGGAGACATGGGTGGGGGCCTGGTGGAGGCTGCCCCTGCACTCCTCGGGGATGGGGGTGCAGGGAGACATGAGTGGGGGCCTGGTGGAGGCTGCCCCTGGTGGCTGGGGGGTGGGGGTGGTGGGAGACATGGGTGGGGACCTGGTGGAGGCTGCCCCTGCACTGCTGGGGGGTGGGGGTGGTGGGAGACATGGGTGGGGGCCTGGTGGAGGCTGCCCCTGCACTCCTCCTCCTCGGGGGTGGGGGTGCAGGGAGACATGAGTGGGGGCCTGGTGGAGGCTGCCCCTGCACTGCTGGGGGGTGGGGGTGGTGGGAGACATGGGTGGGGACCTGGTGGAGGCTGCCCCTGCACTGCTGGGGTGTGGGGGTGGTGGTAGACATGGGTGGGGACCTGGTGGAGGCTGCCCCTGCACTGCTGGGGGTGGGGGTGATGGGAGACATGAGTTGGACATGAGTGGGTGCCTGGTGGAGGCTGCCCCTGCACTGCTGGGGGGTGGGGGTGGTGGGAGCCATGAGTGGGGGCCTGGTGGAGGCTGCCCCTGGTGGCTGGGGGGTGGGGGTGGTGGGAGACATGGGTGGGGGCCTGGTGGAGGCTGCCCCTGCACTGCTGGGGTGTGGGGGTGGTGGTAGACATGGGTGGGGGCCTGGTGGAGGCTGCCCCTGGTGGCTGGGGGGTGGGGTGGTGGGAGACATGGGTGGGGGCCTGGTGGTGGGTGCCCCTGCACTGCTGGGGGGTGGGGGTGGTGGGAGACATGGGTGGGGACCTGGTGGAGGCTGCCCCTGCACTGCTGGGGTGTGGGGGTGGTGGTAGACATGGGTGGGGGCCTGGTGGAGGCTGCCCCTGCACTGCTGGGGGGTGGGGGTGATGGGAGGCATGCGTGGGGACCTGGTGGAGGCTGCCCCTGCACTCCTCGGGGATGGGGGTGCAGGGAGACATGAGTGGGGGCCTGGTGGAGGCTGCCCCTGGCGGCTGGGGGGTGGGGGTGGTGGGAGACATGGGTGGGGACCTGGTGGAGGCTGCCCCTGCACTGCTGGGGGGTGGGGGTGGTGGGAGACATGGGTGGGGGCCTGGTGGAGGCTGCCCCTGCACTCCTCCTCCTCGGGGGTGGGGGTGCAGGGAGACATGAGTGGGGGCCTGGTGGAGGCTGCCCCTGCACTGCTGGGGGGTGGGGTGGTGGGAGACATGGGTGGGGACCTGGTGGAGGCTGCCCCTGCACTGCTGGGGTGTGGGGGTGGTGGTAGACATGGGTGGGGACCTGGTGGAGGCTGCCCCTGCACTGCTGGGGGTGGGGGTGATGGGAGACATGAGTTGGACATGAGTGGGTGCCTGGTGGAGGCTGCCCCTGCACTGCTGGGGGGTGGGGGTGGTGGGAGCCATGAGTGGGGGCCTGGTGGAGGCTGCCCCTGGTGGCTGGGGGGTGGGGGTGGTGGGAGACATGGGTGGGGGCCTGGTGGAGGCTGCCCCTGCACTGCTGGGGTGTGGGGGTGGTGGTAGACATGGGTGGGGGCCTGGTGGAGGCTGCCCCTGGTGGCTGGGGGGTGGGGTGGTGGGATACATGGGTGGGGGCCTGGTGGTGGGTGCCCCTGCACTGCTGGGGGGTGGGGGTGGTGGGAGACATGGGTGGGGACCTGGTGGAGGCTGCCCCTGCACTGCTGGGGTGTGGGGGTGGTGGTAGACATGGGTGGGGGCCTGGTGGAGGCTGCCCTTGCACTGCTGGGGGGTGGGGGTGATGGGAGGCATGCGTGGGGACCTGGTGGAGGCTGCCCCTGGTGGCTGGGGGGTGGGGGTGCAGGGAGACATGAGTGGGGGCCCGGTGGAGGCTGCCCCTGGTGGCTGGGGGTGGGGGTGATGGGAGACATGAGTTGGACATGAGTGGGGGCCTGGTGGAGGCTGCCCCTGCACTGCTGGGGGTGGGGGTGATGGGAGACATGAGTGGGGGCCTGGTGGAGGCTGCCCTGCACTGCTGGGGGGTGGTGGGAGACATGGGTGGGGGCCTGTGGAGGGTGCCCCTGGTGGCTGGGGGTGCAGGGGGACATGTGTTGGTGGGCAGTAGTGCAAGTTGACATGTGGGTTGGCTGGGGGGCATGGCCATGGTGGATGGGGTGCCTGCAGGACATGTGCAGGGTAGGCCCCTGTGGTGTGAGCCACCTGCAGTGGCCGTGGAGGGTGTAGAGGGAACACCTGGGAGGGCCCACACGTGCAATTCATGTGTGGTGCTCCCCGCGCACCCCTGAAATACACGTACCCTGCTGGAATCGCATGTGTAACTTCCCCTGCACCCTGAAATACACGTACCCTGCTGATATCGCGTGTGGAACTTCACGTGCACCCCTGAAATACACGTACCCTGCGGAAATCGCGTGTGTAACTTCCCCTGCACCCTGAAATACATGTACCCTGCTGATATCGCGTGTGGAACTTCACGTGCACCCCGAAATACATGTACCCTGATGGAATCGCGTGTGGAACTTCCCGCGCACCCCTGAGATACGCGTAGCCTGCTCGCACGGGCCCAATCGCGTGTGGAAATTCCCGCGCACCCCTGAAATACACATACCTTGATGGAATCGCGTGTGGAACTTCCCGCGCACCCCTGAAATACGCGTAGCCTGCTCGCACGGGGCCAATCGTGTGAGGTACTTCCCGCGCACCCCAGTGATACACGTAGCCCGCTTGCTGTGCTGGTACAGGGTTAGCGCAGCCCTTTGCGCTGGATTGGGTATGTTGATGGCTTTTCCCTGCGCGTTCTTGGGGGCGTAACTGGCGCTGCTGCAGGGTCGCTGTGCCACTGTGCGCCACGGCTTGTTTTGGTGGCTGGAATCCATGAATACGCTGTGCGCGGAAATGGATTTTGGCGCACGCGGCTGGAGCAGGGATTCGCACGCGCACACTGTGCGCCAGCCGCGTGCGCCACTTGTGCGCTGATTTCTATGAATTACCCCCTTAATCTTTTAAATGCTTCCTCACTTGATAATAGGTCTTCTTTTGCACAGCCTACTGCAACGATAAAATTGGCAAATTGCACTCCTCAAACGTCACCTGGGTCGAAAGACGTGTTAGAAAAACAAAACCCCCTCATGGAAATAAGTTTAAATGCTATGAATTCCAAAATTCTGTCCCTTATAAAGCTATTTTATTCCTTAGACTTTAAAATCACTCAGCAATCCAAGAAAATAGATAAAATTGCTGAGTGGATGAATGATTGGGACCTTAGATTCAAGAACAAAGTCAAAAGAAATATGGACTTTGAATCAAAAAATAACCTTGTAGACCATGAAGAAGGTGAGCAAATGATTTTACCATATTTGATTATAGAAAAACAATCACAAGAACAAATTGTTCGACCTGAAATGTGTCCACTTCCAACTTTTGAAAAAATAATTTGCCCAATTAACTGTGTCGAAGCAACCAACTCCTTATCTGTGCAACCAATTGTGCAACAAACGACAGAGGCTGCAGTTAGACCGGGTCCGGTTTACAACCTGTTTGACATCAATGCAAAAACAACAAAAGACACGAATAAAATCATTATGGTGAATAACACTATGAAAAAAACAAAGAACCAAAAAAATTCCCACAATAGCGCGAATGTCAAACAGTTTGTACAACACCTATCTTCGGTAAAAACTTCAAATTCGAATATAAGAAAAGTGTTACAAAGTAAATATAAACACTTCAATAAAAAGTACCAAATAAAAAAAATGTGGTTTCTAACAAGGAATATGCTCCATTAAATTACCTTATTACAATGATAGAGACACCAGTGACAATACAGAATAGTGATGTGATATCTACTCAACCTGTGGCCGACTGTATTTCCTATGCTATTTGTGAATCTGACAATGGGAAAAACATGCAAAAAAAAACTATTGGTGACCCTGCTAATATACAATGTGCTGAAAATAAAAAGAAGTCAATTGATAATATATTGATACAACAGAAAGGTACTATAAATGCAACTCATTTGGGTACCAATAAATCTCTTCTTACTGATGACATTTTGAAAGATGTTCAAGCTGAAATTCGACGATCATTGGAAGAATATAAACAATTTAAACAATCTAATATAACTTCCAATTGCTTGAAACCAGTTGCACCCTTACATCAAGATACACAAACTGAACCTATAACTTTGCATGAATCCCTAAATTGCTCAGACAATGTAAAAGATTTTGAACCACATATAATTCTAAAACCCCCAATAGTTCAGACGATCCCTCATGTTACTGAGAGAGAAGAGATGGTACACAATGTTCCCATGAACCTGCCGATTAACATTAGGACTGAAATCTGTCATGTGATGGACGAGTATTTTAGAAAAAAAGATTCCACTATTAGTAAAAGTGAGACAAAAGCTGTGGTTGCAAATACACAACAAAAAGACATTTCTAGTTGGTCCCTACTGGAAAATTGCTCTGACCAAAAAAAAAACCCACAACAAAAATACTTCACTCCACACAAAAAATTGTCAAGACACATGCTCAATCAAAATGAAAACCATCGATTTATACTAAAGTGCTAGGATGCTCCATTTGAAGCATATGATTTATGTCAAGCAAGTGTTGTGGCAATTTTCGAAGACATACCAGCCCTGAATGACATTACCTCAAATGACATTACACAGGTTGAATTTGTAAGCGACTCAACTCTTTCTATAGTTAGACTATGGTTAAGTTCAAATGTTGTTCGCAATGTGTTATGGCAGGCTCGTATGGACCTGTTTGCAATTGGATTTATTTTAGCGATTGACCCGACAATTTACAAAGAAAAAAAATTAAAGGGGATGTGAATCGCTCTCGATCATCAAAACGAGAGTTGAAGTTATGTAACTTAAATGAGAATCATAACTTTGAAGGAGTAGCTCAAGGAAACTCACAATCCAAATGCCAAAATACCCGCCATGCATCATAACTAGACTCTGAGAAACAACCCTTGACATTCTCGATTGTAAGTTGGAATACTTGTGGACACTGCCATCTGCTAAAAGACAGTTCACACTTAATAACTTACAATATCATAGCCCTCCAAGAAACCTGGTTTACATCTACCCCAGTTTGGAATGGCTATGAAATTCTTCTTTGCCCTGCTACTAAAGGGTCAAAAGATAGACCAATGTCTGGATTTATGGTGGCTGTAAATTTAGAGACGGGCTTTCGAATTTTCCCATGGGCTCAACCGAACTCCTTTTTGCAATTGGTTAGAATAACGTTCCAAGGCTATATATTAGCTTTAATAAATATCTATCATAATCCTATAGGGCTGTCAGATAAGATATTTTTTGTAGAATTGGAGAATCTTCTTAATATTGTATCACAAACCTCTGAGATAACAAATATTTTTATTGTGGGTGACCTGAATCTTCATTGTCTAACAAATACTTTGGATAAGAAAAACAATTCTTGTAGAAAATGGGAGGAAATTATGAAAAGCCATAATTTATTGATGCTCAATGGCTCAATGAAAAGTGACTTCCCAGCACATCACACCTGGCAGCGACGGACAAGCAACTCAATTATTGACTATATATATGTTGATAGCCTCTCCTCCAGTCTGATGTCCAAATTCGAGGTGATTCATTACCCGAACAGTGACCATGAAATGCTGACTGCATATTGGCATGCGGAAAAAAAAAAACATCCTCGGATTTACATTATATGAGATATATACCACACCTTATCGTAAACAACACTCGAATTAGATTTCGCTGGAATGGAAGGATGCTACAAAATCTTCATAAAGATTTTTTGAAAATAAAGCGGATTCAAACTGGGAAAATCAAACATATAGATCAGCTTTAAACTTTTATAAACTAAATCATGATTGTAACACCCAGGGTAAAAATTGTGTGAGATATAATTTTAACAATGAAATGCAACAGAAAAAAACTCAGTTCAGGAAAGAAAAAAGGCTTGTCTTACGACTCCCTGTACACCAAATGCAGGAGGCTCTTCGAGTTGTGAAAAATAGATATAGGAACTGGACAAGATGCCACAAGAACTGGTTATACCAACAAAATGGGGAAATTGTGCTAGCCGCTATAAATTCGAAGAAATCAGCTGAGATCTGGAGTCTTCTGAATCTAGCAAATAATCAAACCCAGTACCCGGTCCAACTCTGTACTCCAATACTGACATAGATGAATGTGCGATACAAGATCCAGCTCAAAACCTGCATCAAATGCAGATTCAAGAAGAGGACATATTATACTTTATTAATAAATCAAATAATTCCAGAGCACCTGGACCTGACGGTCTTAGTAACTATACACTTAAACAACACCCAGTGTTATGGACCAAGATCTTGAATAGCATCTTTTCACAAATATTGGAAACTAACATCATTCCAGACTCTTAGCGGAAATCAATAAATGTTCCGATATTCAAGAAGGGCGATCAATCAAATCCATCAAACTATAGGCTGATCGCCCTTCTTGACGTTCCGGCCAAAATTTGTGCCCGCTTTATTTTGCAAGACGACTGGTTGAACTCTCGATCTTTACGTGACCCATGTCAGCCAGGATGTATTGCTGGTCTAGGAACTTCAATAAATCTATCAACCTTGACAGCAATTATAAAACATCATCAAGCCATTAGACAATCACTATATATTGTTTTTGTGGACTTGCGAGCCTCTTTTGACTCAGTCTCGAGAAAATTATTATTGAAGAAATTGATGAAGGAGAATTGTCCATCTTATAGTGTATCATTTATTCATGCCCTTCATAGCCAAACCAGTATTAATTTGAAACTAGACCTGGAAGGATTGCTATCGACATCGATTAATACTCATAGAGGGTTGCGCCAGGGCTGCATTTTGGCTGCTGCTCTGTTCAGTTTTCTTTATAGCAGACATATGTAAAGCCTTTAATGCAACCCTATTGGATGCCCCAAAACTAGATAAAAAAAAATACCCGCACTTTTATACGCAGATGATCTGGTCTTGATGTCGAAAACACCAATTGGACTGCAAAACCTTCTTGATTCACTTTCTGAATATGTAGATAAAAACTTACTTACCAATAACCTTGACAAAACCAAGGTAATGTTATGTAATGTATCCATGGATTCTAACTGCAAGCATTATAAATGGTCTATACAGGGGAAACACCTAGAAGCTGTTAATGAATATGTATACTTGGGTGTTACTATCTCCGGCACTGCAAATACAGCACAAATGTCAAAATGGAAAATAAAGCTGGGCACTATGATCTCCCAATCATTAATAATCCAAGCAACATTTGGGACATTTTCAATCATCCCAATTTTGACCTACTTTAAACAAAAAGCTACACCAATTTTGCTGTATGGTTTGGAAACCTTGCCAATTTTGTCTGAATCTATATGGGAGAAATTTGAAGCAAAACTTAGGAGACGTGTACTTAGACTTCCAAACTGTACACCAATAGCACTTATTCGCAGTGAACTGGGGCTCACCTCCTTGTATGCCCGTTATTTATAGCAGATTCTGAGTTTGTTTCAAAAATGTCTTTTGGTTTATGACTCGAATATGCTGTTGGGATCTTTAGCCAAATATTTGTTGCAATTAAAAGACAAATTTGCAAAAAATTGGTGTCAAGAAGCTATTAATGCCATGTCCAATGCTGATGTGACTATTGAAGTGTTGATGCAAAATCCAATCCGTGTAAAGACAAAGCTATTCCAATGGGATTGGTCGAGAAACCGATCAACTTGTCTTCGATATCAGGGCTTCGATAGTAATACTTTTGTCCATATAATACATAAAAAATACAGCTTCCCTGAACCTTATATGATTAAATCCCCATCTATACAACATAGATCTGACTTTCTAAGATGAAGACTAAATCTATGGCCCTCCCAGGAAGTGAGAGCAAAATGCAGAATCATTCCATCAGAAGAAAAATGTTGCTGACTATGTAAGAACAATAAAGATGTGGAAACTTTACGCCACATATTAGTAGAATGTGATGCTGTACACTACAAAAGACTTCTTTACTTAAAACCACCACTAGAGAAATATAGTGATGCAAATGCAGATACCATGTGGTTAATGATTATGTCCGGGTTGTCCTTACCCCTGAGGATTGGTGCTATTAGATTATTGAAAGACATTCCTTTGCTAAACAACCAGCCAGAATGAATTATGATGAATTATGACAAATTATTTCTGATGCATACATTTTAGATTGCTTTCTAATTTTTAATTACCCTGAGTGGAAAAAGCACACATTTTTTTATGTTGATTCTGAGATTATTATTGTTTCTATTATTATTGTATTTTGCTCTCATCGCATTTTTATTTTATTGTAATCTGTTTTGATGTTAACTTTCTTTATAATAAATGTAAAGTTGACTTGTTTCAACTAAAACAATTTAAAAAAAATCAAAAAATTAACTGTATCATAACTGCGGAGGGCGTGGCTTGGTGGCCATGTAGAAGGACGGGGGTCTGCCATTTCTCCTGCACATCCTACAGCAATCTGGACAATAATACAACTAAATGCGGCCACAGAAGATAAACTTGCACGCATGTGCTTGTGAAGCAAGCAGGCACAAGTGATTGAAACTGGCCCTGAACAATAACCCAGTGAGTAATCCCCAGAAGAAGATCACACGAAAATGGATCAGGCGATCTTAAAATGGCGGCTACTAGAACAAAGAGATCTGATGCTGCGGGAAACGGAGGACCAGAGATCGCGCCCTGCTGATTGCACTGCGATAGCTGGCAGCACAAGCAAAACGGTGCTGCACCCTCGGAGGGAGGGACTTGGTGTTGGGACACTGCACCCCATACATGCTGGTGCGTATAACGTGGGACAGAAGCTTTGGTGCACATAACTGTGGCGCAGCCCGCAGGGCAGGTACTACGTTTGCATCGGATTATCCTAAACTCAAGAGGCTGGCCCTGCGGGTCTGCGCCGCGCTACGAGAGGAAGCTGCCTCCCCTCCGGGACATCAATACTGTGGCATGGATACAATGTAGCAGGGCCACTGCTGCTTTGAGAAATTGACGCGAAATCTGCCTCGGCGGCTCACCTCAGGCGTAGTTTCATTACCCATGAAACACTGACGATAGATTCAGGCAAGACAGGAGCACCGATACACTGGGTGTTTTATATAAGCACAATAAGGAAGCCAACTGGAACAAATAAATCGGCTCACATAAGGATAGACAGGCTGGTGCTGAGCCCGACTGGCGGTGCTGCAGAAAACCATTGGGATCATGAAGCGGGGGCAGCATAAAGGAACTGAATCCTCGAGCCTTGCATACCAATTGTGGGCATGGGAGCCATAGGATATTGACTAAGAATGCCCGCACTGGGATGTGGAACACCGCCTGAGTGCCGACACCCCACTCTAATTAGAGGAAGGGCTGGGAGCCTACCCTTAAGGTGACTACCCACAGCTGCAGGACCCCGCAGCCACTAGTAGCAGGAAAATGCGGTGTCCGCGTGACGCACGAGCCCCATAGGGTAAAGAGACCTGCATAATCAAAGTGACCCTGTGAGCTGAGGAGCCAGGTCACTGCACACTGTCGCACTGGGGTGCACCCGGTAACAGATTTTTGCAGCTCGGCCTGCCAGGGTGGAAAACTCATACACTGCGCCTACGGGTGGGATGCTTTCTTCCAACAACAGTCTTGCATTACCTGCAACCTTGTAAGAAAATACCTCAGGAGGAAGTGAGGTGGAACCCATAAACGTTGTGGAACAGATGACCCTAGCAGGCATAAGCAGGCATAAACTATTGGCACATTGGAAGTACGAAGTATTGCAGCAGTGGCTTGTGCACCACGCTCTGCATGAGCAGGAAAATACAAAACACTTCAAAACCTCCCTGTGCGGCTCCAAAGTCAAGTAAATTGTCTACGCACAAATCCTCATGAAACACTATTAACCATATAACAGATTTGGAGTATCGCAGGCTAAACCCGCGCCACCCAAAACTGGAGCACACGACAACATCGAGATAACGTCCAAACAGGTCAAGGCAAAAGGGAAGCAACACAATGCAAGAATTTGCAAGGACACTGCAACCAACGGAGGGAGCCAGAAGCAAGGAAAAGACCCCACAAATGGACACTACCCCAGCACGCAATGATCAACAGATCCTGGAGGCTATTGCAGACCTGTAATTCATGTGAGTAACTAAACTGGAGTCAGCCATGGTCGAACTCAAGGCAGCACGGGAACTCAAAGTTGGTGCAGTCCAGGAGGATATGAATCTACTTGGACAAGAGGTAAGAGCAACAGCAGAACGCACAGGCAAACTGGAGAAAGAAATGACCCCGAACACAGCTGCATGTGCGTCTCACACATCAGAGATTCACATACTGAAACAACATGTGAGCAACCTGGAAAATAGAGCAGAGGAAGCTGAAGGGCATGCTTGGAGAAACAATATACGCATCATGGGGCTTCCAGAAGGTGAAGAGGGACCTAACCCAACGACTACGTTGAAACGATGTTGCTACAAGAAATTAGAGGAGGGGTGCTCACTCAGGGGTTTGCGGTGGAGAGGGTACACAGAGCCCTGACAAGGAAGCCACCACCGGGAGCCCCTCTAAGACCAATAATAGCTCAAATCCTGAACTACCGCGACAGGGAGTAAATCCTGGAACACTTCCGGAAAGGCACCACGATACAAAGGGCGTCCGCGGCCATCACGGCATATCCAGACTACACACTGCTGGTGCAGGATTGACAATTGAACTATGGAACAGTGAAGCAAAGATTGCAGGAGGTGGGATACAAATGCATGCTGAAGTAACTGGCGAAACTGAGGTGCTTTACAAGAACAGAGCCCTGTTCTTTGACACCCTTGAGGACGCGACAGAGTGGTTAGATGCCCAGAACTGCCTGATGGGAACGGACAACCAGAATGAGGACGGAATGGATAAGTGAGACAGCGATCGCAGTATCAGAGGTGCTGTATACATTTTGACACTGGGACTTGAATATAAAATAGGGCAATGCTGGAAGGAATAGATAAACTATGTGTCGAATAAGTGGATGTGAACTAATATGGCGCAATAGTGTAAAATTGCGGGAGGCGTGATGGACTCGCCCTTATACCACTTTAGATAGTTTAGTTAGGTTGCCAACAGTGCAGTTATCTGGAAGAAGAGCTTAGTTACATTTGGGTGATGTAAAGATATATAAAGGTGAGGCCCTCCCTCTAGAACCTGTTGGCCAAGAAGCAAAGCAAGAAGAAGCATCTGTGCATGTGCAGACCCAATCGATGACCAGGAAAAACAATGATAAAACAGTGTGAGATTGAAAAGATATTTATTTTTGGATTGGAATTCATTGGACACTTCTTAACATTTTAGCAGGAAGTGCATGGACCTGCAGAGAATTCCAGAACTTAAACATACTTTTAGAGATTGTTTGAAAAAACTATGATAAAGCAAAATCATGTTGATACTATCCCAAACCGCCAATTCCTTGGAAGAGAATTCAGTACCCAGATTCATTCTTAGCAGCATCTCTATTTCAAGGATAATACATGATACCCATTGACAGTGACACACATAGGCTTGTTGTTGCCATTTTTGCATTTATTCTTCAATCATGACCTACTGTTGTTAGGAGTGATGTTAATATTCTCACGTTTCTTCATGATCCGAAAAACGGCCTAGTGATAAGAAAACTTTTAATTGCAATAATTGAGCAGATTGTGCAACTGCGAATGTGATTGGAATAAATTGTATTAAACATGATTTAGGACAAGAAAATGCAGTTGCAGGGGGACTAGCAATTCAAAGAGAAATTGTGTGGCACTTAAAATGTTTTTCTAGACTCTCATGCCTGATATATATGCAACTGCTTTCTCTATTTCTTTCTGTATCTTACATTTCAAAGTCTTTATCATGCTGATGGTGCAATCGAAAACACAACATGTGATTTTTCCTAGTATGAGTAAAAATGATGATCATTTCTTTGACCTATTTGGGCATGTCAGGCAACATAAGAGGGATGCAGAAGAAGATAACCAGGGGATAAATACCTATTATGATAATTCATCTCACCTGGGGAATAATATGTGGTACCAACATATGAAAAAGATGGGGGAGAGAGCATCTGATGAGAGTTGCTATGTCTGCTCTTGCATCCTCTATGCCATGAGTACAGTAAGGACATTCATTTCAAAGGAGATGCCGGCACATAATGCGAAGTGCCTCAGCCATCTAGCTTCATTTACTACCAGAGGACAGTTCCAAGGGAGTTTGGCAACCTGTCAATGGCGATCAAGACAGTCGTTTCCATATCAGGACAAAGAAAATGGAAAAAGAGCCTGGATGGACAGGCCAAGATAAAGTGATAATTGAAGAAAAGAAGAGGATGAAATGCTCTGACAAAACTGAAAAAACTGGAATGCCTGGATGTTCGGAGCACTCACAGCTGTTAATCCATGGACGAGTGATTACGACCAAAGGATTGGAAGATGAAATGATGTCCTGTGCAGCTCATCTACTAAGGAAGGAACAAGTGTACGAGGTGCAGAAGGTAAATGACGAGTGCTTAAAGTCGTAGGCCAATAATTCTAAACTGCTGACATGGGTGAATGATGACTTTAAAGGAGAACAAAGAAGGTGGTGACCTTGTCTCTTATCTGCTTAGCACAACAGTCTCTAAAAAGAACCTCAGCAGATTGTCTCAATCCATTTAATTAGAAGAATATCTGTGCAGAGCTGTACTTATCACAGCAAGCACTTAATCATCACAAGGATCTCTTCACCATTAAATATTTAGTGGGTTTCATTCCTATAAAGTACAGCAAAATAAGAAGTACTCAACACATTCAAGTTCTCTTGAAAACATTTCTTCCGTTCTGTCCTGAAGACGGCTACACCTGCAACAACAGACATATTGTCTACTGCCTGATTTTCTGTTGCTATTACCGAAACATATGTCGACCATCACATCAAAAACCTAAGGTTTCTAATAGGTTTTGCTTCTGATAGAGCTGCCCTCACTAAGAAGTGCTCTACTTTTGTGCTTGATTGTGAACAGTTAGCGTCAACAAGACACAACATTCACGTACTAACCCCACAATTTCAAATGTGTTATTTCAGATCTTGAGTCTGATTTTGTCAAATTGTTTTTGTCCTTGTTCTCACCATGTGAAGTTTTCTTTCCTTTTTTTAAACAAAGAAGTTTAATAGATGTTTTAGCTAAATTTAAAATAAAATAGTTTTTTTCTTTATTTACTGGTTGGTTTTTTGTATCTGTTCATTGTAGGCATCTGGCCACTTCTACACATATAGCTGTTGCAGTTGCTTTGCTGTCTTCCGAAAATAGGTACATTGTTTGCCTGGTTGTGGTACTAAGAGACAGGGTCACCACCTTCTTTGTTCTCCTTTAAAGCCTTTGATCCCCAAAGGTTTTGTTCCCAGAAACAGGATCTTCCCCATTCTTTATACATGGGTGAATGATGAGGCAGGACCACTGGCTGTGGCCCCATTGATTAACTCAACAATGTGCTTTCGAAGCACAGGTAAAAACCGAGTTGAAGAAAATAAGGGGCGCAAGAACAGAATTGATGACCCAGGAATGTGGAAAGGGACTGCTGTCCTAATGGATCGATATTGGGCCTGTGGACCTAGAGCATATATGAAGCTACCCATAACTGGGGAGGAGTCTGTTCCATAGTACTCATCCATGTTCCAGCCGTGGTGCTGGCTCAGAGCAACTTGAAGATCGAGGGATTTCCACAAGTGTATGAGCCCTTGAGAAAAAGGTCACTTGCACTCTGGCGGATGAAAAGAGAGAATTATTTCTCATCAAAATCAATAAAGGCTTATGAAGATATTCCTGATGAGCACAAGTTGTTTAGCACGACTGCTAAGATAATGACATCTATATTCATGCATGGACTCCAAACCCAATCAAATGGTTTTCTCTCCAGCAGGTTTACAAAGTTTGTCAAGGTCTTTAAACACAAGTCACAAGGATTTACTTTCCATAAGTGTACAAAGTTCGTCAAGGTCTCAAAACACAGTTCACAAGGATCTCCTTTCCATAGGTTAACAAAGTCTGTGGTCTGTGCAGCCTCTAGTATCCTCAGAATGTTGAAATGGATTTGCTTGAGACCTCCCTTTGAGGACTCCATCCTTCATTTGTATTGATTACATGGTTGCCTCTAATCTCCTCGGTATATAGTGGGGTGATTCACAGAACTCCCTTTATTTCAGATAAGATGTTCAGCCTCTTGAATGTGTCTCTGATGTCTGTAGAGATGTATCTGTGTATTTTCAACTTTCGCCATAAGGTCATCTCACCTGGCCCGAATATTTCACATTCCACTTTTCTCTTCCATCCCTCCAGACTGTACAGTTTCTGAAGGTATTTTGAAAACCTGAGTATATGCACATTTTGCTGATTTGGCATTGAAGTTTGGCTGTTGTGTGTCTACAGTTCCCATGATCCAGGAACTTTATACTGATGGATGAAGTATTTGAGGATTGGACACAGACCCAGGACAGAGCAGCAGGTCAGTCAAGCAGCCACAATCCATCAGGACAGCACAGCCTCAGTATCAGGCTATAAAGTATGAAGTCTACACTAACTCCAGCAATCATAATAGTACTAAATGATCCTGGGCTCATAGAATGAATACTTGATTTATTCAACTATACCCAACTTAATTTCATGCAGTCCTGCCTATCAAGATCTCTCTAGACCATGCCCCCAACACAACATGCTTCCTCTACAGTTTACACATCTCCGGAGAGATTTTGCCTATGTCTTGGGGAATGTGGAAGTCAGGTACAGATACCATATCCTCTTTGCCACATTCAGTGTCTGGTCCAGACCTGGTCACACCATGGCTGTGGGATAAGTGCAATGTATGTACTCTGTCAATCAGGCTGAGCTCTGATGCACAATACACCCTTACTTCCTCGGAGTGCGCTGCTCCGGCTATTTATGCCCTCTTCTGTCAGCAAAACCACCAGAGCTAATACCATCAGGGCACAGCAGTACACTTTACAGACCCAAAAGACGCATGGAGGTGGGCAGAGCAGCACACCAAGGGTGACTGGAGTGTGCCAAGAAATAATAGCAACAGGAGACCCTGGCCACTACCTGACCGACACTTGCCTGCCCCGCTACCAGTAGGTAAAGATCCTGACCCACCGCCACCACCGATTGATGACTGCTGAGCATACCACGGTGAGATAACCCAACCCTACTAAAAGCTGATCTACAAATAAACTGGTGGTTCAACAAAGACACAATACACAGTTATGGGCCCCATGTATAGACTCCACATCGAGTAGCCCCAGGGGGATAACACCCCCCTAGCATCTGGATACACCAGTATGAAATAGTTTAACTAAATTTGAGTTGTTTGACTGACAGCTTCTTGTTTTCTCTCTTTTCTTTCTTCTCTTTTCGCAAGCTGTCAGTTGTAGTTTGGGTGATAGATGCTGCAAGTTGGGTGGAGTATAGGGAGGGGGTGGGGAAATGATTTGTTATGGTTATACATGGGTCTGGGAAATGCCACATACACATTCCTCTACAAACATATCAAATCCAGGAACTGCAGTACGGGCACCTCCCCAGGAATCCACACATAGGATCCAACTGCAACCAGTCTACCTCTAATGGCATCACCTAGTAAGGATATCCGAACCTTACGATTCTTGACATGGAATGTTAACGGGCTAGGTAGCAGAATCAAGCATAAGCTAGTCACTCAATTTCTAAACAGACACTCACCAGATGTGATGTTACTTACTGAAACTCACCTAGCAGGCACAACCTGCAATCTATTTAAGCGCACCAACTACCGCATGGCAGTACACGCTGGTTTTACCATGGGCTCACGAGGGGTGCTCATACTGCTTCACAAGAAGCTCCCCTTCATGCTCTCCAAGGTGGTACAAGACACAGGTGGTAGATTTGTATATGTAACCGGAACATTGTGGAACCAAACCATAGCAATACTAGCTGCATATTCACCACCTGCATTCCTGTCTACGTTCATGGATGATATTACCCCTTTAATTGTTAAAGACACATCAGACAGACTGGTCCTAGGGGGTGATTTCAATGAGGTCATGAATGTGGAAATGGACTGCACACACCTGAGAGGGAGGAACCCTAGTACTCACACGAAGCTGGCCACCTTCACTGTGGCATTGGGATTGAGAGATGTGTGGCGGGATCTCCATCCTGAAGCCCAAGAATACTCATATCACTCAGGGTTTCATGCTTCCCTCTCATGGTTAGACTACTTCTTCCTCCCAACGACAGATAGACATAGAGCGATTAGCGTGAACCTACTCCCACAGGGGACCTCAGACCACTCTCCCCTACTGATGGAATTGATAATGACAATACCACTTCCCCCTCCTTCCTGGAGCTTTAACAAGTATTATCTAGGTTTTCCGGAATTCATAAAACATGTCAAGAAGACCACAAAAACCTATTTCAAACTGAACACTGGGTCAGTTGATAACCCTGGAGTGCTATGGCAGGCATACAAACCAGTGCTATGAGGAGAGATCCTCTCCTGGACCGCAGCACACAAGAAAGCACATCTAAATAAATTGAAGGAAGCCGAAGTGCAATTGAGACAGGCAGAACAATCTCACCTGACACTAGACCTGCCTGAGACTAATCGCTCGCTAGTGTTAGCCCAAAAATGACTACAGAATATAGCCCTCGAAAATGTCAAGCAAGCACATAGAGCAAATTGCGCCATAATCTATGAAACTGGCGATAAGGCTGGTAAATTGTTGGCGTGGCTAGAGTGCAGAGATGAGGGGCATAGTCAAGTTAGAATGATTAAACCGGATAATGCAGATCCTTTGTTAACTGACCAGGACATAGCAAAAGGTTTTGCAGCTTACTATGCTGATCTCTACAGGTCCCCCAATGCTCCTATTAACACTTCTGTGCTAGACGAGATCAGCCTTCCGAGCCTAACTGCCAAGCCAAAAGCTCTGCTCGAAACAAACATCACAGAAGAGGAACTGGTAATGGCCAGGTCACAGCTCCAATCCGGGAAAACTCAGGGACCAAAGGGCTTGCCAGTGGAGATATGGAAGAGGATAGAAGCAAGCGAGATAGCACTGCATCTGCTGGGTGTATATACACACTCGAAAACACAGGGCCAACTGCCCGGAGACCTAAGAAAAGCTACCAAAATTGTGATACCCAAGGCTGACAATCCGCCAGAGAAATGTAGTTTGTACTGACCAATCTCCCTAATAAACAGCAAAACAAAATTTTTAGCAAAACTACTGTCGAATCGATTACAGAAAGTCATCATGTAATTGATACATTCGGATCAATGCGGCTTCATGTCAAAACGATCCACACGCATGAACATGCATAGGTTGCACTCGGTATTAGAAAGAATTTCCGGTCTCCATGGCCCCCTGGCACTGTTGGCAATAGACTTCGAAAAGGCTTTCGATTCAGTTTACTGGGAGGCACTGTGGGAAATAATCCACCGAATGGGCTTTGGTGAACAATTTATGGGATGGGTGCAACTTCTCTATGACTCCCCCGAATCAGAAACTAGGGTGAATGGATGGCCATCAAAGCCCTTTAAACTAGGAAAAGGAACAAGACAGGGCTGCCCCCTATCTGCAATGCTCTTTGCACTGGCAATAGAGCCCCTAGCAGCACTACTAAGAGACACTCAGACATGGAGCAAATTTCGATGGGCAGATGATTGGGAAGATAAGATTTCGTTATACGCAGACGACCTTCTCCTATACCTAGTTAACTCTGCCACCTCTTGCCCAATAGTAACATGCCTGCTGGAAAGATATGAATTTTTCAGTGGACTAAGGGTAAACTGGTCTAAATCTATATTGTTCCCGATTAAGGGAGCAGAGGATGCTGTCCTGCTTGACTGTCCTTTTTGGGTTGAAAGAAGCCACTTCCGATATCTGGGGGTACAGATCACAAAAAACCTGAACGAATATGTGGTCAGAAATCTCCATCCAATTGTAGAGCAGTTCACAGAGGATGTATAACACTGGGTCACCCTACCACTGACCCTATTAGGGAGACCAGCGCTATTCAAGATGATGGCCTTGCCATGGTTCTTATACATTCTTCAGAATGCCCCATTACACATCCCCACACATGAATTCCAAAGAATTGATAGAACCCTCAGAAAGCTCCTGTGGAGCAATGCACGCCCGAGATTAGCACTCCACACCCTGCAACGGTCCATCTGGGAGGGGGGCATTGGGTTGCCGCGTCTGCAGACATATTATTGGGCAAGCCAAATGACAATAATAAATGACATGCTACATGGAGACACAACACTACCACACATTAGGCCCGACACCATAAGGGGAGCGAAGACAACCTCACTGGAGTCCCTGTATCAGAAAACTAATACTATGACCCCCGAACCATGTTGTCTCACTTGATGATAATCTGGGCAGAGGCACATAAACACATTAGCTGGGAAGGGAAAATCACCCTGGTACAACCACTATGGCAAAACAAGAATCTCTCTGAGGTGGACAAGCTCCTGAAATGGCAAAGCTGGATATCACCGGGAATTACAAACGTTGGTGATATAATCACAGGAGGGAAACTAGTGCCTTTAGAAAACCTGGTTGCCAGATTTAATCTCCTTCAAACTGAGTGATACTGACACACTCAACTAAGTCACGCGGTACTGCGCCATCTCCCTGCCCTATGTAACATGGCGAAGTGCACTCCCATGGAGAGAAACGTTGTCTTAGACCGTATAGATGTCAAGATCACCTCTGTGATGTACAATGCCATTACGTCCTTTGCCACACCTGAGTTAGTGAGTTTAAAGTCCAAATGGGAGAGAGATGTAGGAGCTATCCTACCGGAAGACTGGATTGCAATACTGATGTATCCAAGGGAGACGGCCATGTCATCCAGACTCCGACTCATATAGCTTAAAATATTGCACAGAATATATTATCCAAGGGTGGCACTCTATCGTTGGGGCAGAATTACAGACCCTAACTACTTGCACTGTCATCAAGAGGTGGGTACCTTCTTCCACATATTGTGGGATTGTTCTCACATACGATGATACCGGCAATAATGCTGTGACAGACTCTCGTGAGTCCTGGGTTGCACTATTCCAAGGGATCCTTAACTGTTGTTATTGGGTGTGGAGGATGAGGGGTCGATGACGCGCTATGATAAACTGCATTTTCAACCTCTACAGCATTGATTAAATGTAATATTGCAAAACTGTGGGGCTCTAACATAATTACGGAACATGCACAATGTTTTACAGATGTGGACTCGTGCATAGGGATGGAACAGCGAGTATATACGGCTAGAGGATGCCCGGAGAAAGCTAATAAAGTCTGGGGAAAGTGGAAGGATGCCCAATATACTGCTGAAATCTGTCTATTAAATACCTTATATGATTGCTGCAATACTGTCGACAAGATATACTGTGATTACTGTGTGTGACGAAATCTTGGACCCATAGTTGTTTGAAAGTTAATGTTGATCGACCCCTCAGGGGTTGTTATGTAATGAACAAAGAGAAAATTAATAAAATGTGTTACAAAAAGAAAAAACACCAGAGATAGCATTTCTTTAACTCCTGAGAGCTAGAGTAGCTGTTACTCGCCATGCATGTGCCTGCCACAACATCAGGCCAAACATCCTTCCCTGTTAGAGCATCTCTAGGTTGAGAATAGGCGAAGGCTCAGCCTCCATCAGTCTCCATGCCACATGCCTCAAGAGGCTTCACTCTTACAGAGCTGTAGAGGGGCATCTCCGGTCCAAACATTTCAGCAGCTTTGACATGCCGGAAGTGTAACAGGGCTCCCTTATGTAAACCTTATACTGCTGCATCACAGAATTCAAATAGGACATCTATGTATTCCAGTGCTTTACAGAGGTTAGTTAGAAAGCTGCAAATCCGGTCTGCAGCCCTAGCACACTTCCTATGTTCTTGCCCTTAACAAACTGGTTGTCATGCTAGTGACAGATAGCATTCCCATGCAACGCTTGCATTTTCGAATCAATTCCTTTGTTTTCAGAGGATTTGTAGTTTAAACACTGAAAACTGAATTGCCCGACGCAGCAACAGAGATGAAGACGGTGATACAATGAACTTCAAAAGTAAATATTATTTGTGTCCCGGGTCTTGATTGCTTTTCCAAGTGCGAGCAGAATGGTGATGAGATTATCTACATGGAAAGCTGGTTCTAGAGCGTATGGAGAAGAACTGGGGCCCACTGGGCCTACTGGCTGCCATCTACTGCAGCTGGCTGCGGAAAGATGAATGTTGGGGATTAATCAGGATCACTTGAGATACATAGGCAAATGCATTCTTGAAGATAATGGGGAGGAGGGAAACCTGGTTTAAGTTCTCTCTGGATTGATTTGCTATGCAATGGAGGACTCAGGCAAAGGTGGAGAACAGGAAGCATTTGTGTTGTTATGACATTCAGCTGTGTGTTTGAGGAGAACTCCCAAATGTTTTGTGACATTGCTGAACTTGGAGTACGGACCAAAGTGGTGAGGATTTGGAGCAGGGAGGGATGAGGAGGCGTTTTGGTCTAGGAGAAGGATTCCCCTCTTAGAGCTGTTAATTTAATTCACCCTTTCTTAAAAAGGGTCTGGCATTTTAATACTTTCTCGAATTGAATGAAAGGCCTGTTGACCTTCAGCTAGGTTTAGGTGTCAATGACAGTGCTACGAATGTTAGTTTCGTGAGTTTTAACATGTCAAGAATGGGAGAACAAAAATAGGCCAGGTGGAAGTCCAAGGTCTTCAATTAGAGAATTAGAAGCCTGGATTTCGTGCCTGTCTTGAAAAAGAGGGCACAGAGGTTTGCATCTGGTATGTCCTATGGAATCAGTTCATAGCAGAAACTTGGTATGTCTTTCCCCTTGACTACAGTGCCTCATTGGATACAGTAAATCATAACAGCTTGCTGGTCCAGCTCGCTAGCACCACAATCGTTTCACGTGAAACTCTGGAGTAGTTTGGGCCGGACTATAATTTTTTTCCGAAAAACGTTTTCTGTCCTTGATTAAACCATTCCATGTATCATATCAATTAGATACTAAGGGCACTTCCTTTCATTATAAAGGTGATGGATGGGCAGACAAATTCAAAGCGTCAGATGAACAACCGGGGCATGTTAATAATTGATGGCGAGGAACTAGCGCCAGCATTTTCTGCTAATAGGCACGTTTTCGATGGAATGCAACATGGTCTCACTAAAGCATGCAGAGAACAGCTCTCTGAATGTTTAGCACACCTGGACCATTGATTTGAGAATGAATGTCCTAAATTCAAGGAGCTGTGGAGTGTGAACTCTGCTCTGTTTTTCCCCTCTACGCGCTCGGAATCTGGTGGGATCCTAGTGCATTTACTGCCTGATGCTGTGTAAGGCACCCCTTAATTCACCTGGGTTGATTTCTGGGCCTTGCACAGCGTGATGGGGAGAACGGTGATAATCCCTCAAGAAAGAGCATATGCTGCAGAAGCAGCTGCGGGCCCACTACTTCTGACATATATTTACAAGATGAGCCTACAAACGAGATGCCATGTTTCAGTCTCTTAGTGCAGAGTGCCATGTTCAGGATGCAAATCTCATAATAAAGCCATGTTTGTTTTTAAGCTGCTAAAATTCAAAAATCGGGATCATCCAAGTTTAAGAAACATTGCTAGTCAGTCCCACAGTTAATTCATGGCACGCCATTTTTTAATACTTTTCTGCTCAGCATTTGCACAACAAATGTCTCTCGTCAAGAAATACAAAACGCAAGCATTTCAACTCTTGTGAACCTAAAGATGGACAATGCATTTATTTATTTATTTATTTAAATTCTTGATTTCTGCGCCACATCGCCCGTAGGCCTCAAGGCACACATGAAACAAACAGACAGACAAAGAACAAACAACTGGCAGAGAATCAAAGATCAGGGAGTTGGCAGGAAATAAGAGAACAGGCTTGGATAGCCTTAAAAAGGTCGGTTTTTAATTTCTTTTTAGAATCAGCCAGCGATGTGAGGGTTTTGAGATCAAAGGGAATAGGATTCCAAGTGGCAGGTGCTAAGATGACAAAAATAATTTTTAAGAATTTGACTGAACGGAACCTGGGTTGGCACAGTTTGGCCTGATATAAAGACCTCAGTGATTGTGTGGGAGTGCACCGGTGGATACGTTCACAGAGATAGCTGGGCACTGTCTGAGTCAAGCACCAGACTCTCCCTGGCAGCAGTGATGGACTGCCTAATGAGGATGCCAAGCACTGCTCTGACTGCCCCATTTTGCATCACCTGAAAGGCAGAAAAGTTGGATTGAGCAGAACCTGCCAGCAAGCTATTGCAATCGTCCAATCTTGAGTTGACTAAAGCAGAGGCAAGAGTGGACATGTTTTTAACAGATAGATACGGGCGTAAGTAGGCAAGCTGTTTGTTAATCCAGCCACACGAAGCATGAGTCTTGGCCACATGTGACCTCATAGTCAACTCGGAGTCCAGTGTAACGGCCAGTGTCTTCACAGGCTTTGCCATAGGGACAGAGACATGGGAAATTACAAAGGAAACATAATCTGGAGAGAGGTTTTTCTGCATGTGACTAGAGGCATCAATGAGTATCTTGGTCTTGTCTTGTCTGTGTTAAGAGCCGTAGAATTTTCCACCATCCAAGAGTGAATGGTGGAATAGATGGCATTAATGGCCTGAGAATCCGAAAGATAGGTACCAGAAAGTTCCAGGACGACCTGAGTGTCATCAGCGTAATTAGTATACAGGACACCCAGGTCATCAAGTAGGAGATGAAGAGGAAGAATATAGATATTAAAGAGGGTAGGTGACAAAGAGGAGCCCTGAGGAACACCTTGTGTGAGAAGAGTGGGACAAGAGGAGGCATCATGAAGTGCAACTCGATCCATACGTGGACCTAAGTAGGAAACCAGCCATTGCATTGCTAAATCGGAACAGCCAACCAGAGATTGTAACCTAGAGACCGGAAGCTTGTGTTTAACCAAGTCGAACGCTGCCGAAAGATCAAGCAACATAAGGAGTGCAGGATGACCGTGATCGACAATGGCAGCCAAGTTTGCCCTAAGAAAGAGCATGGCAGTCTCGGTCCCGTGACATGCTCGATAGTCCGATTGGCAGGGCCCTAAAATGGAATTATGCTCAATATATTTTTAGAACTGAAGATAAGCCACCTGATCCATCACTTTAAGAAAGAAAGGAACATTGGTGATGGGTCGATAGTGCTTAGGCTGGAGGGGGTCAAGATTTTCTTTTTGAACAATGGGGTGATCCATGCTTCCTTGTGGTCGGTGGGTTCCTGTCCCTCGACAAAAGATTGGTTTATAAGCTTGGTAATCCAGGGACATATGGCATCAATGGACCCAACCAAAAGTCTAGAAGGACAAACGTCACCCCTGCTGTAGTGGGTTTCATATCCATGATGATCTTTTTTACCTCGGCTACTGTGCAAGGGGCAAAGGAAAAAAGTGGTTTGGGGAGTAGAATGCTGTCTAGTAGGGACGGCTCCAAGAGTGGGGGCCAGACTAATAGACTCCTGTGGGACTGAGTTGGGTGAGACACAGGCCTCTAGATGTTGTATTTTCTTTAGCTGTGAAGGCATTGTGGATGGTCTGATACCAAGCAGAGTCTCGTACAGTGTTAGTCATGGACTGAGTCACAGTGTTAAATTGCTGAAGAATGGCGAACAGCTCCCTGGAGCTTGATTTGGCCTGACTTATCCTTTTATTATAGTAGGGGGACTTTGCCAAAGTGACAGCCGCTTTAAAATTCTTGACAGCAAGTTTGTAGGTGGCCGTGAGGGCTGGGGACAGGAGCTTCCACCATGCACGCTCAGCTGACCTCCTGCAGTGTCTAAGAGGGAGGATGTCTTCATCAAACCAATGTTGAGCTAGGATTTCTGGCTTCACCATCTTGGTGGTGAAGGGAGCAAAGTCCTCGATGATGGTGTTTAAGGTAGCTTTTATGTGTCCGGAGGCATGACACCTATTTTTCTTTTCTGTACTAATCCATGCTTTAAAACGTTGAAATATGTGCCAGAAAAGAGCACACACATCTTCTGATGCTAGTAATATTTTCATAGCTACAAAATGCTGGCTGGACATATAAAGCAAAAAGAGGTGTTGGGTGAAGAGCATTATAAAAATTCAAATAAATTAATAAATAAATTGTCTTCACAACGGTGGTTTGGAGGGAGGTGGCTTGCAGAGGTGGTGAAGAGGAAGCAGGAACATTGACAGAGTGGCCGCACTTGGTGGCATCTTTGACGAGCACGGAGCCTGAAGAACTGGACACGGACAGCTCACCGGATGGTGACGCAGGAGAGACAGACGTGGACTAATATACTGTGGTTGTTGAGCAAGGAACTGTTGAGGTGCACTGTTTGTTGTTTGTTGAAAACCAATAAAAAAGATTTTTTTAAAAAAAGATTGTATTCACTCTTCAGAAGGTAATGAGACCATCGTAAATTCTGGTATTTGCTGAATTTTGTACAGTGGCACTACATCAAGGAACTTAAGTTTAAATGGCAAGCCAATCATTCATCTGGTAATCTTCCTTTCGAATTTGGAAGTTAGGCGTCATGTGGGCCGTGGAACCCTAACAAATCCCTGATTTGGACAGCGTTTCTGGTGCTGAAATAAGCCACTGGGTAGATTGGAGGTCGAGGTGTTCTCAGCTCTTTATTCAAATATGAATCATACATTGAATGCCAATTTGTTGGGTGGGCAGCAATAACACCCATTATGAAAATACTTGGAAGGAAAGGGGTTCTGGTATGAAGTGCTTTAAATAAGTGATATTATTATAATAACTGGGGAAACTACTCTTGGTCAGTTTGGGGAGCCACCAAGGAGACAATTAATGGTGTTGGTTGCCTTCCCAAGCTAGTAGCCAATGGGCAAGGGGTGTTATGGGCAGGATGCCCTGATTACCCTCCCATGGGCTCATCACACTGTGAGGGGCAATCATGGGAGGTCATCACAGGACAGTCCTGGTAACTGTGATCCCCAAAGCAGCACAGTAAATTGTTGCAAGACACTGCAGGTAACCTGGACCCTCCCAAGCCCTACAACATTTCACCCTGGGAAACCCACAGTAACATTAACCCACCCCAACTGAGAGAGCATGAAGCAATCTGTACGCAGTCCGGGATTCCTAGACAGTGGAAGACACATGCTTTGCTCCAGAAGCAGTCAGTTTCACCCACATGACACATGTAGCATTTATCATGCTACTGCTGCCAGTGAATTAGTCATAGCAGTCATAGCAGGGACGTTAGTTCACAATCCTGGGGAGATGCTTGTGAGCACTCAAAGAATGTATTGGATCCAAGCCCCACTGATATATACTATGTGAGCTCGTTAAGCCTGGACTAGATTAAAGCCACAAAGAGACACTTGTCAAGCTCTGCAAGTTCATGTTAGACCATAGCTCCAGGAAGGCACCTCATGACCCCCCTAAAACCAAGTTTAACACAATATTGCTGTGTTGTGGTTTTCCGACTGTGGGTCTAACTGTGAGTGATATACATGAAGTAAAATTCGACCCACAGTGTTTTAAACAGCCAGTTCATATGCTGGGGAAACATGAGAACTATGTCTATTCCCAGAGAGTGCAAGGCAGTAATTGGCAGGTGGAAGTGAAAGCCAATCTGGCTGCCAGGCTGATAAAGGCCTAGTCCGCCCTGCTAGACTACAGGAGACACAGTTGAACCTGGAGAAAACAAGATTGAGCACACATACAGACCACAGATGAGCTGCAGACACTCAGAGAGAGTGAAATCAAGTGGGAGAGAATAGATCCTTACATAAAGCAAAGACCTAAGAAGTCAGCCAGTGTGGCATCTGGAGATTAAAGAGCGTTGGAGAAAGAAGACACAGGAGAGCTGGATGCATTCAGAGAGTTGGCCGCAGTGCAAATCAGGAGGTGATGGTAAGACAAAGAAGGAAGTAGAAGGTTATAACATTAGGAGAGAAAGGTGGTAGTCCTAAAGTTATAGATTTAAGAGTGAATGAGGGGGAGGTCACATCAAGAGATGAGGAGGAGATGATAGCCTCAGAAGGAGAAGGTGGTAGTCTGGAGATAGTAACATCAAGGGTGAAGGAGAAGCTGGTAATATCACAATGAGAGGAGGAGGTGATAGCCTTGGGTTGAGAAAGTGGCAGTCTAGCGGTGGTAACAACAAAGGTGACGGAAGAGATGGTAACATCACAGAGGAGAAGGTAGTAGAAGGAGGTGGTAACACGTAGGGAGGAGAAGGAGATGGTGATAGCAGGAGAAGGAAGTGGGGGATTAGAGGAGGCAATAACATCAGGAGGTAATGACAGCCAAGCCACGAAGGAGATCGATCCTGCAGATAGACATGTCAGAGGGACACTAGGAACTGAATCAACTTGCGCAGCACTAGAAGATTAGTTTTACGATATATAGAGGTGACAATAGTTTGATTGGGTAAACCAGCAGCAGGATCATGGGAAAAGAAGGCGTAGCCCACACTTCATGTATTTACTATTAGGGGTTGTGCCCAGATATCTCACGCTGGTTGTTCAAAATAATGGTGACAGAAATGTCCTTAATCATAGCAAAGAAGATTTAATTGACAAATTATCTAAATCGGCTGACATGTGTTTCAACCCTCATGGGACTTTCTCAAGGCAATGAAATGTGAAGGTTCCCAGTGCATTCTGGGTCTATTGGCACTGCGAATAGATGAATCCTACATAGGAAGTTCAGTGTTGGACTGCATTATTCACGTCGAGGTGTAGCTAGCCAAGTCAGGTTGTCAACAAGGCATGCATATGAAGAGCTCACGGCGGCTTGTGACAAATTATCAAAAAGCCTTACGGCTTGGATAAATAAGTAGAGAGACAGCCTTTCGGACACCATGCGGAGGCGAAAAACTGAACTTCGTATTTAGGATTCATCAATTCTCAGTGAGCGATAGACCCATAATGCTCTGGGAATCTTCAAATTTCATTGTCTTGACAAAGACCCATGAGGGTTGAAACACGTGTCGACTGGTTTACACACTTTTTCAATTAAATCCTCTTTGCTGTAATCACAGAAATGTATGTTACCATTATTTTGAACAACCAGTGAGAGATATCCGGGCACAACCCATAACATTCTGAAAATAGAGCAAGCAGGTAGAGTCCGCCAGGTCAGTTCTAGCCAGGGCGTGGCATGGGAGGAGGAATACGAGTGGGCCATGGAAGATTTGAGAAGATCCGAGAGATGAGGGGGAGGACATTTTAGGTGATCTAGATAGAATAGTCCTAAAAGGATTACTATTCCTCAGTCCATGATGACTACTTCTACCAAGCCATCTGCTGACATGAGTATGCATTATGTAATGTGAGAAATTGAATTGGGGGTGAACCCAATTTTGAATTGTAGAGGAACTGAGAAGGACATTGAAAATCAATGTGTAGTTGCGAAGACCCAAGAGCTTTGTAGTGACCTGGATTGGCATCAGTGGCCTCCCAGAGACACTGGGGGTCATTCCGGGTACCGGGTCTGGGTTCCTGGAATGGGGAAATGCCAGGCCGTTCCGACCTTGGAGGGCCCGGTATTTCCCCATTCCAGGAACCCATCCCCATTCCCATCCGAGCCCTCATAGGGCTCAATGGGAATGGGGAGCATGCTAACAACAGGCCTGTTAGTGACGGGCCCATTGTTAGCATGCTGGACCGCTCGCGGGACCCGCTAAGGACGCCTTGTTTTACCAGGTGTCCTTAGCGGGTCCCACAAGCGGACCTCATAATTAGGCGGTAGGGGATTAACGGGGTAGCAGCTCTACCGGCCCTATTAACCCCCTACCGGCAGGGTTGTAATGACCCCCACTGAGTTTCAATTAAATCTGAGGAAAGGAACCATCCTAATAGAGTTTATTTTTTTGAAATCATGTTTTTATTTGAATTTTAGAAGACCCTAACATAGCTAACAAAGTAGACAGAAAGTACTGTCATATTAAGCGATTCAGTCTTGCTGATCCTTGCATGCTGTCTTATTCCTGTCTTATTCCTGATAAACAACATATACAAGGAAGATTAAGGGGAAAGAACACAAATAAGACAAGCATATCAATATGGGTCACCAGAGTAAAAGGTATCAGTGTGATCAGGCAGTAAGCTACTTCCTCCTGAGGACACCTTGTCCACAACATCTGCAATTTGTTAAGGTCATTTCCAAGTACATTGTTATCCTATAACATCATAAAAACAAGCATGCCATGAGGTTTATGATGCACATTTGGTAAGTAATTTTGCTGCATACATTCTACAAAGGGAAGCCAGGTTTGCAAGTACTTTGGTATCTCATCCTAACAGATTTGGGGTTTGGAATGAACATGCTTTATTTAAATTTCCTCAACTTTAAAATATTTCTCTAAATAACAGCTTGAACCTAAACATATTGTTCTTTGTGATCCCAGGTAGAACTATAACAGTACTATGGACTACATTGTACATGTTGACAGAACATTGCAGCCTTGCCAACTGAGTACCTACAATCGTAGGCACTGGGCAGATGTGTAATATGTAAGACATGATTTAAAAGATGGTATGGGGTCAGTTATGGGAGGCACACAGAGGCAACTTCAAGGTCAATGGTTTGGAAAATGTATGGTTATTTAATGCCAGCTGTTTATAGAGGCAATGCGTAGCACTCTGCTGAGATTTGTCGAGCCATGTGTTGGAGCATCATTGAGATGTAATCTTTTGCTGGATGAAGCATGGCAACATGTTGTCAAAGGCAACTGCTTATTTTTATTTAGTTGACCACCAGCAATTCATGAACAGTGGAACCACACATTTCCAGATGCAGGTCTGAACTGCAGAATAGTACCAATAAGTTATGGCTTGGTGGTGCACAAGAGTATTGTTAAGTACAGTGGCATGTTATATACAGTGATAGCTGTGGAGACAAGCAAGAGTGTTACTGCCACTCAAAAATTGCTTTTGGCCTACTGACATGGCTTTGGTGTTATATCTTGCAATGTTTTTGAAATGTGTGAGAAGTATAATATATTGAGATAACAACTATTTCTATTTCCTCGTGTTGAAATGTCATGGTTATAGAGAATGCAAGACTATCCAAGAAATAACACAGGAGATTGATTTGGATTCTGGGCATCATCACTTTGGGCACTGCCCACTTAGAGAGGCACTCCAGTTCACCCCTCAGGCACCATGAACCCTGCTTTTGGAGTACATTGCCGCAAATTTCCACTTAATGTCTATTTGCTTATTTTCAAAAACATGGTCAAGGCAGTGTTAATTGTAAAACAATTTAGCATCTGTTTATCGTCTATCTTCCTTTTATAATGGCGTTCTGATTTAGGGTACAATTTCGGCATTGTACAAAACCTTATGCCAGTACTTTTCAACATTGCGGGTGCTGTTGGAATATTTTGTAAATTCGCATATACTACTAATAGAAAATTGTGAAAACCAATGCTAAATGTAAGCACTTTATTTTAAAAGTAACATGTATGCAATGATGATTTCTCTTGCACCTATTTTAATTAGAGTGAAGTTAATCCATTTATTGTGTTTATATTTTCAAGAAATTAGCAATCAAGCTACCATTTAAAGTGAAATGTTAATGATTGGCAAAGGTAAAGAAAGGCAAACAAATATGCTAATAACGATCCAGAAAATAGCTAATCAGATTCATTACTTTGTAATTGATTATGATGAGCAAAAGAGAAGGAACTATCTGAAAGCTTGAAATCAATGTTTCATGTAATAAGTGATTGGAATTGTTTACAAGTTGAAGTTCTATTGCCAAAGGATTTATATTTCTTTTGCTTTTTTTAATTGCAGACGCTAAATACAAAGACAATTAAATCGAAATTACATTTAAATTGAATGCAATTAGGATTCACATTGCCGAGAAGAATCTGCAGCTGCCTTAATAAAAAAGAAATACAAAACAAATTTAAAAACTTGAGGTGAGCCCATCATACTCTCCCGTGTGTAACAGAAAACAGAACGCTTACGGTTGGCATGGTTACAGCATCAAACTGCAAAGAAAGGAAAACAAGTGATTAAAAAAGGCAAGAGTTATGGCTTTTATAGCAGAAAAATGTGTACTCTCTTGGCGCAGTAGGTATTTCCATCATAGGCCCAGGTACTCCAAACGCATAATGTTAGATTTTGTAATTCTATACCTTAGTACTAATCACAGATGGCAGAATTTACTATTTACATTTTGATACCAATGTTTGCCTCCAATATTTGCAGGACAGCTCCATCCTTTGACTGTTACTTTCAGTATAATTCAAGGTTCTCCCATTGTTTGAAGGATAATACCATGAAATACTAAGATACTCACCCTACCTGAGAATGGGTGATCTGCTCCCCACTGTTTCCTTCCCTGGTTGTTTGTAGATCACTTGCTGCCAAATTTCCTGCCCCCTGCTGTTCTTAGCTCCCCAATCCCTTGCTGCTCTGCTTCCCTCACAGTGTTCTTCCCCTATGATTGTAAAGTGCTCTGTTGCTTCCCGAAGCTAGGATTATGCTCAATACATACAATATTATTATATTATTATTATTATTATTATTATTATTATTATTATTATTTTTATTATTAATATAATACTGTTACTACTACTACTACTACTACTAATAATAATAATAACTGTGTTATCATATAACATGTATTGCAAACACATGCACTCAGACCTCCATGTAATGCTGGTTATTACCATCAGCAACCACTATTGCCATTTTAGGCCATCGTAACATTTCCCTATTTTTGCAATCATCTGCCCAGTTCATCACAAAGCTTACAATGTATAGAAAACATATGCCCAGACACCAACATCATTTGCCCGCTATTGCTCTGATAGACCCAGGTATTTAGAACAGTTGCCAGGTATTGAGATTGAATAGCAAGGTCCTTACACCATTTGCCCGGTTTTGCTATGATATGGACAGGTACTAACACCATATTTCAGGTTTTGGCATCCAACGTCCAGATACTAACAGTATGTGCCATGTACTAATATTACATTCCAAGTTAACAATTGTCACTTTTTGCCATAATTTGAGAAGGTTTCCATTCAATTTTCAGTGTATAGAAACCATATGCCCGGGTGCCAACATAATTTAAAAACTATTGTCCTCACATGCCCAGTTATGTCAAACATTTGTCAGGTATTGAGATTGAATATCCAAGTTCTTGCACCATTTGCAAGGGATGGATATCCTATGGCCAGGTACTAACACCATATTCCAGGTTCGGTATCGATGGTCCATATACTTACATCATGGGCCATGTACTAGTACTATATTCCAAGCACAATATATGCCACATTTTGCTATCAGATATGCTGCTTCTCACAATAAATGGCGTCTGTTGCTTTTATATGCGTAGGTGCTTTCAGTTTATTGTCTTCATTTGTCCAAGGGTTTTAGAAGGCAAAACACATAGGAGTATTGCTCCAAAGCGACAGGGAGGAAAGGAACATTAGCAACCATATGCAGTACAGAGGTAAGATATATAGAAGAGGCAAATACAGACTACAAGGGATGAGGCTACCGATTCAAGTAGTCTGTGTAAGTCAATTGGTGTTAGAGACCTTCGATGGTGTGATGAATTTTTGCAATGGGGACAATGCATTTACTAGGTCAACTACATTACTTTTAGGGCACTGGCATTAAAAACATGGACAGGGGGGGACAGCTGGGGGCACGGAGAAGATGGCAGACTAAAAACCATGCTCCGGCCACCCCGTCAAGAGGCGTGCCGTGTTTGCATCTCTGTGATGCGAGTGGTGGAGACCTAACACTACCTGAAGAAATTCTGTCTGCCTGGGCATCATCGGAGTGCCTTGGGTTGATGTGCCGGACCCAGCCTAGGCTGGGTGTCATCAGCCCACAACAAAATGCACCATGCTGATAGTGAGCGGATCGGTGGCTGCCAGTGTCAGAAGGAGCCAAGCGGCGGGTTGCAGTTGCCAGACATCCCAGGGGGCCGGGTGAGCCCCTGAAGTGAAGGGACTGTCTGGACGACCAAGCTCCACACATTGATCCAGAGGCCCGGGAAGGAAAGAGAGCAGGACTCCACATACATGGCAGGGCCGGCACAGCAGGACCTGCACAGCTGGTTTAGTGTGCAGCAGAGTGCTGGAGTCAGTGGTGGAGAGCCCAGGTAGCAGGGGAAGTGACCCAGAAGGACTAGGGGCCCAAAATAGGGTTGAGTTGCAGAAAAGGTGCTGTGAGATCCAGTGGGGGAGCAGGAGTGGCACAGCTCCCCCTTGAGAGTGTCAGCACTGAGTGCTTCACAGAGATGAATCATTTGTAAGGAGCACAATACTGCAGGTGAGGCATGGCCAGCTGGAGGAGGCACTGGGACCCCTGACCCATGGAGCAGCACAGGAGGAGCTGGATCCACAGTGATAGGGGAGAGGGGTCTTCTAATGCATGGCCTGGAGCTGAGCCAGTTTAAGAGCAGGCGAGAGAGACCCGGAGGCAGAATAGAGAGCCAGCCTCTGGGTAGCAGTAGAAGTCTGTGGACTGTACGAGCGGTCCCAGCCCAAAGCATGAACCTGGTGGAAGAGAGAGTGGTGCAGGAGACATTGCCCCTCAGAGCTAGGAGTGTGGGGGGGTCTGCTGACAGCTCCCAGAATGGATGGGAAGGAGAAAACAGCGCCCCTCACCTAGACTCAGTGGAGACTAGGAGGCACTCACAAAAGTGGACATTAAGGGGATCTTTCAAGAAATAAAGGGCATCCGGTCAGGCCTACATGCTTCCATGACAGAATTTAATGGCATGGTGGACTCCATAGAGAACAGGGAGGAGAAACTAGATCTCAGCTGATGTTCTGGAAGTGCAGATGGATGCACACTTGAAGGCCCTGGAGGAAAGGGACAAGGAACGGGCATTAAGGATGGATGATATAGAGGACCGAGAGAGGCTCAATAACCTACATATATGGGGCCTGCCAGAGGGGGAAGGTGAATTGTGAGGGAATTGGAGGTCAGAGTGGAAAGCCTTGTGGCGTCTATCCTGGGAGGGGATGTGCCAAGGAAAATCCAATTCGACCAGGTTCATAGGTCGGGGGGGGTCTCAGAGACGGTCTCCGGGCCACCATGGCCCAGTGTCATTATTTTCAGGACAAGGTTGAGATACTGGAAAAGGCACGACAGATGAAACAAATTGACTTTGAAGGAGCAGATCAACTTCTATCAGGATCTCTCAGGGGGCACTCAGACTCACCGTAGGGCCTTCAAGCCCCTCAGGCAAATCCGCAAATCCGCCAATCCGCAAATCCTCACAGAGCAGGACATCAGAAATCGGTGGGGCTTCCCCTTCGCACTGTCTGCCGAGTATCAGGGTTTGCCTCATAGGCTGACAGGTGTTGCCAAGATCCCAGAAGTCATCGAGGAGTTAAAGTCTGGCCTGGGTCCACCGCCAACGCAGGGTGATAAGGAGAAGCAGGGCAGATTCCTGAATGTGTTTAACAATAAAGGGACCAGGTTTCAGATGGCAGGGTCACGAAAATTCAGAAAGTTGACGGGGGCCCAAAACATGAGGGGCTGGGCCTGTTACTTGAAATTTCCAAGGTCTGGGGTTGGTGGGACTTCAGGGAGAGGCACCTTGGGGTGTTGGGGTTGATACATGGGGGCGGTGGGGGGATTGCTACACTATCAGTGTTTTGGGAGTTGATGTTGGACAGTTGTGGTTATCTGCAACATTCAGGGGGGGAAGTTGAAAGCACTCAGGAAAGAGTAGAGTTTGTGTTTGTGTGGGGTGTTGGAGTGAACACCGTGCACCACTGGCCTTGAGACATCCAGGCATCCTTTCTTGTGAGCCCTCTTTGCTCATACTGACAAGGGAAGTGCTTTGATTATGAGTGGCTGGGGGAGGAGCCAGATGAAGGGGAGGGCTGGGATTTCATGGGGTGGGGGCGATTTCTGACAAGCAGAGATGGTCCACAGAGGTAGATATGCAGGGAATGTTTGAATGATGGGACAGGAGCAAACAAGGAATGCAGAGAAGGTTGGACGATTCCACACCCCAATGGCTACTCTTAGATTAGTGATATTAAATGTGAAGGGGCTCAATTCCCCCACAAAGAGATCATAGGTAGGCAGAGAGATGGCCTCTCGATGACTCTCCATACTAATGGTCCAGGAGACGCATTATAGACGGGATCAGGAAACAGCACTTAATGGGAGGTTGGTGGGTCAGTGTTACTGGTCCTCGGGGCTAGCCAAATAAAGAGGAGTGGGGATCATACTTCAGTCACAAACTACATTGGAAGACGTCCCAAATAAACAGAATATGGAAGGGCGAGTCCCGATGGTGAAGGGTAATCTACAGGGGAGGACTTTGACTATTGCTTCACTTTACGTGCCCAACCAGGGGACATGAGATTTGGTGAATGAAGCTCTTTGGTCTGTGGCAAGTTGGGCAGAGGGGGTCTGCATCCTGGGGGGATTTCAATTTGATGCGGGACCCAACGCTGGATTGAAAGGGGAGATCGGGTAAGGGGAATGGGCAAAGGCTACAAACTTGGGAGGAGTGTATGCTCACTGAAGGGCTGAGCACCCCCGAGTGGTGCGATGTGTGGAGAGAGATGCATGGGGAGCCTCAGGGCTACACTTTCTATTCTCATCCTCACGGGTCGTCTTTCACCTGGATCGATTATCTGCTTCTGGGAAAAGGGGCAGAACATCTCATCAAGGAAGTGAGAGTCGTTGCGGCGGTTTGGACTGACCACGACTCCATCCAGACAGAGCTCACATGGGGGGCCACAGACCCCGGGGAAGTAGATAGCTCTGCAATAATACACTGTTTAAAGACCAATGGTTCTGTGACTTTATCAGGGATGAATTGTGTCACTTTGCCTCGAATGACACAGCAGACCTGGCTCTGGGAACAGTGTGGGAACCAGTGAAGACGATGCTCAGGGAGTACTAATTGCAGAGGAGGCCAAGGTTAAGAGACTCAAGAGGCTCCAGGAGGCCAAGCTAAGATTGAAGCCCTGGGGGAGGAGCTGCAATGGGCGGTTGGGGAACGGGAAGCCCCAGTGGCCGAAATCAGAGACAAACAATGGAAGCTGGGCGAGATTGGGTATGACAATGTTTTCAAAATGCTGAGGGGGTCCAACAGAAGTACTTTGAATGGGGAGACAAGGCGGGGACCATGTTGGCAAATACGTTCAGAAACCAGAGACTGGATCAGCAGGTCAAGGAAATTAGGGAGGAGGGAGGGGGACTGTCACCTCCCAGAGGGAATTGCGATCTGCTTTGTGGCATTCTATAGGCACATCTATGCCCAGGAGCAGCAGAAGTGGGAGGAAGACCGGGTGGGGTACTTGGAGGGAGAGGACCTTCCGACTCTGACGGATGTGAGGCGGGGAATTAGAGAGTCCTGTCTCTACACAAGAGGTGGCTCAGGCAAGCAAAAGCCTGAAGACAGGGAAAGCCCTGGGGGAGCATGGCTTCTCATTCCTCTTCTACAAAACCATCAGTGGCGCTCTCTCGCCGTTCCTAGCTAAGCTCTTCAACAGCATTGTGGACTCCGGGGATATGCTGCCCTCTTATTTGAAGGCCCTGATAGTAGTGATTGGAAAGGAAGGGAAGGACCCTCCATTTTGCTCCTTCTGCAGACCCATCTTGCTTTTAAATATAGATGCATAGATCTTTACTAAGATTCTGGCGTCTCACTTAGATATGGTCTTGCCTCGGTCGGTACAACCAGACCAGGTGGGTTTCGTTAGGCAGGGGGCGGACAATCTGAGGAACATTTTTTACCTGATGGATACCTTCCTCCTGATGATGGATGAAGAAAAGGCCTTCGACCGGGTGGAATGGGCCTTTCGCAGACAAGTCTTGGTAGAGGGTGGGTTCAGTACACAGTGGCTGGGATGGGTGAAGAAGCTGTATTCAGGCCCAAAGGCTAGAGTACTAGTGAATGGGACCCAGTCAGAGGTCATTCCACTGGTGAGGGGTACGAGGATTGCACGCTCAGCCCCTTGCTCTATGCCTTGGTTATGGAGCCCCTGGCAGCGCGCCTGAGATTGAAACCGAAAGTGTAAGGTATCCAGGTCAGAGAAATTCAATATCAAGTAGCTCTGTTCACTGATGACCTTCTCCTTTATGTCAGGAATCCATGCGAAACCCTGCCAGAGGTGCTTCTTGAGCTTGAGGAATGTGGGAATAGATTGGGCTTTAAATCATGTTCTTCCCTATAGGAGAGGCCTCTGGTGAGGCACTGGATTATATATGATTTGGCCTGGAGAAACACTCAAGTACTTGGGCATACATCTTACTAACGCGTTGGATGAGTAATATAGAGCCAACAACTCCCCTCTAGCAGAGGATATTATAGCTAACATGGAGAGGTGGAACAAGGAAACCCTGTTCTGGGTGGCGCACATCAACATTATCAAGATGAGCATCCTCCCCCGATATCTGCATCACTTTCAGACACTCCCGATTATGGTACTGCAGTCCTTCCATGTAAACATTTGCAGGCAGAAGGTGGATTTGCACTGGGCGGGGACCTGACCAAGAGTGGTGTACAACACCTTAACTAGGCCTTGGGCGAAGGGAGGAGTGAGTTTCCCAGACTTTGAGGCATATTACTGCGCAGTGCAGCTTAGGGTCTTAATAGACCACATGGACCCGCAGACCGATAAGCAATGGGTGGGCCTAGAAAATGAGGTTCTCTTTCCTGTCCCCTGGATCCCTCAGAGGGATGTCTCACCCAGGATACGCTCTCACCCATCTTAAACGTTCTCTGGGACCTGTGGAAGGATAGGGCGGAAACGCTTTGGCTATCCACTTGGCCCTTGCCTCTGAGCTCTATGTGGGCACCCCCCATTCGATACCTCCTTCCTGAGCCAGGGCAGTATCAAGACTGGTACAAAGCGGGTCTGAGTCGGGAAGGCCAGATGTGGGAAAAGGGCAAGTACTCTCTATACACAGACTGGGGGAACGCCTGGAAATGGGGTGGCTGTCACCTTTCTTATTCCTGTGACTGAAGGAACACTGACTGAAAGAAGATGGAGTATGAACTTGGCAAGGGAGCTCACCCCGTTTGAAAACATTATGGTGGGGGGGCCTGAAAGGGGGAGTATCTCCAAATTAAACCATGCTCTGAGGGAGGCGGCCCCACTGGAGAATCCTAGGCTTAGACATCAGTGGGAAAAGGGCCTTGGGATGGACATGACGGATGAGTAGTGGGGCGTCATGTGTGAATCTACAAAAATTGTTTCAATTTTTGCCCAACATAGATTAAATACAGTCACGATGCTCCACAGGTAGCAGCTACCCCTAGCTCCTCTGTCACGTATGTACCAAAAGTGTGGGCCCACATTGTTGGAATGGCTGAGGAGTACCGGACACATATTGGCATGCATGGTGGGCCTGCTTGAAGACACAGATGTACTGGAGCGACGTCCTGTCCCGGGTTAGAGACCTGGAGTGGGTGGACAGGCCCTTGACCCCTCTTGACCCCTCTTCTGGTCTTCTTTGGGTTGGCAGCCCGAGTGGCATTGGCAAGGGCTTGGTAGAACCCCAGGATACTGAGCATGAGGGAGTGGCTTTCGGGGGCCAAGCACATATACAGGATGGAGAAGCTCACTGAAATAGTCAATGAAAGGGGTACAGAAATGCAACAAGAGTGGCTCACATTTACCATGAAATATGCATCTGGAAATGATTCAGGGCTGGAAAGGGAGAGGACAGGAGGAAACGTAGCACCTCACGAAGAAGATGAAGCAGGAGAGTCTTGCAGCTTGTTGTCTCTAACTTAGAAACATTCCCTGAACTTGGTATGCAAAGCTACTAACCAACCTGAATGTCAGAGGGGCGGGGGGATGGAGGGAGCAAAGTGGTTTGATCTGAGATGCTGTACTTGTACTCACTTTTTCATCTTGCATTGTTGATGTACGAAGCTTGTTGAATGTTTTTTCAAAGGAAAACTAATACATTTCAATTTGTTAAAAAAACATGGACAAGTGGCATAGTTACAAGTCAGATAACCTTTCACGGGGGCAGGTGAGGCAAATTCGAGATTACTAGCTAATTCCAATGTTCGGTGGTGAGGCTTGAGTGGTATGGGTAAGTGCTGAAGAATGCCAGATAAGGCCACGTGAGAGGAAGAAACAGAGGAATGGTTAAGGTGTATATAGATTCTCATGACAGGTTTTCTGTTCAGAGAGCCAACATTTAAAATTCTTTTGAAACCCTCGAGCTTGTCTTCTGTTTTTAAGGAGTTTAGAGTATGTTCCAGTGTTTTGGACTTCAAACTGCTAAGAACCTCCCACCTTGTCTCAGTCTTTTGAAACAAAAGTATTGTCAGGCTTTTGTTATGTTAGGATCAGAATATTCTCCTTGGAAATATTTCTTTATGTGTGTGTTAAAATATTTGAGACAGCTATTTTCAAAGATTCAGAAGGTGGTGGTGATGACTATGTGTGAAATAATTTCTTTAACGGGGACCCAATTGACCACTTTCTAACCAGGTGAGATTTAGTAACGCTGTGTTATTGAGATTTATACTGTGTATCACTATCATTTTCATGGTCTCCAGGTGGATTGGAACAGGAAGGAGAGTTTGGAAGGGTTACTTAATGGGGTATAGTGGGAGAGCACAAGAGAGCTTTTTCTGTGTTGGTAGCTTTAGTTTGGCCGGTCACTGTGCGTTAGGCTTGCTTCTAGTCTGTATGAGGTTGGTTTTTTTTGGTGTTTGAATCTCTATGGTATTGTTTTGCGAGTCTGTGGTGTAGCGTTCTGTAGATGTTTAGCTTAGCTGTGAGAGAGGTCTCTGCGTTCTTGTGAGTTACTTTGATTTGGTTGGGGTCAATTCCTTGTATGGTCTTTAGTGTTAATATGCTTTTCCTTTTTTTGGCTAGTCCAGATCGGTTTTGGGTGTTTTGCTTTTTGGTGTCTCACCTTGTGTCACAGTTGGGTGTTTCTCTTCGATAGTACTGTCTGTTTAGGTGGTTGAGTTGAAGAACCATGTTTTAGTAGTTTTCTGACTTTTAGCTGTTCTTCTGTTGTTCTTATTTCCTTGGGGAGTGAGTTGCAGAATTTATGCTGAAAATGCAAGAGAATGCTGCGCCACCAAATTTCAGTTTTGAATTTTGCTTTGGTTGGAAGTGGATATTACTGCTGAATCTGAGGGCTTTCTTTGGTTTGTAGATGGAGATGTGTTCTTGTTTGAATTCCACTCCATGGCCATGGATTGCTCTGCGGGTTATCCAGACGGTTTTGAAGAAAATTATTTTCTTGAAGGGTAGTCAGTTTAGGGTTCTCAGTGCCAGTCTGATGCATTCGCTCTTAGTGAGTCTAAGGTTGAGACGTGTGGTAAAGTTCTGTATTCACTGTCATTATTTGGTGAGGTAGTCTGGCATTGCAACGTATATGCTATTGGAGTAGTCTATTCTTGACATGGCGAGGGAGATGATGGTGAGTGTTCTGTCTGGGAAGGTGAGGAAAGGTAGGATCCATTTGATTGTGCGTAGGCGAAAGAAGCATTTCTTTTGTACTGCACTGATTTGTGGTTCGAGTTTCAAGTCGTTGGGGCTGATTCAGGGAATTATTTGCGCCGAAAAACGTGGATTTGTGCGCCATTCTGCCCACAAATCCCTGTTTAACAAATGGGGGTTTGTGGGCAGAATGGCGCACAAATCCCCGTTTTTCGGCGGAAATAATTCTATGAATCAGCCCCGTTGTCTATTAGTTTTCAGAGATTTGTAACTACTTTGGATGGTTTTGGTACATTTCCCATGGGATGATGTTAGTTCAATGAGTTGTTGTGCGTGATCATGATTTATGTTTTGTCCGTGTTGAGCTTAACGTTGTTGATGCTTATCCTTTTGTTTATTAATGTGAGGCAGGTGATGAGGGTTTAGTCTAATTCTCCAGATTTTATAGATGATTTGTGTGTCACCTGTGTAGTTATAGCAGGTGAATTGAGAACCTTTGATGAGGTTGATGAGTGTGGTTTTGAAGATGTAGAACAGAAGAGGTGAGCGTGATGAGACTTGGGGAACTCTGCAGGTTGGTTTGCGTGGTGTTGGTTTGAAAAGGGTTGGATAGGTTGTTTCAATTCCTTTTGTTCAAAAAGAATGTAACCATAGCAAGGCCATGTTGCTGATTCCTATTTCTTGGATTCTTTTGATGAGGGTTTCATGGTGGACTGTGTAGAAGGCTACTAATAGGGCTATTACATTAGCGCTGAGGTGATGTTGGAGCCTGCGTTCGTTTTTAGGTCATCCCAGATTGATAGTACCTCTGTTTCCATTCCTGTCATGGGCCTGAAACTGACTTGTGCCTGGTCCTGTGACCGCTCCTATTGCCAGTGAGAGCAGGCTTCTCTTGGGTGAGGATACACTTGTATATATCTGGTGGGCAGGGATCAGCTTGTATTCCTGCTTTGTTGCTTTGATTCACTAGTCTGGCACATTTTCCTGTTACACCTGGAGAGAAGCAATTTAGTCTTGTGGTTACCTGGAGTTAGATGGTTGGTAGGGTTGCTATTTTTTTTTTGTTGAAAACTCTCTTTATTGAACTTTACAACAACTTGCAAGAAAAAGAAAAACATTCCCCCCTGAGACCCTCCCCCCCGAGACATCGGCCATTCCCTTCTTGTAACTCAGTCCTTCCATGCCCACCCTCCCCATTTAGTGTAGTTCTAACAATCGCAGACATTGCAGGCACCACATTGCCCTGAATTCACCCTTGAGAAAAGTCATTATTTCCCCCCACTCCATAGCAAAGTTCTGCAGTTTATTGTCCATGGCGTATGATGCCCACTCCAAGGCGACAATTTCCCAAATCTTTCGCAACCAGTCTTGGATCATGGGGATGTCTGGACTTTTCCATCTTTGGGCTATTAGCATCATAGCTGCCAACATCATTATCACTTTGGCTTTCTCCCTCAACTTGGATTCCCCCACCCCATTGGGGCCTCTGACACGTAGGAGAATCTGGGCTGGAGTTCTTCCATCGCCCGAACCGAAGGTCTGTACTTGTGCCTCCCGGACCTCTCCCCAGAATGGTTCAATTATGGGGCAGCCCCACCATATATGTTCCGCTGAACCTATCATTCCACAACCCCTCCAACACCTCCCTGAGGTTCCCGAATACATTCTCTGGAGACGGGCCGGCGTATAATGCCACCCGACCAATATCTTATACCATATTTCTTGAAGTTGGGAAGCTTTCGCCAGTTTGGGTATTTTCCTCCACAGCCTTTCCCATTCTGCCCTATTAAATTCTCTCCCCAGATGCCAGTCCCAATGTTGCATGTACACCCATCGGTTGTCTGCCCTCCTATCTTCCAGAATCTTATATATATTAGATATTAGACCCTTTATGCCATCGTTGGTTAGGAGGAAGCCTTCAAAGTTGGTCGGCCCCCTAGGAGCCCTGATTCTCACCTCCGGTTGCAATACCCAATGCTGTATTTGTGCATACCTTAATCTCTCCCCTTCTTGTATAGCAAACTCCTGCTTGCAATCCCTAAAAGATAATATCCCCCCACGACGAAACATATCGCACAGTTTCCTACAGCCCCCCTCCTGCCATTGCCTAAATGCCCCCTTCTCCAATCCCGGAGTGAAGTCCCCGTTTCCAAATATAGGAGTGAAGGGCGACGGAAAAGATGTGATTCCCCTTGACCCCACCAATCTATCCCATACGTCCGCCATTAGTTTGGTTATGGAACTCTCATAGAGGTGCCTGGGTCTGTGGTGTTTAGGCAGCCATAGAACCTCCGCTAGGTCTCGATGGGCCACTGCTCTATCCATCCTCACCCATAGCTTGCCTTGGTCAGTCTCCTCGCCCCTCAACCAATCCCTAATAACCCGCAATTGGGCCGCTTCGTAATACTGCCTAAAATTTGGTAGTGCCAGCCCCCCCTCACTCCTAGGTGCCATAAGCAACCATTTACTCACTCTAGCCTTCTTCCCTTCCCATAGGAATTCATTGGTCAGCGTAGCTAATTTCCTGAAGAACCCCGGTGGGACCGGTTGGGGAATTGCCTGGAAAAAATATAGCAGTCGCGGGAGTGTGACCATTTTAACCGCGGCTATCCGCCCTAACCATGAGACTCGAAGAGCTTTCCACTTCTGGTAGCTTCTCTTGATTTCCCTCAGAAGCAAAGGATAACTAGCCGAGTACCACCCTGCCAGGTTTGCTGTTATCCTTACTCCCAAGTAGTGCACTCCTCCCAGACTCCAAATAAAAGGAAAGCTCGCCCTCAGCCCATCTCGCTCCTGAGCCTTCAGCGTTAGATTTAAAAGTTCTCATTTACTAGTATTAATCTTCAACCCTGAGGCATCCCTGAACTTCCTCAACAGGTTCGTACTGGCTTGGATTGAAGCAGCTGGTGACATCAAAGCAAGTAGCATATCGTCAGGAAACGCTACAACCTTCTGTTTCTCTCCTCCAACGGGGATGCCCCGTATCTCCTCCGCCTCCCTGAATGCTTGTAGAAGAGGCTCCAGATATATTGCATCGAGTAGAGGGGATAGGGGGCAGCCCTGTTTCGTGCCTCTCTGCAAACGTACCAACCGTGACACTGTCCCATTTACCACTTACCTAATGGAGGGGGCCTGGTAGTTAGCTTGCACCATAGTCAAGAACTCTCCCCCAAATCCCATCCTTTCCATCACCCAAAACAGAAAAGACCATTCCACACGGTCAAAAGCTTTTTCAGCGTCCAGGGCCAAAAGGACTGCGCGAGTGTTCGTTTTCTGTGCCTTTTCTACCAGGTGGGCAACCCACCTAATGTTATCTGACGTTTGCCTGCCCTTGACGAAGCCAGCCTGATCAGGATGTATCAGTTGTGGGAGATGAGCTTCAAGCCTATTTGCGAGAATCTTCGTGTATATCTTGGCATCCATATTTATTAACGCTATGGGTTTATAGGACGTCTTTTCCTCCGAGTCCTTATTTGGCTTAAGAATTAGGGTTATTTTAGCTTCCTCCATGGACGGAGCAATCCTACCCGTCTGCCTGAACTTATTAAACAGCGATGTCAAATGCGGGGCTAGCTGTGTGATAAACAACTTGTAAAAGGCTGCAGTGTACCCGTCCGGGCCCGGAACTTTATTTGCCGGTAAACCCCTAATTACTCCTCACACTTCCTCTTCAGTGATGTCCTGATTAAGGATTTCCCGGGCCTCCCTCCCTGAGGATTCTGAGACGTGTACAGGGACTCATAGTACTCCACCAGCACTACCTGGACTACCAGCACTACCTGGAGTTAGAATAGCACCCGGGAATTTCCAGCCCCAGACTCCCTTGTCCCTACGACCCATATCCAGAATAACTGAGACTGTTTTGTGATCTGTGATCCCTATCGGACCTGTGCTCACCTCCCGAATCCTGCACACTCGCCCCACCATAGGAATTCATTGGTCAGCGTAGCTAATTCCCTGAAGAACCCCGGTGGGACCGGTTGGAGAATTGCCTGGAGACCCATATATAGTTGATTCTCGACTGAGATCCATGGACCCCGGATACGAAAGTGTGGCCTTCCTCTTCTCCCTTCAGCTCTCTCCAAGCATCTCTGAGGCCCGTCCTGTGAATCCTATCCTTTAGGTCATTCGACAAAACTGCACCCCCCCTTCCTCCCTGTCTCCCGGACCTATCCTTCTGCTATTTTAATGTCATTGGGCATACTTTTGATGACTTGTGGATGTTTATTATTTTGCATTTTATATTGTTTTGCAAAGCCATCATACAGTTTCTGGGAGGGAGACGGTGTGGTATTGCACGGTGTCAGCTCTGTTAGCTTGTTGATAATGCTGAACAACTCTTTTTGAGTGTTTCTCGCTTTTGTGATGTGTTCAGTGTAGTATCGTTTTTTGCTTTGAGGATTTTGCTTTTATATAGTCATATTTGTCCTTGGTATGCAATTTCTTTCTCCACTCATGTTCCAGTTTCCTGTTTGTTTTCTTCAGAGCTCTGAGGTGATGTGTAAACTATTTTGCCGTTGGTTTCTTTTGAATGGAGGTGAAAGATTTGTCTAGTGCAGTGTCCTCTAGGGCAATCTTGTGCTTTAATCCAGCTCCTGCTTTGACCCCCATGAAGCGCTTTCCCCGAACAAGCACTCCGTGTGCATACCCTGATCCTCCCATGCCTGCTTCCTGCATTCATCCTATCCTCCCACCTCTTGACAAGCCCCGTCCCCTGATTGGCCCACAAGTTCGAACCTCACTACTGCGAGTGCCCAGGCCATCTAGGAGACCCCCTGTGCACCACTTTAGCTCTTGTGTCCTGCAGGTACGGTCAGTGTTTTTCAAAGCAATTTTGTGCTTTAATCCATCTACTGCTCTTACCCCTATTCAGCATTTTCCACGAACTAGCACTCTGTGTGCAAACCCTGACCCGTCCCACCTACTTCCAGCATTCATCAGATTCTCCGGCCACCAGTCCAGACCCGTCTCCTGATTATCCCAGAAGTTCAAACCTCGCTACTACAAATGTCTTTGCTATTGGGAGACGCCCCTGTGCTCCACTTTAACTCCGGTGCCCTGCAGGTAAGGTCATTGTTTTTCAAAGAGAACTTGCCATTTAATCCTTTTGCTGCTATGACCCCCATAGAGCGCTTTTCCCTGTATGATCACTCCGTGTGCAGACCCTGCCACTGCCCTGCCCACTTCCTGCATTCATCTGATCCGTACTCCTCACTAGCAGCAGCCGTCCCCTGATTGGCCCACAAGTTCAAACCATACTGATGTGAGTGCCTAGGCCATCTGGGAGACCCCCCTGAGCACCACATTTCTCCGGTGCCCTGCAGAAAAGGTCAGTGTTTTAAAAGCTATCTTCCAATTTAATTCAGCTCCTGCTTTGATCCCCATAGAGCGCTTTCCTGGAACGAGCACTCTGTGTGCAGACCGTGACCCTCATCAGCCCACATGCTGCATTCATCTGATCCGTCCGCATTCATCTGATCCGTACTCCTCACTAGCAGCACCGGTCCCCTGATTGGCCCACAAGTTCAAATCATACTGATGTGAGTGCCTAGGCCATCTGGGAGACCCCCCTGAGCACCACATTTCTCTGGTGCCCTGCAGAAAAGGTCAGTGTTTTAAAAGCTATCTTCCAATTTAATCCAGCTCCTGCTTTGATCCCCATAGAGCGCTTTCCTGGAACGAGCACTCTGTGTGCAGACTGTGACCCTCATCAGCCCACATCCTGCATTCATCTGATCCGCCCGCATCCCGTCCAGACCTCATCCCCTGATTGGCCCAGAAGTTCAAACTTTTCTACTGCAAGTGCCTAGGCCATCTGGGGAACCCCCTTGCACACCACTTTAGCACTGGTACCCTGCTGGTAAGGTCAGATTTTCAAAGTAATCATGCACTTGAATTCAGCTCCTGCTTTGACCCATATAGCGCGCTTTCCCCGAAGGATCACTTTGTGTGCAGATCCTGACCCTGTCCCCCCGCTTACTGCATTGATCCGATCCTTCCGTCTCCAGACCAGCCCCTGTCCCATGATTGGTGCAGAAGTTCAAACCTCACTAATGCCTAGGCAATCTGGGAGACCCCTTGCGTACCACTTTAGCTCAGGTGCCCTACAAGTAAGGTCAGTGTTATTCAAATCAATCTTTCCCTTTAATGCATATCCTGCTATAACCCCCATAGAGCGCTTTCCCCGAAGGAGCACTCCTTGTGCATACCCTGACCTTCCCCTGCCCACTTCCTGTATTCATCTGATCCATACTCCTCCCGACCTTGCCCGTCTCCTGATTCGCCCAGACGTTCAAACCTTGCTACTGCAAGTGTCTAGGCCATTTGGGAGAACCCCCTGTGCACCACATTAGCTCTGGTGCCTTGCAGGTAAAGTCAATGTTTTTCAAAGCAACCTTGAACTTTAATTCAGCTGCTGCATTGACCAACATAGAATGCTATCCCTGAATGATCACTCAGTGTGCAGACCCTGACCCTTCCCTGCCCATTCATCCCATCCTCCCAACAAGCCCCCATCCACTGATTGGCCCAGAAGTTCAAACCTCACTACTGCGAATGCCGAGGTCATCTGGAAGACCCCCCTGCACACCACTTTAGATCTGGTGCGCTGCGGGTAAGGTCAGTGTTTTTTAAAACAACCTTGAACTTTAATTCAGCTCCTGCTTTGACCCCCATAGAGCGCTTTCCCCGAATGAGCACTCTGTGTGCAGACCCTTACCTTCCCATGTCTACTTCCTGCATTCATACGATCCTCCCGTCACCTGACAACGTGCCATCACCTGATTGGCCCAGAAGTTCAAACCTCGCTACTGTGAGTGCCTAGGCTAGCTGGGAGACCCCCATGCACCACTTTAGCTCCAGTGCCCTGCAGGTAAAGTCAGTGTTTTTCAAAGCAATCTTGGGCTTTCAACCAGCTCGTGCTTTAACCCCCATTGAACGCTTTCCCCGAGCAAGCACTCTATGTGCAGACTCTGACTCTGCCACGCCTGCTTCCTTCATTCATCTGATCTTCCTGCTACCCGACCAGTCCATGTCTCCTGATTGGCCGAGAAGTTCAACACGTGCTACTGCAAGTGCCTATGCCATCAGGGATACCCTCCTCCGCACCACTTTAGCTCTGTTGCCCTGCAGGTAAAATCAATGTTTCTCAAAGCAATCTTGCGCTTTAATTCAGCTCCTGTTTTGACCCCCATAGAGAGCTTTCCCTGAATGAGCACTCCGTGTGCAGATTTTGACCCTCCCTGGCACATTTCCTGCATGAATTGTCACGCTCACCTGATTCCCACGGGGGCGCAGGTCTGGCTTCGAGTGCTGATGCTTCTTCAATGGTGAAGCGCAGGACTCTGAAGATGGACAGGAAGGGCCCCTCTACTCTGGCTTTTCTGGTTCGCAGGAATATTCCCCTGTGCGTGAAAAGGGAGTATTACCTACTGACGGAATAATGCTTAAGGCTCCCACTCCCTTCCAACCGTCCAAGATACCCTTCCACGATTCCCCGTGAAGTCTCATTTTAGGGTCTGGAAGGATGAGTTCTCCATCCTGCTTCTGATGCAGGGGCACGTTGAAACCCAGTTACTTCACTGGATTGAGGTTTGATGGGAGTTCAAAATAAGCTTGACTATTCAGGTGAGGCGCTGTAAGAGTTCTGTTGCAAGTTCAAAAGTTCAAGCTTGATAATAATGTTCATTGTCTTATTGCAGCAAGCGCTAATGCTTATGTCTTTTTCCCCTTAGGGGCCGGGGTTCGGAATGACGGAGATATGGCGCCGACCCGAAGTGAAACGTGCAGTTCCAGTAAATGACAGGTAAGTTCTGGATGAGCGTTCAGGTAATGTCTTTGCATTCGCTCATTCAAAGTCTTTGTCTTTTTTCCCCATAGGGGCCGGGGTCCGGAATGCCAGGAAGCGGCAGGACCCGAAATGAAATGGGATGACCCAACAGGTAAGTCTTAGAAGGAAACTGAGCCTTTCCTATTCCCTTCCTTCTCTCACCTTGTTTTCTTGTCTTTTTCTCTCTAGGCTCTGAGAAGTGGGCGCGGATCCGGATGATCGCTGCTGAAGATGGAGGCGCCCAGGAAAGGTGAGTGAAATGCAGCGCTGCAGCGATCGAAGCGAAATGCTTTTAAAATGATGTCTTCCCTTTCAGGATCGTCGGTGTGATGTCTCCGTGATGCAGCTTTAGCTGGTAAGGTCTTCTTCCTCTCCAATTCTCTCTTATCTCCCTTTGCAGGCGACCCAGGATGCTGACAGGCGTGGCTGAAGTCCAGATGCAGGAGCTGACACGGTGAGCGTCCAGCTGCGAGGAGCAGAACAACGCGAAGCATGAGTTGCTGATCGGGCGTGGTTTAAATAGCTTTGGAAGAAGTTCCAGGTATGTATCCTTCCACCGATCAGGTATGTATCCTTCCCCGACCACACCCAGGTGGAAAGTAGTCCCACAGGTAAAGTAGTTCCATTCAGGCCTCAAGAGGGCCTGGATGTAGCAGCATGGTCTGCATCAGGTAAGTGCACATTAAAACACTTGAACACATGTCTAGCTTTATGAGCCTGGCGCCTAAGGCGCCAGGACAGGGGTCTAACATGAGCCTGGCGCCTAAGGCGCCAGGACTGTGTCCAAAGGGCCCCAGCTTGGGCCCGCTGGCACTTCCCTGGGAGGAATGATGCCTGCCTCTGGGGTTGCTGGGTCGGACCTGGCTCCTTGGAGGTAGGCATCATGACATGAATGCGATCCTCCTGCCTACAGACCAACCCTGTGCCCTGATTGCCCAGAAGTTAAAACCTCGCCACTAAAGGTGACTAGGCCATCTTGGAGACCCCCCCGTGCACCACTTTATCACTGGTGCCCTGCAGGTAAGCTCAGTGTTTTTTGAAGCAATTTTGAGCTTTAATTCAGCTTCCGGGTTTGACCCCATAGAGCACTTTCCCCAAACGAGCACTCAGTGTGCAGACCCTGGCCCTCTCCTGCCGACTTCCTGCATTCATCCCATCCTCCTGAAAAGTCCCTGTCCCCTGATTGGCATAGAAATTCAATCCTCAGTACTGTGAGGGCCCCGGCCATCTGGGAGACCCCAGCTGTGCATCACTTTAGCACTGGTGCCCTGCAGGTAAGGTCCGTGTTTTTCAAAGCAATCTTGCCATTTAATCCTTCTCCTGCTTTGACACCCATACAGCGCTTTTCCCGAATGAGCACTCCGTGTGCACACCCTGACCATCCCTGACCTACTTCCTGCATTCATCCGATCCTCCTGCCTCCCAAGAAGCCCCCATCCCATGACTGGCTCAGAAGTTCAAATTATGCTATTGCGACTGCCTATGTTATCTGGGAGACCCCCCTGCGCCCCATTTTGCTCTCGTGCCCTGTAGGTAAGGTCAGTGTTTCTCAACACAATCTTCTGCTTTAATTCTGCTCCTGCTTTTACCCCTGGAGAGCTCTTTCCTCAAACAAGCACTTTGTGTGCAGGCCCTGAGCCTCCCCCACCCGCTTCCTGCATTAATCCGATCCTCCCGCCTCCCGACCAACCCCTATCCTCTGATTGTCCCAAAAGTTCATACCTTGTTACTGTGAGTGCCTAGGTCATCTGGGACACTGCCCTGCACACAATTTAGCTCTGGTGCCCTGCAGGTAAGGTCAGTGTTTTTCATAGCAATCTTGCACTTTAATCCAGCTCCTGCTTTGACCCCCATAGAGCGCTTTCCCTGAACAAGCACTCTGTGTGCAGACCCTGACCCTCCCCCACCCGCTTCCTGCATTCATCCCATCCTATTGCCTCCTTAGCAGCCCCCGTCCCATGATTGACCCCAGATCCCCATTAAAGACACATATCCAGGGCAGCCTCCCTGCCCGGGCAGCCCTCGGCTAAGGGCCACAAGGCAACGGGCACCTACCGAAGAAGCAGCTCCTTCCAGTGTTTGCCGGTGTTCGCCAGGGAAGCCTACAGCTGTCAATCAGCAGTGACTGACAAGGTAAGATTAGCCTGGGCAGAGAGCCCAGCCATTACTACACCCTGCCAAACTGACCCTACCACGCTACTTAGTCTACTTATTCTTCTAATTATCCTTTCAACATTTTTGTACTCCTTGCCTCATTGCTTGTAGTCTGATGCATGGTGTGCAGTCATAATATCGAAAAAAAAGTCGAAAGTCATAATCTCGAGAAAAAAAAACGCAGAAAAAAAAGTCAAATAATTAATTTTTTTATTTACATTTATTTTTTGACTCTAGCATGTAAAAAAAAAGGTAAAACATTTTTTGGGGGGGTTTTCGATGTTATGACTATAAACCCTGATGCATGTAGCCACAGGTCTACGGCAACCTCAGCTCTCATCTAAACAAACTGTGTTAGTTAGCCATTTCTCACATTCTGGTAATTGTGCTAGTTGCCTATTTCACGTCTAAGTGAATTGTAATAGTCAGCAATATTTCACAACTAGGCAAATCGTGTTACTAAGCTATATCTCACACTTAGGCAAAATGCGTCAGTTAGACACATTTCACATCTAGGCAAATTTTGTGCCCCACCTAATTTTCATATACCCAAGATGGAACTCAGGGCTAGGTGATGTGGTGCACTTAGATGGAATTCAGGGGTAGGAAATGTGATGCAATTGGAAAAACTTGGGGGGTGGGTGATGTGAATCGCTTGGATGGAATTCAGAGGTGGGAAATGTGATACACTTAGATGGCATTCAGGGGTAACACTGTGATGCACTTGGATGGAATTTGGGGTTGGGAGATGTATGCACTAAGGTGGTATTCAGAGGTAGGAAAGGTGATGCACTTGGGTGGAATTCGGGGGTGGGAAGTGCGATGCACTTGGGTGGTGTTCAGGGGTAGGAGATGTGATGCACTTGGATGGAATTTGGGGGAGGGAAAAATTATGCTAGGTATTCAGGGGTAGGAGATGTGATGCGCTTGGATGGAATTCAGGAGTGGGAAGTGTGATGCACCTAGATGGATCCCCAAGATCTCCACCAACCAACCTTACTAAAAATTCACTCTTCTGCATACAACTCTTAAACGCTGAACTTAACACAACCAAGCCTCTACAGAACCACAATCCACACTAACTTCAAAACAGCACAACAACAAAACAAACCACACATAATCTCGTACAACAGCAAATGACGGCCAGCTTTCAAAAATTACATTTAGGCTCAGTGTACAGTGTTTCCAAACTGAAGCTGCTAACAGCACATCACAGGGCTCTTGATCTCTTCCCTCTTGATCCTACTAACCACTCCCCCTCCTCCTTTGCATTACAGATCCTCCTGAGCGCCATGAGACTGTGCAAGTGGCAAGAGTGCACATTATACAAACCTTTAATATTAATATAAACAATTTGTCTGTTTTTACTTCTATGTGGGTTGTCTCCAAGGATGTGCTCTCTATGATGGTGATTGGTGGTTTTGTGGATTCTAGTCTTGTGTTGAGCTCCATGGTGTTTATAGATTTCCTGTTTCTTTTCTGAATTGTAGAGTTTTTAGAATATGCAGTTGTATTTGTGATGGACGTTGGATTATGAAGGGTATTATTAGGTGCCATTCTAGAGAATGTACATTGGGGTGCCGTTATAATCAGATTTCCTTTGTAGCAAATTGCATCAAAGGTGTTTCCTGGCGAGTTAGTTGCTTCCTTCACAAACTACTGTAGATGCATTGTTGGTAGTTGAGATGTTAATATTTTAACTGACTGTGTTTTCTTCTTCATACCATATTTTGAAGTCTCCCAGCATGATCAGGTGGTCATATTTTATACTGATATTGGTAATGGCGTCTACAAATAAATGTGTCTGCGAAGGTTGGGTTTTATGTTGGCACTCTGTAGACAAGAAGGAATAAAAGGTTGGCTTGGTGTTCCAAGGTGAAGTGAAGGAAGTGCTATTGAAAGTTTGGGATATTTAGTGATTGTGCTGTTGATATCTTTAGGCGATATTTAAGTGCAACAGCAAGGCCCCCTTATCTGTTTGCTTGTTTCATGGATTTGTGTGAGATACTCTTGGGATTTTTCTGTTAGCAAGGTTTTGGTGAGGAAAATGATTTCTGTTCCACCATCGCTCAGGAGGTCCTATAGTTCTGTGGTGGGTTTTGACACTGATCTGGCATTGACAAGGTTGCAGTGAGTCATTTTGCCTCCTTGATTTGGGTTGTCCTTTGAAGGCAATGTTGGTCATTTAATTTGGCAATCCCAAAGATTAATCCTCAATTTCTGAGGGAGGTTGGTAATATGTAGATTGTTGTTATCAAGTTGCAGGTTCAGGAATACCTGTGAATCCTCAGCATATAATTGAAAGGAAGTTGAGAAAAGCTCAATGATAACTTCCAAGAATTTTGCATAAATATTAAATAACCATGGGAATAAGATGGAGCCATGGATGATACCAAACTTCAAGGAGAATTTACTGGGTTATAAATTTCATATTTGAACCCTTGAGGTATGGTTATCTAGATAATTGCAGATCCAATTGGAGGCTGTTCCATTTATTGTATCTGTGATTTGAATCTTCTAACATCTGTAGAGTGCTTTATCACGAACAGCTGAAGGGTAAGTGGGCTTTTGATGTGTAACTGTACAGAGATTTCAAAGTGCACTAATTCATAAAGCGAGGCCTGTTTCCATTAATCTATTAGACTAGAAGCATGATGCAGGAGGCTCTCCTCTCTGTGTTGGACGAATTGGGTGGTTGTATGTATGTATGTATGCATTTATTTATGCATGTATGTAAGCATGTAGGTATGTATGCCTGTATGTATGTATGTATGTATGTATGTATGTATGCATGTATGTAAGTGTCTCTTAATATTTATAAAGCAAAATAATAGCTTGGACGCAACAGAGCACTGTACATAGGGAAAGCACCCATAGAGTAACAAGTAATGGTGTTGGGGTTGCAGAAGAGCTGGCATGGACAGGGGGATCAAGTAAGGAAGGGCTTCAAAGGGGGAGAATTAGGTTTGCGCAGTGCGACATGTGATTGTCAAGATGTTCTTTTAAAGAGTATGGTCTTAAGGTCCTTTCTGAAAAGTAGGATGGAGGGGGTCAGCCTTATCTGCATTGTTAAAGTATTCTAGAGAGAGGGTGAACAGCAGGAACATGTTATTGGGACTTATACGGTGCACCACTGCCATTTTCCATGGCTTCCAGGCACTCAGGCAGATCTGAAAAGGAAGGGGGCTGGCGAGTTACTTAGTAGGGTAGAGAGGGAAAAATGCAAGAGAGGTTTGATGTGATGTTGGTAGCTTCAGTTCAGAAGAAACTGTCACTATGTGCTGGTATGATTTTAGTCGATTGGCATTTGTGTGATGCTTTGTGGGTGGTTATATGTGGGTGCTTCATGTGTGTGTTGGATGTTGTGGAGAGTTGGTAGAGTGCCTGTAGTTTGGGTGTTTATGGTGAAGGTCTGAGATGGGTAGTGGGCATGCAGTGTGTTAGAGAGTTTTTTAGAGAGTTTTTAGTAGGGTAAATCAGGGGTTGTCTGAATTGTTTTCATGTTGGGTTCACCCTTCGGCTTCGTCATATTCCTATTGGCTTTGTGGTCACATTTTTCTTTGAGTGGTCCAGTTTTGTAGTGTTCTCTTGCATTGCGGTGGTAGGATTTCTCTCTCCAGTGTTTTCTTCAGCTTGATATGTTAAAGAGACATGTTTTTAATAGTTTCCATAATGTTAGGTGATCTTCTATTTTTATTGCCATTGGTAGAGAATTCCAGAGTTTCACAGCTATGCATGAGAATGCTGATCCCTTGAATTATTGTTTTGCATATTGTTTCAGTTTGGAGTAGGATGTTGTTACTGGATCTTAGTATTGGAGTAGGTTTGTAGATGGGGTTTTTCATGTATAAATTCCGCTCCTGGGCGTGGATTGCTCTTTGTGTTATGCTGAGAGTTCTGAAGAAGATTCAATTTTTGACTGGTAATCAATGCAGTGTTCTTAGCACTGGATTGATGTGTTCTCATTTAGTGAGTCTAAGGAGTAATCTTGTTGCAGCGTTCTGGATTCATTGCAGCTTCGTCATAAGGTATTCTGGCATTCTGAGCTAGATGCTGTTGACATAGTCTGTTCTTGACATGACGAGAGAGGTGTGAGGGGTCAGAAATGTGAGGCAGACAACTGTTAGATGATCTTCATTATACAACATTTCACTAAATCAAAATTGTTATTTAACTCCTCACTATCCCTACTCTGATGAGGATTTGCCTGCCCATGAAAACTAAAGGAAATCTGGCCCTCGCACTTAAACATCAAATACATAAAGAAATATATGGCATTTCATAATAACATCAACAATTATATTCAGTCTCTCTTGGTAACCTGGATGAATTCCCCTTCCCCTGGCTTCAAGGTAAATTCAGCTTCAATTTTCAACACACGAAAACAAGGAAATTAGGATTTGTAATACAGTCTCAATTCAGTTCTTGGCTTCTTCAATGTCAAAGTAATCTTTGGCTAACCAAAGTTCAAACTAGAGAAACAGCAGGTGTCCACACACTTGAGGAACACTCCCGTCCCCTGCAAACCTATTTGTGTTGTGAACCAACTAATGCGTAATTTTTTTCTCACTTATATTCGAAAAGAAATAATGGCAAAAGATTACATTTTTCTAAAAACAATATATAATAATGGTTTATATGTATTGATATATGTAGTCATACAAATTTCATCAAAATTGACACATTATACAATAATTTCTCCCATATCCAGAATATGATATGATATGATGTGGCATTTATAATGCTCCTACACACAAATGTTTCAATGTGCAACAAGGCAAGGGAAGGGGAACATAGGGAGGAGAGAGACAACGATCTTACTAGGCCAGGTGACATTGAGATTGCTCAAGTGCACAAAAGGGGGGAAAGGGAAAGTGCCAGGGGGAAGAATAGCATTGACCAATTCAGTGTTAGAACAGATATATTTCTAAAGCATATGGAAATAGTTTTCTTCATTTTTTCAGAGTTTGCTCTATGCATTTCGGGAAAGTGTCATCCCTTCATCGGGAGCTGTTTATTCAAAGTCCTTCCTTTCTGTTGCATTTATTGTCAATTTCATCGATAAAAAGAAAACATTTTCTATCAAAATTCAATTTCTTACACATATTGCTTAATCTTTCTGTAACGATTCTTATATTGATATCCAACTTGATGTGTTCTTTACAAACTTCTAGGATTTTCAAAAGTTGTGTCTTATGCAATAGGTGTCTCCCTACAAACATAAACATATATCCATATTTACTTCAAACTGAGCCTATAACTGTATTATTGCCTAAAATATGTGTTTGCACTGATAATCATGGAAGTCTTAATTAAATACATGTTTCTTCCTGTAAGTGTTTTCCCCGTCATGCTGCCACTAGACATCTCTTTTATTGCTGCATGTATCTGAGGGTGCTATCTGGTGCACTTTGATCAATCCACCTCTGGGCAAACCTCCTATATGTAAAATAAGAATACAATATAAAAGAGGCCTTTTAATGAACCAGGGAGAATACCAACCCTGACATTGCATTATGTGATAAACTAGAGAAACAGGAGAAATGTTGAGAGAGGAAAATTTGAAGATGGCGAAGAGGTATAACAAGAGAAGCTACCCAACGGATGTCATTGAAAAAGCTCAGAAGAAAGCAAGCACCCTAAACTGGGAGGACTGTTTAATTCCAAAAACAAAGTCTAAAGATATACCATATTTATATGCCCTTAAATATTCCAGTCAAAGTCATCACATAAAAAGACTGATGAAAAAGAACTGGAGACTCATTGAACTAGATCCACAACTAAAGACATTGTTCCAGAAAATTCCTATAATTGCCTACAAGAGGGGGCAGAATTTCAGGGACCAACTGGTAAAGGCAGAAAAAACTAAAACTGACCAACAACAAGTACTGAAGAAAAAGAAGACTGGCACATTCCCTTGCCTAAACTGTAACAACTGTAGCAACGTGATGAGAGGCAGCTACATCAGACATCTATGGAATTGGAACAAGATCAAATTGAAAGACTTCGCCACCTGTGATTCAAAATCGATAATCCATGGACTAAGTTGTCCCTGTGGGATATTTTACATTGGATAGACAGTTAGAAAAGTGAAAGAACGATGGAGCGAGCATAAGAGCAACATCCGAATGAGCAACATCAGGTCACAAGTGACACAACACTTCAGAGAGAATAGGCACACAATCGCCCAATCGAAAGTAACAACACTGGAAGTAGTGAAGAAATCACAGAGAGGTGGGAACCGTGGAAAGCACATGGACTAGAGAGAAGTTGTTTGGATTGAAAAAGTGGGAAGTTTAGCCCCAGATGGAATTTATGAGGATTTTAACTTCGGAGCTTTTCTATAAAAAAACCTTAGGAGGACCGATAAAAATGATAAATCATATATCATCTGGCTACACTAGACTGAGGGTCTAACCCAAGTAACACACTATCACTGCTAAAAAATGCAATAGAAATGTGTTCTATGATTTTTTCATATGGAATGTATGTCTCAATAAGTTACAGTGGTATATAGAATGTGAGCATGATACTATTGATAAGCAAGTGGATGGGGACAAAGGGCGACCTGATCCCCTTAATCACAATGGTTACATAATTGAACAACTGATCTTACAGCAATATTACACCTTCAAGTACAGATGAGTCTAGACTTCCTATGACTCATCAGCCCGTGACAATAGATACCGATAGCAATATTTTGCTGTCAATATCAACAATGATTTCCTAACATTTGAATTCTTTATATGCTTGTCAAGGCCTTCCTAAATGGAGCATCTAACTTCACTTTATATATTCAGGATCCTGCAAGTCCTTTAACAGAACCACCAGACTTGGGTTCCCCATGCAACTAGAAAATATTTACCATAGTACATTACCATATAGTACATTACAAGTTCTGACTTTGCACAGAAAAAGTAAACAAATGACGGAAAGGCTGCAATGACGTCATCACGCTAGTGCCTGATGATGTGTACAAACAAAGAGCGGCCATCGTAGCACAATAGCCGCATGATATTCACACGGACCTGCGCTCTAATGCACTGGTAAGCAGGATCGAAAACGAGGTGATGAACCATTGGCTAACGGGGAAACTAATGCACTTTTATGGATTTCATTAAAAGGCCTCTTTTATATTTTATTCTTATTTTACCCAGAGGTGGATTGATCAAAGGGCACCAGATAGCACACTCAAATACACGTGGCAATAAAAGAGATATCTAGTGGCAGCATCAGTGGGAAAGCACTAACAGCAAGAAACTGGTATTTAATTAAGACTTCCATAATCTTTTAGGCAATATTACAGTTAAAGGTTCAGTTTGAAATAAATAAGGATATATTTTTGTTTGTAGGGAGACACCTGTTGCATAAGACAAAAGGTTTAAACAGAACACATCCAGGTGATTATCAATATAAAAAATCATGAGAGAATGATTGAGCAGTATGTATAAGAAAGTGAATTTTGATAGAAATATTTTTCTTTTTATAGATGAAGTTGACAATAAATAGAATAGAAAGGAAGGAATTTGAACAAATAGCTCCCAATTACAGGATAGCACTTTCCCGAAACACGCAGAGCAAACTCTGACAAATTAAGAAAACTATTGCCATATGCATTAGAAATATATCTGTTCTAAGACTGAATTGTTCAATGCTATTATGGATATTGGAGAAATGACTGTATAACAAGTCAATTTTCATGAAATTTGTATGACTACATATATCAATACACAGAAACCTTTATTACAGATTGTTTTAAGAAAAATTGAATCTTTTGCCATTATTTCTTTTCGAATAATAGTCAGAGACAAATTACACATTGGGTCGTTCACAACTCAAATAGGTGTGCATGGGACGGGAGTGTTCCTCAACTCTGTGGACACCTACTGTTTCTCCAGTTTATCACACAACCCAGTGTCAGGGTTGGTATTCTCCCTTGCACCCTACTACATTTCATAATTCTAAAGAATTAGTATAAAGATCCAGGAGTGCTTCTAGACAAACAAAGATTAGGCTATCCACAGTTCAAACCACAGGAAAGCTTCTCTTCTTGGTGAAACAAAAGACTTTCCACTTCCTCAAATAGCATCAATGTTATCCCCAGCCACAATGCTTTGCCACAACTTCCAGTTGTCCACAAAGAAATTATCCAGTTCTCTGTTATGTTAAAGTATGAATATTTTCTGCAAATGTTAAGGCACCATTTTTGGTTAACGCTTAATACGTCATTCCTTACAAGATTAGGAGCCGCAGTTTGTATTTTAGTCCGGATGACTTCACAGCAGTTCTACTTCTACTGCAGCAACTTTTAACACTAAGCAATTTCTACAAGAGTTTACCATGAGGGTATATTCCTCTGCCTCATAGTATTCCACTTCAATTGTGCTACTAATGTATACACCACCACAGCTTCAGTAGTTTGTGAATTGAAACAGTGTACAGATATGACAAGATTCGCTGTAGGGTACTTCACCACCTTCAGTAAGTAAGGCACTCTACCCCTGAATATCTCTTTTCCAGAGGGGCAGTCTCATTGCCTCTCTTGTCTGTCTGCAACAGGGACAACCCAAAATTCCCTTCAGGCACACTTCTCTCTTTTTCCTACTGGCTTTGGCAATGTAGGTTGCATCATCATTAAAGAAGAATCATAAGTAGCAAGCTTCCCTTACGCAACCGTACCTTTATACCGATGTCTACTCTCAGCCAGAATAATTACCCAAAAGCTTTGTTGCCACTCTCTTGGCTTCAGGTAATGCTTGCATACTCTTATCGTAGGCAATGCTGATGTTCTGTTTGGTTCGCAGTAACATTCAAACTAGTCTCTGGCTCTGGAAAAAGCAGACTTCAATCTTAATTGGGGAATACCTTGTTCACTCTTGGCTTGGACAAAGCTTGTTTTTTACAACTTGTTAATAACAATGCTTGAACACTTCACTTTGATTGTTAGAACTGCTTCAATAAATATTCAGAGGTTACCCTTTCTCACGGAATCTTTATTAGTCACACGCAACTACTTCTTTATGAAGTTTGACAAGTTTCCAAGATAACAAGATTTTGTCTTTACGCTAGTGAAAGAGATAATGTCAGCTCACAAGTGAGTGCTACAATTCAAGAATTGGATTGTTCAGCAATCAACGACTTCAATATTAATGCTTCACCACTTTTCTTCTTTACGCCAGTGATTATTATGCTGGATTCTGTAGCCGGTAGAGCTCGCACAAGGAATTAGAACGCTCAGTAAGACTCACCGGCTTCTGTATACTATTCTTTGTATGCTGCACAACTTCTACAACTTTTGGCTTCTCATTGGACCGATGCCCTTCCTCTCTGAAGCTGTCTCTGGTCCGGCCACACAACTATGGAGCCCCTCTGGCTCCCAAGACCCATGGCTTCATAACAGCTTCTTGCCACGGTCTACGACATGCTTCCTGCTGTGCAATCTCTGCAACTAGGCTCACATGGGGAAAGGAAGTCCTCCTTCATGCCTTCCACTGCGCAGCCTCTGCACATCTGAGTTTGGGGGGAAAAGGACCCTCACAGGACAAGCAGGTGAAATCTGCTGTATCAGAAGCCCGGCATCCCTTAAGTTCTCCCACTTCTGCCTGGATTGCCAGCACCACATTTTCTTACCAGGTTGCCAGCGAAAGGCAGATGCTTCCAGATATTGACCTTGGGGGTGGTGTACTGCCGGAGGATCACCTGGGAGGAGTCAAGGCCCAGGGCGGTGGGGAGATCCCATGGGATGAGACACAGTATTTGTCCTCTGAAAGGAAGTGTCTTTCTGGGCTATCAAAACAGGTGATGGCATATTGTCATTATAATATCTCTGACCCACATATAAGATTTATGACTCTGGTTATCGGTTCTGTAAAATATGAGCAAGCCTTGTCAATAGAAAGATCCTCTAAGACATTTCTGGATGATCACCCTCCTTACTCCCAAAGGTATAATGTAAAATGATCTGGCAAAAGCACTTTAAGTCAAATGTCTTCCTCTGTAACCACAAATTGTAAAAGTGCATCTTGAAATGATTTTAAGGGGAATAATTCAAACCTTAAAATCAATTCAATACTTAAAAGAAATAACTTTGTTGAAGGAGACTACAGGCCCCATAATCCAATGAGTACTGGGATGAGGAAGAGGGCTAAAGAGGCATGTTGTAGCAGTAATCAGGCAATTAAGCCCAACAGCCCACAGCTGAAGGAATCTGGGAGGCATTAAAGGCCCTGTCATGGGCAGGCAATTGGAAGGAGCTGAAACAGTGACTGGAGTGCGAGATGTAGCAGTAGTAGCAGAAAGAAGAAGGCATGAGGCTGGCAAAACCAAGCAGAAGTGGGAGAACAAGAGGGACGCCAGAACATGGATACAGAAGATTGTACCTGCTTGTTCTGAGAGGGTCTTGTTCCCCCAAACTCTGAAGTGCAGAGTCTGTGTAGCAGAAGGCGAGTAGAGAGACTTTCTTTCCCGATGTGAGCCTGATTGCTGTGGTTGCTGTGCAGAGAACGTGCTGGAGATCAATGCGACGAGCAGTTAGATCTCAAGAGCGAGAGGTGCTCCAGAAACATGTGACTAGACTGGAGATACCTTCAAGAGGAAGTGTATGGGTCCATAAGAACTCAGAAGTAGTAGAAGTTGTGGCAGAAGTCATAGAAGCGGAGCAGCCCAAAGAGCAAGTATTAAAGAAGCTTGTGAGTGAAGCCAGACATTCTAATCCCTTGCTAGAGTATTTCCAGGGAAAGCGCTCACTCCCCACATCACAAAGAAAATGGACACATCCCAGTAGGCAATGAGACCAGGAGATTGGTTGTGAGAGGCAACAAAGCTTGTATAAGATTCAGCATCCAGAGAACTCTGCTGCTTTGAGAGCGCGCTGGCAAACAATGCAAGAAAAATACATTTTAAAGGGTTACAGCATCACCTGTGACGATTTCTATACAGTCTACAAGTTACATTGTGATTGGTGAGGGAAGGGGTTCGGGTATAGTGCTGTAAAGGCTGGCTCCATGAGATTGGTTGGTTCGTGGCTTGGCGGGATGTCCGACATCACGTGGTTCATCTGGGCCTGTCCGTGCGAGGTGGAGGTCGGGTCAGGTCCGGGAGAGGCGGGTGGTTCTGGCTAACTAATCTACACACTATCACAAGACATACAGTAAAGAATGATCATTACTACAGCTTTGATATTTCATAAGAGGCCTATAAATTGTACATGTGTGTTTGCATTATCTTGCTTTAGATCATTGGCGAGGTGAAGGGTGTGGGGCTCTTACCTCCAGGTAACATGTGGGGGGCGGGATTGATAGCTGTCTGGTCTGGCACATCAGAGCGGGAGGAGGTGGAGTGACACATGTTAGTTTAGGACGGAATATACTGTGACAGAAGTCTGGTTTTATGGGGGGGCACTCTGGGGTGGTTAGCAAGGAAGGGTCACACTTCCTCTACATCAAAAAGAACAGCTTTAGAGGGGCACATGGTTGAACAAGCAGTCATTTTCTGACAGTGGGGGTGAGAGCAGCAGGAGCGGATTTGTTGAGAGAGAGATGGGCCTCAAGTCATGGTTAGGCCCGGTCACACACAGGTCAATGATCTCAGAGGAAAGATTAAAAGAATACACTGTTTGCTTGCAACAATTTGCGCTGGAGCATCCGTGAGAAAGGGACTTGGGAGGCACAGGCGCGGGAGGAAAATGGTGTGGGCTGTCAGTGCTTGCTGTGCGCGGCGCTGCTGAGGGGAGAGAAGGCTTCACAGATACCAGAATGCGGCCTAGTCCAAAGATGGAGTTGGGGGTACACAAAATTGAGTCCAAATATGTCTTGCAATAGCCCCACCTCTGTATGTGCCAGGGACTTGTTCTCTGAGGCCACAGAAAGGCAAGGAAGGCGTCCCTCCACTAGTACAAGAGCAGGTGGTTCCTTTTGCGTAGAATGTATGGGGGGGCAAAACCGACACCCTCCTTCCTTCCCCCTTCGTTACATTTAAAGTAACAAACTACTGTATTATTCACATTACTGTAGTGCTCAGCCTCCAACACTGCTTCATCCCAAGCAGGTGTCCCTTTTATTGGCATCCATGCTCTGCAGACTCCTCGTAAGCTTTGAACCCTTCTGGCATATTCATCAGGGGTGCATATCATGTATATGCCCCCCATCCCCATCCAGATACACCCACGCTTCTTTATACCATTCCAACACCCGGGGTTCCTTGTGGTATGATACAAGTTGTCCACCCTGTGCCCAGCATTCCGATATACTACGGTCATACAGTATTTTGGGTTGCCAGGATCCCCAGTCTGTATTTGCGCATCCTTCATAGTTTGCAACTTTGTCGGTTTGCCCATTGTCACCATCATCAATGCAGAACTAGGCATTGATTTTGCACAACACTGAACCCCTACCTGGCACACACACAAAATCTGCAACAGGAAAACTATAAGTGGGACAAAAATGTTCACCATGGTTCCGAACCAGGAAGGGACCCAGTCAAAAATGTCATTTAACCAGTTGCTGGGTTGGAACCCCACCTTCTTTCTTCCACCCAGGCGGTGCACTGCAGATATCACCTGTGATAGAGTTCCGTTATCAGCGTCGGCAGAAGGTACCAATGTACAACATGCACTCCCAATTTTTTGGCAAACACAGCCATCCATTGCTGTGAGGAGATCTAGGACGTACTGGTTTTTCATGGTCATCAACCGCAGGGCTCGAAGTTCTACTTTGATCTCGTTGAATCCCTTGTCTGTGTCGTTGGCCAGCTGGATGAACTCCCAGCGGATTATTTGAAGCCATTTGGCATTGGCTCGTGTCTGGATGCTTGGCACAAGGGAGGTGAAGAAAGTTTCTGCGGAGTTAAAGAGTCTATATTGGGTGGGAAAATCTGTCAGGAGGTCTGAGGATTTACTGGAGATATAGTTTGACGATTGCCTCTTACGGGACGCTCTCTCCTGCAACTTATCTTCTGACAGGATTTCGTATGTGGAGGGCTCTTCAGTTGCTGGCTGGGGTGCCGAAGACGTTTCTTTTGGCACCCTTTCCCCCTGGACATGGCTTTCTGGGATCACCATCAAGGCCGAATGCAACGTGGCCATGGCGCAAGTACCTCATGACAGTGGGAGTTGCAGGTACGCTTGCTTGCCACATACCCATTAAGTGTCCATCAATGCTGCAGTGCCTTTCTTCATGTCTGGGAGGATGAGCGTTTTATTGCAATGTTTTCTTCTCCGTGGAAGCAAAGTTTGTGCTGTGTTTCCCGCTGTATCTTGATTGGTTTTTCAAGCGCTGTCACCCAGGTTAGTTTGGCGACATGTTGGGACCATGTTGAAGTGCATGTTCGTTCGACCCATTGGAATTTTTCTTCCGACAGTCCTCGCAGCACTTTGGCTTTGCATGTAATCCCTTCATGCCATTTGTTTTCCGTGAACATTGTCTCGCTGATGATAAAAAATGGCTCCTTTGTGCAGAGTACTCCTTGAGGTTTGCTGTTACATGTTTTCTCATTCTGAAGCATTTGTACTGTTATGTTGTGTGCCTAGGAGATATTCTGAATCCTACAGAGGGCTAGATGAACAAGACACTGGGCACTCGACAAAAGCGTTTCTTGGGGTATGAGAACTGGGCGTTCCAGACGCATCGGGTATCAAATAGCAGACGTAACAACTTAAGTTGGTCACCTGTTTAGCCATAGCACTCACATCCGAATACCATTTATTGGATTGGTCAGGGTGGCGGGGGTCTTCTACAGCATTTACTCCCAGGCCATGGTAAGCATCATACCTCTTGCACTCCTCCCCCCTTTTCCGTTTCTTATTCCCCCCTAGACCATTATGTGTCTTTTTCACCCTTTGATATCGTATAGGAAAAATGTCTGTCCATGTTTCATCATTGTATTAACTATCACTCTGACAAGACTATGAGGTTGAATAAGTTAGTGTGGTTGGGGCTTGGGACTTAAAGTGCATATTCTCGCCATCTGTGGTAGGTTCCCTGGTTGTGTGCATATGTACATATGGCGATACCATTACATCAAACATTGGAGTGTCAACATTATAGTCATTCGATGCTTCATCAACATCATAACTCATATGCGGTATGTAAAAGTGGGGATTTTGACAGTTTGGTTTTTGTGCAGAGTGGTAAGATTAGCATTTATAGAGGCATTGTGGGCCCATATTACTTTAAACCCTTTCAAGATGAGGCTCGATCCCTCTTGTATTAGTTTAACCCTGTCCCACCCCTCTTTTATATCACCCAATATAAAAGTGAGGCTCCAATACAGCCCTAGACAAAACAACATTATAGAAAAAGCAATAGCTGCAAAGTATAAACCGCAATCACAACTATAAGCTCTAGTAGCGCTAACTCCTTCCCTATTGCAATCTACATTTGTAGTTTTGTTAGTGAGGGCCCTCCTTTCTGCCATATTTCCACCTGAAGGGGCGATATGAATGGGTTAAGTACACACAAATAAATCAAAAAACTATTATTTATCTCCTCAATAGGTCATTTTATTTACATTTAATTGATAACCAACTGTGACAGAGAGAGAGAGAGAGAGAGAGAGACAGAAACAGAGAGAGAGAGAGACATTCATAGATTTACATCTGTCAAACTATTCTTTTCAGCATTCACATGCTCTTTGTAATACTGCATACTGTAATCAAATTTTGCATTCATTTTTCTATTTTTCATCTTTTGTTACCCAGTGGTTTATCAGCACCCTTTTTCATTATGGCACTGCACTTTCCTGCTCTTGTGGTTGTTCCCCATGGGCCGTTGTGCCATTGTGTGCTTACGTCTGTGAGGTGAATCCAATATTTCAAGCCTTTAACCTTTACAGCAGAAGGTGTGCAATACACTACCTCATAGGGGCCATGGAATCGCAGAGAGTTCCATCTCCGTTTGAAACTGCGCCCATATACACATTCACTGGGCATTAACTACAGCATCACACTGCCTGCTTCTGGAGTGTATGTGTCTGTTTAATTCTCTTGTGTGAATTGGGGAGCTATTTGTTTGGCTATACTCTGCACAGCTCCTGTCAGTTGGATGAGATATACTTTAAACTCGTCCCCCAGCACTGTGGCAGCTCTGTGAGCAGCTGATGCCCTTCTTACTAGAGATAGTGGCATTTGAAAATTTGTGTTTTACCCCTAGGAATGTTGTCACTTCATTGAAGAGATCATTGACAAACTGAGTGCCATTGTCCTTTACAGCAGCAACAGTATCCAGTACCATATTCACTCGTGTTTGGTTTACAGCGAGCTGAAGCTGTTCGTCAAAGTTGTAATACTCGATCAATGGAAAAGTAGCACTTGCGTATATTAGGAAAGTCCTTTTACGCATGTGAAGAGCAAATGCTGCTTAACCCCATTGCTAAATCCTTAAATGACTTGCAGTGCAGACTTGCAAAATGCTCATTGCTATGCCAATTTTCCTGGTTTTGCACATGATGCATACATTTTACACAGCAGCAACCTGCCTGTGGTGATGATGTGTAGCCTGTCTGCAGAAAGAAGCTGGCTGCTTGGGGTTGGTGCAAAAGAACGAAGACTGATTACCCCTCCCTTTGTCCATTTGATTGGGTTTGTTCACCACTGATTGAACGTTATGAATTTTGGTTTCTCACGGTGTGTCCACATACAGCATGCTTACAAACAATTTACTCACAAAAATAGTTTATTCATTGTTTTAGAACACAAATAAAAACAAATTGTTGTATTATAAAACAGGGATATTCAACTTTTTCTATCAAAAATAGGAATTTATCAAGGAGGAGTTAGTATGTGACTTAATGTCCTCATATGTCGTGTACAACACCTCTCTAGAATTCATCATATAGGACAAAAAACAACTTGAATATATGAAAGGTATGCTACTTTAAAGTAAAGAATTGAGTTCAGTCTTCCTTTAGGAATCACAATTAGCTGCAGGTGACCACTTCTTAATGTAATTTTCAAAGGTTGAAAGATTTGTATTGAATTGTATTCCTGTGTAAAAGTAAAGGATAGAGTTCAGTCTTCCTTTGGGAATCACATTTAGGCACACACGACCACCCCTTACTGTAGTGTTCACAAGTTAAAGTTTCCAACAATTCTTTTATCAAGGTAAGGTATTCGGTAATGGCCTTCGCAACGCTTGTTCTCATTCATTAGTGGCATGCAACCATTCCTTCAGATAGTTACAGTCTTTTAAGGTTTTAACAATGTGTTGCAATAGTGCCGGTAGGACCACATTCAAAATGTTACAAAAAGCTTGTTGCGACAGCCCTGTTGCCATCACTACAATACCCTGGTATGACCCACTTGCACAGAAATGAAGAACTGCAAGTACTTTCACAAATGGTGGGATGGCTGTAGTCTTAATAGTGGCAGCTTCCAAGTCGCTCTTTATCAGCTCTACTAAGTATAAAATTGCACCAGCGTCCAGCCTGTACAGACGAATAATGTGTTCCAGTGACATGTTAAACAAATTCACCCAGGTTCAATATATACGTTCTTTATTTCGTTGTCTCCTTCCTTGTCCCCCCTGTGGCACTTCAGGTTATACGTTGTCCACAGATGGATTTACTGCTGGCTGCCCTTCGTTGGTGGCATGCCTACGTCGAACTGAAAAATAGGCAGTCACTGCATCTACCATTGTTCCTCACAAACCACAACACTGTGATCACTGCAATGATGAACACTGTAGGGTTTCTTACCATTTGCAGGCGATGTCCGCTATGCACCTACACACAAAACATAAGACACAACACTTGTGTGAAGGTGCATTTCGAGTGGGGTTACCCACATTTTTACGAATGCAACACTAACGCAACACATGGAGCAGAAGTGCCGGCTGGCACCATGGCAGCTTTCCATGTGGTCTGTCCCTTTCTGCTATGTCTTGGCAGGTTACAAAAGGGGTGCAACCCAACAGTTGCTTGGTTGGATGGCACATTTCTGGGCACAGCTACCTAGAACTACAAGTGTGCACTGTAGAGCCATGAAAAGGAAACATGGTGTGTACTTGCGGCATGTGGAAATGAGGTTGCAGAAGACCTTTGCCGATTACTACCCACTGACAATAATGACACATTCCAATAGACATATAGTGCACTGAAAGCCCTCCTGCAGTGTCATTGCCACGTACAAAGCTAATTCATCAAGGCTACTTGGCGCTGTACATTATTGAAAACAACTCTGTGCCTACACACCAAATACAATGAGATCACATATGGCTTTGGATGGCCTTCATGTCCTAGGAAGAGGTTCTCAGCTGCCTTACATGACTCCTATTACACTGTCATCATTCTCCATATTGCACCAATTGCATGGCATGGCAAGATCCCCTGAAGTGTACAGCCTTTGCACTAACCCTGAGGCTACCTACCACCTTCTCACCCTTCATATCCGCGTGGGTTGGCTGCACGGTAAAACTAAAAAGTACACTGCTTTGAAATACACACCTGTCCCAGGTGATTAGTCTGTTCACTCAAACATCAGTGCTTCTTGTGGCACTCCTCCTCAAGAACGACACCAGTTTGGTGCCATACCTCAGCACCAATTTGAGCCAGTTCCAAAAGTGGAGGAGTGCCACAAGAATAGGCATGCAAAATGCCACATAATGCTGATTGGTCAATTAAAAACGTGAGGTGTGTCAAAACCTTTGAAATGGACACCATGTTGGATTCGCGAACAGCACCTGTAGTCTATGGACATCGCAATAAAAAATATTAAATAACACAACATTGCACGTGTCAAACTAATGAAACTATCTCTGAGGAGGTGAGGGTTGATGAGGATCGCATAATGCCATTAAAGCCCAAAATCATGTGTTTTTTATTCTCCGAAGTCCGCAAACTTCTCAGATATTCGGGGACATCCATGCATATTTCTGCATTACAGGGTCAGTGAAGACCAGTTTTTGGATGGCTTATAACTTTGGCACAACTCAATGATACTGTTTGAAATGTTGCAATATAATTTTAGACCTGACCCTGAATGGTTCTGCAAAGGTTGTTGCTGTTTCGCCAAGAAGGGGCAACATTAGAGGTGGGGTATCCCAAAATATTTGAAAGGCTTATACATTTGGTGCCTTTTGACAAATCTGCACAAACGTTTGCAAACAATTTTAGAACCAGATATAAATGATTGTGCAAAGTTTGGTGAGATTTTGTCAAGAGGGGGCAACATTTGAAGGGGTATCTGACCATTTGTAGATGGCTTATAACTTTGTTGCTTTTTGACAAATCTACACAAATGTTTTCAGAAAGATTATAGACCCAACCTTGAATGTTTATGCAAAGTCTGAATGGATCTTGTCAAGTGGGGGCTGGGGCTAAGTTATATGAACACTTTTTGTATGTATATTTTGACACTTTTCATAAAATGAAACATGGACGGATTTGCAGCAAATTCGTGCAAGGAGAATTTGCAATGACCGGAAAGCATGGTTTTGCAAATGTGTCTGTGTATTATTTTTTGAAAGGTGTCATAATGTAGGTACAACAAATAGTGATATACCTTTGATGTCTGAGGTATAGCTTGTGGCCATGGGCAGTGGCCACATAATCTGGGTGATGGCCTCTGGCTAATGGCCACAGGGGCGTAGGAGACCCATAAAATCTGGGGGGGACAGGGGACACCTTGGGGACTTTGCTTTTTTAAATTTATTTATTATGTTTTTGTCAAAGAACTCGACTTTTTACAAAATTAAAATAGCAGTACGAATTAAATTACATATATTTTCACTGTATAAAACAAGAGAAAAGAAGAAAAGAAAACGGAAGAAAATTAAGAAAATGAAAAGCAGTCCAGAGTATAAAATCCTTCCATTTGGCGTCTCACTTCAGAAGGCTCAGTTCACATAAAAATGTTACCACTTCCCTGGTCAAAAGGCTTTCATGGCTTGAGCATAGCTCGTCCCAAAAAGATTGGGTGTCCACCCACCATTCCTGGATTGTCCACAAATCTCACAAACTTTACAACCCTCTTAATGGGGGCTTTGCTGCAGACACAAACCACAGAGTAAAATGATCTGTCAAAACTTGTCTACAACTAATTATTCAGCAGGTGGTGGGTACCAAAAATGCAGTTGCATCCCTATTTTAAAACAAGCGCTTGCAATGTCAACCATTTGGGCTTTAATGTAGGCATGGAAAAGGCACTTTCCAGGCACTGCCATAGTGGTATTAGATACCCACTGATGGTAGCAGCTGCAAAATAGTGCAAGTACCCGGACATTTAATAGCAGTGCCTGGCAAATGCCCAATACGTATACACAAGCAAACACTTGCCATTGCTGGTTTTTAGCAGGACGTCAGTGAAGGAAATGCATAGTGCTAATAGAGTGGCTGAAGGTATCCCTGGAAAAGGCATTTGTATTACACCAGTAGTATGTTCCCAGCTCATATTAAGTTATTAACTACATGGGGCTTTGTAGTAAACATCCCTAAGTCAATGGCTTTATCTAAACCGGAACTGGTACTTTACGTGCCCTTTATAGATCATTCTAGTGTTTTTTTAAAGGAATAGATTATGGCGTAAAATGAGTCTGCGGCCTGTGTGGCATCCATCCACCAAAACCCATGAAAGTTGCTAAAATAGCCCAAATAACATGATGCTGTGTCGCTCCCTCCCATGGCTTTTTTATTCCCACAAGGCGCAGGTGGCAGGCGGTGCTCTGACCCACGTCACACTGCACTTATAGTTCCTAATCCAAATTCGAGCCTAAACAAGCTCCCCCCGGCCCCTGGACCAACCCTGCGATGCACACGGCCCCTCAGCCACAGCCACTGTCTTTTCCTGTTATCATGAAATAAAACAATGGTTTGCCGGGTTCGCCCCTCAAAGTTGATGAGAGAAAGACCCTCTAAATACCTTGCGTGGGCAGAGGAAAAACACTCACCTTAAAGGCACACATGCCCAGGATTTAAACCTGGGTAAACCCTGTGAGAGACCACCAAAATCTACCACCCATAAATGCTGAAAAAAGAAAATGGTTAATGGACGCACCTCTAAGGATATCACTGATTACAACACCCTGAGATATATGTATATATGGCTTCTTTATTTAAAATGTTAAATATATAAATATGGTCACAGACCCATAACGAACAGTGATCAACACATATTTTAAATAAGTCATAAAATAGCCGGTTTACACCTTCCAGCTACAGGAGCGCCACCTGTCTTGAAGCGACCCTTTTGCATTTGTTAGGATACAGTAAGGTAAAATTAAGCAGGTATTATTATGCATAAACAGTTTGCTGTGGAACAGCTTACAAATATCTTTTACATCGACATATGGCAAATGTCCAATGCATATGGCATTTAGGGTGTCTCATAAATGTCATCACCTCTCCAACATGTACAGGGCCCATGAAGGCTGTACCAGGAGCCTCTTCAACAGCAAGTCCCTGCCATTTTAGATTTTGAAAGTAGAACACTGTTTGCCTAGGTAAATCAAAGTTCTTACACTGCCTAACAGCATAAAACAAACAATTTAGTGGCTTGTGGAGAACCCAAACTTGTCCAGCCTCCGGTAGCTGCAGTCTACCACACTGACAATTAGACACTAACACACCACTTCACAGATACGAGGGGAAAGGCTCTACACTCCAGACAACACATGTCCTGTAGGATCACCCATTTCAATATGACCAGAAAGGAACAGTTCTGCCCCCCCCAAAAGTTATCCCGTCCTATATGCCGAGAAGGAAACCAACAGGTGGAAAATATTCACCAAAAGACTCCTAAATGTTGACAACGTATATGACCACTGGACCAGCTCTTTCTCTCTCGACTAAGTCTCTTGTGTACAGGCCCCAGAGGTGTGTTCTTGTCTGTCAGAGGCAGCTAGAGAACTGAGCTTTACTCGCCAGGCAAATGAGAATATTAAGCTAATCAGGGCAGACCCTTGACCTGAGCACACAACAGTGTCCAAGACCCCTTCCCGTGCAAGGACAAAACAAAATGAAAAACAGGTGACTTAACACCGTAGCGCTAATTCTGAGGGGAGAAAATGTGAGAAAAACACGCTCCCGCTGAACTTTTATTGTCTCTGCTTCCTTCACTGATTATTGCCAACTGGTTGGGATCTGGCGGCACCGAAATGATCCAGCTGGAATGCTGAAACAGGAGGCTAACCCTCACTCATGACTATCCAGCTTTAATAGATCGGAACACCCATTGCCTCGCCAGTCACACGTATGATTACAGAAATGCACTATACTCCATTTATTTCTCTATCTAAACTAAATATGCCTCCTGCAATACCTTAGGCACACATGCCTGAACGCTGTCCGAGGAACGTGTTGTCTCTCCAAACACTCGCAGCAGCCACGGTACCTGAAACAATTTGATTTTTTTTCTCCAAAAGAGCAAAGTGGGAATCCATGCCTCGGGGTGAACCGGCACAGGGTGGTTTAGGTGGTTTACCAACAAATCCCTTTAATAAGCGACTTCCCCTACCTCACATATAGATGGAAAGATGAAGCGACAGGATAAAACTTAAGGTGGAAGTCACCTCAACTGCGCAGTAGCATCAGGCAAAACATCAGGCAAAACAAACCACTCTAAATCAGAGCAGTCCGCTATAACAGCCCCTCCTGGCCTCGCTCCACTCTCACTTTCGGTCACTCCATGAGAAAAAGAGCTGCAACACACTGCAGGCCAAAAGGCCTGCATACGTCATCATCAACGGAGGAGACCGGAATACCTTCCTACTCTCTCACCCGTCCTCCCCCTATTCACATTGGAGACCCACATACTAGGTTTTTTAATTCATGAACATTAAGAGGCCAAGATTCCCTGATCAGTTTGCAACGCACCGGGCCCGCGTGTGTTTGCAAACTGTATATCTGGCGCACGTTGGCACATGTCACATTCCCTTTAATAAATCCTCCCCATGCCGGCCTGCACCTGAGAGAGGGGGGCCACTTGACTTACCTTATTACAGTAGCTGACGTCTCAGGAGGTCGAGAGTCGCAGTCAGAGTCTCACTCTGTCTCCCTAGAACACACACTGCTGTCAGTCAGTCACTAGAGCACGCGTCGCTGCCTGGCTTCTCCTTCGTTCTATAAACAACAAAGACTCAGGCTGCGCAGCAGGGGCACGTGCAGTTTGTTCCCCGACCTGGGCACGTTGCAAATGTGCAGGCGCGGGGCATGCGGTGCATGTGCAAGCAGCAAATGTTCGTGTTTTAGCCAGTGGCATAACACAAAATGTGGGCCCCCCTGCGAGCCATGCTGAGGGCCCCCCCCAACTCGGCAACAAATCACGGGTCGCGCCACACTCTGGGCTGGTCTAGATTGTCACGATTGTGCAATATACACAAACGTACTGCTGAAGGTGTATGCTGCAGTGCACTAGGAGAAAGATATAAATATGTATTTTAATGCAATATACAGCACACGTTCTGAGAAAAATTGGCTATAAAGCCACAGTGTTTGCAATTGGTTTGTAGGGTAACACCAATCCAATACATGTAAGTCACCAACAGTGCACAGGAACATTAATGCTTTACTATTAAAAATGCCATGCCACAATGAAAACATGTCCAACTGGCTGCACAATGTAGACCAGTGTAGACACGTAATAACATTACAGTAAAGCATGCCAGGCCACATTTAAACATACCTAGACTGGTTGCACCAAAATGGCAGTCAAAGCAATAACACTCATCAAGAAGAGAGCACACATTAAAGCCTGCGTCTCCGCGACCTCTACCAACACAGCCAAACTCTTTAAAAGCTGCAAGGAACTGGTCAATCCTGTTGCAGTCTCTACCTCTCCTGCTCCCTTCAAGGCCCTCTCTACGGCTCTGGCCTCTCACGTCTCTGCTAAATCTCAGGACATTCTGTCCTCTATCTCCTCTTCCTCTCCCTCTTCCTCTCTCGGCCCCCTTTGGCCATCTCTACCTCTCCCCCTACGTTTTCCTCTTCCTCTCTGACAACACCTGACGAGGCTTCTAGACAAGTCTGATCTATGAAAGTGTCGTCCAAACAGGTGCTCCCCTGCTCCTCCAGAACCATCAAGGACCATATTGACACCCTCACTCCAGCCTTGGGCGATTTTTGTAATCACTCTTTAGCCACTGGAATGTTTCCCTCTCCCCTTAAGCACTCCCTTGTGAACCCACTCCTCAAGAAGCCATCTGCTGATCCTACCTGCCCGGCAAACTATTGCCCAATATCCATCACCCCTTTCGTGGGCAAACCCTTGGAAAAGCTTGCCATCTCCCATTTTACCCTCCACACTGAATCTGTTGGTTGTCTCCATGACCGTCAATCTGGCTTCAGAGATGCCAGGGCATGGAAACTGCTCTCCTGAAAACCCATGAAGATCTGCTCTCTAACCTGGATTCCATCATTCCTTCTGTCCTCACCCTCCTTCTTTCCTCGGCTTTCGACACAGTCAACAATGCCATCCTGATCCATCGACTCCGTGAGAACCTGGGCATCACGGATCAGGGCCTGGAGTGACTGTCCTCCTTCCTTTTGAACCCCCCCTCCCAGGTTCAACCTGGTCCCAATCTCTCTGCCACCCCTCTCTACCTGTGGCGTTCCCCAGGGCTCTATACTCTCATCCTGGTTTTTCAAGCTCTACTTGGCCCCTTTGGCCCACCTGATCCCTACCTTCTCCTCTAACTTTCAGTGTTATGCGGATGACCCAGCTTTCCTTCAGGCTCCCCTCAGCCTCCTCTCCTCTCTCACTCATTCCTGACTGTCTATCCGCGATTCAAGATTGGTGTGCCTCCAACGATTTCTGCCTTAATGCCAGTAAGACGGAGATCCTTCTCATTGGGACCTTGGCAACAACTTTCCCTCTCTCACTCAGGCCATCTGCCTTGGGCCCTCTTCCTTCACCTTCCTGCGAGGCAAAAAACCTTCGTGTCATCTTCTGTGCCACTCTCTCTTTCTCTCCTCACATCTCGGATGTCATCAAGATGTTCCACTACCAGCTTCTCCTCCTCAAAGGAACTCTTCCCTTTCTCACTTTCCACCAGAAGCTCACTGTCTCCAGAGCCCTTTTTCTCTGTAGGCTGGACTAGTGCAACAGCCTCTTTCTCATTCTACCTTCCTCTACTCTCCGTCATCTGCAGCTAATCCAGAACAGGACTGCAAAACTTATCTTTGGCCTCAAGCCCAGGGATCATATCTCTCCAGCCCTGAAATCTCTCTACTGGCTCCCGGTGGCTGCAAGGATCAAGTTCAAGACCCTTTGCATTGTCCACAAGACTTTCTGGGGCCAGGGCCTGCACTATTCCAATGCTCTCTTCCAAAATACCTTCCCTCTCGAGCCCTTCCTTCAGCTACCTCCAACTCTCTAAGGGTTAGACGCTGCTCCAGGCAGTGGGTGAGCGGTAGATCTCTCTCTTCTGCTGGTGCCTTCCTCTGGAATGGCCTCCCTGCCCCTTCAAACTTGAGCCGGACCATATGAAGTTTCGGAAGCAGCTCAAAACATTCCTTTTCTCCTCTGCTTTCTCTCTCTCCCTCCCTTGCTGACCTACCTGTCTGCTGTACCGACCGGTTGCTTGGATACCCTCAGAGTCTCTCTGAGTCCAGGCTCTTTCTTTATCGGTCACCCTTGCACTGTCTCCGTGCCTACCATGAACTTAGGGGCTGTAACTGTAACCCTGCAGTCCCTTGTTCACCTTGCACTACCCATAGCCACGCTTCCCTGGCTGCACTTACTCAGAGAATTGCAGCCCTGTTTTCCACTCCCCTCTCCCTTGCACTTCCCCCCTCCCTTTACCCTTGCACCTCTCGTTCTGACAATGACACAAGGCCTAGTGAGATTGTTTGTCTTGTCCTCCCTCTATCTTCCCTCGCTTGTCTTGTCATGCATAGAAACACTTGTGTACAGGTGAGTTATAAATGAATTTTATCATATAATTTTATCACAGATGCCTAGAAAAATATACAATGCCACAATAAGAAATGGCTTGACTGGCAGCACCCAAATGCCAATCTAGCCAGGTAATTGCACTTAGCAGGACTGCTTTATCAGAAATTCCCAGTTAAAAGAAAGTCATACCAAACTGAGGAATGACTAGACTGGCTGCACCAAAATTCCTCTCTAGCCACTAATACCACATATCATGCCTGCTTAGCCTGGACATGGACAGCTATTATGATTTATCGCACAATACCACCTCCCCACACATCGTCTCTCCCTCCCACCCCTACCCCAACCTCCAAAATCAGCTCCTTGGCCAAGAATGACCTCCACGTCCCTCTTCCTTGTCCCAGAGCTTACGTGTGAGGCTCCTTGCCTCATTGGTAAGTACTGGGACGAGGAAGAGTGGGACTAGGAGTAATGAAGATTACAGGTAGCTAAATCAGGCATTACCTCCATGTACCTCTACCTCATCCCAGTACTTGTGTATGAGGCAGAGTACGCAAGTACTGCCTCATACATAAGTACTGGGACGAGGAAGAATAGGGCTAGGAGTAATCAAGGCATTAAACACAAGTAGTGGCGCCACACCATTGAGTTGACCGGGCTTCAGCGCTCCCCCCCACTGACATGTTGGGCTATGTTGAATCGACCTGGCTGACCTTCAGAGCAGTTGTCGGACAGAACAGGACACAGATGTTAATCAGCACCTGGGTTTTGCTGTTAACAAGGGCCCAGCACTTACCAATGCAAAGCATTTCACTGCTAGTACCTGCATTCAAATGCCACATTTTTTAGCCAATTGAAATCGCGATGTGGGTCTAGTACTTGCATGCCAGGGGAGTGATTGGGAGGGTTGAGAGCTAATAGGAGACTTAAAAGGGAGAGTTAACTGCTTGTAACATTGAAGCTGCACTAGAATAGTCTCATTAAAACGTGTAAAGAAGTTATATGCCCCCACACAAATAAGTTTACCCCTGCCCACCACCTGTGAAGTTAGCGCCTCTCCCAACATTTGAAGGGTTAGCCCCCCAAAATGTATGTTTTGTTGTGCCCCTCTACACAAGCACACACATCATTCACCATATACACACCCAGCCATCCATACATTTAAGTGTGCACTCTTTCACCATACAGGCACACGCAGGCAGTCATCCATACATTTAAGTGTGCACTCTTTCACCATACAGGCACACCCAGGCAGCCATCCATACATTTAAGTGTGCACCCTTTCACCATACAGGCACACCCAGGCAGCCACCCATACATTTAAGTGTGCATCCTTTCACAGTACACGCACACACGCACACCCAGCGACCCATGCATTTGTGTGCACCCTTTCACCATACAATCACACATGCAGCCACCTATACATTTAAGTGTGCACCCTTTCAGCATACACTCACACATGCACACGCCATGGGGTTGAGGGGGGCCGTATTACTTCAAAAAGAAATTGTGGCTCATTACGGATCCGGCGGTAACCGTGCCGGTGCTACCGGCGGGTTGCTGCCAGACCCGTAAAAAATTACTGGAGCCTGACTTCCCAGTGCCACCGGGCTCTTCCAAGTCCAGCGGCCGGGAAGTCAGGCGCTGCTAATTTCGGTAATCCCCATTCCCGTGGAGTCCCATAGGACTCCATGGGATTGGGGACACAGAAGCACCGGCACTGTTGTTAACAGTGCCGGTGCTTCCGTGACGGGTCTGCCTACCGTGGCCGCTGTGCCCGGCAGGGTCAGACCTGTCGGGCACAGCGGCCCCAGCAAGTAGACCTGTAATATGCCGGTCTGGAAACAACGGTGCCGGTAAGATTACCAGCACCGTTGTTTCCGGGCCGGCATGGTCAGAATGAGCCCCATTGTTTCTTTTTGAAGTCACTTTAACTTCATTAAGAAATGATTTGGTTAAGGACCGAACCATAACGGAAATAATTTCTTAATGAAGGCAGAGTGACTTAAAAAATAAACTATTTATTTTTAAAGTCATATGGCTCCCCCCCCCACCCCATGAAATGGAGCCCTCCAGCCTAGGGTCTTCCATGCCATGGGTTTGGGGGAGCCTTCAGCCTTCAAAAAGAAATAATTTCTGTTACAGAATTAATTTCTGTTACATTCATTTCTTTATTAATGCAGAGTGAATTCAAAACGAAACTATTTTTTAATGTAAAATAAATCTTTTTTCTTTTCTTTTTTTTCAAGTGGGGCCCCCTCATAGGACATGTGCTGGTGGGGACCCTGTTAAGCCAGTGGTTTTAGCCCACTGCTACAGAGTATGAAGAGTTAACTTGTACTTTAAATTTTGCACGCTGACAATGACAACTGCAGCCTGCAGTGCTGGCTGCAGATGTAACGCTGCAGAGACACAAATTCCAAATTCTGGGGGGGATAAATGCCATTATATCCCCCCCACCTTTAATTGTGGGGGGATTTGTCCCCTCCGTCCCCCCATGTCCTACGCCCATGATTGGCCATGTCCACGAGGGACCGCCAATGGGGTTAAAGTGGGCATGGCCATCAGGGACCGGCTATGTGCTAACATCCTTTGAAATCTAGATAGGTTTGAATGGGAAAACAAATTCTGCTCGTTGCTACAGCCCGAAGTGCTGGACACGATTTCAGCAAATGTTTACGAGGAGCATTAGCAAAGACCTGAAAGCATGCTTTTGAAAATCTGTCATGTGTTTTATTTTTCCAAAGTGTCAAAATGTAAGTACTAAAAAATTGTGATATAACTTTGGTGCATGGACAGTCGGTGTGACCCTCAGCAAGGACACATGCCGACTCTGATTTGCCTATTGGGGAATGCTGCATGGCTGAAACCCACACACCATTGATTGTGGAGACTGGTCCTGGCTGCAAGCCATGTGCATTGTTCACATTATGAGGGCATAGTGGACCCTGAACTAGTATGCAGAGTAGGTGCAGTGGATAACGGGGGTGGTTTGGTGGGGCTGAGGTCATGGTCAAGCCTCATGCACTAGGAAATTCAACCTTGACTTGCATCTCTAGCATGCACTGCTGATAATGGCACACCTCATTATACGTTGCAAAAAAATATGTTTGTTAAAGGAGGTTTACATTTCTTTGCTATATGGTAAACGAGGAATTATTAGTAACATATATACAGTGATGTCACATCATGAAACATTTTCACTCATAAAAACCTATGAAATTCACAGAAAAAACATTGTTAATGGGGCGTCATGGTTAAGTTGCACTAATAAAAACCTATGCAATTCTGTGAAAAAACTTTGTTAAAGGGATGTTATGGTTACAAGCAAAAACAAAAAAAACAGAAATTCACCATTTATGGTAAACTAAGCAACTATAACTCGTGCCCCCACCGTGCACTGCTAAGACTAACACCCAGGACATCGAAGATGACCTCACAAATATCATTGATGACATCACTGATGACATTACAAACCTAGGCCACCTATTTTTGGTCACTGACAAATCTAGGACAGGTGTTTTTGTTCACTGGCAGTAAGAATATAAACATTTTAAAGGTGCTATATATCTGATGTTAACCTTGTCTTATGTTCTTAAAGTACTTTCCTTAGGATTTGGTCTCAGCTCATGGTGCTCATACACATACAATAAGCAGGCCTGAAACACATCATACATTTGTATACATGTTGATGAATTTGACATTTTCTGGTGAAGTTATTTCTTTCTTCCTTACTTTAGTTTCACTGTATGTGCCTCTGATTCGTATGCTTTGTGGGTCTTCCTATGAATTGTTTGTACTAATGCAAGTATGTAGTAAGTCTTGAATTATTGACTATTTATTCCATGTTTAACATTACACAAAACTCGGATAAATTAGCATGCATTATTTTACTAGCTGAAATTAGCAGATTAGAATTATTGTACTTCGATGGTGCAGGCTACATACATTGCCTATCTGTATGTATGAATAGGTTCCTGTATTTACAACAACACTCCAATGTAATGTATTCTTTAGATGAGTACATTCTTTAATACATTTAGTAGTTCATGATAGATCTCCCAATCACCCCTGACATATTGTTATCAACATTGTAAACACAACCCCTTGTAGGGACTTTTCATCAAAATGTTTTTCATATGTGATGTCATCAATGATGTCATCAATGACATTTGTGACGTCATCTTTGATGTCCTGGGTATCGTCTGAGCAGTGCACGGTCTTGGCACAAGTTATAGTTGCTTAGATTACCATATTACTGAGCAAATATGAATGTGGATAAATACAGATAAAATGAGTTAACAAAAGAGATAAATACAGACAGAAATATTTAAAAAAATACCATAAAACCTATAAGACAGAGGAGATTCTCAGCTTTAGTACAACATGTTCTGCACGTTTCTAGGTTTCATGATTATAATCTTATGGGCACATTTATTTTCAGTTTTTGTAAGTTGTCAGGCTGCAAAATAATATGTACTCTAAATTTAATGGGACACACTCACATGCCCATGTTTGTCTTCAACTAATAATGAACCTAGATCTGCTGACAACACGTCCATTAAGCCAACCATACAGTCTTGTTTTATGACAGACAAGGTTCAAAGGTGACATCAAGAGCAACAAAGTTTCTCTGAAATCCAACATTAGGGTAACAGAGTGGGTTGTCGTGGGGGCCGCTGCAATGTTTGTCAGTGAACAGACCACGAAGATCAACTTGGAGGAATTTTAAGTAGCATTTATAATGATAGCTTCTGCCTGCGATGAATTCAAAAGAGCAACTCTGAGATCTTGATGCAGGCTGCTGTCCTTGCATGTGGTTAATGTGTTTCCATTAGAACATACCAAAAATAGTTCTACTCTGAAAGGCCCAGCGCATTATCATGGGAACATAAGCCACCCCATTGGAATCTGTAAGGAGGGCAGAGGTGGCATTTCAACTTTTGGTCAATTCAACAAGAAGATAACAAATCAGGCATTGCTTAAGCATTCTCAAGGCCTCATATTATTTTATATGTACAAAATGCATATTTACTTCTATTGTATTGACACAATGTAAGCCATTCTGATTAAATATCCTATGTAACTTCACTTCTTTGTATTCGACATAATGAGAGTAAGAATCACATTACAATGTAAACACTGTCAAGGCAATGAAAATGTGATACTCTGTGATGCTTCATTTTAAACATACACCAACATTTGTATGTATTGCCTTGCGTTGAATACACAGACTAGTGTTATTTTCAACATTAATAATATTTTTCTGGTTTACAAATTGTGCTGTTTTACTGTTGCTGTCCATACAGATTCTAAACCTCACCCTAAATCCTCTTTCCAGTGTTCCCATAATCACATTGCCTAACCGCACACTCTCCCTAATCCCTTGCTGCATTAGCTGTCCAGTGGTAACCTGCTATATCAATCCAGGCCCCCATGCCAACCACATGATAGGGTCATGTCATATGGTTCCTCTGGTTACAGAGGGGGTGTTGGTGTAGCATGCTCATTGTCTCAAGGTGTTTTTATCCATTGTATATAAATCTGGAAGTCTTGACTAGTCATGGCATATTCTTAAAAAGCTGGTCCTTCCGAATAGCTCAGTTTGCACTGGGTCGCCCAAGCCAAAGTGACCTAGCTATTGTGTCAAACAGATCTGTTAGCAGTTGCCATGCAGGCTATATTGTCCTTGTCAAAATCTTAACGCTTCAGAACCTTGAATTGTTAAGCATAATTTGTCTATATAAAAATTACTCATAGAAAGAGCTGGCTGGATTTAAAGTGCCTCGGCGCTACGTATGACCCAGAATTTTTCTCCAAAGTGGTCCTTTAAACAATTGTAATTTATGTGTCATGGTAGATCCCCAAACCACTGATCCATCAAAGGCGTTTGTAATTATCTTGAATTTGGGAATCTCTTCAACATCCAATCTTTAAAAAATGAATCCAGAAAATAGTGTGCATGACTCCTTCTGCTATGGTGCTATTGAATACGAACCATGAGAAACATTAGCTCCACCACCTCAATGAGGTGCATCCCCTGTTTGCTTTGAACAGTTTTTCTATAGATGTTAAATCACCCATTCCTTCCACGAATACACCAACCATAAATTAAAAATGCCCTTCCCGGAACGAATCAAGCATGATGTCATCATTATCCTTTAAGTCTCTCATAAGACAAGATGATATATGTTTTATCATGTCTTTTAGCTCCTTATTCGTTGATTCCTTTTCCACCTGGGAGGTCATTTCTTAGGCCTAGACACAAGCATTGGCAAAGGCAAAATGTTTCACTTTCCAATAAAAATACGTCCTACGGTAGCATGTATCTAATGGCAGAGTGGCATATCTCCTAATTGCAGCAGAGTGGGTGCTGGTGTGATATCTACCAATTGTGTAGTTTAGGTGTTGGAGCGGTAAGAGCTGTACTGGTAAGATAACGATGTCAAGGGAACCTGCACCATTCCGTCAATCAGTACATTAGGATTAATGAAGGAACTGACACTTTACCCACCGCTGCTGTCAGCTGACACTGGCTCTCTGACAAAGAAATGTGTGAGTCTGGATCAATTAAATTAGTAGTTCAGTTGGTAATTACTGTCTTTCATTGGCCATAGTGGTGATCATACAGGTAGAAAGTGGATTTGCACCTGTTTGGTACTTCTGATTTCAGCTGATTGTGCTTAAAAAAAAGTCTGCAGCAACAAGCCATGCACACATTTCAGAACATTATATGAGTGGCCGAGATGATTCTGTGCAGCATGTTGCATATAATGGGCCTCATTACAATCTTGGCGGAATGGGTTAATGGGTGCCGCTAATGGATGCAGACCCGTTAAACCCATTACGCCTGATTACGAGGTCCCCTCGCGGGACCCGGTAAGGACGCCTGGTAAAACCAGGCATCTTTACCGGGTACCACAAGGGGACCAGGGAGCTAATAACGGGCCGGTCGTAATTGGCCCGATGTTAGCTCCCTGCACCCATTCCCATTCGAGCCCCATAGGGGCTCGAATGGGAATGGGGAAGGTCTGGGCCCGGGTTCCCTGAGGGAGGAATTACCGGGCCCTCCAAACTCGGAATGTCCCGGTAATTCCCCATTCAGGGAACCCGGACCCGGTTGTGGAGGCAGCCATGCCGCCAATAGCGGCATGGCTACCGCCAAAGCCGTAATGAGGCCCAATGGCTCACGTTAGCCTGGAAACCAATCTCGGTCAAACAGACACAGCTGTGTTTGTTCGGTAAAGCCACACATGTCGATGTACTCTGATAATATGTCAGAATGCATACTACTTAACATCATACAGATGTACCACACTACTTCAGTTCCCAGAATGGACCCCAGTGGAAAATAATCCACAAGACAACACTATGCATCACACTGCATAGATGCCTTCAGGGGAATACAACCACAGAATATATTTTCCATCATGAAATACAGATTCCCCCATAAGACTACATTTCCAAAATTGAAATTGACAGTATTCAGAGCCCACCAAAAAGGGATATGTGTCTCAGAGGTTCCAACCAGATATTTTCTTTCCTTTGTCATGTGACACTGGTTACAGCACTGCAGCTGGTTGAAAAGCACAGGAAAGAGAAACGGAAGGTGTCAGTTTAGGAGGTCGGAGATGAGACCTACGATGATGTTAGCAGCCAAGGGGAAATCCAAATTACATTTTTCTAGCAGTGTGAGAAACAGTAGTGTGAAGAAACAAAGAGGGCTTAACAAGCTGTGGAGGCAGTTATCCATTACTGAGCTACTCTGTAGCACTGAGGAATAACTAGTAAACCCTGCCCCACAGAAAAAAGAGGAGGCGGTGAGAGCAAGAGGTAGAGGCGTGACACTAATTGATGGGCTCCAGAAAAGCTGAGAATGTTGAGAAGGCATATTGAAGAGGAGGGCGCAAGACGCAGGGAGGACATCAGATTGGACTAGCTCGGGAGCAAAGGTTTGTGGATGAATGTTACAGCCAAGAAAATGAAACTGACAATAAGAGCATTGCACAAAAGGGAAACATCAGAGGAACAACCTGGAGGGAGAGAAACATTGAATAATTGAACACAAGGAGTACATCTGCATATTGAAACTTAAAGATAGATTTCCTAAAGCAATGTGTGCACACATTTGAAAAGGCAATATGAGAAGTACAGTTTCATACTAGATTTTAGCGTCAGAGCATTGAGAATGAGACATTACAGAGAACTGTTGCACACTGTGAGTTGTGGTGAAAGTGCCCAAGGACCACTGAGAAAGCAAATAGACAGAGAACCCTTGCATGTAAATATGTGGTCAAGCTTCCCAACTATCACTGAGAAAGTTAACTGGTGGGAACTTCTGTATTTTGGGACATATTGCCATGGTTCCTAAGGATCTGCAAGAAAGTGAAATGAAAGAGAAGTATTGCTGATTGGGACTTCTGGTCAATGTTCTTAGTGATTACTGAGAAAGTGAATGGACATAGAAGTATTGTATCTTGAGGCTTGCGGTCAAAGTTCCTAACAACCAGTGAGAATGTGAATCAGTTACGAACTGCTCTATGTTAGCATTGTTGGCCAAAGTTACCAATGACCATAAAGGAAGTCAAACAACAGGAAACATTATCATTTTGTAACTTGAACTTAAGATTCCAAAACATCATTGAGAAAGTCCACCGTCAGAGAACTATAAATGGGAAAAGCAGCTAAAGGCAGTGTAGAGGTATTATTATTATTTTTTTTAATAATAAGTCAGTGAGTTGGCTTAGATAAAGCCTTTCACTAGTTATACAGTTTATCATTTATCCATGTTCTTGTAAAAACAGAGAAACATTGTTATAAAACAACAACATTGATCAGTTTCTAGTTAAAATCAGTGGATGTTATTTGTAATTACCATTTTAGTTCTTCAAGAAATCATATTGTGATAATGTTTAGAGATATTAACTCTGCGTTAATTATCATGTTCCACATTGTTGCGTGATCAGATAATCTATATTCACAAAAAAAAAAGAAAATGTGTTTTGCACAGTTCAGCTAATGATTCACATTTTGTTACTCAATGTTCAAGCATTTCCACAATATCGGCATCATTGCAGAATCTACATCTTGTACACAGATCCGATTTTCTTTGGTGTCAGGCCAGGACTTTTTTGGTTGGCCATAGGTTAAACCTTAAGCACATTATTTGCGCTCAGGGTCTGGGAATTGTTGCAGATATTTCGGTAGCAAGCCTCTTTTCATTAATGGGAAATTAGAAATTGTGCAAATCTTGTATGTTCTTGATCCGGATAGGGTTTTTGACCAATCATAGTCCCATGGTTTCCTTCTTGCGCTATCAGGATAGTTTCCTTTTCGCGCTATCAGGATTTGTGATCAATGTTTCTTTTGATATGTCTGCTTTTTCCATCAGTGTTTCACAGTTGTTCTTCCAGTTAGATAAATGGGTCCATCTTTCAGTCATTGTTAGATCTGATATTATTAGTATTACTGATGATTTGTATGTAGCGGGCATTAGACATTTTCTGTATAAGGCTGTCATGTTCCACCAGTCTTCCTTTCAATGACGTTAAACCACGTTCATGTCTTATTATCATGATGGGGAAGCTAGATGGTACTGGCAGCAAAGCTTTCCAAAAGATGCCTTCAATATAGGCCCATTTAAGATGATACTGGGGAGTTTTGGCTTCATCTCCATTTATCACAGTATGCACCACTTTCTGGTTGTAGTATATGATTGAAGGGTTTATCGAGAATTTCCTGTATGTGGTTTGTATCATCTTACATTGAGATGAGAGTGATTTCATTTTTGCTTGCATCTCAGTTTTGTAAGGGGTGTCACTGCAGTTGTTATTAATATTAACTCCAAGGTATCTATATTTGGTTACTGTCTCAAGGTGGGCTTTATTCAAAAACCATTTGTATCCAGAATTTCTTGACAATCCTTTTTTGGTTTCCATGCGCATGATGTTGGTTTTACCGATGTTTATTTCAAGTTTGTTTGTTGTTGCGTGATTGTGCAGAGACTGTAGTTGGCGCTTTAATCCAATTGGCGTTTGATCGATTAATATCAAGTCATCGGCATAGAGTAGATGCGATATAGTATGTTTCCCAATTTTCGGTGGATAAGAATTCGATTCCATCAAGTTTGTACATATGTCATAGGTGTAAAAATGTAAGATTGTAGCAGCAAGTATGCAGCCTTGTTTTAATCCATGTGCTGTTCTTTTTGGTTGTGATAATAGGCCATTTTCATCAAATTTGATTCTCATTGTAGCGTCTGTATAGAGTTGCTTTAATGTGTTTGTTATGTAGTTAGTTGCATTTTTTAATTTGCTCCATAGTTTCGTTCTGCATACTGGGTCAAACGCCTGACAAAAGTCAACAAAGGCAATATATAGAGGAGATCGAGATTTTTTTGATTTGACCTTTGGGGCTGAAATGATTATTAAGTTTGCACTGGTTCTGATTCCTGTTATTAAGCCAGATTGATAAGGATCTGTTAGTTTGGCTATACAGAGCCATTTTTTCATATTTCGTAGTAGAAATCTTGACACGATTTTCCCAGCAGTATCGAGCAGTGCTAGGGGTGTATAATTCGCTGGGTTATTCCTATCACCTTTTTTAAATATCTTTCCATTTAGGAGGTATTAAATCAGTCTTGCTCACAGTCTGATAGATATTTAGTAATACATCTGCCCATTTCTCTGGATGCTTTTTTATGATAGCATTGGAAATGCCATCGGGCCCCGGTGCACAGGAAGTAGTTAGTGTTTTGATTTCTAATAAAAATGTCCAGTCGATCTATGGTCAATTCATGCAGATCAGTTGGTTCTTGTTTTTATGCAGTCGTTTTGGTTGAGCTATTGAATAATTTGCTATAGTGTTCAACCCATGTTTTTTTCACTCATTGAAATTAGATATAATGATTGGTTTCCATTCTTGTCTACATTTTTTAATAAATGCCATATACGAGCACTGGATTTCGAGCATATTGCTTTTGACATATTCTCGTTATTTTCTTGCTTTTTTTAGCTAATATTTGTTTACTGCAATTTTTTTTATTTTGACTTTATCTTTTTTGATTCCTTTAATCACCCTTCTTTATCTGATTTTGATATTTTCCTCAGTCTTCACTTCATTTCACATGTATTTCTGAACAAGATTTGTTCTATGATTTGATCGAGATTTATCATAGAATAGAGCTAGAAATCGATTGTAATGCACCATATCAGATGTCATTTGCTCATTGGTAGCTCAGATGTTTTCTTGTGATATCTTATCCAGTAATAGAGCAATGTTTGCAGGAGCCCGCTTTAGTCTATTCCAGCCTTTATTTAAGGATATTTTTCCTTGGTTTCTAGGTCTTTCAGGGCGAGAGGTAGTTTCCACGTAATTTCCATCATGTTGTGATCGCTCTTTGTTGACTGGCTTATCTTAAAAAATTGAATCTCATTTAGATTTTGGGCTGATATAAACGCATAGTCCATTATGGAATTCGTTTTTTCTCTTTTCTCAGTGGGTTTTAAACTCAAATCCGGAGTTACAGTACCATTAAGGATGATGAAGTTCCTTTTTTTCCATAATTTCATCCAGTTTTTGCCTTTCAAGGGCAGGGACTTGAGATTCGAGTCAATGCAATTAGTATTTAGATCTCCAGCAATTATTATTGTATAATGTAACAGGTCGTTTTCAATGTCATCTAATACATCCATTACATGATTTATGAAGAGGGTGTCAGAGATTATTGCTGTGTTCCAGTAAACATTTAATATCGCTACCTTACTGCTTAAGGGATTCCCCCCCCTCCCCTCTAATTCTATTTTTACGAGTTGAATGCAGATATGAGGTATAAGCCAAGAAGTTAGTTTGCTGCCAGAATCTAAGCATAAGGCAGTTAACATCCCAGCCAAGGGCCTCCTTTCCTTCTGTTTCATCGCAGGACTCCAACAGTTTTCATAATTTGGAATTACAGCCTGTGAGGTGATCTATGTTTCTTGCAGTAAGATGAGATTGTAATTTTCCAGGGGGCATTCAGGGTTTGTTTTTAGTAAGTGGGTAAAGGCTCGTGTGTTCCATATGATATTTTTAAATAGCTCTTGTTTTAAGTGACTCTAATGATTGTTTATATGATTTGTCTTGTCTTTTGCTTCTCGGAGCCATGGCCATTTTGTTGTATTTGTATCTTCTTTATTTGGGGCAGAATAAACTGCTCTCTCTAAATTACCTCTGGAGCCTTCGCAATGTATTCGCAATTGATGTTCACTTTGGTTTGCGTTTTTGTTATTTCTGGGGGCAGTGAAATGTTTTTCTCCGTATTCTCGAGTAGTAGTGTAGGATCCTTGGGTAGTTATTTCAAATCCTAAAACATTCAAGGTGTCTCTGCTGTTCCATATTTTTTCTTTTACAGTGAACAAGGGAATGTACAATATTGCTGTGTCTACTTTCTTTTGCTATTTTTAATATAAATTGTATCAATGTCATGTGATTCTATTTGTTTGAGTTCATCATTACCCCAAAAGCTCGTCAATATGGTAGTCCTATTGGGAAACGGATCCTTTCTTGTTCTATCTAGTATAGTTATTATGAGAGAATCGGCTCTGCTCAGTTTATCATGTTTCGGTTTACTAGGTTCTTTTTTGTTGACAGTGTTTTTATTATCAAGACAAGTTGCAATAATTGCTAATGGTCTAAATCCCAGGGGCACATTGGTGCATATTTTCTGGCAATCATTGGGTTTGGAAGGGTTCACAACGCATTTTGTTTCATTCAATTTATGAGGTTGCTGATTCTGCGTGCTACATCTTTTTTGTTCAAGTGTGAGGAAACTATTTATAACCGCGTTTGGATGATTGAGTGCAAGTTTTATGCAATCAAATCTTTTTGACTCGCTTGAATCTTCCTGATCATCATCAAGCATTGAGGAATACATTTCGTTTTCAGCTGTATCAATTATAGTTGTTATAGAATATGTAGAACCATTCATCCGGTCGTCATCAGACTGAGTATTGGTTGCATTTGAAGACATTTATTTTGGTTCAGGGTTTACTCTAGCAGATTTTTCAGGTGACAATGGTTTGTCTCCATCGTGGTTTGTTGCATCAGTCTCATTGGTATTCTTCATTGTGGTCAATTTATTTACAACATTTTTCGTACTTGAAGTCATGTTTCTTTTAATTACATTTTTTATTTTTAGATTTCATATTTTATTGATTTGTGTGTTGTTTGGGTCTTTTGTGGGTTTTCTTTTGTTCTTTTCCCTTTGGGGCATGACAAAACTTCATATAGTGCATCAGATGGTATTTTAGCAGTCTCTCTGTTGTCTCTTGTTTTAGAAGTTGTAGCGTTTTCCTTTTGCTTACTCATGCATGCTGCCATGATTGTTTTTGGAGTGTATTATGGATTTTCCTGAACTTGGATTATCAGAAGGGGCAGTTTGTATTACATTTTCCACTTCAACTAAGTTGGGCACTGATGTTTCAAGTAGCAGACAGTCATTTGAAGGAGTCACTCTAATATGATTTAGTAGTTGGTCACATTTCCCAATCAGTTCATGGCTGTTTGTTATTTGATTTTTTTAATCATTTGTACGATTGATTCTTGATTAAATGACATGCTACATAAAGTTTCTAATTTTGAGGATAGTATTTGAGTGATGGTATGTTGCTCATTCATTTTCTTGTCCAGGTTTTCAAATAGCTTGCTGAGACTATAAAGAGCTGTATTCAGGGCTGTTAGCGTTATTTCATGCAATGGGTTTAGAGAAGGTCTAAATCCAAATGAAGGTCTGGCCGTAGGTTTTGCAAAAGTAGTTTCCAAGTGAATGGGGCTGCTCTCAAATGATATGTTTCGGTTTCCATATAATGCAGGTTAATGTACAATCGAATTTTGTTGGCTGAGTAGGTCAATCATTACGACCCTGGCGCTAAGTGAAAAACGATGGCGGTAAATGGTTACCGCCACCGTTTTCCGCCAGGTCCGATCATGACCAGTGACCGTTAACTACGATGCCATTAGCGGCATCGTAGTTAACGCTGCCGCTAATGGCATCGTAACTGCGCTAAGGGTGCGCGCACGCGACCGGCCACACCGTACTTAGCGCCATGGCGGAAAGGTACGCAAATGCCGACCCAAGCGGACATGCACCTACCGCCATCACCCAGCCCGTTAAGTACCTTACCGCCATGGTGCTAATTACGCCATCGCGAACCAACCGTAAAGGGCCATGTAAAGTGAATGCAGCTGCCACAGGTGCACAGAAACAGCACAGGTGAAGGCAATACAGACTCAGGAAGTACAAAAAGAGCACACCCCACCCCTTCCCACACCCAGTCACACTCCACAATGATACCAATATGACTAGCAATGTTGGGGCTGGAGGACCTGATAGCAATGCATGTGCTACAACAGCAACAACAACAACTGGCAGCACAGAGGAGACGCAGGAGGAGAAGGAGGGCAAGGCAGGCCCAGCAAGCCCCACCAGCACAGCCAGTGCCTCCACGCAGGCAGCCCCCAATCCCACGCATCAGAGCCAATCCATTCAACCTCACTGCTGAGCAGATCCACACCCTGTACCGTTTGGACCGGGACACCATCACCGCCATCGTAGACATGATACACAACGACATCGTCAGCATGATAGACACTCCAACCGCCATCCCCCCCCTACTGAAGGTAGTGTCCGTACTCCACTTCCTGGCCACAGGCACCTACCAGCACACAGTGGGGCACTTGCATGGCATTTCACAACCATTATTCTCACGAACACTCATCCAAGTGCTCGATGCCCTCCTCAAGCACACAGACGACCACATCTCATTACCACGGACTGCCCAGGACATTGCAAACACCAAAGTGGGTTTCCATGCACTAGCCGGCATACCCGGTTGCATTGGTGCCATCGACTGCACCCATGTGGAATTGGTGGTTCCACGTGCCATTGAGGTACCGTACCGCAACCGGAAACAGTTCCACTCAATCAACGTGCAAATGGTCTGTGACTCCAACAAGATCATCACACATTGTTGTGCCCGATTCCCCGGATCAACCCATGATTCTATGGTCCTGAGGAACTCCACAATACCACGCTACATGGAGCGACATGCAGGCCCAAGATCCTGGCTACTCGGTGAGTCCAATGTCATGGAAGTGGGCAGGTGAATGTCGTACCGATGCATACTCCACCTGGCTGAAAGGGGGGGGGGGTGATGCATACTCCACCTGGCTGATAGGGGGGGGGAATGATGCAAACTCCACCTGGCTGAAAGGGGGGGGGATGATGCATACTCCACCTGGCTAAAAGGGGGGGGGGGTGATGCATACTCCTCCTGGCTGAAAGGGGGGGGGGTGATGCATACTCCACCTGGCTGTGAGTAACACAGAGAACGGAGACAGAGGATGGGCACTCACAATGCACTCAACCCCTCTGCATACATTGGGTGATGGCATGCAAAACAGGCCATGAGAGCCATGAGCATATACTGGTTGCATTGTGTGAATCAATTAGTGCATGTAGAAGTGAGCCAAAGTAACAGTTGGATGCAAGCCATGTTGGCACATCATGTTCTTGATCAGACGACATGACTGACACATACATTCTCGCCTACATACAGGTGATGCAGGCTATCCCCTGAAGAGGTGGCTCCTTACACCAGTCCCTAACCCGCAGAACCAGCACGAGGAGGACTTCAACCGTGCACATACACGTACTTGTGTGGTCATAGAGCAGACATTCGGCCTATTGAAGGCACGGTTTCCGAAGCCTCAGCAGGTCTGGTGGGGCACTCCTGTACCACCATGAGAAGGTGGCAAAGATCGTCATGGCATGTGTCATGCTACACAATATGTGCGTCAGACGGAATGTGCCCCTGCCCCCTGACGCAGAACTGCAACCACCTGACGATGAGGATGAGGAGGGTGCAGATGGGGCGGCACCCCATGGAGGAGGCGACGCACAGGAGGGGCGTGCAATGCGCCTAAGTATCATCGACCACTGCTTCTAGCACACACGGCTGGTGTGAATCACATGGAGACTGCACTTGGGGCACTGTGTGTCTCTGGGACATGCACACTGTGGACTGTACACCAATAAAGCACACATACACAATGAAAATGCCCACACATTTCATTTTGGGAAAGAAAAAAGTGTATTTAAACTATGAAACGTCGTGACACACCCCCTCCCCCCTCCCCCTGCACACCCCAACACACCTCCTCCCCCCTCCCCCCTGCACACCCCAACACACCCCCTCCCCCCTGCACACCCCAACACACCCCATGTAGGTGTCAACAGATGCCTGTGACAGTGGGCACAGGCTGTTACAAGCCCCCTCTCCCGGCCCCCGGGGCACCCCTGGCTGTGGAGCGCAGGTTACGTCCGGAACGTCGGACGGGGCTGCTCTGTGCAGAACTGGCAGTGGAGGATGTCCCTGCCTGCCCCCGTGCATGCCCGTCCTGTAGGGTGTGGGTGAGCTCAGTGAGCGCACGACGCAAGCCGGCAAGTTCAGCACAGATGTCCCTGGACATGGCCTGCATGGCATCCCTCAGGGTGGCAGTGCTCTGTGCAAATTCGGCCCTTAGGGTCTCCGTGGCCTTTTCAATGGTTGCCCTAGCCCCCACACATTCCGCGGCATGCTCAGCCAGCATCGTGGACAGTTGTTGCTGCCGTTCTGTGATGTCCTCGAGGGACTGCTGCCCCTGCTGGCCCATGGCCAGTGCTGGTGGTGTGTTGGAGGGGCTGCTCCCCTCCTGTGGACTAAGGACTGGGCATGGGGTAGAAGGCCACTCCTCTACCTCTGTGTGCCCCTGTGTGTGATCCTCATAGGGGCTGGCGTCTGACAAACAGGGGGAATGTAGTAGGTCAGTGGGGCTTCGGACTTCGTGCTCCTCAATGTCTGAGTCTGAACATGCAGCTATTGCAGCTGTCTCACCCATGTTGCTGCTGGCCACTGACCCGGTGCCTTTTGTGGCAGGCAATTTTGGTAGAGGTGGAGCAGCTGCTGCTGGCCTGCTGACTACAGGGGTGCTTGCCGGTGGGACGTCCGGTATGCTTGCAGTGGGTCCTGCTTGTTGTGGGGTCTGCCTCACTGCAGCTGAGGTCGAGGGTGCGGGGACGGTATAATTGGCCTTCTTGGCTCTCTTCGTCGCAGGGGTGTCCTGGTCCTCGGGGTGTGAATCTGTGCCTGTGGTGGAGCAAAGGAGGGAGGGCGTTATTGATGGGTCTGCGGACTTTGGAATGACAATGATAGACATTATTCTGGTCAGTAGATGAGGCAGATTTCAGGCAGGGCCATGCAGGTTGTCTCCTTTTAGTGTGGAATGTGGATGCAGGTATGCGGGTGCCAGCAGTGTATACAGGGTGGTGCTCGCATGTGGCTATGGGCAGTGTGGAAATGTGTTGCATTTACACTCTAGGACAACCTTGTGCTACACATGAATGGACTGCAGTGACTATGGCATGTCTTGTTTGAGGCACCTACCTTCATCGCCTGATGACGGAGCTCCCCTTTCCATCCCTCCGACGCCTTCAATGGCTTCCATGCCAATCGTGGTTGCAGAAATCTCCTCCCACGGTTGGAGTTTTAGTGGGGATTCCGACCCTCCACCGGTACCCATTGCAAGGTTGCGGTTCGCAGAGATGACTGCTCTGACCCGTATGCGGAGGTCGTCCCAGCGCTTCCTGCACTGCTGTGGGGTGCGGGGTACGGTCCCCACCGCGCCGACGCGCTCGGCCACCAGGGCCCAGACGGCCTTCTTTTTCCCTATCGCTGTCCTGGTCATTTCAGGGGAGAAAACGACAGCTGCGTTGTCTTGCAGGGTCTCCGCAAGCATGCAGAGTTCCTCCCGGCTGAATCTTTCCTGGCGCTGGCGGTCACATGCCTTCTTAACAGCTTTAGGCATTTTTGGGTAGTTGGATGGGTGGGTGATTGGTTGGGACAGGTGTCAGGGTTGGATCTGGTGTTGTTCGGTAGGATGGCAATGGATTGTGTTTTTAAAGATGGCCGACGTGCTGTTTCCCGTTCCGGCGCGATGACGCTATTTCCGGTCCTGCTTTTTACGGGCACCGCAAATTACGGTGGCCGCTAATTACGGTGGCCGCTACTTACGGTGGCGGAAGTGCACCTTGCTCGCTTTACGATGCCGGTAGGGGCCTTTTCCGCCATGGCGTTAATTGCATTACCGCCATGGCGTAATGCTCGTGCGCGATGGGTCGTAATGTGGCGCTCTTTACGCCATCGGCCCACGGCGTAAACGCTCATTATGCCATGGCGGTAATGACGGTAGATTACCGCCTGGGTCGTAATGAGGCCAATGTGTGTGTCATTGATAATTGGTATAGATTGAGCATCAGGTTTTGAGGTGTTGAATTGCACCGGTGATAGAGATGTATATACTATCTCATTTTTTGTTCCTATTACATCAAGGTTAATTAAATCAGATTTGTTATGATAGCCTTGTGGTCTGGAGGATAACGTTGTTATTTCCGAGGTGATACTCAATGATAAATCATCCGCTTTCAGTAGGTTCGAAATGTTGTTTTTATTATCTCTGAATATGAAGGTATTTCTTGGAATGCCGTTCCAATACTCGTAAGTCCTTGTTTGTTGTTAGTTAAGTAATTGCCCTCAGCAGGTTCTATAGGAGCAGCATTTTCAGTTTGTATGTTGCAGCTTAGTATTTCCTCGTCCGTAAGAGTGCATTCTGGGTTTTTCAGTTTAGTCAGTTTCAATTCCATGTGATCTGCTGTCTATCAATGTAGGGGAGCTTCGTCTGCAAACGTTTTTGAGTAGGAGCATTTTGTCGGTTTGTTTCACATTCCCAGGGAGCCACAGCTGTTTCACGTCAGAGGAAAGCGAGGTTGAGCAACTCATTTTTTTATTAGGTTTAGCTGATTCTTTCCTTGCTATCGTAGTACTCGCCGTTATTGTTGGCAGCTGTTCTACTCCTGCAGGCAGTTTCATAGTTTTCGTGGCATGTTAGTCTTAAGAATGAACAAGCACAGAATGAAGTGGTAATCAGTTTGTTTGTTTGTTTGTTTATTTATTTATATGGCGCACCATACCCAGGGGCAGCAGGGCGCAGGCAGAAGAATATTCAAAGCTTACAATGTTACAGAAATATACAGTTGAGGTAAAAGTTGTAGATATATGAAATTAAGGATTACAGGAATAAGAAATATGCAAAATCTTCACACATAATAAATATCAATATCTATACAAAGGAGTGAAATATACATGCATGTACATGCTGTTTGCAGAAAAGTAAGAAAGCAAGCAGAGAGTATCAGTATCTATACAGAGGTTTAAGATGTACAGTTAAATACAAGAATTGTTGGAGTTCAAGTGACTGATGAGATTCTTTCTAAAAAGCAAGTAAGGTTGATCGGCTCTCAAGTTGTGTGGCAAAGAATTCCAAAATGTAGCAGCTTTCACAGGGAAGCTGTTACCTCCGATGGTGGAGAGTTTGAATCTGGAAATTATCAGACAGTTGTAATTGATGGTTCTTGTTTCTCTGATGGATGACTTTCTTTTTACTTTATCCATCAGAAAGCTTGGGGCAGCATTGTTGAGGGCTTTATGGGTTAGGGAGGCCACCTTTAGTTTGATTTTACTGTCAGTGGAGAGCCATTTGTGTTGGCGTCTGGTACTGGAGATGTGTTCTCTTTTATTTATGCCGAGGGTAGCTCTCAAGGCGTTATTTTGTAGGATTTGTAGCCTATGGGTTGTAGCTTTGTTAGCACCACTGTATAGGGCATTACAATAATCGAGCCTGGAGAGTATGAGTGCTCTTGCCAAGATCATACAGCTATCATTGGATAGGAAACGTCTGCCTGCTCTTATTAATTTGCAGGTATACGCGTAGCTAGATGCTAGTGAGTTGACCTGTTTAGTGAATGACATAGTGGCATCCAGGTAAAAGCCAAGGGTTTTTACATCCCTGGATACTTTGATGATATTGCCGTCTATGCTGAATTCGGCATATTCAAGGCCTAGTTTGTTGATGTTGGCGGGGGTACCCAGGATAATGAGCTCTGTCTTGTCATCATTCAGGCATAGGCCATGAGATGCCATCCATGCCTGAATTATGAGATACACCCTATTCACCAACTCTCTGTCCTTACTGTGATCCCCTGAAAGTGGGAGGAGAATCTGAGTGTCATCTGCATAGTTAGTGTAGGTGACACCCAGAAGATCCAAATCGTCGAACAGAGGTTTGGTGAAGATGTTGTATAATGTGGGGGAGACGCATGAGCCCTGCGGGACTCCGCACGTAATAGGAGAGGGGTCTGTTGCTGCTGATGGGGAGAAGACTCTCATTGTTCTCTCACTCAGAAAGGATTCAATCCATCTGATGGCTTCTGGGGAGAAATGAGCAGCTGAATCCAGGTGTCTGCAGAGGACCTTGTGGTCGACAAATTTGAATGCCGCTGAGAGGTCAAGTAGGAGGAGGAGTGCTGTCTTACCCTTGTCCCTCAGATCATCGATTTGGGTCTTCAAGTCAATGAGGGCTGTTTCCGTACCGTGCAAAGGGCAGAAACCTGAATTTCTGGAGCCTAGTAGTTTGTGTAGTTCTAAGTATTTTTGGATTTGGACGTAGGCCACTTTGTCCAGGATTTTCAGTAGAAAGGGCACCGTGGTGATAGGGCGGTAATTGGTGGGGATGAGAGGATCAAGTGTCGGCTTTTTGAGAAGGGGGAGCACACAGGATTGTTTTAGGTTGGAGGGGATGCTGCCTGAAGAAAAGGAGGCGTTTATGAGTTTGGAGATGAATGGCGACAGGTCTCTGGCTGCATTCTTGATTATGTGTGCAGGGCAGATGTCGCCTTTGCAATTTGAGGGTTTGAGAGAAAGTATGATTTTCTCGACCTCCAAGGTGGTAGTTTTAGAAAAGGAGAATGAGTTAGTGTGTGTGCTTGGTGAAGCGTTAGGCAGAGGTGTAGGAGGGTTAGTGAGGTTTAAGGAGTCTTTTTTTAGTTGAATTTTGTTTTGTAGGGTATTTATTTTATTTGCTAGTGCCTGTTGGATGTCTGTGCACCACGTCTGGTCCTTAGTGCAGGTGTCGGGTGTGGTAATGGGTGATTCAAGTTCCTTCAGTATGGAGAAGAGTTCCTTCATACTTGAGTTGGAATTGGCAATGCGAATGTTATAAGAGTTCCGTTTAGCTAGGCAGATTTCAGCTTTGTATTGACGAGAAATCGTATCGAGAATGGCTTTCTTTTCACTAGAGGGGCATAGTTTCCAAGCAGATTCACATTTTCTCTTTTTTAGGCGAAGGGCTTTGAGTTCAGGTGTGTACCATTTATTTAAATAAGTTTTAGGTTTGATGGTGCAAAGTTTAAGTGGGGCAATTTTGTCCATGGTAGTTAACATAATTTTATTATATTCATGAACTAGTGAGTTGGGATCTAGGTTGTCTGGCAGTGCGTTTAGCGTTGGAAGGATGGCTGGGATGATTCTTTCAACTGTTAAATTTTTCTTATTTCTTGTTAGGCAGGGCGGTGCCAGTGACTCAGTTGTGGTGGGTGGTCTGGAGGTCAGTAGGTTGAATGAGACCAGAGAGTGGTCTGTCCAAGATAGTGGTGTGGTAGAGGAGATGACCGCTAAGCAATTAGCATCAGCAACCCAGTCTAGGGTTCTTCCCTTCAGGTGAGTGGGTAGGTTGACTTTTTGTGAAAGTCCGAGTGATAAGATAGCATTGGCTATGGTGGAGGCATGTATGTCTGTTGGGTCGTTAAATCCTAGGTTAAAGTCACCTAGTACTAGTATTTGTGAGGTGGTTTTTGCATTGTTGGATATTAGGCTATGCAAATCTTCCTCAAAGGTCCCGAGCGGACCAGGTGGTCTGTAGACCAGGTGGATGGTGAGGGATTGGGTGTTGTTTATAGGGAGTTTGGCAGTGAGGGATTCACATGATTGCAGGGTTTGGGTCGGGGCTAGTCTGAGAGCTAAACTTTCTTTGGATATGATGGCAATGCCACCGCCGCGGTTGCCCACCCGGTCCTGCCTGGATATGGTATAGCCATCTGGGATAGCCAGCATTAGAGACGGGCCTGCTGCATTGTGGAGCCAAGTTTCAGTTAGAGCAATGAAATCTAGTTTATCTTTAATGATTAGGTCTGCTATATCAAGGGCATGAGCGACCAATGATCTTGTATTTAGGAGAGCTCCTTTATAGGAATGTTCATCCGTTTTTACCGAAATGTTTGTATGAGAGCTAAGTTTGGGCTTGGTTATGGGAATGATAGGGCCTTTGGTGGTGGGGGAGGCAAGCTGGTGGTTTAGGGCAATAGGTTTTCTAGTATGGTGGCTTTTGGATTCGCATTTGGAGTCAGAAAGGAGTCTTCGGGGCGGCTCATATAGTTTAGAGAGTCTAGCGCGAAGTTTGTTATTTCTTTCGGTGGTAGGGCAAGGGCAGGTGGCAAGGGTTATTAGTCCTGGCCTGCGATAATACCTTGGGTAAGAAGGGTCAGAATAGTAGTTTGCTATGTAGGAGTCGTTGGGAGGACTGGTGCCTAACTGAAGGGGGGGGGGCTCCTGAGTCGGTATACTGAGTGGGAATGTCTGGGGATGCGAGCGTGGCCATTGCACAGAAGGTGAGTAATGCAGTTAGCATTTTCTACAAATCAACGCTAACGTTAAGTGAGCAGAGTAGCAATGTGGATACTATCTAGGAGATAAGGTCTAGGATGGCCTTAGGGAACTTCCCTAACAGTCTCAAATTGTGCAATTCAATCCAGCGCAGTACAAATGCAGTATACAGATAGGCAGTGGTGGCTAGGTTCTAGGTTCAGAATCAGGCCTATGGCACAAATACAGTAGTCAGATAGGTAGTAGTACTTAGATTCAAAATTAGGCATATGGTACAAATGCAGTAGGCAGTGGTACCTAGATTCAAAATAGGCATATGTCTCAAATAGGCATATGTCTCAAATACAGTAGTCAAATAGGATGTATCAATCAGTAGTCAATCAGTGTGGGGGATAGATGCAAAATTAGTATCCTCGGTGAGGGCAGTCAGCTGTCAGCTGGCCATCTGAACAGCCGAACAGCACTTGGAAAAGCTATGCAAATGGGATGAGCTTCAGTCTGTAAGCAAAAGTATCATGCTTTAGAGCAATATATCAGCTTGTACAACAGTCCAAGGAGTATCAGATTGAGTTAATAGGAAACGTACCCTTTGGGGTGCAGTGATTATGTAGATGGTATTTCTTTGTAGAAGTAAGGTGAAGCACACAGAATTCAGCGGGCATCGTCCCTCAGTTGAAGCACTCTTACAGAAGAGTCATACATATCCTGACATCAACCAACTTTCATAATTAAATATTTTTACTCTACTTTCTGATCTGCGCTCATCCTCATTTTGTTACAACAAGTCGGATCAAATTAATCAAAAATATAAAATAAATAATGAATACACTTCTATTTGCATGCCCTTGCTATAAAGGCTGTGGCCATCACTTGTCAGTGTCAGCCAATTCATAACAGTGAATATCACTAGCTATGTACAAAAAAGTCACATTTTTTCTGAACCACCTGTGTAAGAAATGCAAATGTGCTGATTTCAGACTTGAGTTTTTTAAATCACGACAGATTGCTTCACTTGTTGGTTTATATAGTGTGAGGGGTCAGACATGGGAGGTGGACACATAGGTAAAGTTTTTTCACAAGATGCCATTTATTAAATAATCAAAGGGGTGATGAACACCTTTCTTTCCCTAGCCTACCAAGGGTTTCCCTGCCTGTCAAATGACGTAGTGTTCAAAATGTCTGCCCCTCAAACTAATACATGCAACAAAATTATACAGGGAATATTTGGTAACTTCAACATGCATGCAAATTTAACGGAAACAATAATTGTTATGATCAGGGTTGGACCCCTTTCAGTATATGTTAAACCCAAGTTCAATTTCAGAAAAGTTATTTTCCCTTGCAGAGTTCCATTCCAGGAGGAATATACAGTTCTTTGTATCCAATACGTCCTTCACTTGACAAGGAGACTTCCTCATGTCCACAAAGTTTCTCACTCTTATGGCAATTGTTAGAGTTTGCATTTAACAATTCAAAAAGTCCCTTTATTCATTAATCAAATTGAAATGTCAATAACAAACATATTTCCTTCTCAGGAGATAAAATTAGTTTTCACCACTTTATATTTCTTCTTCATAAACAACTCCTTAATTGGGATAAATTATTCAAAATATCTTCTTTATTCAGGATGGTTTTGTACCAGTTCATCAAAAATACATTGGTGGAACTTAAATACTTTTCCACCTTCTGCTTCCACCACAAACTTCTAACACAGTTACAGTACTTCAACTTCTTTTCTTCGAGGTCCACTCACCTGCCATGACTAACCACTAATTGTCCCTTTTCTGGTATACTCTCCTGCCAAGTTAAAGCTCCTACTACTACTACTTGTACTTTGTGGTACGGTATGGTCACAGCTTTCCACATTTAACTCCTTAATGGGGGAACATCTTCTTGTATACGTATTTTGACTTGTAACACAATTGTAAAACAATTGGTTTATAAGTACTTTCTAAGTACTTTCTAAGTACTTTCATACGCAAAAGAGCGATGATTCTTACAATTATTGGTTTTCCATTGGCAATGCAGATTGTAATTTTCTCCCCCTTGATCCTTTCTACAAGGAGTGCTTTTCTCCTGTCTCTGACTTCTTTCCACACACCCCACTGGCTTTAGATAATGTGATTTACAACTTCTATGTTTGCTACTTTCAATCTGCCTTGGTATCGCTTGGCTTTGGCAATGCAGGAAACAAAGCCCTTTATTTTAATATCTCTCTATAGGAAAAGTGTATTCCTTTTGTTTTGTATTTGCCCTTCTTTGGCTTGGGCTATGCTGGTTATAATGTTGTGTTAGTGGGCCTCTCTGTTTATAAAAGTCATATTCACTTTGTGTCAGAATTGTCCCCTTTTGATTTGGACAGTACAAGTTACAGTCATCTTCTCTTTGCCCTTTCTCATTTGACTTAGTACATTCACTTTGTTTGTTCAGAATTCAAAATTAACATTCTGGTATAGGGGTTGGTGTTGGGGCACTTCGGGCTTACCTCGATTAGGCCAACTCACTGGCTGATGCTGGCATCTCCTCCGGACCCGTTTCCTATACTTTACTGCTCGTCGAATCGGTCCGCGTATTTGACAGATACTGTCGGCGTCCCTGTTTTGTGCTGTAGTACTGCCTTGATATTGTTTGTATTGTGTACTGTAGTTTATTATTGCCTCTATTTTATTAAGTTCTATGCATGTAAATATTCAAGGAAAAAATATTTAGCTGCAGGGACGTTAAGGTGAGAACTTAATGCAACAAAACCTTGAGAATTCAGCTAAAGTCACCTTAACTTTGTGCTCCCTGTTGCACAGCCTATGACCACAGTGATGACATCATACATCACATCACCGATAAGATCACTAATTACATGTTGTATGAAAACAATGATGAGAAATTGTGTCGCATTAAGTTCTCACCTTAACGACCTTCCAACTAAGTTTTTTCCTTGAATTTCAAGGGTTTTGTTATTCCATACATATTTAACATTAATAATACAGAAAATTCGGCTAAACAAAACAATGCATTATGTCTAGAAAGTAAAATAAAAACAATTGTGCACCACATTCCTCCAAATAAACCTGTTGTTACATAAAATGTGTTTGCAGATGTACCTACCGTTTTAAAGTATTTACATGTATATGTACTGTTCATGAATAGTTATTAAAGTGTTAAAGTAACTATGTAGAAAGACTACACTCAATATATTTTACAATAAATATATACAAGGCTACTGCCCATATATATGTAGATATATATATATATATATATATATCTTTAAAAAGAAAAAAAGGTTTTATAGCCGCGTCTACTAAGGATGCATGCACAGATCCATGCAGCAACGTATCTTCGTGCCTAATACACCAGCCAATCATACAATACGCAGGCGCTCTGCGCTCACACGTGACTTTCATGCCATCTGACGTAACCTGTGCATGCGAAATGAGCCAATAGGACATCTAACTTTTTTAATGTGACTACCAATCTTCACGCATGATCCACCAACTAATGAAATCATGCGCTCTGGCTCTGCACCTACACGTGACTTTTATGTGCATCAACGTCTGTGCTGGTGCCTCAAGCACGCTCACTGTACCTTGAGTTCCCACCATTTCCTCATTTTGTACCTTGTCTTTGGGTAGTAATTCCCTGTGTCTGTGCAGGCTGTATCTGTACTTGTTGCTTCTGTGGTATTACCTGTACTTGCTGTGTAATCTGTGGCATGTATGTCTGTTGTTGTTGTGGTATGACCTGCATCTGTTGAGGTGTCTGCTGCATGTATGTCTGCTGTTGCTGCCCTCCCTGTGCAACTAGTGGGCATATTCGTATGACATGTCCGAAATTCCTGCATGCATAGATTGTACCCCAAATCCTGGAGTCATCCCTCTGTATCCCATTCACCTTCCATGTGTGTAGTATTCTCCCCCCTGATACTGTCCCATATAACCACCTCCCCCACCTGCCTGCATAACCCCAGGCTGCTGCATGTTTGGGAATGTGGGTTGCTGTGGCATTGGTACCGTCCCCCACTGCTGGTTGGGCGGCACCTGTGTGTACCCTCCTGGTGGCATCATCTCAGCCACAGGAAGCCCTCCTTACTGCGCCTGAGGAACCACCACTGGCCCTGTGAGTACTGCTCCCTCCATGTGCATTTTCACCAGTTTTTTTCTGAACCAATTTGTTTACTGCCTTTGTTGCATTATCCTACATCTCCTTATCCTTAATCTGTTTTGTCTTGCAAAGGTGCACAATTGTCGCCTGTATCTCAGGCCACCCCTTTGCCCCAATTCCCACTATTTTTTCTAAAGAGACCTGTACATCTATAGAAGCCCCTTCAGTAGGATATGATAAAACATAGATATGTTTTTGTCCCATGACTGCTTATTTTCCTCTGTCAAAATTTCCTGTATGGATCGTATGTATTCCGTGGGGTCTTCATCAGGCTTCATTTTGCGAGCCAGTATAGATCCCATATCTGACGTGTCTGGATAGAGCTCCTTCAGAACCTTCCAAACAAGTGCTTGATAATTGGTGAAGGGTGCTACATCATGGATATTAGAGCTTAATTTTACCCCGGAGTATGGACTGGAGCAATATTTTATCACTTCTCTCCCTGACCAATACTGCAGCAAACTTTTAATATCTCCTATGGCCAATGGAATTCCCGCTGTCTATTTCTCAAAAACATAAATCCACTTGTTCACCCCTGCCATCAAGGAAGGTAAACTGTAAACTAGATTATCCCTGTCCATTGACTGCCACGGTATGTAATGAACCTTGCCACTTGCTTTCTGGAAAAAATGGCACTAATGTGCACACCCGGCGTTTATTTCTGCGTTGTGGTCTTCTCACTACTGCTATTCTGGTTTTCCGGCTGCAAAGCCAGTTTCCTCAGTCACCCAATACCTCTTCCCTTTCCTCCTCTTCTCTTTCATCTCTTCTCCTTTCCCATCTCTTATGTGTCAAAGGCTGTGTGTCGGTTTCATCCCCCCTCTTCTCTCTGTCTGACCTGTCTTCCCAGTCTGATATGGTTTGCCCTTCCTCTGCTGTGTCAGTTTCACTATGATCAGAGTCCTGTCCCCACTTGTTTATCTGAAATGTGATGCTTCCTGCTGTCTACCACTGTTTATTTGTTCCCTTCACGTGTTCTTTTCATTTCTCCTCTATTTCCCTTTTGATATTTTTTTATGCCACCTTGAACACACTGTCAAGTTGTTGCTGTGCACTTGTTTTTATGTCATTAAATAGTTTCTCTTTCTTTTTTGTCCTTGCTGGCGACACTTGTACTGCCCCATCTTGCTTTTTACATGTTCCTTCCTTGTCTTGACACTCTCGTTTAGGATTTGTATTCTCTGCAGCTGGTTTTAATAATGGGTATATTGCATAGGGCGGTGGCGCACTTCCCTTCCCTCCTCCTCCTCTTTCCCCTTCTCTGTTTCTTTCTCTTTCTCCTCGTACAATTTCCAAAGCCTTAGAATGTCTTGTCTCTTTGTAAGTTTAGCTTCTTTATATGTAGCTGCTAAGTATGAGTACATACTTTCTATAATATCTTTATCAATCGGTCCCTCTCCGGGCCACTCTTTATAACACTTGCCCACTGTGCAGTGTACCCACTCAAAATAGCAATTTGATATTTAATCACGGTATTGGGGCAATTTCCTACACATATTATTAAACGGGGAATCCATACAGTAGGACGTCTTTGCCCAGCCTTGACTTTTTCTTATTGGGATAGTCTTTTTTCCTACCTTCCCTTCACAAAATGAAAAAACAAACTGTCACCCTTTCTTCACAAAATTCCACTCACTCATTGTTTAAACTTACCACTTTGCTTGATTGCCCTACTCAAGTCCACTCTGGCCTTCTCCACAGGCCTGCCTTGTTAAATCATGTTAGTATAGAAGTGGCCTTCTCCACAGGCCCACCACGTTACCAATAATGCCCTTTATTAGTCAGTTAGAAGTTGTTACTTTTCTTCCTGCTATATCAGCAACTCACACTACTCAGCTTTGCGCTATGTACATGTTAATTTGGATCTTGCTCTTCTGCCTCTACCATAGCCACATGAAACAAACACTACGATCATTTTCCACAACACTGAAAAACAAACTGCTTCTACTAATAAACACGCATGCACATATACCCCAATAAACTCTTCCCCAAGGAAAAATAAATTACGCAACTATACCGGTTGCCTGATCTACGCACAACTGTTGTCTAACAAGGTCTGCCACTTACTATGCAACTCTCTGCTCTAATGCAGATGTGCCATGGTCTACTTGTATGAAGACTAGCACAGTCAATTGCCCTCTTCAACCTAATGAGGGTGCATCCTATACACCATAAAAAGAGTCCCTTCCATAGCACTTTCATGTACGGGGACATTCATGAATCCTTTTCGGAGATTCTCCACTTCTTTTGACCTCTAAGTCTCCCTTTAAAGGCCTGTATTTTCGATTTTAGTGAAGGCAAAACTGGACCAGGTGGACTTTTGGGAAGTGGCAGCCACGGACCTCTTGTGAGCACTTTATACTGACCACTGGATGCTGCATCGCACTCCTCCGGAAGCACCGCTGGAATTCTTCAAGCCTCAGGTGAACGGCAAAGAGTATCTCGCTGGGGCCTCCAAAGATGTATCGGGAGTTTCCTCGTAGTACTCACCAAAAAATGTACAAAAGTAGTCAATAAGGAGTGTACGTGTGTGCAAGAAGTAATGCAATTTTATTCAGGGCCCCATATGCATCTGGGACAGCAAATTTAAATAGAGCGCTGAACAGAACTGCAACAAAAGGCACTGTCAAAGAACCATCCTTGAAGTTACAACCTGTATACACAGTAAATGAATTAGCATTCATGATTGTGCGACATAGAAAAAATCTCCACACACAGAAATGATTGGTTCTTGCACTTTGGACTCCCGTAGAACTGTGTACATTATACTGGATCATTGGGTCTGTGAACCTTCTCACACTGATCCCAATTACAATTTTTGATTTCGCAGTCCACTCCCAATTCCCACAACACAAAACTGTATGATTGAAACCTTTGAGACGACTAGCGTAACTTTATTACTCTGCCCTGGTCACCTCTTCCTATCTCTCATGACAACGGCTATCCATCACAACATCATCAGAGCCTTGGCCCATGGACATACTTATAAATGATTGTTGCATATTGGGAACATTCTACCCCTCTTTCCAGGGAAAATGGTCTGCAGGCGATTTGAAAATGCTGTGGGGCTTGCCGGCCTCACTAGAAAATCACATTTTATAAATGATTTTGAATTATAAAATGGTCATATGTTCCTCTTTCACTGGCAGACCCTCCGCACTCTAATCAATGGACCTTCACAAAATAACAACCTCTGTGTGCTTCTCTGTACACTTGACCAGGGATTACATGCTCTGTTAATGAACCGTCTGCAGTGGCCTTTGCAACAAACAAAATTCTCTCACATGCTTTAAAACAAAGCAGGCTTTTGGGGCCCATTTACCATGCTTTATTCTATCACTAAGTTTGATTGTACTTATCTGTGCACCAGGATTTATGGATTTGTTTTATTAAGCTTTTCATTTTGCAGATATGAGAAAGTGCCCGCTCCCCTTTTAGAGTGCTACTCTCTCAGCTGATAAGTGTGTTCTTTCATACCTCGCTGGACTTGCATTTTTAGTACAATAGTACTTATCGTTTGTCAGAGTCATTCTTCTTCATCACAGCCCTTCACCTTGGTCCCAGTCCGCCTTTGTCTTAGTTATCACTTTCATCACAGTCCTTCTTCTTTATAAAAGTTCTTCTCCTTGTTAGGTGCTTTGGCAAAGTCATTTACCTTTGTTGAAGTCTCTCAAAGTCTCTGCCCTTCATCCGTATTTTATCACTGTCCTTCTCCTTCATCACAGCCCTTGTCCTTCATAAAAGTCTGTCATCATAACCCTTCTCATTAGTTGTTTTCCTTCCATTCCTCACATTTCTTTCATCACAATCGTTCTTGTATGTCACATTCCTTTTCTTGAGTCAAAGTTCATCACCATCAGAATAGTCCTTCTTTATCACAGTTCTTCTCCATATAAAACACCTTTACTGTTGTCTCAGTACTTCATCACAGTGTACCTTTGACAAAGTCCTTCATCCACCATTTCCTTCTCCGCCCACATCTCTGAGGTCTCTAAAAAGTCAAATTTCCTACTGCACCTCCTCAGAGGTACTCTGCCTTTCCTCTCCTTCCTCCAGAAGCTCATGGTATCCCAATCTCTGGTTCTCTCTAGCTTGGACTATTGTAACAGACTCTTTCTAAATCTACCTGCCTCTACTCTCCACCCTCTGCAACTAATCCAGAACAGGACACAGGACTGCAAGACTTGTCCTTGGCCTCAAGCCCTGAGATCGTGTCGCTCCAGCTCTGAAATCTCTCCATTGGCTCCCAGTGTATGCAAGGATTAAATTCAAAACACTCTGCATTGTCCACAAGGCTTTCTGGGGCCTGGGTCCAAAATACCTTCAGCTATTCCTCCGCAAATACCTCCCCTCTCTAGCTCTTCGCTCCTCTACCTCCAACTCCCTCAGGGCCAGTTGTTTTTCAAAGAAACGAGCTGGGGTTAGATCTCTGTCTTCGGCTGGGGCCTCCCTCTGGAACAGCATCCCTGCCACTCTAAAATTTGAGGTGAACCATCTCCTGCTCCGGAAGCACCTCAAGACCTTCCTCTTTTCTTCTGCCTTCACTCTCCCTCTCCCCTGCTGATCTGTTCTCTCTTGGCACTGTGTACCTGGCCACCCTCTGTCCTCCGGGTTCAGGTACCTGGACACCCTGCCATCCTCCCGTACTACCTCCGGGCCACCCCTTGCACTTTGGTCTGTATCTGTACCCATACAGCCCCCCCCTTTTTCTTCCTGCACTTATCAGACCTACCCAGTCTGCTACATTAAACCTAGCACTTGCAAATTGCTGGCTGCATTACCACTTTTTGTTGCCTTTATTATTTATTTATTGTTATTTATCTGTTTCTTATCTGCTTCGCACTTTCCACTTCTCCCCCTTCCATGGACTTTTCCCCTCCCCCTCTCCCATGCACTTGCACGTTCTCAATGTCACTGGGCCTAGTAAGATCACTGTTGCCTTGTCGCGCTCTGAAACACTTGTGTATTAGCGCAATAGAAATAAAATACCAATATCAATATCACAGTTCTTCTCCTTCATGTCAGTTGTTCTCTATGGTCACAGTCCTTCTCCATCATCACAGTCTTTAACAATAGGCATTCTTATTGATAGGTTATTTATAATGCGCTTAATACCTAGAGGTTTCTAAGCGCAGACCCGGGAATCAAACCTGTGTTGCTCCATGTCCTCTTGCTGCCAAGGCGAGCATGTTGCCCCTGAGTAATCCTCCCTAGACCATAGTCCATCTCTTTTGTCACAGTACTTCTCCTTATTAATAGTCGTTATGCTTGATCCTACTCCAACTGTCTGAGGCATTCAGGCATAGACTCTCAATTAGTAACAGTCACAGTCTCCCTTTATCTAGCCCTATCTCTGTAGTGCTTCCTTTATCTTTTCTTCCTTTCCCCTTCCAGATGTCTCTCTCTCTTTCTCTCTCTACCTCTCTCTCTCTCTCTCTTCTTTGTCTTTCTCTCTGTCTGTGTCCCACTTTCTCTCTTGCTTCTTATCTCTTTCATCATCATTATGTTCTTCAATTTATTGAGTGAGAAGTACCATAAAACATTACACAATGGAATGTCATCAAATAAATATACACTAAAAATGTAAAGGGCAGTCCACAATCCACAAATTAGGACACAACAATACTAAACAAGAGAAATACCATCTACAATTTCATAAAACAAACCCCATGTCCTTTCTCATGGCTCTTGCTATTTCTGTCTTAACAAGGCCTGAAAATTTAGGGATCAAGAGCCTTCTTCTTCCGTGCCAGGCTACAATCATATAGCACTCCTCTTTTCTTTAATTAATGTAAAGTATTCCAGGGCCTCCTTACATGTGTTAATATTGTTTCACCTAAAGGGGGATAGGAACCTCTTCTGTTTCCATTTGTGATAACTGAAGCATGAGAGTAGGAAGTTCACCATGGTCTCCAAAGTCGTATTATCATGTTCACATAGTCCAAGGCACCATGCATCTTCCCCACTTAGCAGTTAGAGTGCGTACATGGATGCATCCCAATCAAAACAGCAGAAGCCTTGTGCTACATGTAACATTTTAAAAGAAAGTTAACACCTGATACTCTGAACAAGAATGTATTTCATTAGGATCATGGGCCGAATCTCAGATCAGTGGTCCCCATTTAGCTTACCTCCTGAAAATGTGTTGAGATGTGAAGGATTAGAATTAAGTTTGCATGTAATGTTTTGCAAGACCTATAGATTAAAAGGCTAGAAAAGGATATCCAATGCCAATGCGAAGGGAGATAGTATTAATGAAAGATGATGTTTGGTGAGAGAATATCTTTTCTACTAACTTATTGTCCAGGTTTACTGTTATAGTGGAAGGCCTCTTTTTAAGACCATTGAAAAGAACATGTTAAGATACACATGCACAAGGAAGGGAACATCCTCAACTGGGTCATAACATATAACACCAACGTCTCCTCAGTCTCGTATGTACCTTGTCTGAGACAGATCACTGCATGATCTCGTCTGATTTACCGATCCCTGCAAAATTATGGCAGGTTAATACTCGTCCTAGGATGACAAAAAAGATAAGGAATTTCACAAAAATCACCCCGGAATCCCAGGCGACTGGCTCTGCCCAAAACCTTTCTAAACTAGCATTTGTCACTGACACTACTGAGTTAGTGGATCAATTCCAGCAGGCCATCATGAGAACTCATGAGCTAATGGAGTTAATTAAAACCGAGACAAAGAAGAACACATTATTCCCTGATTAAGTCTCAGGAAGTTCAAGAGGGCATGCGAACACATGTTGTGAAAATATCCTTTCCCGTCACGTTACCTGCCTATAAGAAGGCCATGATGAGCTATAAACAAGCTATCCTCTCGGCTAAACCAGATGACCTCAATACCAGAACATCCAAAGCATGATCTAGTTTGAGGGAACTCTTTCTCCTTCTGAAGTAGCTTGAAGGAAAAATGATTCCACAGAAGATACAGTTACTACCCCTGCTACCTTCAGTAATATCATGAGTCTTTATGCCAACAGCGACCAGGCCAAGTTCTCCTTCAGACAGATCACTGAAAGCAAGGGCCTCGCAATTGTCAAAGAACTAAAGCCAGCCTTTTGCTCTGGGGACATTTGTCCAGCTAATATTTTCAAGGAATTGTAATGCATCATTCAGGGGCTCATATGTGCCAGTTAGCCTTAAGGAGGCTTGGATTATTTCCCAGCCAAAGAAGGAAAACATGGACAGTGTAGTAGCCAGTAATTATAGGGCCCTAATCAATGTTCCCTTTCTCATGAAGATTCTGCATCGGATAGCATACCTCCAGGTAATGACCTGCTTGGCATCCGCCAATCAGGCTTCCGTGCTAAACACAGCACTGAGACAGCCGTCCTGGATTTAAAATCTAACATTGCAGGTATCATTGATAATGGGCACAGCACACTCCTCATACTGCTCGACATTTCAGCAGTGTTATAACTGGTGCACCACTCAATCCTTGCAGGTAGGTTGGGCACTCTCAAAGTGTGGTTGCTTGGGTAGCATCTTTTTTCAGGTCTCGCTCTGCTCGGTTTGTGGTGGCAAATTTTCAAGCTCAATTGATCTCACTGACTTGCAGAGTTCCTGCCTCTCGCCAATCCTTTTTAAAAGTTACACCAGGCCTTTATTTGATCTCCTGGATAGCCTGGGTGTCAGGTACACCATTTACTCAGATGACACCCAGCTGCTCTTAGAGCTATCAGGCAATTATAATAATAACTCAGAGGATATAAACCAAATGTATTCCTCAATTCAATCTTGGATGGCTACCAACACTTTAGCCCTGAAGAAAATACATGTGGGTTCAGGGCCCTGGGTTAAAAAGCTGGACCCACAGTATTGTCAATTGTTGGGTGAAGGCTGTACTATTGCAGTGTCCCAGTGCGTCAAAACCTTGGGTGTGTATTTTGACTCACAGCATTCAATGAAGAATCATATTACTCACTTACAGTCTTCATGCACATTTGCTGTTGAGACAGATCAAGTCATTCCTTTCTGAAGAAAATAGATCTTTTCTGGGTTTAGCTCTCATTATCTCCAAACTCCATATTGCATTACGGTAACAGCTTTGAACTTATGGCCCTTAATAGGTAGCGTTATTGTGCAGTAGATGGGATGCAGAGTAACTCTTACACCAAATATTCAAACGAACTCAGGAAGATGGCAAATTGCGTTTACTGTTTTATTATTCAATTATCTAAAACAGGGAGTTACAACGGACATAAACGGATGTCACACAGCATATCTCTCAAAGCATTTCATAAATAATTGTACTTTTAAAGCAAAAAGTCATCATATGTGACGTCATACTACGTGGCAAATAAGAAAATCATATGGGGAGTTGTGGTTGGCTCAAGGGGAACATCTAAATATACTTTGCTTGCTAACACTTGCTAACTTTGCCAAAAAATACAAAAAGGAAATCATTCAAACGAAAAAAGACTCATTCAATCATAGAATCAGTAAAGCCAACTCTAACTCCAAAGAACTCTTCACTATTCTTCGTGAATTAGAAAACCCTATTGCCCCCATAGACAATATCCCCAAGGACAAATCCTGGTGCACCAGCATCCAAAATGCCCTTGCAAATAAAATCATAACCCTTCAATCTAAAATTGCTGCGAAAAAAGCCTCCTTGCACCCGCACGGTACCCACACTACCCCATTGAAGGAGTTACCTAGCACACCCCCCCAAAACAATGTTAAACCCTTCAGGTTCACCAACATCTCTATACTGGAAACGGAAAAGGTCATTCTGTCCCTTAAACCGTCAAATTGCCAAGGCGACAATTGCCCTGCGCAAATCATTAAGGATGCAGCCAGAGATCTAGCACCCTTCATCTCGAAACTTATCAACGCCTCCTTTAACACGAGCACTGCACCTACCAACCTTAAAGGATCCTGGGTTCTCCCCCTCCTCAAAAAACAGACACTTGACCCAGCTATCCCCACTAACTATAGGCCTATTACTACGGTCCCATTCCTCCTTAAAATTATTGATAGAGTAGCCTACCTCCAAATCCAAAACCACTTGGAGACGCACCAACTGTTAGGTACACGGCAATCCGGCTTCAGACCACTGCACGGTACTGAAACAGCCCTCATTGACCTTAAGACACAAATTGACGAGTTGAAGGACAAAGGTAACATAGCTATGCTCCTCCTCCTTGACCTGTCAGCCGCCTTCGACCTGGTGGATCACGCAGTATTATGCAACCATCTAGCGTCTGCCGCTCACTTCTCAAGTGAAGCTATAGCATGGGTACAATCCTTCCTAGCTAACCGTTCAATGAGAGTGTTCTCCCCTGTAGCAGCAGCGGACCCAATCCAGATCACTTGTGGTGTCCCACAAGGCTCCTGTGTCTCCCCGACTATGTACAATATCTTTACTAAGCCTCTCTTCGACAAACTTGACAAACTAGGGGTAACCTACACGAATTATGCAGACGATACGCAGATTCTCATACCTCTATCAGGCAACTTTGTCGAAGATACAGCTCTAGTAAACAAAATCTACCTCCTCATTCAGGCATGGATGGCCTCCCACGGCCTCTGCCTAAATGACGACAAAACTGAGATACTAATACTGGGTTCCGACTCCAACCTAAAAAAACTGAGCCCCAACTATCGTAACTTTAACATAGATGGCAATACAATTAAGGTGGCTACCGAGGTAAAAACCTTGGGCTTCTACCTCGACTCCACTCTATCCCTCAAAAAACAAGTCAACTCCCTGGCATCCTCTACAGCGTACACCTGCAAACTAATCAGGACCTGCAGACCTTACCTCTCTAAAACTAACTGCATCATGCTTGCCAATGCGTTAGTCATGTCCAAACTAGACTACTGCAATGCCCTCTATGCAGGGGCCAACAAGTCCATCATAAATAAAATGCAAATCCTTCAAAACAATGCTCTTAGAGCTGCCCTTGACATACCCCGCAAAGCACATATCTCAAACGTTAGGAAAGACCACCACTGGCTCAAAATCAGCGACAGAGTCCTGCTCAAGACACTATCACTTACCCATAAAGGGCTCAACAACACTGCTCCCCCCTACATCTCAACCAGACTAACGAGAAAATCATCTAGGCACCATACCAGGGCTACTAACCACTACCTACTCGAAACCCCTAGATTCAGACGCTCCAAAGCAGGCGGAGTAAGCTTCCCTGTCAAAGCTGCCCAGGCCTGGAACGCATTACCCACTGCACTAAGAGCCAACTTACCCTACTCCAATTTTAGACGCAAGGTAAAAAATTGGCTCTGGACAAACGACAACTAACTCCTGAGACACCCAATGTCCATAACACTGTTGTCCAAAATGACGTCTGTTCTCAGACCTGCACACTCTTTCAAAACTACAATATGCTAATTTTTTCTTTTTCTTCTGCCACACGGCAAGTATTGATATGTCTTACTGTACTGTTATGTTGTTTCTCGCCTATACTCTGTATGTAACCCAAGCTTAAGTAACCTTGTACCTGCTGCGCCCGGCTACCCCTGGGTTTTGTGCGCATTATCAAATAAACAATACAATACAATACAATACAATACTTTCTATAAGGGATCAGGTTGTGATTGGATCTCTTCAGTCAGGTGGACAACTCATGCCCATCCCTAGAGCAAGTCATCTTCATTAGTAAATAGATATACGGTTCATCATTGGCTATCAAACTATAAAGCTCTTCATTATATGGCCTTCTACAATTGGTCGGCACGCTCGTGCCCTTCTGGAACATTTGTTTCACTACCACCAGCATGTAAGCTCGTACACCAAGTGTCAAGGGGTGGACTTGACAATGTCTATCCACCCAATTAGCCCAACATCTCTCATCATCCATGCCTTCTGCCATGCAGGTTGCCTTTGAACTTGGCCTTGCAAAGTATCCCTGTTCTTGAGAATATATGGGAGTGTGAGCATGTGCTATCTTGGTTCCGGATTGCATCCCCAACTTCTATTTCCATCCTTAACTCACGTGACAGTAGACTGCAATTCGGCCTCTTTTCTATCATTTAATTGTATTAAATGAATAAACTTGACACTCATGGCATTCTTTCTTTGCACCTTAACAAGGGAGGATTCAGAATCACACGCTCACTGTTCTTCAAGGATAGATAACCAGTTCTTGGCTGCTTCAGTTTTGACACCAGGCAAGGAAGTTCTTCCAGACTTTTCCTCGATCTTAGCTGTTTGTTTGCTGTGACACAGCTTCAACCTTCCATACATGGGTTTGAACTTACTAAATTGTGACACCAATGTCCAGCTTCTATATAATGGCATCACCGCCTGGAGTCTATTCACTATGTATAGCTAGCCTCTAAGATTACTTAATGTACTTATGTTGCTGCATCTGTACAGTAATTGAACGATTTGCATTTTCTGCAGTGCTTTTCACATGTGCGATCCTTGTCTCATATACAAAACTTTACTTGATTCTTCACTCCGTCATCAGGCTCTAAAAGGTCCATATATTCTCTTCGTCAGCCAGTCTTCTCAGTGCGTCACGCTTTCTTCTTTTGACGTCATCAACTTCTCTTTCTCTTATTGTCATATTCCTTCGGGGACCTCTTCAAAGAGACTGTCATCTCTATATGGATACATCATGTAGGGTTTTCTTAGTGTATACCTTTTCTCGAAGGCTCTCTCTGGAATAGTCATTTTTTTAATTTTTTTTTTTATAACGTATTTTATTGGCATTTGTATTGGATGCATACAAATACAAGAAATTAACTAAAACAATAAACATAAATAACAACAGTCTTCATGCGAAACAGTTCCTCTTACTTAGGTGGGCATGGCTGCAAATAGGGGGTCCGATATCACGGGAAGTGGGAGGGATCTCGGTCAAGAAGATCACCATATCCAGGCAAGTGCGAAGGATCAGTTATGGCAAAGTGTTGGGGTTTATCAGGGGGGTTTATGGTCTGCACTGAAGTGTATATCTCTCAGGAGGGCCTTCCAAGAGTCTAGAGTGCCACTTGCAATGTCTCCGCTAGAGATGATTCCATCTTGCCAGGCTCTGGTTTCGGCTGCAGTCCATCTCTCTAGTTCTTTCATCCAGCGTTCATGTCTAGAGCCCCCTGGTGTCTTCCATGCCATGGCTATAGTTCTCTTTGCAAGGATACATGCAATGTCCATCAACTTAACAACATGCTTGTATTTGCTTGGTCTGGGGTAGACGCCTAATAAGCATTCCCCGGGTGTCCATTCATATCTGCTTATCCCGGCATCAGTGCAGGTCTGTTTAACTTTGGACCACAGCGTCATTGTCCTGGTGCAAGTCCAGAACATGTGGATCAGATCAGCTTTGTCGTACCCACACCATGGGCAAGCCGGGGAGGCTTGTTTGTTGAAGAAGACCACCCTGTGGGGTCATGTACATCCGATATAGGATGTTTAGTTGTATCTGACCGAATCTGGAGTTTCTCGACACCTTCTTGGGGTATAGTAACGTTCTTTCCCATTCCTTGTCTGTAAGCATAGTTTCGAGGTCCGTTTCCCATTTCGCCTTCAGTGTCGCACTTTTGGGGTTGGTTTTGTCGATGAGCCTCTTATAGAGTCGAGATCGTGCCTCTCCTGTAACAATGGGTCTGGGGTGGGTTCCTCCGGCCAGCTGCACCAGATCTTCTTGGCGGTTTGTTTGAGCCGGTGATACCAGAGAAACTGGCCGCTTGATAGCCCTTCATTAGCCTGCAGTGACTCAAAATCCCTGAATTCGCCCTCCTCAAAACATATCCCCCATGTGTAAATTCCGGAGCCCTCCCACCTCCTAGCTGTGGAGAGATGCGATTCTGTTCTGCACACGTCAACCAGAATGGGGTTGTCTGGAGAGTAAGGGTGTTTCACCTGCCTTTTGTAGCAGGTTCTGGTCCAAATCTGCCTACCAAGTTCGACGATCAGGGGGGCATCTGGGGATTGTCGTAGAGGGTTCCAAAGAGTTTCCTTGGGGAATATTCTGGAGGGAGATTGTCGCAATAGTCCCAGTTCGGCTGATGGATCGTCTGAGAGCCACTTTGTCACGTGGCTAAGCTGTGCCGCAAGATAATACAACTGGAGGTCTGGGAGTTGTATTCCCCCTTCCTTGTATGGGAGGGATAGGATAGCCAAAGTCAATTTATGCCTGGTAGGTCCCGATAGGAAGTCCTTGATAAGTGCCTCCAATTTCTTAAAGAAGGGCGGTCTGACGTGGTGGCATATGTTGACGAAGAAATACAGAAATCGGGGGAGGATTATCATCTTAACGATTGCTGCTCTGCCTACCATTGCAAGTGGGAGTCTAGACCAAAATATCATGGATCTGCGAAGGCTGGTTATTGCTACTTCCGTGTTGTGCTCGTGTGTGAGCATCGGGGTGTGGCTCACATTAATTCCTAGGTACCGAAACGTGTCAAGTTGCCACTTTATCCCAATGTCCGGGAGATCAGTTTCTTCTAGGCCTTTCAGGCTAGCCAAGGGAAAGGCAGAGGATTTCAGTCTACTGAATTTGATCCCAGAGTATTTTGCATAGTTGTCTAGTACCTCCAATGTGATTGGTGCGTTGACCTGGGGATCTTTCAAGTATAAAAGTCAGCGTATAGGGATATTATGTTATGTTCATTGCCCACTTTCCTAAAATATATGGCAATCGGTTCCAGGCCCAATATGTATAGCATGGGCGACAGTGGGCACCCTTGTCTGGTGCTCCTTTGTATTTTCCAGGATTCAGACACTGTTCTGCCGGTTTTAACTCTTGCCACAGGAGAATTATAGAGCACTGTGATCCATCTGACAAAGCCCTCGCCAAACCCGAACCCTCTCAGCACCTCGGCGAGCCACTCCCAGAAGATGGAATCAAAGGCCTTGATGGCATCGAGTGATAGTACTGCTAAGTCTTCTTCATTCTCATAGGTTTCGGCCATAATGTGTTGAAGCCTTCTCAGGTTGGTTGTGGTATTACGTCCTGGAACAAAACCATTCTGGTCTTCGTGGATTAGGGACCCTACCAACCTAGCGAGTCTGCTGGCCAGTATAGTGGTGAGAATCTTGCTGTCATAATTTAACATTGCCAGATGGCGATAAGAGTCACAGTCAGTGGGTGGTTTGTTTGGTTTGAGCATGGGAATAATTATTGTCTCTTTCATAGTGTTAGGTAAGACCCCGTTTTCATAGGCCTCTAGGTAGACCTCGTGGAGGATTGGGGTGAGGGTGGATTTGTATGTTTTGTAAAATTCATGCGGGAGGCCGTCACTTCCGGGAGTCTTACAGTTGGCCAGCGATCTGATTGCTTCTGTCACGTCTTCCGCTGTTATTTCCATCTACAGTGCCTCTCTCTGTTTGCTGGATATTTTGGGGAGGCCTACCTCATCCAGTGTTTCTTTAATTTCATCTCTGTCTATTTGTGTGTCATGGGAGTACAATCTGGAGTATAATTTGGCAAACGCTTCATTAATTTCTAGTTGTGTCTTGTGACGTATCCCGTTTTCGTCCAGTATCTCCATTGGGAGGTGCCTGGGGCGTTCACGCTTACACAGCCAGGCCAGCAGTCTGCCGGGCTTGTTTGACTCCTTGTGAGACCTGGTGGTGTATGTTGCGAAGTCAAACTTCTCTAATCTGTCCCAGGAAGACTGGCACTTCTCGCGGGCTTCCTTCAACTTCATTTCGACCTCTGGAGTAATGGCTGAGGTGGATTCTAGATGGGAAATCTCTTCCTCTTGTGCTTCGAGTTCAGTCCTCAATTGCCTGCAAGTGCCTCCAGCTTTTGATATTATTTCTCCTCTAGCCACCACCTTCATGGCTTCCCACAATGTGCTCCAGGTAGATACTGAGCCTTTATTAATGTCAATGTATTCCTCTAGTTTTTCAGCGAGGTTTTCTCTGAACTCAGGGTCGGCGAGGGCCACAGTAGGCATCCTCCACATGGGGATTGGTGGTCTAGGCCCCGTTAATTGCCATTGCATGATCAGTGGGGAGTGGTCTGAGATTGATCTTCCTAAATATGCCGTGGTTTCTGCCAATGGTATTTGTTCTCTGTCGATGAACAGATAATTGATTCTCGTGTGGATCTTGTGCGGGGCTGAATAGTAAGAATAGATCTTTTCAGCAGGAGGCTGTTCCCTCCAAATATCCACCAAGTCAAGTTGTTGCAGCGTTTCTATCAGAGCGCATGTTGCGGGGTTACTTGGATGGGGGTGGTGCTGACCTGTCCATAGAGCCATCAATGACACAGTTGAAGTCCCCCCCCCCATATAAAGGTCCTATTTCGGTGGTGTGCCATCCGTGAGCATATTGCTCTAAGGTGTGATGGTATTCCATGTTGCGGGAAGTACGAATTGACTAAGCAAATTGGAGTCTGCTCGATAGTGCCCCACATAATTACATACCTTCCTTCTTTATCGGACTCGAATCCTTGCAATTGGAAGGGCACATTTGGGTTCACCCATGTGAACACCCCCCTTGAGTATTTAGAGTAGGGGGATCCTCTCCTGGTCCCAGCCCATCGATCTGTTAATTTGGACATGGTGTCTTCCGTAAGATGCGTCTCTTGCAACATCGCAATCGAAACCTTTTTCCTGCGTAGATAGGACTGTATTCGGTTTCGTCTCAGGTATGAGCTCATCCCTCTCACGTTCCACATCATCACTTTGAGTTGTGACGCCATCGGTTCAATATTTTGAGCCCGGCTGGCAGCTCCTCCTCTGGAGCCTATAGTAATGCCAATCTGAGGTTATGAGACTGTTGACGGGAGTAATCGGGTTCTTCGCCCACCGACTTGTAGCATGCACCCATCTTGTGCTTCTTTAGCGGTAGTGGTATGAAGACTGTAAAACTAACAAAACTGTTAACAAAACTCGAACTGGTGCGCCCAGCGACTACATCTTCGTTGTGGTGCTCGGGCGCTCTCGAGCCGTCTAGACCCATCCAGGTGGCTGACCCGACCCGGATTGTCTGCAGGGGATAGGGCTGGTGTCTGGCGGAGAGGCCGAACGAGGGCCGTTTCTATGTAGCTAACTGTTAGTTAGATTACCTTCTGAGGTCCGGTTGCTTGTGCTTGCTGTAGCCATTTATGGCAGCGTGTGTCATATGCCGACGGTCTGAGAGCCTCAATCTTCCATCTGGGGAGCATCTTTACCATCTGCAAGGTTGTTATCTTCTAGCCACATGTTGGCGACCGTTAGGTTTTCTAGGAATATGGCACGCCCGTTGAAGATGACTTTCAAGCGTGATGGGTAGAGCAGCCTGTATTTCAGGTTTAGTTGTCGAAGTCTTGCTTTTTCTGGGACGAAAGAGTTCCTCTCCCTCTGCACTTTCTGAGTGTAATCAGGGTAAATGGTTATTTTAGAGTCGCCTCGTTCGATGGGGCCTTCTTCCCTGGAGTGCCGTAAAATAATTTCCCTATCCTGAAAGTTTAGAATTTTAGCAATTATTGGTCGTGGAAATGAGCCAGGTGGGGGCCGTTTCTGGAGGGACCCGTGGGCCCTTTCGACCGCGAAACCCTGCAACAGTTTCCCGGCCCCAATCTCCTGTTGTAGAAAGGATTCTACGTAGGCTGTAGTGTTTGGGCCTTCGTTTCCTTCTGGTACTCCTAGGATCCTAATGTTGCCCTGTCTAGCCCGACCTTCGGCCTCCTCGGACCTCTCCTCCAGGATAGCCACTTTCTTCTCTAGGTCTGCAACCTTGGATTTCAAGGCTGCTGTGGCCCCAGCCATTTCTTCTATTGAAGTCTCGGTGTTTGTCACCCTCTCAGTTAATTTGCAGGCGTCCTGACGCATGTGTTGAATGTCCATTTTAAATTTGTCGATCTTAGAGTCTATGTGTGTCCTCAATGAAGCAATAGCCTCCAGTATTTGGGAGTGGTTATCTGTGGTTTCCCCTCTTTCATGTGGGTAATCTCTGGGGTACAAGAGCGAGCCTGTGTAGCGGTTTTTGACTTGGCGGATACAAATGAGTCCATGGTGGCTGCTTTCGCTTTGGTCCTGGCGGCCCTCTTGGGGTCTGGAACACTTTAGATGAGTTACCGATGGGGGTATCAGCCGTCTCCCCATGTGTAGAGTAATGAGTGATGTTCCCAAGGTGTCAAAAGTCAATGAATCCAAATCTGCAGGGGGGTAGAGGTGCCGCCGGGGCAGGAAGATATGGGGGCGCCGTAGTCGCGCTCTTGCTGCTGGTTCTCACTGTCCTGCGCCCCTGGGCGACGCTAGGGAGGAACCTTTGGTGGTCGAGTGCGCCCTCAGCCGGCCGTCCTCAGCGACGGCTGAGCCCGCGTAGTGTACCACGGGAGCAGTGTCCAGGTGCCGCTGTGGCGGGCCTCGTCCAGTGGTGAGAAGCAGGGTGAGGGCTCTCCCTTCCGATGTCCTGCATGCGATCGTGCTCCGTCGTGTTGTCTCTGCTCGATCTGGCCACCTTAATCCCCGGATGCCGTTTGATGGCGGCTTCCTTCTCGGAGTTTCCGCTAAGTGGGGCAGGGCGCCATCTTGGATGCGTATGGAAGCGGGGGAGGGAGTGTGATTCGAGGACAATTTCACCTACCACAGGGTCCGATTTCGAGGCTGGTCAACCAGATTGTGTCGGGGTCAGCTTCTCCCACCTATGCATCAACTTTTCGTGGTCGTATGCACTTCTTATGCCGGCAAAAAGGATAGAGAAATGGCGTCTCGGCCGGAGCTCGGCTATTCAGCCTCTGTACACCATCGGCTCCAGGCCACGCCCCCCGTGGAATAGTCATAATCACTGGTGTCATGCATGGCGCAATTTCTGGCTTCCTGCCTATAGGTTGGAGGGGTGCAGGATTTCCTGCACCAGCATTTGGCTGCATCTCTACAGCTTGATGGTACGTACCACCCTGGCTAATCTACATCAACTTCATATGATCCAGAATGGGGCAGTCAGAGCTGTTTGTGGCTTCGGAAAACAGAACCATGTTAGAGCTGCCAGATATTATTTGCATTGGCTGCCCATGAAACATAGAATTTCTCATAAAATCCTTACTCTTACTCCCAATGTCTATCTGGCAAGGTGCTTTGTTAATTGATTGACCGACCGAAGGCTGCTCCATTTATGAGGTCTCTGCGGTCAAGCAGCGAGAGAAAGATTGCACAGCCGTGCTTCAAACTGAGCAAGTTTGGGGAACTAGTTATGATGTATGGGCTCCCAAGGCATTTAATGCCCTTCCCTCTTCTCTATTAGCCATACCCACCCTGGCCACGTTTAAGAGTGAAGTTAAGACATATGTATTTAACACAGGGATTGGATATTTGCTAAACCACCTATTTACTGTTTTCCCTGACCTCAATGTCTTGTCTTGTTCCGTCCTTTGTTTTGTGTGTACCTTGAGACGTACGGTCATGTGGTGCTATACAAGAATGAAATAATAAGAATTAAGAATTAGAAAAGAAATAAAGAAATAAATAAATAAATAATAATAATATTTAGTGGAGTATTGCTAAGTATGATTTCTCAATAACTTGGTCTTTGATAACTATGGTTTTTCATGATATTTACCTTGGTTTTCCTCAGAGTGCACAATTTCACAAATAATAATGCACATAACAATGACATCACAGGACAATGCAAAACATACATTGTTGGCACTATTGAAGCATTCTAAAATACACAACCATCAAACAGCACAACATGGAAAGATGTTCAAATGTTAAAAATGTATAATTCTGAATGGAAGGTTAACACTAAATGCAATTACCTAACGTCACAGAAGGTAATCACACAGAGCTGGTAGGTAATCACACAGAGCTGATAGATAACATTTGCCACTGCTCTGTAGCAGCAGCGCAAGTTGAACATCGAATGCCATGGAGACTGATACCCTCTCGGTCTGATAGGCAGATGCGGTGTGATGTTGTTACGCTCTGCCACTTGCCTTCACCTGTAGTTCACCCAAGGGTTGTCCCGGCAAGAGTGCAGGACAGAGTTACATAGCTGTCAGGTCAGTGGATTGGTCTGAGCCCAATCAAAGTAATCACCTACCAGCCCACTGTACAGACAGACTAATTAGTGTGTTACATGCTTTGTCCTGGAGCCTGCCTTAGAGACACATAAATTACCTGTCACTGTAAAAAGCGGTAGGATCTGTCACCGAAATATGTAGGTGGTAGGACTGCTTAAAAAGCAGTAGCCTTCTGCCCAAATCTGTAGGGTTGGCAAGTATGGATGTTGGGGGATTAAGGATGGGGGTTAGGCAAAGAGACGGAGGAGGATTGGATGCGGCTCGGGGTGGAGGATAGCGAGGTGCACATGTTGAATCGGTGTGTAGAGCGATAGTATACCCTATAACCAGGCCCATTTCTTGGCCCGGGCGAGGTGGGCGACTGCCCGGGGTGCAATAGGCCACACTGGTGAGGGCTCCACTTGCCATGGGGGCGCATTCGCCGTGGGGCGAGCTAAATTGCCTTGGGATGTGCACGATTGCTCGAGTAGAGGCAACAGGTGCTGGCGCTGCCTCTGATGTGCTCACGTTAGGTGCCTGACCCGGCACCTAACGTGAGCACATCAGCTACTCGAGCAATCGCGCACAAACGACCGCCAATGGACATCCCTGGCCTGTCCCAGCTGCGGCGCCAGGACCCCTGCTGCTAAATTTCATTAGCAGCAGGGGTTACTATCAGACTCGACGCCACAGCCGGTGAATTGAAGAAACAACAAGCCAGGGGGAAGTTAAGTCCTTTTTCAATCATGTTAGAAAAGGAGTTAACTTCCCTGTGTGTAATCACCAGCGCTGAGCACTGCTGCAAAGTTTCATTGGCTCCGCACCGCAGCCTATGGACTAGAAACTGCCCTGTACCCAGGCTTGCATCCCAATTAGTGAGCTCATAAATTAAATGCTTTTATTCAGTTCTGGCATTTGTTGAAATTGTGACATTAAAACGGCCTACCGCATATTTCTGCTGGGTTAAACAAAATAAAATGCAATCTTGCCACATCTAATTTCTCTGGCTTTTTTTTTGTTGCACTGGCGACATGTTGGCCATGCGCCACCTTGACTCATATTCTGCATTGCTGCACCCTGCACGACCTGGAGTGTACCTCGTGATCC